>NC_141693.1:1698042346-1699242346 GCF_964263255.1 Lissotriton vulgaris
GGGCGAGGGCGTGAGACGTGGAGAGGCGTGAAGAGGTGGTCGGTTGATGCTATTTGTTCCAGTTCGTGGATTGTCTGTTTTTTGGGGGGAAATATTTGTCCTGTTACTAGTAGTCTTAACAGCCCTGGCTGCTACTAGTTGGGCTGGTGCAAGGACAATGCAAGGATAATACGGAAATACGAGGGTGCTGGAAGTACGACATGGGCAGCTGTTATGACTCGGCGACGGGAGTAGCTGTTACGATTCTGCAGAGTACTCCCGGCTGATGCTATGGCGATAGTACTTGGTTTTGTACTGAAGGTCCCGAGACTGTTCATTCCAATCCTATTCAGTCCTCACTCCCATGGTGTTTTCACAGAAGGGGCAAGGAGCACTAGCGCAGGAGCGGAGGGCAGAATGCCACTGGCCCACACTCGCTCCCACCAGATCTTCCCACCACCACCACCACTCAGGTTCACCGCGGCTCCGGCTTACTGCAGCCCCCCACAACGCAGGGGCAGAGGGCCAAGGGCGAAGAGCAGAGGCTGGGCGGGGGCGAATGCACACCGGAGCAAGAGCCAACCAGGAGCGATGCAGGGCATAGAGGCCGGGTGCGTGCAGAAGCAGGACGTCTGTGGTTGTAAAGGGGCACCCTGAAACTACGTGGGCTGCAGGGGCTGCACCACACAGGTGCCGCCCACTCCCCCGCTCCACTCACCCCGCTAGCTGTTCTGCTTGGCTCTCGCCCCCCCCCCCCCCCCCCCCCCCCGGCTCTGTGCAGCTCCAGTAAATCCCTGCACCAGTTCAAACCTTTCTGGGCAGATCGCAGGTTCGCAGGCCTGTTTCCGTTCGCGGGCTGCAGCCCCAGTCTCCCGCGGATAGCACTACTAGCAAACCAACCAAAGCAATGTTCGGCCTTGTATGAGTGTGTATAATTGCTGCAATGCAATTCAAGAGGAACATAGAACTCATCATAGGGTGGTGGTGGTAGTACAGCACTGATTCTGATAGACTTTGGCACAGTCGACCAACCAATCCTCATTCACTTTGTTATAGAACCTGAGATAAGTTGGCACTCTAGCCTGGGTCACCTCTTCTATATCAATCTGGTCTCAATTTTTATTTATTCCCAATTTTGAATCCTCCACTAAAGAAGATTACTGGGGAGTTCATCAAAACTCTGCCATCTCGCTATTCGTGTATTTGTTCTCTTTAATTTTATCTACTTGAAATTGCACAATACAGCCTTGGAACATTACTTCTACCTTCATGTCTATTTGTAGGTGTCTATCTGACAGCTTTCTGAAACTCTATCTGGATGAATCTGAAATAAGATCACCAAACAAATTTCCATTGTTTAAAATTATTTGTTTGCTTTATCTTTTTGATCTTAGGGCCTGTGCCATCACCAGATAAAAAGATACTTGCGTCAGGGTTCATGAGCATAGGTTCTAAAGACAATCTTTTGTAGTTGTCAGAAACCAAAGATTGTGGCAATAACCATCCTGTCAGGCCTCGCCAAAAAAGAGGTAAACAGTACAACATAAGGAGCTGAATCCCAGCAGTAAGGAAAGGTCTTCATTCTTCAGTGATTAGTAACATTATCGCCCGTGTCTACCACTTGAGTTGGTATTTGCTCCTGAAAACTGAGGACTAAACGTACTTGCTTCTGGTTTCCCTAGTGTTCTACCTCTAGCACCTAAATCTTAACAATAAATGTCTGCATTCTGGATTGGACTCTAAATGAACCGCTGGTGTATATGCATTTCATTCCGGATAGTTTTCTTATTTTTTTTTAATTTAGTTTTATTTTATTTATTTTGTATTTATTTACTAAGTTTTGTATAGCGCAAACATGACCCAGGTGGGTATCAGAGCGCTTCACAATAAAGGTAGCTAGGCTACAATAGTGGGAAAACATTTGTTCAAAATACGTGCAAGGCCCGAACATGACCCTGGCGGATATCAGAGCGCTTCACATATGGGTCGGACGGATCCAGTAATGGGAGAAGAATATTCAATATATACAATATAAATATGTGCATAGCCTGCTAACATGGTTATTCCCAGGTGTACAACCATGTAATAGACAAGGCATCAGAGAAGAGGGCAATAATGAAGCAGTGGAGCCAAGGCCTTTAGGGCATAAACTAGAGCAGAAGGATGTTTTTATCTTCCTTTTTGAAAGAAGCGGTGGATGGGATTCGATGGACTTTTGGAGGAAGAGAGTTCCAAATCTTCGGAGCAGTGCCTGAGAAAGCTCTGTTACTCCTGCTTTTTTAGTTGAAAATCTGTGGTTTCAGGAGCAGTGAACTTGCACTTCGAGACGGTCTGCAACCCGCTGATAATTCTACTTTGTGAGCGCGATAAATAGGGGTCTTGAACAGTGGCGTAACGAAACTTATGGGGGCCCCCCTGCAAGTTACATTGAGGGGGCCCCCATGCCCCAGACCCATTGAAGCCTGCCGCCCATGCACAGTGCCAGAGGGGGCCACCGGGAGCTCAGGGGACCCCCTGCACCACGGGTACTATCATTACACCACTTACCCGTAGGGGATATGTATATCTGTATATGATAATTTGATGTGTTCATTTTTATTCATCTCATAGTACCTCACCTTGTGCATCTCATATTTATTCACATGACATTTTTATTCATCTCACGATAGGTTTATTCACCTTGTGATATTCTTATTAATCTCGTGATATGGCCCTCATGATATTGACCCCCAAAGGATTAACAGCTTAGTCGGCCTTGCCAGGATTCGGAGGTTGAACAGTTTGCTGGGATGAGGGGAAGAAGGGAGCTCTGATGTGGACTGCATCCTTGAAGCTTAGAAAGGCTGATATGCACTTGCTGTGTGAGTCGAATGAAAGTCAGTGATGAATCATCCAGGGCAGCTTTATTCCTGCCTGGCAGCGAAGCCACCGCTTTTAATATTGTTACTCTGCCTTGGCTGGCTAGCAAAAAAGCATTGGCAAAGCCAAAAGGTTTCACTGCTGAGACTTATTGGCTTTGCCAGTGCTTGTTTTAAATGGCTTGGTACTTTTACATACACAAACACCCGTGGCAAATGTTCTCACAGTTCCTAGAACTAAAGCTGCACAAAGAGAAGGATTCCTCCCTCCCTGATGACCAGTGTAAAACTCCTTGCAAACGATGCCTGTGTCAAGGACCACTAACAGTAAATGCAATCCTTGAATCACAACGGGTTAATCTATGGCACACTTGTGTCTGTTTATGGCTTAACAGTGGCAATGGCTTAATAATTGTCATCCCTGACTATGTTGGCCATTTGTTGATAGTTGTGGCATACGGGCAGCCATCATCCGCCACCTTCCCGGAGAGCTGGAAACATGCCGAGCTCAGCGCCCTCCTGAAGAAACCCACTGCGGACCCCACGGACCTCAAGAACTTCCGCCCCATCTCGCTCCTCCCTTTTCCTGCCAAAGTCATCGAGAAGACCGTCAACAAACAACTCTCCGCCTTCCTCGAGACAAACTGATCCCTCGACCCCTCGCAGTCCGGTTTCCGAGCAAACCACAGCACCGAGACCGCCCTCATCGCAGCCACCGACGACATCAGGTCCCTGCTCGACAACGGGGAAACAGCTGCCCTCATCCTCCTGGACCTCTAAGCAGCCTTCGACCCCGTATGCCACCGCACCCTGATACAGCGCCTCAGAAACACCAGAATCCAAGGAACGGCCTTGGAGTGGATCATCTCGTTCCTCGCCGGAAGAACTCAGAGAGTCCGCCTCCCCCCGTTCCGATCCGTGGCCACCGAAGTCATCTGCGGTGTTCGGCAAGGATCCTCGCTCAGCCCCACCCTCTTCAACATCTACATGAGCCACCTTGCAGCCATCGCACAACCTAACCATCATCTCCTACACTGACGACACCCAGCTGATACTCTCCCTCTCCAACGACCCTGCCACCGCCAGAGCCAGCCTCCAGGAAGGAATGAAAGACGTCGCGGAATGGATGAGGCTCAGCCGTCTGAAACTGAACTCGGACAAGATGGAAGTCCTCATCCTGCGACCATCCCCCTCTGCCTGGGACGACTCCTGTTGGACCCCTGCCCTGGGCACCGCCCCCAAGCCAACAGATCATGCATGCAACCTGGGCTTCATCCTGGACTCCTCCCTCACGATGACCAAGCAAGTCAACGCCGTCTCGTCATCATGTTTTAACACCCTGCGCATGCTCCGAAAGATCTTCCGGTAGATCCCCACCGAAACCAGGAAGACGGTCACCCAGGCCCTCGTCACCAGCCGACTGGACTACGGGAACACCCTCTACGCTGGAACCGCAGCCAAACTCCAGAAAAGACTCCAGCGCATACAGAACGCTTCTGCACGACTCATCCTGGACATCCCCCGTCAAAGCCACATGTCTGCCCATCTGAAAGACCTGCACTGGCTCCCTGTCAGCAAGAGGATCACGTTTAGACTCCTCACCCACGCACACAAGGCTCTCCACGACATGGACCCCAAATACCTCAACAGCCGCCTCACATTCTACACACCCACCCGCCAGCTCCGATCCGCCGGCCTCGCCCTCGCCACCGTCCCACGAACTCGCAAAACCACCGCCGGAGGAAGATCCTCCTCCTACCTGGCGGCCAAGACATTGAACTCCCTCCCCACCCACCTACGGCTGACCCAGGACCATCTCTCCTTCAGGAAACAACTCAAGACCTGGCTGTTCGAGCAGTAGCAACCCCCCCTCCTCCCAGCGCCTTGAGACCCTAGCAGGTGAGTAGCGCGCTATACAAATGTGTTGATTGATTGATATATTGATTGATTAAGAGCATGAGCAGACTAATTACAGTCATCCCTGATATAATAGTGTACGCCCCTCGCATAATAATTGCCATGACTAATATATGGTGGGCTTTCTGGCTGCTATGGAGTCCAGCCTTGGCACAATGGTGGCCCTCATATAATAGTGGGCATTATTGACATATTAAAGGCATCCTGCTGCTTTGGCAAGTGTACTAATTGGGCATTTGAATCAGAATCACTTCATGTGAGATGTTTGTACATGTGAGCACCCAATGAAAAGTACAACCTGAGGCTTCTGGACTGTGTAATACCTATGCTCTAACCTCATGTGCCAAGAAGTAAATACAAAGTATTTACGTTTCAGGAGAGAAAAAGAGATACCCATCTGGTGGCTGCATTGCACAAATGTGAAAATACTAAGTGTGGGATCAATTTGCGCTTCTCTACAAGACCAAAGTATGTGATCCTAAGCAAATACTTTTTTTTGCCCCTTTCTTCATTATCACAAATGAGAGCTCCTTGAAATTCATAAAATCAGAATCTTTTTTCATGTTTGATTTAATATATTATAATGGTTCTCCATTTATAATATGAATCTGTGGTACATATAAGGTGTTCATCACAATTGACCTTTATCTTAGGTTACTAACGGCATTGCCCTTGAGAGGGAAAGGCATCAATGTTTCTGAGTTCATGTTTAAAAACAATCAAATGCTCCTAAAGGCAGCGATATAATCCAATGTACTAAGGTGAAAGCCTTCTGCATGTTAAATACACTTTTTTGAACTTTAAAGAGTATCGTATTTTTACATGGTGTTTGCTGCACAGTTTACATGCTTCAGTACCTGCATAAGCTCGGAAGGCCAGGACTAACCCTATTATCTTTTTGGCTGGGCTGTCCTGTTCAATGTTTTTGGCTCGTCCAACTCTCGAAAGTTCTGAGAACCCGAGGGTGTCCAGTATTAGACTTGTGCTCACATTAACAGTGGACCAGAAATGCTTCCTCAAAGGCAACAGACACCACAATAATTACGACGTTTTTGTGTTTTTTAAACATGAAAATGAAAGTAAATATTCCATCAAGGCATTTCTGTCTAATTTGTCAGAAAAACAGACAGTATTTCTACCTTACATGAAAGCATGACGTCCACTTGGAGCCAATTTAACATGCCACCAGATGCCATTATTTAATACTAGCCCATTTAGTATGTACAAAAGCTGGCGTTAGTTGGATTCGCTTACCTGTCTGTACTACTTAAAGGGCGGTCTAGGTTTGCTGCTTCAACTCTGCTAATATGGCAATGGACAAGATGCAGGCATGAAAGATGCCAGGCCAGGGCTTGCACTTTGAATTTGTAGTGGTGGGCGTGCCCTTGAAAGCTCGAGCCTGGCTCGAACTGGATGTCACTGTGACGGTCCTTCTCAGTACCGTAGACTGGCTGGGTCATGGGATGCCTCACATTTCACGCCAATAGCACACTTTTAATTTTGGTAGCGCTAAAATGTTTTATATCAGGCGTCAGTGCACTTGCGGGCCGGATGATCACATTCACATCTGATCTGTTCAGCCCAAGGAAAATCAACAGGGCTCTTGTAATGCGTATCTAATGATCCCATGAAGATCAACGCTGCTCGCCCGGCGCTCCCGTTGCTTCTTCTGCACACCAAAAATTACCCAATCCAATCTGCTGCTTCCATCTCAGCCCGACTACTGTGCGGTGTGCGCGATCATAATAGGAAACATTTGGAGCGTAAAACTGCTCTTGAAGTATTTCATTTTAAAGGTTAGCTGCGTCGGTCGTGAGGATAAAGCTAACATCAGTGCTCTACTAGGGAGGCCTCACAAGTCACGCCCACGCGCACTTTCAATTGCGCTGCGCAATGCCGAAGACAATTGGCCACCAGTGACCAGCCCCACCCCTATGCCCCCACCCTGAAGATTGCGCAGACGCGGAAATAACTGCGCGCCGCCGCACACCATTTCATTACGAAAAGCCTCTCAGAGGCCCGGCCGGGGCCTGGCGTGCACACTAACCATGTAATTAATTAAGAGAGAGAGAGAGGGGCCCCCAGGAGCACGGGGGCCCCCCGCACTGCGTGGGCTGCAGGGGCCTGTGTTACGCCCCTGGTCTTGAAGTGAAGGGCTTTGTGAGTCATGCAGCAATCTTTAGCTGTATTCTTGCTTTGCATGGTAGCCAGTTTAGGGATTTTAATACTGGGGATATGTGATCATTTCTTTTTGTACCAGTAATCAATTTGGTTGCGGCATTAATAGAAGCCCTAAGTGGGGCCAAGTTTTGTTTGGGAAGACCACAGAGCGTGGAACTACCGTAGTGTAGCCTTGGCAATACTAAAGCTTGAACCGCCAATTTGAAGCCTTCCCGTAGAAGGGATGGTTTGAGATTCCTTATTATCCTCATCTGGTTTTAGCTCCCTTCGTTGCATTGCTGACATGATTCTGCATGTTCAGGTTGATCACAATCACAATTTCTAGACTTGCCCAAAAGAGAGGGGGGAAAGAGAGGGGGGGAGAGAGGGAGAGAGAGAGAGGGGAGAGAGAGAGGGAGAGAGAGAGGGGAGAGAGAGAGAGGGGGGGAGAGGGGAAAGGGGAGAGAGAGAGAGAGGGGAGAGAGGGGAGAGAGAGAGAGAGAGAGAGAGAGAGGGGAGAGAGAGAGAGGGGAGAGGGGAGAGAGAGAGGGGGGGAGGAGGAGGGGAGGAGAGGGGAGAGAGAGAGAGGGAAGAGAGAGAGAGGGGGGAGAGGGGAGAGGAGAGAGAGAGAGAGAGAGAGAGAGAGAGAGGAGAGAGAGGGGAGAGAGAGAGAGAGAGAGAGAGGGGGGAGAGAGAGAGAGGGGAGAGGGGAGAGAGAGGGGGGAGGAGAGGGGGAGGGGGGAGGAGAGGGGGAGGAGAGGGAGGGAGGGAGGGAGGGAGAGGGAGAGAGAGAGAGAGAGGGGAGAGGGGAGAGAGAGAGAGGGGGGAGAGGGGAGAGAGAGAGAGGGGGGAGGAGAGAGGGGGAGGAGGGGAGGGAGAGAGGGAGAGAGGGAGAGGGAGAGAGAGAGAGAGAGGGGGGAGAGAGGGGGGAGAGAGAGAGAGGAGAGGGGAGAGAGAGAGGGAGAGGAGGAGAGGGAGAGGAGGAGAGGGAGAGAGAGAGAGAGAGAGAGAGAGAGAGAGAGGGAGAGAAGAGAGTCTGTCTACTGGGGTAAAGGGGGAGGTGGTTGTGATTCCTGTTAGCTGAAGTATCTGCTCCCGATAGTTAATTTACCTGTAGATTAAAAAAATGATAAATCAACTGGGAGCAATTTTTCCTGATGGCATGCACCTCTAACATTGAGGCTGGTGGTTATCTTTGGTGTGCCCTTGGATCATACAGGCTGTTTGGCACCTGTATATCTCTGCCTCAACCCAAATCAGATTAATGGGCAAGTTCTAGCACAGATGAACCAGATGCTCTATGGGAATTTGGTCAAGTAAGCAAGCCCTTTGGCTTCAGCTAACAGCATAGCGCCTTGGCCAGCTAGTGCAGGAATGAGGCCCCGGCCCGATTCATTTCTTTGGTGGAGTGTTTATAAATATTGATTGGCCTAATGGGTTAGGGGAGGTTCAAAAGCCACCACTTACACTAATTAGGGCCCCACTGCCACACTTGTAGAAAATGTCTCAGGCCGTCAGCATTAAAACTTACTTAAGATCTTCCACTTAAGGGGGTCAATTACTAAGGTTCTGTGTGAGCGCAAAGGAACACACACCATGGCACCAAAACACGTACCATTATGACAGTCTGAGAGACTGCACTATGCCACTTGAGTGCAACCTTTAGTATTTCTTCCCCTCCCCCTTGGCTTATAGCAAACCAGCAACCTAAGTTCACTCCACGTAATAAAAGAGTATGTCATTATTTAGCACACCCAGCACAAAAAAATATTTAAACTTCTATATTAAAACAATGCAATCAAAGTTAACCACATGGTAAATCAAACCAAAAAACTTGGTCAACTATTGCTTATTCAGAATAAGTGCTCATGCAACGAGATCCACCCAATTGCTATTTGTTCCAATGGGCAGGGAACACTGCTGGAAAGATCATGTAGCAATTCTGCTGTCTCTGTGTAAGTACAGTGGCGGCTCCTCCGTTTAGGCAGAGGAACGTCTCCCCACTGCTTTTTAGAAGTGAAATAAAGAAAGAATTCCATTATAATAACTCGCTTTATTATCATTGTATTTTTTCCTGCTGCGTCAGCTTTGCAGGGCAGGGCGAGGCTGCTCGGACTACAGGAGCAGGGGAAATTGTGAGTACACTGTGTAAATGCACATGAATGTTCTCCACGCTGGCGCATTTTGACCTGCGCTGCGAACATGCCCAGGCTCCCAGTCAGCACCTGAGCGCCGAACCATGGCGGTGAAACCAGTCACAACGCTGAGAGCGGGGGACTACGGAGGAGAGACACAGCGAGGAAGGGGTAAGAAGGTACTTTTTAGGTCGAGGTAATATCCGGTCTGCCGAAGGCAGAGCCGGAAGTACCGAGATTTAATGTTTCTTAGTGTGGACGATTTGTCCCGCCTCTGTTTTTGCCTCTCTCCCATTGGCTGGCTTCCTAAACGGAGGCCAGCAATTGGAGGAGAGAGCTGTCCCTCCGAATAGGCTCCTTCCTTTTCGGATTTGGAGGTGTGTTCAGTGTTCTTCTTTCCACTTTTAGGCCACGCCCATTCAGAGAACATCGAACACGCCCCCGAATCCGAAATATTTTGGAAGCTTGAGGCCGCCATTTTGTTTTCACCCGCAGTGAAGGTGAGCCGTTCCTCGCTGTCCTCATGCCTTCTTCCCCCTGATTGCACTGGTGTTTTTCTTGTTTCACTTGTCCTGTCAATACTTCTTTTCCCTCTTCTGTCCCTGTTCCTTTTACTTTGCCGATCTGTACATTTAAATGATATGATGATGCTTCTAATAAGATTTCATGATGAGGAAGGTTTCTTCATAATTTTGCAGCCCTCTAGGATATCACTAATGTGGTCAACTATTACTTACTACCTTCTATTTAGGGGTTTTAACTCTGGGACTAATGGTGGTTTGCATGCATTGCCATACATTTTATTTTATATAAAGATGAACTGAAATACTCCTTTTGGAGTGGAATTTTATGTTATTTGGCTTACCGGAATAATACATTATTGTGACCATACTGGCTATTTGACCCGCCACTTGAATCGCTATTGGAACGATAGCCAGCACAGATGGCAAGGCGTTTCAAAATATTTCTGACTATAACAGATTACTTGGAGGAATCCCCATGACTATGAGTCTCCGGTATCGTCATTAGTATTCGTGTAGGTTTGTTTAATTGATTTCATCTGGACGATGAGTTGTTGGTTTAAATTAATTATATAATGAAGGAACGGATTTCGAGTTCTTACTTTGATTTACGGTAATAAATACATTATGGTGATCTGTCTGTATGGTACCACCGTATGGATTGCGATCTGAACTAACTCCACTTTAAGATGGCTGCTCGTTTGAGCCTACTGTTGACGGCAACAGAATAAAAGCAATGCTCGCGTGGTCACGTGATTCGTGACACGCTCAGCTCCCCCTTCTTTCCTTTAAACATGGCGGGACCCATCACCTGTCGCTCTCGCCGGACTTTGGTGAATGTTGCAGCTGCGCCATATCACAGGTACGATACCAATGCCGTCTAGGCTGCGAGGGTTCTTTGTCTTTCTGGGGGCTTCACACAACCGGAGAGCGGGCGTAACAACTCTGGTTTCCTCTACCTATAGGTGCTGTGCTATTCATTCATCCTTATCGTGGAAGACACGCCTGGTGGATTTCAGGTATGATGGTGACGCTGAATACTTGCCGGCTGCAGCTTGCTTCCCCCCTCTTGAAGGCAGAGCCACAGCCCGACGCCTGCGCCCTTTAATGCACCCTATGCAGCCTGTTTCATTCTGCTTTGGGGGATAAGTGGTCTTTTGCTTATAGCCCGGCAAGTGTGCGTCTTCCTGGGGTATAAGGCTGCCTGCTAATTGATTAAGTATTGGAAATAGTCAACAGCAGGGCCGTTTGTGTCTCTGTCTGTGTGTGCGTGCGTGTGGTTGGATGTGTGTGTGTAGCTGGCTGTGTGTGTGTAGCTGGCTGTGTGTGTGTGGCTGGCTGAGTGTGGCTGGCTGTGTGTGGCTGGCTGGCTGGCTGGCTGTGTGTGGCTGGGTGGCTGGCTGTGGCTGGCTGGCTGACTGTGTGTGGCTGGCTGGCTGGCTGTGTGTGTGTGGCTGGCTGGCTGTGTGTGGCTGGCTGTGTGTGGCTGGCTGTGTGTGGCTGACTGGCTGTGTGTGGCTGGCTGGCTGTGTGTGTGGCTGGATGGCTGTGTGGATGGCTGGCTTTGTGTGTGGATGGCTGGCTGTGTGTGTGGCTGGCTGGCTGTGTGTGTCTGGCTGGCTGTGTGTGTCTGGCTGGCTGTGTGTGTGTGTGTGTGTGTGTGGCTGGCTGTGTGTGTGTGTGTGTGTGTGTGTGGCTGGCTGTGTGTGTGTGTGTGTGTGTGTGTGTGGCTGGCTGTGTGTGTGTGTGTGTGGCTGGCTGGCTGGCTGTGTGTGGCTGGCTGGCTGAGTGTGTGTGTGTGGCTGGCTGGCTGAGTGTGTGTGTGTGTGTGGCTGTGTGGCTGGCTGGCTGTGTGTGTGTCTGGCTGTGAGTGTGTGGCTGGCTGTGTGTGTGTGGCTGGCTGTGTGTGTGTGGCTGGCTGTGTGTGTGTCTGGCTGTGTGTGTGTCTGGCTGTGTGTGTGTCTGGCTGTGTGTGGGGCTAACTGTGTGTGGGGCTAACTGTGTTTGGCTGGCTGGCTGTGTGTGGGGCTCGCTGTGTGTGTGGTTCTGTGTCCGCGAATACTCTCTACTACTCTCGAATGCTCACCTATTGCCATTGTAAATCACAATACCATTTATTTATGTTTTTAAAAAAAAGAAAAAAAATGTCATGAGCAATGCCAATAGCTCTACCGTTAATAATGCCGAGACCATTGCATTGTAAATGCTTGTTTTTATACCCACTCCTCCCGCTCCCACCCCCAAACTCCCGATCCGTGACTGCCGCCGCTGTGTAAACATTACACCTGCACTACCATGTTGGGAGCATAAAAGTTCCCAAAAAATAAACGTATAGCATTACCTGTGGTCAGCACCCATCTAAAATTCTCTGGAGAGGTCTTGCAACTAAGATGGCGGTAGATTGCCCTTGTCCAGCGGATGACCCAAGCCTCCATTGTGATACAGGAAGCAGGAGATAACACCTCATCATCTTGTCAGTCTAAGCACTCAGTCCCATAAAATCTGTCAACCATCTGTAAAAATTGGTACCTGTGATAGTGTCAGAACCAGGACCCTCGGTACCCTCCATCTTACACGCCACAGAAATAGGAGGAAGAACGTAGACATGTTTCCCATAGAATCTCTTGGTTAAACTGTGTCTGTCAAACAAGTTCTGACAGGGAAAAGACTGAAAACCCAATACTTTCTTATGGTATGTGACAGAAGCTTACATTATCTTTTATTGGGTAGAAAGCTTGCACTTTCGATGCCTTATAAAGCAGTGCTGAAATAAGTATTGCTTCTCAACTAGTTAGATTTTACTTCTTGTAGCCTTCCTCGTAATTACCTGTAAGGGACGGCCCAGATTCTGTAACTTGAATTATGAGAAGAGACCACGCATCAAGATTTAACATATTATCTTTTTAATAAAGTACAATGAGAAATTAAAAAATAAAGAGCATTTTATTGTATTATTGCCCCACGTTTCCTAAATGACTGTTTTTGTCAAATAAAATTAATACGTGGAAAAAAACAAATATATGCACCAAATTTGACAGAATACATTTAAAACATTTTGCAACAAAATTACATATACTTTTTGAAAGCATTAATGCAGACTTCACAATACAATACGTCTCCTTTCTGGCACAGAGATAACCCCTTTGCAGAGCTTGTTCTCAAACAAGTATTGCTTCTGGTCTATATAAATGCATATATTTATTTAGAGAAAAGTGCTAAGACAAGCATGGCTGTGGTTCGGTCGGTGATGCCCAAGGCACTTGGATGAACTTTGATGTGCAAATGTGTCAGCCGTGGAATGTAGGCAATAGGCCGGGCCACGGGAATTATGTGATTCTGCCGCATTTTTCGCATTATTATGGATTTGAAACATTTGATGCAGATTTTAACAAAAAAGTGTTTCTAGCTCAAATGGATCAAACATTAATAAAAACGTGGTGCCATATGTTCAACCCTGCTGCATAATTTGGTGTACCCCTGCTGCATAATTCCAGTGGACCTGCCCGTAGGACTGGCTTTGGGAAAAATCTACATTCTTTGCAGAACATGGGCTATATTTTTGTTGGGAGGTAACTGTTGGAAAGGGAATGCACTTATTTCATCCTCTCTGGAATGCAAAATTGAACAAAAGTGCAGAAAGAAGATACAGTATGCTCCTACTGACATCAGTTGATTTTACAAAGCTTGGCGACGCACAAAATGGAGGCACTGCTGAGATATGTGTTGTTTTCCAGCTGCTTATGTCTGCTCCTCACAGAGAAGAAAATATAAGCTGGGGATGGAGGGACTCTACCAATGCAGGGGTTCAGAGATATCAGACGTGAAAGAGCACCACCTCTCTCCAGGTTATTATGGACAGTGTCTACAGGCCTCAACTTTTCACCTGCAAATTATTGCTTTCAAGGGCTTTGCTGTAAGTTAGTTGAATGGGAGCAAAACAAGACTACAACACCTAGAATGCATCAGGCCTTCACACCAAATGCAGGACTGAAAACAGTGGGGCAAATTTACTGTTTTCTTACATTATGTAGCCGTGGGTTGTGCATTTTGTGAAAGAGAGGACAGCGCCGTATCTAGAACGATATGGGGCTACTTCTCTGTTCACAAACACTTGTGCACTTTCTGTCAGCCTAGTGCTACACATATACTTTTGCGCTATACTTCGTAGCGGTCTGTGAGTTTGGCATGGGTTTTGTAATGGAAGGATAGCCTTCCAGTTCAAAACAGTACCCTTAGACTTACTTTAAAACTTTTTCCACTTTGTATGTGGGCTGTACGGTACATCACACATGCAAAGTTAGAAAGGTTTGGCAAAAAAATGTTTCCTCTTCTACATACATACTTCAAGGAAGCATATGTTTTTGTGCAAAGTCAGATCTAAAAATGTTACTAGATAGTGCTTTGTTTAAAAAACATGAGTGGTTGCACAGGGATGCCTATGTATCACCCATGAGACACCCCCTTTGTGGAAAGTAGTGTTACTTTAAACAATTTCCAGCAAAAAAAATTTTTGCCCTGGAAAGTAAATCCCAAATCAACAATTTGTGCCACTTTGCGCTGGTGCAAAGTCACCAAAAGTGATGCAAAGTTTTGATCAATGTGTCCCAGTACCTGTAATGACCTGGAGGGAGGTGGTCACCTTATACATAGAGACCCGCTGGTACTCTTACCAGATTGGTTACCTGTAAGACATGCATGATATTGAATACGGGGCTCTAGTACCAATTCAAATCTGTCTCTTGTGAGTAGGAGCGTCTAAGCCTGTTTTCCAAATCCCAGCTCAACATATCCCTTGCACACTCTCACCCGGTGGAGATATGTTGGTACAAGCCTCAAATTCGCTGCACGTCACTTGTGCACAGAAACAGAATCCTGACCTGTCCAGCAGGGCCACTGTGTAGAAAAGTCTCCCAATGAAAGATTCCAGTCAATCACATTATTTCTATTTACAAAACAAATAAGCAACATATACATCAACCCCTGACCCCCCCCCCCCTTCCTTTCCAAAGGGCCATTATTTCCAATGCAGAAGATTCAGAGGTCCGGGTCTGCAACAAGAAAACATAAAATCTTCTCCTGCACGCAGGAGACATTGGCATCTGAGGCAGACCCATAAATAAAAAGAATCACCAGGATTACTCATGTTTAGGATGTGCTACACAAAGGAGAAAAGTAGTGAGTCTGGTGGCTGGCATGAATACCCACTGCGATGCCAGTCTGACACCACACAACATTAATCCACCCACCATGGCTTCATTTCAATTGTGTTTCACGTGTGCCCTCTGCCCCTTAAAAACAATAAAATAATAGAACTAAAAAACATTTTAAAGCACATTTTAAAAAAATGATGAATTAGATGAAATCAAGTCCTGGTCTGCAGTCTGAGGAAAAAGTGGTTGTCCTTTGTGAACAGTGAAAAGGTTGACAAAGAAAATGGTGCTTGTTTAATGATCCTAGATGAAGTGGGTAGATGTTGGGCAGACCGCCTCAGCACGTATGGCAGTACTAGGGGGTTATGTATTGTGGCACTCTGCAGAGGAGGGACCGTCAACTACAGAGCTGGGACACAGATGACGCGGTAGAGCAATCGCCCACACACTTTAACTAGTCAATCTAAGGTCCACCATGATAAGCGTTTGGAATCCTGCTGGCTCAGCTGATCTAGGGCTAACTACTGACTCCCTACTTACCCAGTACCAGTAGGAGAGCAGGTAAGAGAGCCTAGCTGTCAAACACAGAGCTCTGCCCACACTGTGTAGGTCCTACACCAGAATACTTGCACCAAACCTCATCATTCTACCTTTCCAGTTATCTCAAGACAACTCAAGGAAACACCCTGAGCCATCCGCCTGCTGGCTCTACGCCGCCGTTGGAAAAGTCAGGCCAGAAGGGCGTTTTCAAAGATTTCAATGTCAGCAGTTTAAGTGGAATTTAAGGTGTCAAAATGAGGTCACTCTCCTTTGGGGGAACAAAAAAAAAAACACCCAGATATAACCTACGTATTGCTGACCCTCAGGCACCCCTATATCAAGAGTCAGAGAGAGGACTTACAGTGTCAAGAATCCCTTATCTGAAGCAATTGATGGGGGTTAGTATTCTAGTACTTCCAGTCGGTGAGGCGATCATCATGAACAACAAAAACAAGAAGAAAGAGAACCACCTGTCAAGTAATGCCCTCTATACCGCAGACGTGTGGAAGTCTAACCTTCCTCCCCCACTTCCCTATCCTCATGACCCTATGGGAAGTCACCACTGGGGAACGAGAGGTCAGTGAACGTTTTTTACCATGGACCCTGGTGGTCATCAGCCCTTTATAGTACTCCAGATGTCCTTCTTTGTAGGCGATGCATTGCTTCAAAATATTGCTCTGGTGGTTGTGCAGGTTGCAAGCCACTTAGAAGGGATTATCCAGCCTCTTGGGGAGGGAGGTGTGCTTCATCAGGCTGGAACGAATAATTATAGGCAGTCACTATGGATAAAACTAGACTCCGACTCATCCATGGGGCAAAAACAGGTTGCTGGCAAGGTCTTACTCTTCACACATGTTGGCCTCCTTCTGGTCAGAGGAGAACATCTGGGTTTGCCAGAGGTCTGTTGAGGGATTCCAAATCCTCCTCTCTTCTCAGATGGACCACTCTTGCTTGGCCACGTCCCCTCCCAGATGGGTCACACATGCATCCGGGGATGGGATCTGGCTACAGGGCATAGGGGTTTGGGGGAGAGGCCGGGCGGAAGGAGGGTTTAATTTGCTGGCACAGCCAGAATGAAGCCTGACTGGTTCTTGGTGAAATCTGGCTGCGTTTGATTGATCCTAGTTTCGACTGAGACTGTGCATTTCTTGCCATGCATACTGCATTGGATGGGGTGTGTCACGGTCACTTGCAGGCGGCGTTTCTCACTAGGGAGGGGAGAGTAAGAAACAATAAATTAGTGAATAAATTATGGGGCCAACTGGCTTTAGGTTGCAGAAAGTACAATGCCATAATTCATCAGACAAAAACACTGTCCATTATTTCTTGATGACGTCATCAGTGTTTTTCACTCAAAAAAAAGGAACATAATTCACTGCACTACCTGAAAGTACAAAACATTACCTCATTGTACTACACAGTGTTGTATGACATTTCGAACAAAGCCCAAATTATATGTGGCCAGATGTCTTAAGGAGTAGAAGGAAAGAAATAAGAATGTAAGGCCAAGAGCTGTAAGACAATTGCGCACATGCTATGATCCCTCTTGCTCACTTACCATGAACCCTCTTGCTCACTTACTATGAACCCTCTTGCTCACTCACTATGAACCCTCTCGCTCACTTCTATGAACACTCCTGCTCACTTACTATGAACCGCTCACTTCTATGAACCCTCTTGCTCACTTACTATGAACCTCTCGCTCACTTATAATGAACCCTCACTCACTTACTATGAACCCTCCTGCTCACTTACTATGAACCCTCGCTCACTTCTATGAACCCTCTTGCTCACTTACTATGAACACTCTTGCTCACTTACTATGAACCCTCTTGCTCACTTACTATGAACCCTCTTGCTCACTTACTATGAACCCTCTTGCTTACTACTATGAACCCTCTTGCTCACTTACTATGAACCCTCACTCACTTCTATGAACCCTCCTGCTCACTTACTACGAACCCTCGCTCACTTCTTTGAACCCTCTTGCTCACTTACTATGAACCCTCTTGCTCACTTACTATGAACCCTCTTGCTCACTTACTATGAACCCTCTTGATCACTTACTATGAACCCTCTTGCTCACTTACTTTGAACCCTCTTGCTCTCTTCTATGAACCCTCTTGCTCACTTACTATGAACTCTTTTGCTCACTTACTATAGACCCTCTTGCTCAATTACTATGAACTCTCTTGCTCGCTTCTATGAACCCTCTTGCTCACTTACTATAAACCCTCTTGCTCACTACGAACCCTCTTGCTCACTTATAATGAACCCTCTTGCTCACTTACTACGAACCTTCTTGCTCACTTATAATGAACCCTCTTGCTCACTTACTATGAACCCTCACTTACTTATCGAATCACAATTTGTGATTATTACATAGCAAAATGCATTTTTCGGTCGCAAACAGTGCAATTTGCAGAGATAACAAAAATTCTTTGTAAATCTAATCCTGGATTCAATTTAAAAACACAGAGGCAAGTATTATCCCTCCTGCAAAGAAAAAGGAAGGGAGTTCGGATGTTGGGTTGTTTTCTATGTATAATGTAAGGTGCACACACGTGACCCTAGTCTGGACGTACCAGGCCTATTTAGAGGGACTCGTTTGGACAGCACAAAAAGTAATGGGTGGAATGTTTGAATTAATCTCACTGCTAATTAAAACAGACTGCGGAAGAAAGTATGGTCTTCAAACCAACTCGAGTATCAACCATCTCCTTTGTGAGTCATTTGGAGTAACTATAGAGGAACTGGTGTGTGCATGTAGGTATGTACGTGGTGGTATTTACATTGCATGAACCTAACTCGGAAGCAGCGTAGTAATGTATATTAGAGGGGGTGCTAGTACGACCTCTCACCTCAAGTGGGGAGGACATATTCCAGTTCACACACTACCTGTGTGGTTTGAGAAAGCACTTTTTATAGTGCCCCGGGCTCTGAGCATGCCAGCATTAACGGTGTATTCCTGGTTTAATGTACATGCTTGTAAAGTGTAAACTGCGGCCCGAAGCAGGTTATAGAAAGCCCCAGAGCATGGGGCTAGGAAGTAGCAGACGGTAACAAGTGCCAGGCTGCATGTACAGTCTCCATGACTTGCTCCAAGAGCAATGCTTCTTTTGCACCAGTGCAAACTGCAGCCAATTTGAAAAGCCAACATGTCTGCTCTGTTCTTACGCATCTTTGTGCTGCATATGCAAAGCTTTTAACAAACACGGAATGCGCAATTGTGCAAGAGGAGGAGGGAGAAGGAGCAGAAAAGGCCAATTTGCATATGCAAAAAAGAAAATCTCCAGGGGCGCGGTGATCGGTGGAAGACCTGCATTGCAAATTATGGAAACCACTCATTTGGATAGCATAACCAACGTACATCCAGGCTCCGCCTCCTCTCAGCCTAACCCAGTATGGCCAGGCTTCAGTTAACCTAACCCAAGTATGGCCAGGTTCTCACAACCTAACCCACGTACGTCCATGCTTCTCAACCTAACCCATGTACGTCCATGCTTCTCAACCTAACCCGCCTACGGCCAGGCTTATCTCAGCCTTGCTCGTGTACGGCCAGGCTTCTCAGCCTAACCCACGCACGGGCAGGCTTCTTTCAGCCGTACTCGTATACGGCCAGGCTTCTCAGCCTAACCCACGTGGCTTCTCACCCTAACCCACGTACAGCCAGGCTTCTCTTAACCTAACCCACAGGGCTTCTCAGCCGTACTCGCATACGGCCAGGCTTCACAGCCTAACCCACATACGGCCAGGCTTCTCTCAGCCTAACCCAAGTGGCTTCTCAGCCTAACCCACGTACGGCCAGGCTTCTCTCAGCCTACCCCAAGTGGCTTCTCAGCCTAACCCACGTATGGCCAGGCTTTTCTCAGCCTAACTCACGTCCGTCCAAGGCTTCTCAGCCTAACTCGCTTACAGCCAGGCTTCTCTCAGCCTAACCCCCGTATGGTCAGGCTTCTCTCAACCTAACCCCCGTACGGTCAGGCTTCTCTCAACCTAATCTACTCTCAGCCTAACCCACGTGGCTTCTCAGCCTAACCCATGTATGGCCAGGCTTCTCTCAGCCTAACCCACGTACGGCCAGGCTTCTCTCAGCTTAACCCACCTACGGCCAGGCTTCTCAGGCTAACCCATGTATGGCCAGGTTTCTCTCAGCCTAACTCACGTGGCTTCTCAGCCTAACCCACGTATAGCCAGGCTTCTCTCAGCCTAACTCACTTACGTCCAGGCTTCTCAGCCTAACCCGCATACGGCCAGGCTTCTTTCAGCCTAACCCGCTTACGGCCACGCTTCTCTCAGCCTAACCCATGTACGTCCAGGCTTCTCTCAACCTAACTCACATATAGCCAGGCTTCTCTCAAGCTAACCCACGCACGGCCACGCTTCTCTCAGCCTAACTCACGTACGTCCATGCTTCTCAGCCTAACCCACCTACGGCCAGGCTTCTCTCAGCTTAACCCACCTACGGCCAGGCTTCTCAGCCTAACCCACGTGGCTTCTCAGCCTAACCCACGTGGCTTCTCAGCTTAACCCACGTACGGCCAGGCTTCTCTCAGCCTAACTCACGTACGTCCAGGCTTCTCAGCCTAACCCACGTACAGCCAGGCTTCTCTCAGCCTAACCCACGTGGCTTCTCAGCTTAACCGACGTACGGCCAGGCTTCTCTCAGCCTAACCCACGTGGATTCTCAGCCTAACCCACCTACAGCCAGGCTTCTCTCAGCCTAACTCACGTACGTCCGGGCTTCTCAGCCTAACCCACGCACGGCCAGGCTTCTCTCAGCCTAACTCACATACGTCCAGGCTTCTCAGCCTAACCCACGCACGGCCAGGCTTCTCTCAGCCTAACTCACATACGTCCAGGCTTCTCAGCCTAACCCACGTACAGCCAGGCTTCTCTCAGCCTAATCCACGCACGGCCAGGCTTCTCTCAGCCTAACCCACGTGGCTTCTCAGCTTAACCACGTACGGCCAGGCTTCTCTCAGCCTAACCCACGTGGCTTCTCAGCCTAACCCACGTACAGCCAGGCTTCTCTCAGCCTAACTCACGTACGTCCAGGCTTCTCAGCCTAACCCACGCACGGCCAGGCTTCTCTCAGCCTAACTCACGTACGTCCAGGCTTCTCATCCTAACCCACATACAGCCAGACTGCTCTCAGCCTTACCCACATACAGCCAGGATTCTCTCAGCCTAACCCAGATACAGCCAGGCTTCTCTCAGCCTAACTCGCTTACGTCCAGGCTTCTCAGCCTAGCCCACATACAGCCAGGCTTCTCTCAGCCTAGCCCACATACAGCCAGGCTTCTCTCAGCCTAATCCATGTACGGCCAGGCTTCTCTCAGCTTAACCCACCTACGGCCAGGCTTCTCTCAGCCTTACTCGTATACGGCCAGGCTTCTCAGCCTAACCCACGTGGCTTCTCACCCTAACCCACGTACAGCCAGGCTTCTCTTAACCTAACCCACAGGGCTTCTCAGCCGTACTCGCATACGGCCAGGCTTCGCAGCCTAACCCACATACGGCCAGGCTTCTCTCAGCCTAACCCAAGTGGCTTCTCAGCCTAACCCACGTACGGCCAGGCTTCTCTCAGCCTACCCCAAGAGGCTTCTCAGCCTAACCCACGTATGGCCAGGCTTTTCTCAGCCTAACTCACGTCCGTCCAAGGCTTCTCAGCCTAACTCGCTTACAGCCAGGCTTCTCTCAGCCTAACCCCCGTATGGTCAGGCTTCTCTCAACCTAACCCCCGTACGGTCAGGCTTCTCTCAACCTAATCTACTCTCAGCCTAACCCACGTGGCTTCTCAGCCTAACCCATGTATGGCCAGGCTTCTCTCAGCCTAACCCACGTACGGCCAGGCTTCTCTCAGCTTAACCCACCTACGGCCAGGCTTCTCAGGCTAACCCATGTATGGCCAGGTTTCTCTCAGCCTAACTCACGTGGCTTCTCAGCCTAACCCACGTATAGCCAGGCTTCTCTCAGCCTAACTCACTTACGTCCAGGCTTCTCAGCCTAACCCGCATACGGCCAGGCTTCTTTCAGCCTAACCCGCTTACGGCCACGCTTCTCTCAGCCTAACCCATGTACGTCCAGGCTTCTCTCAACCTAACTCACATATAGCCAGGCTTCTCTCAGGCTAACCCACGCACGGCCACGCTTCTCTCAGCCTAACTCACGTACGTCCATGCTTCTCAGCCTAACCCACCTACGGCCAGGCTTCTCTCAGCTTAACCCACCTACGGCCAGGCTTCTCAGCCTAACCCACGTGGCTTCTCAGCCTAACCCACGTGGCTTCTCAGCTTAACCCACGTACGGCCAGGCTTCTCTCAGCCTAACTCACGTACGTCCAGGCTTCTCAGCCTAACCCACGTACAGCCAGGCTTCTCTCAGCCTAACCCACGTGGCTTCTCAGCTTAACCGACGTACGGCCAGGCTTCTCTCAGCCTAACCCACGTGGATTCTCAGCCTAACCCACGTACAGCCAGGCTTCTCTCAGCCTAACTCACGTACGTCCGGGCTTCTCAGCCTAACCCACGCACGGCCAGGCTTCTCTCAGCCTAACTCACATACGTCCAGGCTTCTCAGCCTAACCCACGCACGGCCAGGCTTCTCTCAGCCTAACTCACATACGTCCAGGCTTCTCAGCCTAACCCACGTACAGCCAGGCTTCTCTCAGCCTAATCCACGCACGGCCAGGCTTCTCTCAGCCTAACCCACGTGGCTTCTCAGCTTAACCACGTACGGCCAGGCTTCTCTCAGCCTAACCCACGTGGCTTCTCAGCCTAACCCACGTACAGCCAGGCTTCTCTCAGCCTAACTCACGTACGTCCAGGCTTCTCAGCCTAACCCACGCACGGCCAGGCTTCTCTCAGCCTAACTCACGTACGTCCAGGCTTCTCAGCCTAACCCACATACAGCCAGACTTCTCTCAGCCTTACCCACATACAGCCAGGATTCTCTCAGCCTAACCCAGGTACAGCCAGGTTTCTCTCAGCCTAACTCGCTTACGTCCAGGCTTCTCAGCCTAGCCCACATACAGCCAGGCTTCTCTCAGCCTAGCCCACATACAGCCAGGCTTCTCTCAGCCTAATCCATGTACGGCCAGGCTTCTCTCAGCTTAACCCACCTACGGCCAGGCTTCTCTCAGCCTTACTCGTATACGGCCAGGCTTCTCAGCCTAACCCACGTACGGCCAGCTTCTCTCAGCCTCACCCAAGTGGCTTCTCAACCTAAACCACGTACAGCCAGGCTTCTCTCAGCCTAACCCACGTGGCTTCTCAGCCTAACCCACGTACGGCCAGGCTTCTCTCAGCTTAACCCACGTACGGCCAGGCATCTCTCAGCCTTATTCGCGTACGGCCAGGCTTCACAGCCTAACCCACGTATGGCCAGGCTTTTCTAAGCCTAACTCACGTACGTCCAAGGCTTCTCAGCCTAACTCACGTACAGCCAGGCATCTCTCAGCCTAACCCCCGTACGGTCAGGCTTCTCTCAACCTAGCCCGCGTACGGCCAGGCTTCTCTCAACCTAATCTACGTACTGCTAGGCTTCTCTCAGCCTAACCCATGTATAGCCAGGCTTCTCTCAGCCTTTTCCCATGTATGGCCAGGCTTCTCGCAACCTAACCCATGTACGGCCAGGCTTCTCTCAGCTTAACCCACCTATGGCCAGGCTTCTCTCAGCCTTACTTGTGTACGGCCAGGCTTCTCAGCCTAACCCATGTATGGCCAGGCTTCTCTCAGCCTAACTCAAGTGGCTTCTCAGCCTAACCCACGTATGACCAGGCTTCTCTCAGCCTAACCCATGTGGCTTCTCAGCCTAACCCACGTACAGCCAGGCTTCTCTCAGCCTAACTCACTTACGTCCAGGCTTCTCAGCCTAACCCACGTACTGCCAGGCTTCTCTCAGCCTAACCCGCGTACGGCCAGGCTTCTTTCAGCCTAACCCACGTACGGCCACGCTTCTCTCAGCCTAACCCACGTACGTCCAGGCTTCTCTCAGCCTAACTCACGTACAGCCAGGCTTCTCTCAGCCTAACCCACGCACGGCCAGGCTTCTCTCAGCCTAACCCACGTGGCTTCTCAGCTTAACCCACGTACGGCCAGGCTTCTCTCAGCCTAACCCACGTGGCTTCTCAGCTTAACCCACGTACGGCCAGGCTTCTCTCAGCCTATCCCACGTGGCTTCTCAGCCTAACCCACGTACAGCCAGGCTTCTCTCAGCCTAACTCACGTATGTCCAGGCTTCTCAGCCTAACCCACGCACGGCCAGGCCTCTCTCAGCCTAACCCACATACAGCCAGGCTTCTCTCAGCCTAACCCAGGTACAGCCAGGCTTCTCTCAGCCTAACTCACGTACGTCCAGGCTTCTCAGCCTAGCCCACATACAGCCAGGCTTCTCTCAGCCTAACCCACATACAGTCAGGCTCCTCTCAGCCTAACCCGCATACGTCCAGGATTTTCTCAACCTAACCCACGTACGTCCAGGCTTCTCTCAGCCTAACTCACGTACAGCCAGGCTTCTCTCAGCCTAACCCACGCATGGCCAAGCTTCTCTCAGCCTAACCCACGTACGGCCAGGCTTCTCTCAGCCTAACCCACGCACGGCCAGGCTTCTCTCAGCCTAACCCACGTGGCTGCTCAGCCTAACCCACGTACAGCCAGGCTTCTCTCAGCCTAACTCACGTACGTCCAGGCTTCTCAGCCTAACCCACGCACGACCAGGCTTCTCTCAGCCTAACTCACGTACATCCAGACGTCTCAGCCTAACCCACATACAGCCAGGCTTCTCTCAGCCTAACCCACATACAGCCAGGCTTCTCTCAGCCTAACCCAGGTACAGCCAGGCTTCCCTCAGCCTAACTCACGTACGTCCAGGCTTCTCTCAGCCTAACCCACATACGGCCAGGCTTCTCTCAGCCTAACTCATGTACCGCCAGGCTTCTCTCAGCCTAACCCACGTGGCTTCTCAGCCTAACCTACGTACGGCCAGGCTTCTCTCAAACGACCTAAGCATATTTTGCTAATTTTTTTTACCAGGCACTAAATGCCCCCGGGTGTTCAAAAGGGTCATCGTGTTCTGCAGGCAACATTCTTTGTTGTTGAGTCGTTTCTCTTCTCTTGATACGGTCATTGTTGAAGTAGCACAAAGATGAGTGTTCGCAAAGGATCCTGCAACTTCGCAACAAAGTATCTGTATTTTTACCACTGGATGGTCACGTGCAGCATCTAGCCCGCCGGGCTCAGTGAAAATGTCACTTTTACCCAGTGCTTGAAATGGAAAAATAGAAGTGCAGGTACTCTGTAACAGTACCTGCTTGTTTCTGAGAATTGCCGGTACTCTCCAATTAAAAGTAATACGTTTCTCTTGACATGTGCAGGTACTCTCCCTCAAAAAAGAAATAGGTTCCAGCACTCAGTACTGGCCCATTTAAAGCACTGCTTTTACCCATAATGTAGGGAGACGATGACGTGACATACAGCCCTCCCTGCATACAGTAGGAAACAACGCCTTGTCTTCAGGGGCGTAGCTTTAATGGGGGAGGGTGTATTTGAGGTCTTACATCCCCCTAATAAATGTCCTATTTAATAAATAGTTGGGTACAGGAGCGTTCAGTTGGGTATGGCATGGTGTCTGTCGGATTTCTCTTTGTATTTTTAAATACTCAGATGGAAAGACACACATATATTCGTTTCTGATTAGAAAGTCTTAAAAATTGTTATTTTACAAAATGCTATGTTTAAAGTACCCCTCACAATCCACACTCTTTCCCTTTCCACAGGCCTTAATGCCCCCCTCATCCGCTGCTTATCATTTAATGACTGACATAATAACCCACTGTGAGTATCGGAACATCTGAAGCTCACACGTCCCAATCTTAATGGGTGTTTGTCTGACCTGAGCATGAAATAACAACTTGCCCTAGCCTCGACGGAATGGTGCCAGAAAGCCTTCTGGAAATGTGAGGACCTGACCAGGCCAACATGTCCCTGTTGCTTAAAGAGCACACCACTCTCTTCTTTGTGCAAAAGATGTGCAAGATACACACATCTCTTTGTGCATAAGTGTGCACGATGCACATCACAGATGTGCAAGATGGACACTCTCTCTTCTTTGTGCATTAGAAGTGCAAAATACACACTCTCTTCTTTGTGCACAAGATGTACAATATGCACAAATCTATCTTCTTTGTGCAAAAGATGTGCAAAATGCACACCTCTCTTTGTGCATAAGTTGTGCAGGAGGCACACCACTCTCTTCTCTGTGCACAAGATGTGCAAGATACACACCTCTCTGTGCATAAGATGTGCAAGATGCACACTCTCTTCTTTGTGCATAAGATGTGCAAGATGCACAACTCTCTTCCTTGTGCACAAGATACACGCCTCTCTTTGCGCACAAGGTTTGCAAGATGCACGCCGCTATCTTCTTTGTTCACAAGATGTGCACGAAGCACACCTCTTTGTGCACGAAGCACACCTCTTTGTGCACAAGATGGGAAAAATGCACACCGCTCTCTTCTGTGTGTACAAGATTTGCGAAGTGAACACCTCTCTTCGTTATGCACAATATGTTCACGATGCACCTCTCTCTCTGTGCACAAGATGTGCAAAATGCACACCTCTCTCTTCTCAGTGCAGATAATGTAAAAGATGCACACTTCGCTGCTTTGTGCACAAGATGTGCAAGATACACACCTCTTTCATCCTGGTGTACAAGCTGTGCAAGGTGGACACCACTCTTCTTTGTGTCCACTGAGTTATCACAGAATGTTTAATTTCCAGTGGAAATGGTAACTACCACTACAGACTGCAATGGAATGAACATAGGACTCGTCATTGAGCCTTTAAAGTCATTCGGATGCCCTTAGCTATACGTCAATTAGGGGAAACACTTCTCCTTGTTGGGAGCATCCGTCATATGGAGTGGAGGAGACACAGATCCGCGTCTTTGGGGCTTCCCTTGAAAATGTGTCTGGTTTGGGGTTTGAACGAGTTATAAATACAGTTTTCTTTATGATACAATCTATTGATGTGCCAGTCTAGTATTAAGAAATGTGTTTCATTGCTTTTATTCCTCTTTTTTACTGAACAATTCGCATTTGATGGACTTATTTTGATTTTGGATGCAACTAAATTGGACATTCCTAATGCTTTCCAGAAATGGCACATACCCGAGACATTGCAACACCAATCAAATTGGATCATGCAGGCGAATATTGCAACATTTCTGCAGCATATGAAGTTAGCTTGACAGATTGGTTTACTCTTAATGGGGTGAACACAAGGTGCATGTCTATGTCCACCTGAATTGAAGTAAAGTTGTGAATGGAATTGGTTTGCAGAAGACAAACCCAGCTGGTGCCTGGTGTTCCTGATTACATTGAGTCTTCTGACAACCTCAGCTAGTTCTCACACGATAAATGGCCCGCTTCTTTGTCATAGTGCCTCCCTGCCAGTGTGTGCAGAGGCCTCTGCCCGCGGTCTGTGGTTTTAACCTGGACTGTGCGCTCTCTGGCAGACATAACAGAGTTTTTGATCATTCCTCTGTGTGAGTCAAGGTCCTTTGTGGTTTCCTGACCTCTGCTTATTTTCCTTCTTCAAAGAGATGGTGCAGACAGATTATCAGGTCTTAGGTTAGAAGTACTTATTGGGGGTCTGTTCATGTGCATTCTGGGAGTTATAGTCCGGCTGTTCGCACTGCTGACTTTCTCAATACATATTGCTTTGCTGACCCAACTACAACACCACCAGCCTACCTGAGACAACTACAATTGCTTTTTAAAGAAAATAAATGCAGGAAGATAGACCATCTGGATAATGTTCTGACCACACGCTGCACATGAGGCGCTGCTCACGTTCAGTGTGTTATGCTCTTCTGCTAAGAATCGAGGTGGTTTTTAGTGATGGGGCCTCGACCAGCATTTCCTGCCACTCTTCATTGCAAATAACGGAGTGAAAGCTTAAACCAGACTTCTTCAAGTTCAGGGAGGTCTTGCTGATGCCCCAACCCTGTGCCTGAAAGCAACCTGCTAACTGGAAGTATAAATGTTGCATGACAAAGAGGAGGCCATTTCTAAAGTGCACCCAAGTCTGCTACCCGACTTATCCTGGACTGCAATGGTCAGTTAACAGTACATTTGCAACTCCTTCTGGAGACAGCTTGGATCCCCGGTACCTCTAAGGTGCCATGAACACAGCGCCAACAGTTAACCAATGGAACCAAGCGATGCAGGCGCTACAGTGCCAAAGCGCTTTAAAATTCCTCCTTCAGGCAACTCGTGTTAGCTGTGCGGTGCGTCACTGTTTGCACGCCTTGTGCGATTCCTTGGTCATGTCAAGCAGATGTAGAACAGCACGGGGCAGCGAGCTGCCGACTCCTCTACGTTGCCCAAGTAGCTCAGGAACCTGAAGAACTGGTCCCCGTAGGTCAGCGTAAGGAGAAGAACCGCTTTATAACCAGAGCACGGAGACAGCGATTAATGGTGGTAAGTGCTGGCCTTGGTACTCATTTTTGGGAACAGGACTTATTTTTCATTGTCACCCTAGAGCAAGAGGGAGAAAGGCAGAAGAGGGAGAAAGGAGGCGAAAAACATGAAAACAATGACTACGGGAGAAAGCAGGGATTAAACGAATTTACACGAGTGATAGAAAGATTGGGGAAGTGTTATAAAGATATGGTAAGTGTTGGAGTGGTGGAAAAAAGGCACAAGATGCAGAAAGCCTAGGCGACCTTGTTATCCGGCAACCCCAGCAGCCGACAGTGATCCCCATAGAAAATATTTGGGCCTCCGTTCTAATTTTTTTCTTTCTCTCAAATTTAGCACTGGGTAGCTGGGGCTACCCTACGCTTCTGAAAGACTAGGTCCAGGCAAGAACAAGGCCTGAAGTCACTGTGACTATACATTGAAAAACAAAAACTGGGACATTCTACTAACAAAGAAGTAGGACTACAATGTTGATTGGGCCAGAGGAAGAGAATAATGTGTCAGTGCCACCAACACAAGTAACAGACAATGAGGCACTGTGGGGAATTAAATGCTACTTTCACAGACAGCATCGCCTTTGTTAACTAAATTGCTTTCTGCTAGGGGCTGCAAACTAATTCTGCCTTGTAACACATAAAAACTCTGTGTTCATTCGAGCCTCTAAAAACCAGGCCATATGCTTAATTTAGTGCGAGATTAGCAGGGACAGAGGTAAAAAAAAAAAACTGAGACTGTCACGGCAAATCAGGGATGCCCGGTCGTCCTATCGTGAAAAAAATAACTACAGAGCAGAGAGATATCTGCAGTAGTGTCAACCCCAGTCCGGCCACATAGGCGTTGGACGCCATGTCTTCCCGATTCCAGCTTGCAAGTGCTTAGCATTCACAACAGAGGACGTAGAGTGACATATGGTCAGATGTGTTTATTTGCTTTTTTCGGCACACCTTGGATTGGCCTCCTACAGCAGCCAGCTGTGCGCGTGAAGTCCCAAAGGCGGGCTACCTGTGTGAGGAAGTAACGAATGCAGATTAGAACCGGTGACCTTTGCACAGACCTCACGAATAGCAGGTGGCAGGTCATGCCCGTCTGCGACACCTATCGCGCATGCGCGTCCTCCGAGGCGTGTAAACAAACCCTCAGGCGACGCTGTGGGTGAACTCTGCGCGCCGGCGGCTGCGGTCACGGTGCTACCGAGGCGCTGTGCTTTGCATGGCCTACAGAGGAAGTCTCTTTGTGCCCGCCCTTTACATAGCAAGGCTGTCCATGTTCGGTCATTCACGGGAAACTGGTGGTTGGCGGAGGAGGGAGGCTGCAAACACATTGAATTTCACACTAGGTCACGTTTTTTCTAGGCTGTTGGTTTATCAGATAGATTTTCAACTCCGCGCGGGCGCACACACACCCACACACACACACACGCAAAATACAGATATACAAACACTGGTCAGACACAGCAGCAGGGCTGGAGAGGGAGAGCAAGGCGTAAACATACAAAAGAAAAATAGGCCCGTTCATATACACAAACGCAGCGTGATCTGGGAGGCGGCCAAAGAACACTGATACCAAGGCAAACGCAAAGGAAGCAAGAGTCATATATAATCCGGGAATGAGAAGTCACATACACACAGAAACATACAAACAGCAGAGCTCTCAAGTTTCCCGGTAACAGGAGGGGGTAACTCATACAGACCAGGGTCTTTGCTTTGCATTTTGGGACAAAAGTCCAGTTTAGCCCTTTATAAAACCAGGACTTGCAAAACAAAGCAAAAAACATGGTCGACTCAAGATACTCATCCATACAAAACCCGAGAAAAGCAACTGTACTGTCACAGCCACAAAAACACTTGCAACTTCCTCCTGGCAGACCAGCACGCATAAACACCCACAGACCTGTACAAATGAACGTGCTTGCACAAGCACAACGCCTAGAAGAGACATAGACTCTGGTAAAAGCAGCCAAATAGAGTCTCCTGCTGTCTTCCTCTTTGTGCTTTTGTCTAGGGAGCTTGTGTCTACAATCTCAGAGGGTTATTTACTAATGTGTCACACGAGCGCTCACGAGGAGCAAAGTGATGCAAAACATTGCATCAAGTTACTTACCATTAAACAGGGTTTTTGGTGCAACACAAAATGCGGCTGCAAAGCCCTCAATAAATGTAGGCTTCAGTGTGCTGAGCGTGGCTACTGAAACCTAAGAAGGAATAAGATTGAGCGAGCTGCTCTAGGCAGGCTAACGCAGGTCACCATTAGCCGCATCCAAGCACTCACAATGAACTACCGGGGCACTTCAGAACTGAGATGTAGCTATTTACTCCAAACCACAGTGTGTCACAGGGAGAAGCCATGACAAGGCCAGACATGTAACTCTAATGTTACCATCACTGGAATGCATCACATTTCTGGGCCCAGTGAGGACAGTGCACTATGTTGAGTAGCAGACTTAACGTGCTGTGGGGACACTGCAGAGGACATGGTGAGCACAAGACATTTTCTGTGGGCCATGGGACAGTTAGCAGTATCAGTGGGGAAGGGCCCGTCACTTAACACTGGTTACCAGGGCTTCATATAAAGGATAAAGTATTCCCGCCATACATAAGGAGATTGCAAGATACTGAGGAGTTCCATAACCATATAGAGGAACGAGGCCGAAGGAGGCGTTCCATTACAAGGTTATGGAACTCCTCAGTGACGGGCAATAAATATATATAATGTACGGCGGGAGTATTTTATCCCATATAATATATGGTCACACCATCAACTTCCCCACAAACTATTTAAAATCTTAGTGCGTGGCTCTTTCATATGAAAAAGCGAGCATGTTTGCAAATATGAAGAATAAAAATAAAACCTCCTGTGCAAAATTAAACATATAAAAACACATCACAACATTAGATATTTGTTGAAGATACTAGAAACCGTTCAATACAAGTCAGTCAAAAAACAAAAGCTGCAATAGCTTTGTATGTGTAGAAACATGCCGATAGATTCTAGCTGTATCTCAGGAGTGCACAAATTAAACATTCTCTCAGCTTGTTATTGTAAAATATAGCAGAAGAAATAAAAGCAATGTTCAGTTTACATTACTTTAAACAGCTGCTTCAATTATGCTTCATAACCTGACCTGCCTTTCACCTCAGCTGCTGGCTCTGGCAGCAGGCATTGTGGCGTCAGAACTCAACTGTGGTAAATTATAATAGTCTAGTTCTGACGTCTTTTCTTTATAATCGTCGAGTGAGTGCATCACTAGTCGCCGATTATACAGAAATTAGAGACGTGCATTTATACAGGGACTACAGAATCCCATGTACTATATACTATTCCACTCCAATGGATAAGCAAGTTACTCCCGTGGCATGCTTGACTTTACAAGTCTAGTAGATAGAAGATTACTCAATAAAAAATAGGACTTTATTGATATCAAATAAATTTAAGGCTATTAAAATTAACTACTAAGCAAGAATTCTAGCACATTCTCGGACCAAGAAACAAGCCACATTCTAAAGTGCCTAAAAGGTAAGACTTTCTAACCACAATAATATTTGAGTTTATTTAGGACAATGCGAGCCGACTGTGGACAATCATGAACTCCCAGCTATCTCCGGAGACATTTGGGCCTCAGCTCTTTTACTACGATGGAGTTTCTCAATGGCCGAATGGGCTAGACAGATTTCTACAATTGTATCAGACTCCCCACCTCTACTCCTAATTCATCATCTGCCCAAGGTGAAAGCAGAGATAACGGAGAGTGTGTGAGCATCAGGGGCTGGCTTCACCTATATTCAAAGAAGGGGCAGAGCTATAGGTGTTGGAATTGGTTTCGTTTTCACATTAGAGCTCCTGAAGTTCCAGACTTTTAGGGGCCTATAGCTTGTAAAAGATAAATCGCTGAACAGGTTTTCGGGCAGCAGGGCAGCAACGGGACAGGGGATACAGGATCGTTCTACTGATTTCTAACTAGCAAGTAGGCAACTGAGTTTTAGTGCTAGGGTCCTAGAACTCCATGATGACTCTGGAACCATCTTGTGGTCCGATGTGGTGTTAATAGCTGTGAGATCAAGGTACACAAGCCCCAGACTGCTTCACCCGATAGCTCACAAAGAATGCTGAATTGCTTGGTTTCGGGCACTACAGATATTTATTTATCTATTTGTTTATAAAGTTTTATATAACGCAAACTTGACCCACGAGGGTATCCGAGCGTTTTAGATTTAGGATTGTTGCGTTAAAATGTACATCAGATACAAGAGCATAGTAAGATTCATCAAAACAATGTTTCAAGATTCGTAGGAGGGAGGGGAGGAAGGAGTAATAGCAGGGAGACGAGGAGGAACTGTGTCCAATGTCCGGCTGGGTAGGTGATATAACTTTCAAAGACACATCACTAGAAAACCGCGACAGCATAATACCAGCATTCCCTCCCGCAGAAAGAGAAATACTTTCTTTGGGACACAAATTTAAAAAAAATTTAAAAAAGAACAAACAGTGGACACTCTGGTCCAACTTTAATGCAGGCAGTGTTCTGCCTTAGGGCCTCCAGTTCAAGACGCTGCCACCCCTGAAAGGAATCCTACAAAAGTTCCTCAAAGCCATGAAGAAGTTGGACCACATCACCTCTGTACCCAATGAAATACACGGGTTCCCTTCCACGCCTGGTCTTCAAGAGCTGGTAAATCACCTCAGGCCCTCAGTAACAAAGCTGGTAAATACCTTCTCAAGAAACAAACCTCCAGTTGTCCCCGCCATACCAGGTGCCAGGGTATTACAAAACCAAAACAGACAGATGCAGGAAATATGAGGACAGAAAGCAGAGCTTTTCCATCAATCTGGAAGAACTTTTCCATCACTAACAGAAATGACCAAACCCTACTATAAGTCAGGAAAGAAATTGAAGCCTCATCTCTTCAAGAAGCACAGCCACACAGTAATGCCTTCTATATACCTCCCTCCTGCACACCATGAGTGTTGGGCTTTCGCCCACTGTGCGAGAGCTCCCTTGCTTCCCAGCTAGGCCTGCGCTCTACACATGCCCATGGTTTAATCTCTTACTCAGTGATGGGTAGTACCGGAAGTAGACGCAGGGTGTGACTGTAGCCCTCATACTCCTCTTCACTTCCCTCGTACACATGTGCAGCTCCTTTTGCCACGTTTGGAGCACCCCTCGAAACCTCTCACAACACGAGCTACTGCCTACCAACCACTGCCAACTAATAAAGTGGCCTCCTACTCGTTCTACCAAAAGTGCTTCGAGGTCATGCTGGAGTATGAGGCGCTATGCAAATGCTACAATTCAATACATCATACCATTGAAAGCGGGGAGAAGCCAGCCAGCATGCCCATTTCAGGTGCGCGTGCACACCTCGTGCAGGCCTTCCTTTCAGACGATGCCTTTGTAATGAAACTCAAGCTGTGCTCTGCGCTGGTGTCACGTGGGGTAAACCTCCCTCATTCACTGCCCAGGCCGGGCGTGGCACCCCCACTGCTTAAATCTCACTCATTCATTGCACAGGCCCCCACCGCTTAAACCTCACTCATTCACTGCCCAGGCCCCCACTGCTTAAACCTCACTCATTCCTTGCCCAGGCCCCCACTGCTTAAACCTCACGCATTCACTGCCCAGGCCTGACATGGCGCCCCCACTGCTTAAACCTCACTCATTCATTGCACAGGCCCCCAATGCTTAAACTTCACTCATTCATTGCCCTGGCCCCCACTGCTTAAACCTCACTCATTCACTGCCCAGGCCCCCACTGCTTAAACTTCACTCATTCATTGCCCTGGCCCCCACTGCTTAAACCTCACTCATTCCTTGCCCAGGCCCCCACTGCTTAAACCTCACTCATTCCTTGCCCAGGCCCCCACTGCTTAAACCTCACTCATTCCTTGCCCAGGCCCCCACTGCTTAAACCTCACGCATTCACTGCCCAGGCCTGACATGGCGCCCCCACTGCTTAAACCTCACTCATTCACTGCCCAGGCCCCCACTGCTTAAACTTCACTCATTCATTGCACAGGCCCCCACTGCTTAAACTTCACTCATTCATTGCCCTGGCCCCCACTGCTTAAACCTCACTCATTCACTGCCCAGGCCCCCACTGCTTAAACTTCACTCATTCATTGCCCTGGCCCCCACTGCTTAAACTTCACTCATTCATTGCACAGGCCCCCACTGCTTAAACCTCACTCATTCCTTGCCCAGGCCCCCACTGCTTAAACCTCACTCATTCCTTGCCCAGGCCCCCACTGCTTAAACCTCACTCATTCCTTGCCCAGGCCCCCACTGCTTAAACCTCACGCATTCACTGCCCAGGCCTGACATGGCGCCCCCACTGCTTAAACCTCACTCATTCATTGCCCTGGCCCCCACTGCTTAAACCTCACTCATTCCTTGCCCAGGCCCCCACTGCTTAAACCTCACGCATTCACTGCCCAGGCCTGACATGGCGCCCCCACTGCTTAAACCTCACTCATTCATTGCCCTGGCCCCCACTGCTTAAACTTCACTCATTCACTGCCCAGGCCCCCACTGCTTAAATCTCACTCATTCACTGGCCAGGCCCCCACTGCTTAAACCTCACTCATTCACTGGCCAGGCCGGACATGGCGCCCCCACTGCTTTAACCTCACTCATTCACTGCCCAGGCCGGACATGCCCCCCCTCCCCCCTCCCCCCACTGCTTAACCCTCACTCATTCATTGACCAGGCCCCCACTGCTTAAACCTCACTCGTTCACTGGCCAGGCCCCCACTGCTTAAACCTCACTCATTCACTGCCCAGGCCGGGCACGGCACCCCCACTGCTTAAACCTCACTCATTCACCGGCCAGGCCCCCACTGCTTAAACCTCACTCATTCATTGCCCGGGCACGCATTTCCCCGTGCTGTTCCTCGGGCTCCCCGGTAGTAGGGCGGCCTGCGAAGCCCCTCGGCGCACAGCCCTGGAATGAAGGCTGAGTGTTAATAGGATGTCCTCGAAGCATATGGCCCGCCCCGGCTTACAGTTCGGGGGGTCATTCTTCAGGGGATGGATGGGGATAACCCCTGCATATTACGCGGGAAGAACCGGGAGGTGTCGGGTGGAATTCGGCCGGGGGAGGGAGGGGCGGACAGGGCGGAGGACAGGAGAAAGCGCCGAAGCAAAAGCCATTACTGTAAATTCAGCAGCTCTCTGCGTCTCCATAGCAACCAGTGCATTAGCTATTCCATCTGCGCCTGCATCCCTGCCAGCCAACCAGCGACGGCGATTAATATTCTCTGTGTACACGGGGAGAGATGGAAACTGGGACTGTACAGAGCGAGGGGGAGGGGAGGCCGTCCTCAGAACAAGGGAAATTACAGAAAGGGCAGAGGGTGGGTGAGGGGCGAAAAGAGAAGCAACAGACTGGAGAGGAAAAAAGCCAGAGAGATGGGGCAAAACAAAAAGGCAGAATGTCAGGAGAACAAAGAGAGAGCAGGTCTGCAAATTAAACGAAAAGGGAAACAGAGAAGAAGGAAAGGGGTCCTGTGCTTGGACCACGGAATAAAGCAATGGGCCCACACATGCCTGACTGTGTGATCGTGGGCAAATATCTTAAATAGCCAGCGAAGGGACTAAGTAGTCATCTAAGAATGGTGGCATTTAAAGAATCGCCTATGAACCTTTAATTATGAAAATTCATACAAGACAAAGGTATGAAACCGTGAATTTTCTATATGGACAAAACAGAGGAAAGGGATTATCACAAATATGGGAAAACATGAGCGCTGGTGCTTTGTCCTGATGGTTTACTGTGGCTGATAGGCGTCAGGACTCCCTCTATATAAGTCACCCTCTCATCTTGCCCTGGCCTATTTCATATTCTTGGGGGCGAGAGGGTTTGTACCCCTCTGGCTTTACGCAGGTAGATTAGGCCAGGGTAACCCACAGGAACATTTTCCATCTGCATTTATCTTTGTGGTCTGCCTGCATCCCAAGTCTTCGATCCTTGTGGTTTACAGGTTCTCCGGGGTCTCTCTGCCCCTCGGTCTTTGCCCTGCTGCATTAGGTGCACTCAACCAGATGGTTTACATGCCCCCTGTGTCTCTAGGTCGCGCCCACCCTGACCCAGTGGTCTTATCCCTGTAGCCTACATTTTCCCCTGGTCTCTGTGCCCTCTGTGCGTGCACTGGTGGCTCTAGCTTACCTCTGAGATACCCCCACCGCAATCCAACTGGTCTGCACGCTCCATCTCTCTGGGCTGGCCATGGCCCTCGTTTCTTGCCCTTGTGGCTTACATGTGCTCCTCTGTCCTTGTTTGACCTGTTCCTGGGGAGTGCTCTACCCTTATACCCTTGACCAGGTGCTTTACACGCTCTTCTGTAACTTTAACCCTCTGGGCTTGTCAGGTGATTTACATGTGCATTATGGTGTCTGCACCCTTCTGCCTTGTTCCGATGGTCTGTATGAATGTTCCCATAGCAGCTGTACCTCTCCGTCCGTGACCTGCACCCTCTTTATACGCTATTCTTATTTATTGTACTGATTAATTGAAACTCTAAGCATAAAATCAGACTGAAATACCCCGTAGAAAAATTATTCCATAAGAGAATATTAAAATCACGAATCTTATACATGGCAAGAATGGGTCTGCCTTCAATGCTAATATATAAACTAAAAAGTCTTTAGTTCAAACCTACCTACTGACCAAATAAATACATTTGTTAAGCAATGAATACATCATTCCTGGGCTCCTTGACTCCCTTGGCCTTGACGTTATGGTTTACAAGGGCCACCTCGGCGTCTAACTCTCAGGCATTCACCCCATGGTCTATGTGTGCCACTGGTGTCTGTAGCCCTCTGGTATCATGCCCATGGTTTACATGTGACCCGGGGTGCTTATATCCCTCTCGTGATGGTCTATAAGTGCCTAGTGTTATATATGAACCGCAGGGTGTCTGTCCCTTGAACTGATGGTTTAAATGTGTGTGTTCAGCACCACCTTTGTCCTGGTGGAGTATTCCGGTGTCCTCGGAGACTATCATTTTGACATTGTCCTGATCTTTATACATGTTGTCGGTATGTCTAAAACTTTTCAGCCTTATCCTTGTGAGTTACATGCGCCACAGGGCACCTGTACTGTTCCGGCAGTTTACGTGTGTCATGGGGTGTCGGCATCCCGCCAGCCGAGCCCCAGGAGTCTACGTGTGCCACAATGTGCCTATATCTCGCAGGCCTTGTCCTAGTAGTATATGTGCGTGCCTGCACTCTGCACCTCTCCGCCTTTGTCCTCATACATTACCTTACTCTTTGTCCTTCTGGGTTCAGGGGCTCTCCACCTGCGGCCCTGCTTTGGGTGCTTACAGGTGACTGCACATCTCTGCATTGCCTTGCTGGTGCAAATGTGTCTTTGATGCATCGGCGTTGTTCTGATAGTTTACATGCACCACTTGTGTGTTTGATCTTTTGGCTTTGTCAGGGTAGATTTGTCCTAGTGGTATGCACGTGCTGCACAGTATTTATACCTCTCTGGCCTACATATGCTGCAGGGGCTCTCTACCCCTCTGGGCGCCACCTTGGTAGTTAACAGCTCCCCTCTTGTTTTAAAGAGTTGACCTGATTATTTTTTCTTGGTGGTATACACATGCTGCAATATGTCTACTCCCTCCGATTTGTTCTGGTCGTAAACTTGGACCTCTGGCGTCTTCAATCTTTTGGTTTTGTTCTGGGAGTTTTGCCCTGCTGGTTTCCATGTACTGCTTGGTGTCTATGCTCTTCTGACCTGCACTGTTATTTAACTTGGGTCTCTTGTGTCTTCATACTTTTGTTTGTGCTATGGAAGTTTTGTCCTGAAGATTTTTACATGTCTATGCTCCTCTGACCTGCACTGGTAGTTACCTTGGGAACCTGGTGTGCCCATTCCTTTTTTGTTTTGTTCTAAAGTTTTGTCCTGATGGTTTGCATGAACTGCTGGTTGTCTTTGCTCCTCTGACCTGCACGGATATTTACCTTGGGCACCTGGTGTGCTCATTCTTTTGGTTTTGTTCTGGAAGTTTTATTCTGATGGTTTGCATGTACTGCTTGTTGTCTTTGCTCCTCTGACGAGCACTGGTAGTTAACTTGGGGCCCTGGTGCCCTCAATCATTTGGTTTTATTCTGATAGTTTGCATGTACTGCTTGTTGTCTTTGCTCTCTGACCTGCACTGTTATTTAACTTGGGTCTCTTGTGTCTTCATACTTTTGTTTGTGCTCTGGATGTTTTGTCCTGATGATTTTTACATGTCTATGCTCCTCTGACCTGCACTGGTAGTTACCCTGGTCACCTGGTGTGCTCATTCTTTTGGTTTTGTTCTGGAAGTTTTATTCTGATGGTATGCATGTACTGCTTGTTGCCTAAGCTCCTCTGACCAGCACTGGTAGTTAACTTGGGGCCCTGGTGTCCTCAATATTTTGGTTTTATTCTGATGGTTTGCCTGTTCTGCTTGTTGTCTTTTCTTCTCTGACCAGCACTGGTAGTTAACATGGGCCTCTTGTGTGTTCAGTCTTTCCGCTCTGAACTTTTTGTCCTGATGGTTGTTTACATGTATTGCCTGTTGTCTATGCTCCTCTGACTTGCTCTGGTAGTTCACTTGGGCCTCTAGGGCCACTCATGGCTGTACTTGGTTTGGTCTTAGTAGTTTGCATTCATTCTTCGGGCTTTTATTCTTTGGGTTCTGCCCCGTTAGTTCTTCTCCTGTTGGCATAAATGTGAGGCCAGTTACCTGCAGCCCTCTGAATAGCCTGCTGGTTTACAAGTGCCCCTGATGCCTCTTCGTCTCTGGCCAGGTCCTAACATAAGACCCCGGGACGGTTAAATCTTTCATGTTTTTACGGTGCCTGTCATTGACCCTTCCACGAACACTTTGGATACACCACACCCGAGTTTTCTGCAGCCCTTCTATATGTGATAGTTAAATCTGGGCTGTACCCAAGCACAGAGAAGCGGTTCTTTTTTTGGGATGAATGACGCACGAAGGGATTATCTAGCAGTACTCCTCCAGGATAATTGCTACAGATCTGGAAACAGGGCTTCGCCTCTTCTGAACTGCGCCTGGGCCCGTCACATGAGAAGCAACTGCTAAGGCGTCTCCCAACTCTCTCTGAATACAGCCTGGATGTGCCAATCTCAGGTCACTGATGCCCTGGTCTTTGCCAACATTGCACCCCATCTTGGGCTTCCACACATTGCAAGTTATTCAGTTACCACCAAATTCTAAATTAGTCCTAAAGTTCTTGTAAAGAGAATTACAGGGAGCCGTACCCAAACAACATGGGGCACACAGGATGCGAGGTGCATCTTTAAACCCCGCCTCTGCGTATCTTGAACAAGGTCTGCCCCCACTTTGATCGTGACTAGGGTTAACTTTTGACTCCCAGTCACTGGGATTGTTTCTCCCATCTTGAATATCCAAATTATTGTTTTCGATGGGTTCATTTGAATGGAATCAAAAGTACAACACTCACAATTCACTGATTCACTACATAAAAGGCTGGGCTTGGACCAAGTGACCCAGTGATTGGGAGTGAATGAATGATGCAGCAGGCCTGAAGGTTCTTTAGCACTGAAGAGAGAAACAGATACTACTCAGGAGCGACCAGTTGGCACGTGCGTACTCTGCACTGGACTCAGAAACCCGTCTTCTCTGGGGCTAACTGGTAATTAAAGACCACCCCTGTTCCTCCTCCAAGGCCCCAGCCCCAACGCCCGCCGCCCCCTAACCCCCTGAGTAAGGCACTTCCTGTTTCTTCGTTTTGAAATGCTATAGGTCTTAGCCACGAATGCCCCGCGCCCTGGCACAGGGCGGTTGCCAGGATCCCATGAGCTGAGCTCTACTTTCCTGCTCCCTCAGCTCAGAGTCCATTAAACATGTCGCTGGCTGTGACCGAACCAATAGATGCTGATGTTGTTGCCATGGAGACCCATTCTCCTCGGAGATGTTTTTCCTGCTGCAGTGGGCGCAGGCGCTGCCAAATCACACGAAAGAGCGAGCGCGAGGACTGCACGAGGGCCAAATGTTGACAAACAAACTCTGGCAAGGGCTTCCTGCAGGCACGGATATTAACGGTAAGGCCACTGCTGCCTCCCGAGTGAGTACAAGAGTGACAGATCAAGACTGACTGGCTGGGCTCAGGGGCCTCTGCTCCCCCGTGGTGCAGCCCAGGGTCCAAGCCAACAGAATGTAAACAAAGACTACACTATGCAAGAGGGAATTACCTCACTCCATCAAACTAACACAGAGGAGCGCACTCAACACAAGCACAGAATGAAATCCGGGTATTCACTCATGCCAACACAGCGGAGCGTACACACTCCCTTTCACTAGTAAGGAGCTTCCTCAGCCCCTTAAACAACAAGCATTTGCAGTGCAATAGGTCTCGCATTTACGAGAGTTTGAGCAATTGGCATTGTAAATGACAATGTCGATAGCTTAAAATCTCGCGAATGCAAGACTTATTGCATTGCAAATGCAATTTTTGGAAAAGTGCCCCATGCCGCGCTTTCACGTTAATGTTGGTCACGCACCTTTCTTTAGATGAGCAGCGTCTAAAGAAAAAGGCACTGCCACCATTAAAGTGAAAGAGTGGTCTGGGGTGCTTTTGCAAAAAAAAAAAAAAGCATCTGATTGTCAAGTTGGCAAACAAATACTTTTTTTTGGTAAAAGACAAGTGCCCCATGCCGCGGTTTTACTTTAATAGTGGCCGTGCACCTTTCTTTAGACGCGGCTCGTTTAAAGAAAGGGGCGTGGCTGACATTAAAGAGAAAGCGCAGTATGGGACGCTTGTAAACAAAAAAAGTACAAAATAGAAGAAAAAAAACATGTGGCCGCGTTCGGGGCGCAAACAACGAACTAAAGGCATGGCCACCACTACATCAGCGTGGCGCTCTGTGCTATGAAAAAATAAAGCATTGGGGAAGAGTGTGACCTGCCTGCAGCAGCAGCAGACAGGAGAAAAACATTTAACCAAATGATGCTCGGAGGATGTAGTTCAAGCCTACTGAGTAACAACACATGTAACAGGGGGTGTCCTGAAGGGAGGTTACAAAATGAGACAAGGCAGTAAAAAGAAGGAACTACTAAGCCTATTGACCAAGGAAAAGCCACAATTTCCAAAAAACAATGACACAAGCCAATGAAAAATATGGGCGGAGAGTGGGAGGAGCTTCAAGTCCGTACTTGAATACAGCATGCCTTGCAGATCAGTGCATGCCCTGCCCAGGCTCGACCTAAAAACATAGGACTGCATACACCCTCTAACACCAGAACAGAGAGAGCTACCTCACTCGATCAAACTTACCCAGAGGAGCACACTCAGACTAGGACAGAATGGAATTATGGTAGCCACTCCTGCTAACACAGAGGAGTGTACACACTTCCTCTCACTAGTAGGGAGCTTCCTCAGGCCCTTAAACAAACACATAGGAGTGCATTCACCCCTGAAACCAGCACAGAGAGAGCTACCTCACTCCCTCAAACTCACACAGAGGCGCACACTCACACACTAACCAAGAATGGAATCAGGGTAGCCATTCATGCTAATACAGATGTTCGCACCACTCCCTCTCACAGCAGAGCTCCATCATTCACTCAAACACAGAGGTGCGCACCACTCCCTCTCACTGGCACAGAACTTCCACAGTCTCTTAAACTAACACAGACGAATGCACTCACCCCTGACAATATCACAGAGAGAGCTACCTCACACCCTCAAACCAACATAGAGGAGGCACTCAACACTAGGACAGAATGGCATCAGGGACCCACATCCACTCATACTAACAGAGGAGTGCAGCCACTTCTTCACAATACAATTTCCCTCTCACACTAGCGCAGACTGTGGAAGCAAACAACCCCTAACTAGCACAGAGGAAGAAGCCCACTGCTTCACACTAGCACAGTCTGTGGAATCAAATCACTCACACTAAAGAGGAGTGCACCCTCTCCCTCGCACTGAAACGGTCTGTGGTAATAGGCTGCCAACTCATAATACAGAGCAGTTCACTCACTCGTTCATTCTAGCACAGGCTGTGGGAGAAAACTAGTCACTCAAACTAACACAGAGGAGCACATGTAATACCTCACACTAGCACAGACTGTGAAGGCAAACTACTCACACAAACTAACATATAGGAGAGCAATCACTCCTTCACACTAGCACAGACTGTGGATGCAAACCACTCACTCACACCAACAGAGGAGTGCACCCGCTCACTCACACTAATAAGACACCCATTTATACGAACACAGAGCAGTTCATTTCACACTGGCAAAGTCTGTGAGAGCAAACTAGTCACTCAAACTAACACAGAGGAGCACATTTAAAACCTCACAGGAGTATCCAACAGTGGAGGCCCCTTTCTAGGAGTAATAGTGGGATCTGAAATGCTGTTGGATACTATTTGATGTAACTTTTTAAACGTGAGCTTTGCATTTTATTTCTCTTAATCTATCTATTATAATAATCCTTTTTAACTTCAATTTTACTGAGTGTGTTATGTGCTTTTATGGCTGTGAATATTATGGTCGAATAAAGCTAAATATTGATTGATTGACAGTGGAAGCAAACTACCCATTCAAACTAACACAGACAAGTGCACCCACTCCTTCACACTAGCACATACTGCGGATGCAAACCATTCACTCAAACTAACACAGATGGGTGCACCCACTCCTTCACTCTAGCACAGACTGTAAACCGCCTACTCATACTACCTGAAGAGTGCACCAGCTTCCACACAGCAGCACAGACTGTGGGAATAAGCCACGCACTCGTACTAACACAGAGCTGTTCACTCGCTCTTCTACTCCCTACCCACTCCTTCACACTAGCACAGTTTGTGGATCCAAACCACCCATTCACATTAAAAGGAGTGCACCCTCTCCCTCACACTAGTATGTGGGTGCAAACCTACCACTCATACTAACACAGGAGTTCACCTGCTCCCTCACACTAGTATGTGGATGCAAACCAACCACTCATACTAACACAGAGGAGTTCACCCGCTCCCTCACACTAGTATGTGGATGCAAACCAACCACTCATACTAACACAGAGGAGTTCACCTGCTACCTCACAATAGTATGTGGATGCACACCAAACACTCATACTAACACAAAGGAGTTCACCCGCTCCCTCACACTAGTATGTGGATGCAAACCAACCACTCATACTAACACAGAGGAGTTCACCCGCTCCCTCACACTAGTATGTGGATGCAAACCAACCACTCATACTAACACAAAGGAGTTCACCCGCTCCCTCACACTAGCACAAACTGTGGGCTCAAACTAGTCACTCAAACTAATATGGAGGGGCACAAATAATACTTCACACTAGCACAGACACTAGAGGCCAACCACCCATTCAAATGAACCCACTCATTCACACTAGTACAGACAGTGGAAGCAAGCCACTTTCTCAAACTAACATCAAGGAGTGAACCCACTCCGTCACACTAACACAGACTGTGGATACAAATCACTCACTCACACTAACAGGGGAGTGCACCCACCACTTCACCCTGGCACAAACTGTGGATGCAAACCATCCACTCATACTTATACGGCCAGGGCACCTCCTCCCTCACAGGAACACAGCCTGTGGATGCAAACCACACACCTATACTAACAGAGTGCCCCCACTCCCTCACCCTAACACAGACTATTGATGCAAACTACCTACATATACTAACACAAGAGAGTGCACTAATTCCCTCACACTAGCATAGACTGTCGGAATACGTCACTCACTCATAACAACAGAGAACATTGCACTCACTCTTTCGCACACGCACAGACTGTAGGACCAAACTACCCACTCAAACTAACTCAGAGGAATGCACCCACTTCCTCACACTAGCACAGCCTCTGGGAATAAGCCACTCCTCATACGAACGCAGGAGTGCATTCACTCTTTCACACTACCTCAGACTAGGAAAACAACCCCACTGAGCACCAACAGACTGTTGAATTAAGTTATCATCTGCGCAGAGACACCAAAGAGTACTCTTAATCACACCCTAGCACAGAGGAGAACAATCGCTCCCTCACACTAGCACTCACTGTGGGAGTAAACCATCCACTCACATTAGCACAATAGCAAAGGACCACGCAAACCAACACAGAGGAGCGCACACACACATGAGCACAGACAATGGGAGCATGTGACCTACTCATGCCAACGCACACTCACTCCCTCGCACTAACACACTGTGGAAGTATTAATACAGATCAGTGCACCAGCTTTCACACAATGACAAACTTAGAGGGATCACTCGCAGCACAGACTGCATGACCTCGTTCTCAAGTTACATTCAATTTCACCTGCCACACACTAGAACCAGCCAGGAGAGTGCCCTCCTTACCTCTCACCTGCTCCAGCTGAGGAAGCCCGTACTGCACAGTCTAACTACGACTTTGCACTAGCACACCCTGAGGGGTCTCATTCATTCCCTCAGGCTGGCACAAGTAAAGGGGGTTCACGAACCCTTAGATGGCACAGATGACGAAGGCTCAAATAGCCCGTGCTGTTGTAAGTTTCTACGGTAGCTAATTGCTTGTAACAGCAAAGACTGTAGGCCTGTGACAGACTCTACGCACTGCAGTGCGGACAATCAGCCCAGAGCGCGGAGACTATGCACTCTTAACTTTACGAGTCGCAAACAGTGCCGGATGCTTCCAGGAAGTAATAGTGGGGCGGGGAAGGGGGATAGAAAAAAGCTGGAATGCCGCCGCCTCTCCTCCGTCCTCAGTCCTCTTCCTCCGTCTTCAGTCCTGTGTGAACAGGAAACATCCAGGCTCCCCTAAGCCAGTCATGACGCTGCTGTCACCACAGTCACTGGTGGAGAACATGCTAAGTGCGCATGACTGTTTGGTCAGCCCAAAATGGCAGGCCACACCGCACTTAGAAATTGCCACAACCACTCCCTCCCCGTGCTCTGTGAGCAGCCCAGCCCTGCAAAACTGCCTCAGCACGGAAAAATAAAATGAGGATTACATCGTGCTAGTATGATTTTTTTTTTCCTTTTTTGCAGTGCTGAAAAGCAGTGAGGCGACGCTCCTCCGCCTTAGCAGTGGAGCAGCCACTGGCCATAATTCCCTTCGTAAAACGTGCCCTGATTGAGCTCAAACTATTACAAGCTAGAAAATCTGATACATTCCTTCATACAGCACAGACTGAAGGCACTACTCATCTCCAGCACCAGAAAGCAGTGAAAAAGTGTGAGTGTGTCCTGCATATCTAGCTACCATCTCATCGCCCTACACAAGCAAAGGTTGATGACGAGACCCTCCTCGTGATACCACAGACTATGGCACCTGACTTCTTCTCTTACCGGAACACAGACCGCCGGGGCTCTCACTCTCTCTCACAGACAATCTCATCACTGAGAGCTCCGAGCCCAGCAGTGACAACCCTTCCTTTATCTTTTCCAGTTCCACTCAGCCCCCGCCTGCGGAGGTGACCGGAAACCCATCGGATCTGGGGTTGAATCGTGTTCCCCTTGGCCTCACTAGGCTCTAATAAGGAGTCTCAAGGTCACTCAAGGTGGCCTGGTACCCCTAGGTTCTAATCTCAGGCCTTCAAACACGCTGAGCCACATCTTCTCGATCCTGGCCTCAGAACCCGTCCTGCATGAGACTAGGGCCCTACCCAAAGCAGTCAGACATTGGGAAAACCTGGAGTGGAGATAGGAGGCCCAACAAAGGCACCAGTGTCAGGAATGGTGCTGCTACACAGCCTGACCTGAGCTGCCTCACAGGGAAAACAAATCCCTGGATTCCTCTAGAGGCCGTCACTCACGCTTCCAGAGGTGGAGCAGGTGTGTCAGAGCAACACCCCAAGCTCCAGGAAACCAAGGAGGCGGCCTTTGAGCTCAAAATTAGAAACCAGTCTAGTAAATAAGTGCTAAAGACGCAAACCACCACAGGCCTTAAATGGGAGGCTGCCCAGAGTCCTGACAGCCCTGTTGTGGACAGGTTTGTGCGTCCAGAAAGAGTTGGATACCTTTCTTTCTTCACAGACTTTGTCTGAATGGTCATCCCTTACAGAAGCGGGCTCGCCTAAGAATGGGCTGCAACTGCAGTCCTTCCAGGCGTGAAGGTCAAGCAGATCAGAAGGAAACACGAGAACCTAAAATATTTACTTAAAGGAGGTTCAAGTTACCTGGGCTTCACCTTTGTAACACATCAACCCAAGGCAGACACAACTACAACAGGTGTCTCAGCTCACCTTGCGACCATATCCCCAGGCGATGAACCAGTTTAGCCACCTGGCTGGGTCTGACGGATGATTCTGTGTTAGATTAGGTTCAGAGGTCTTCGAGGTGGTCCTTGACAGGGGTTTGCGGTCTTGCAGTTATAATGATACGTGCAAAGGTGTGAACTAGGAATCAGGGCAAAAAGCCTTTTTTTTTTACTTGATTGGAGCATCAACATAACATTTATGGAGGGGCTGAGATTAAATCTGCATTAAAATAGGACACTGCATTTCGCTCTCTTGGACGCTCATAGACGTCAGTGAGCAGACGGTTACAGCCTTAAACCCTTCCCTCCCCCCCCAACCTTTCAGAAGATTCTGTATTTGCTGCTTACAGGCCAGGAAAAGACCAGGAGCAGTAAACAGAAATTAAAGGTGGCATTGTAAAGCCGCTGTCCCTCGTGGTTAAGAAAATACTTGCTCAGAACCAACACTGGTAGGAATGACAAAAGAGGGGCCCACCAATGTCATTCCACCAGCATCCATTCTTTATGGGGACACTTGGTTGACATGGTGGTTCCAGACAGAAAATATCTACGAATGTCCCTAATGCATGCATGACATTAAGTCGTTTACAAATGTAGACCCTTCCCTTAGGGGTCCGTGTTCAGAAATTATGTAGCAATGGCAGGTCCACCATGGCATGGCGAACCTCCTGTCACTGTGTGTTTTTGTCCCAAAGCGGCTCATGTCAGGGAGGCAGGAGCAGCTGCAGGGGTGAAAAAAAGGGTGGATAAATGTAAATCTGGAAGGCCACTCCACAGCTGGTGTAGCAAAGGCAGTGATTTGCGTCAGAGCTGAGGTCTGTCGAACTTAAAATAGGTTCTAAATGTAATATTCAGCCATGCTACCCTTAACATAGTATGCAATTACCACTCTGTTAACAAGTAAAACAAGATGGAAGTCATCTGTGGGTATAAACCCTTCCCAAAAATACATCCTGGTTTATTTCATGTGGCAAGAAATCCTCGAGTGATCGGCTTGTCACAGGTTCAAAATCTAGCCGGGCCAAAACAGACTCACTTCCCTTTAATGTTGATAAAACATCTACTACGTGGATAACTAATACATATTTTTTGTGGTGGTGTAATATATAATTGCACTATATATATATATATATTTGGTTATTTTTGTTATTACTATAAACGTCTTTAGACAACAGCATTTCATTAGGTCATCACTATTGTATACTTTTCAGAAATCTAAAAGAAACCCTCTCCTTTTTGGACGAAGAAAAGAAAAAAATGACGATTTATCCACATTTATGTGGTAAACTTGAAAGTCAAGTCTATTACGTGACCTATTATTATATTTTTTCTTTTAAGTCTTATGTGAATTTAGACAGTTCTATTTAACATGAGTGCTGGAAACAACTTACCATGGATAAAATTAATTTTAGACTGTGTGCTATAAAATGGATTTCAAGACCGGAGGCTACCATTCTACATTGCTGCATGTCTTGAATGTATTCTCTCTGCATTAGTATCATTGTTCGTCTCTTTGACATCTTTTTCAAAGTAAAGTAGGTGAAGTGGCACTTTTCAAGAAGTGGGTGAATCCACATGGAATATACTCTAACTCCACCATGCAGCTTTAGGGAACATCAATCACACCGATTGTTTTTTTGTCTTGCAAGGAATTACTTTAGAGCCCTGCGTTATAACCAGAATCTGTTCTTTCACAAGGAGGGAGCAGTTAGACCTGTGTCCGAGAGTCCTCAATCGCAGTAGCCCCAGGTGCAGGAGTCAGGCAGAGGTGAGTCGCAACAATTCAGTTTTAAGTCTCTTCTGGAGTTACAGAGATATTTTTTTTTCTCTTATGGCGCACCCACAGAAGTCTACACCAAAAGCATTAGGGGTAAGCACATGGCCAGAGGTTTTTCAAAATACAGCAGGATCCAAGGTACTGCAAGGAAAACAGGGGCAACTGGTAAACAAGCACTGTCAAAAGCAATAGGTCTGGTGTTGGCTGTCAGACGTTTTTGTTTGTCAACACTTATTTTTAATGGTTTTTTTAAACGTTATTGTTGGAGTACCTGCCGGGCCTAAATCAAAATAAAAACAAATTGGCTCAAAATAATATATTTTTTTTAGTCTCCAAAAGCAGTATTCCCTGGCACTGAAGGGTACTACTTAGTGTGCACATGGGCACCTTGAGAAAGTGAAGAATGCCACTGCTCAAATGGAAGTTAGTCAATGGCTAAAATTGGGCTTAGACATTGGCCCATGATGTTGTTGGCAGAAGAAAATTATGAATGACACAACAAACCAATGGATGAAGAGTGGGGGCTAAAAGCAGCTATAATATAAATATAATTTTACTATAACCAAAATGTCTTGGTCAGACCTAAAAATACACGGTTTGCAGACACACACAATGGAGCATTACCATATACGCAGATAGACGGGGGGCGTCTGAGACATGCCTGCACTGTAATATTATGTTTTATTAATGACCCTTGTCAGACACCGGATAATTAAGTTCTAGGCACACATTTCGCGTTGTAAGTGTATTTCGCCGCTTCGGAGAAATAAACCTCTTCCATATCTAGGAAAGGCCAGGCTGTGCGAAGGGGCGTCCCCCGGGGGCACCACCAGGGCGGCCCTCCACGCCCGCGCGCTCATCAGTCATAATCGGCCGCAGAGGAGGGACCCCTCTGTCCCGCCACGTGCCCCCGGACTGGTGGCATGCGCACCCCCCAGGAGACCGCTCCCAGCACCATCGCAATGAATCCACGAGAGGTAATCACCTCCTTGAGATGTCAGGCAGAACGTCCTCGGCGACCCTCGCCTGCCACCGCCGTCCCAGGGGAAATTAAATGTCTGGACGTAAATTGGTATTTGTTTGTCTCCCGAGGAAGCGTGCTTTACGCGGCGTGAAGCGTCCCGGCTGATCGCGCGCAAAGCGCCATTTCCTCAGCTCCAGCGTCTGCCATTGTTACCCGGTCTGTTGTGGCAGATACATTCTGGGTGTGTGTATGAAGAGAGTCCATGCTGTGTACAGAGGACGTCATCCGTGTACACCAGCACACCACTGCTTCCCTTCACACAGAACGGGAGCACTGTGGAATTGTATCGAACAGTTTTTAACTAACATACATACGCCTGTTACTGCTACATAACACCACACATCCTAGCTTCAGGCACACAGCACGTATTCTACTCTAAGGGTACACAGCAAACCAGCATACTGCCCACCCATGTATAGCAATCCGAGTAGCCACTTAGTCATCTTCCCAGAAAATGCCTTGTAGTTACGACTGGGGCAAAAAGGCGCTATAGTCAGTGCACCCATATACATGCAAAAAAGTACATAACGAATGCACATACAGAAAACATACCTAAAGCACCCATACACAAGAAGGCTATTTTTTTCTTCAGTTTTATACAGCGTAGACTCGACCTGCAGCCATTGGAACACTTTACTTCAGCAGCAGTTACATTACACAAGGACACATTTGTATATAATTTTTTTAGGCATGGGGGAGGGGGTTGAGATGGGGGTGACAAAGTGATTTGCTCAGAATCACCAAATATTGAACCGACGCTGTGATTCGAACCTGGTTCCCCAGTTCCAAATGTCTACACAGATAACCAAAGCACCCGTCTACAGCAGGTCTATTGTCTACAAAACACGTCCACAACGAACCCGTTTCTACAAAATTATTCCACTTATGTTTAGCAAGTCTCCTCTTTTTTTACGGAATGAGTACAGAATCCGCCCACATTTCACACACATACAGCAAACTACTGCTCCCTAAATCATATACAGCAAGGCCCAGCTACAGTGAGCCTGTATAAAGCTACCATCCTCCCTCTGAAGGCCACATCCCATCTGAACTCTGTGCAGCAACCTTCCTAAGCGTGCAGAACGCATACACAATGGACACAAGTACAGCAAGCCATTGGTCACCACAACACGCACACCGAGTCCATAAGCCAGCAAGCAACCTTTGTCAACAGAACACGTACACAATATGTCCATATAAGGTAAGCCTTGTAAAGCTTATGTGTGCAGAACAAATACATAATTCACTCATATACAGCACGTTTCATGTGTCCTCAAATCGAGTGCACCACGAACATATGTATATACATGATAAACCATTTCCACAAATAAAATAGATATAATGGACAAGCAAACTACTAGGAAACTGTGTGCTGCATAAATACAGACAAACTGTGTACAGGAATGTGATGGGTAATTATATAACAAGTGCATCTTGTGTATATAACATAGTTCAAGGAAACAACAGACACGAGGAAGTGAAAATTCTTACTAAACAGAAGTGTCCAGGAAGAGCAACCGCAGCACAACCCTCGATTTACTGAGGAACTACACCATGGGCCTACTGCAGCGGGAGAGCTCGTAGAGTACAGGACCAGTACATCAGGGGGGGTGGTACTCTAGAACACCGAGTACAATCTTGGGACGCACTTATATTGTAGGCTAGATATCGAGACCAAATCTTGAAAGGTAAGTGCATATAAGAGAGTACAGATGTACTATTCTGGACTCCACCTCTGCGTCCCTTTAGTTTAAGGCAATGGTCTTCGAACTTCTTAACGCTGCAGCCACCCTGTAAAAAATAAAATCCTCGAGCCCCCTCCCTCAATTTTTTCACAATTATTCTGTTAAATTGTCAATGTTTAAATATGTTTGAACATATTTAAACATTGCAGTTAAGCACTGTTACACCTCTATATACAGACTCCCAGTCCGGATATAAATGCTAAAAGTTGTTAGTGATGTCCCATTCCAAGGTGGCTTACTGCCCTCTTCTTTTTAACACCCCCCTCCCCGTTCTCTTCCTTTCTCTTTCACCTCCTCCAGAGGGCTTACAGACCCACAACCAAACCAGCCTATACTATGTATGCTCGATGTAACCATAATGCCAAGAACCTCCCAGCTGTAACGACCCCCCCCCCCCCCCCCCTCCCCCCCGCATCACTACTGTACTGTATTGGAAAATCTTCTAAATAAAAAACTAAGCATGGTGCTTCTCTTGGCCAGACACTGGCGCCCCCTGACAGCACTTAAGGTCCCCCCATGGGGCCCGCCGCCCAGCGTGAAGACGTCTGGTTTAAGGTATACAAAGGTATATATCGTCAACGTACATATATATGTGGCTTTACGTATAGAAAATCTAAATATTGTTCGGTATTTTGCAAACAATATATTCTGTATTGGACATTCTGGAGCCACGCCCCTCGAGGGCAGCAGTCGTGCTCGCCTCCTTCACGTGCACGGCAAGCACAGCGAGGGGAGATAGTCCAAGCCCTCTCTGGTGCATGAGAAGTGTCTCATGGGTCACAACCGTGCAAATATTCTTTGTGCAAATACAACATGTACCACGGGCATGCACTGCAGGCCTCTTGTGTGGACTTAGCAAGCATATGTTTTATTTACTTGGAGTTTTTATTGAATGTGAACCAGGCCCGGAAGGCATAAGAGGTGGAAACATATTCAGAAAGGAATATAAACAGGATTCTGTCGAAAACAAGAGGCCAGGGAAAATATGTGTCGGGTGTTGATGAAGTGAAGTGAATATTTACATACTTATTTTGCAGGGGCAGATCATGGGAGGAAAAAAGAGAGGAGCTAAACTGACATTATAAAGTCACATTGAGGACATAGAGAGAACGGGGTGAGCTGATCGACGTGTGCACTGAGGGAGAATAGCGTGTGCGGACTAAACACGTCCTCTGCGTGTGTGTGTGCACTGCCAATATACCCTGTGCAGACACTGCACGACCTGTGTGTGTGCACTGCCAAAACACAGTGTGCAGACTCCGTGCCAATATACTGTGTGCAGACACTATACGTCCTCTGTGTGTGCACATTGTGAGCATACCGTGTGCAGACACTGCAGTCCTGTGTGTGCAATGCCAATATACCGTGTGCAGACACCAAACGTCCTCTTTGTGTGCAATGCCAATATACCGTGTGCAGACACCAAACGTCCTCTTTGTGTGCACTGCCAATATACCGTGTGCAGACACTGCACGACCTGTGTGTGTGCACTGCCAAAACACAGTGTGCAGACTCCGTGCCAATATACTGTGTGCAGACACTATACGTCCTCTGTGTGTGCACATTGTGTGCACATTGTGAGCATACCGTGTGCAGACACTGCAGTCCTGTGTGTGCAATGCCAATATACCGTGTGCAGACACCAAACGTCCTCTTTGTGTGCACTGCCAATATACCGTGTGCAGACACTGCACGACCTGTGTGTGTGCACTGCCAAAACACAGTGTGCAGACTCCGTGCCAATATACTGTGTGCAGACACTATACGTCCTCTGTGTGTGCACATTGTGTGCACATTGTGAGCATACCGTGTGCAGACACTGCAGTCCTGTGTGTGCAATGCCAATATACCGTGTGCAGACACCAAACGTCCTCTTTGTGTGCACTGCCAATATACCGTGTGCAGACACTGCACGACCTGTGTGTGTGCACTGCCAAAACACAGTGTGCAGACTCCGTGCCAATATACTGTGTGCAGACACTATACGTCCTCTGTGTGTGCACATTGTGTGCACATTGTGAGCATACCGTGTGCAGACACTGCAGTCCTGTGTGTGCAATGCCAATATACCGTGTGCAGACACCAAACGTCCTCTTTGTGTGCACTGCCAATATACCGTGTGCAGACACTGCACGACCTGTGTGTGTGCACTGCCAAAACACAGTGTGCAGACTCCGTGCCAATATACTGTGTGCAGACACTATACGTCCTCTGTGTGTGCACATTGTGTGCACATTGTGAGCATACCGTGTGCAGACACTGCAGTCCTGTGTGTGCAATGCCAATATACCGTGTGCAGACACCAAACGTCCTCTTTGTGTGCACTGCCAATATACAGTGCAGACTCTGCACGTCCCCTGTGTGTGCGCGCACTGCCAATATACCAAGGTAGAGGCAGCGTATCTTCTGTGTGTGCATTGCTGGTATGTTGTGGAAAAGTGTCTGTTACTAGTACATCTTGGACAGAAACGGCGTGCCTTCTGTGTGTAGGTTGTACACCACAGAGACACAGCATATCTTGTCTGTACACAACGAGTAAGTTGTGGGAAAAGAGTGCATATGTGTGTGCGTGTATGTGTATAGATAGTCATCACATAAATGCGCGTCTTCTGGGTGTGCCTGTGCATAGCTAGCAGCGCTTTAAGTGGGGCACGTCCTCCCCAGCACGGGCAGTAATTAGTAACATACATTGATTCCGGCCCCGACCAGGCTCTAAATGTATGTCCTCAACTTTACACCGACAAAGAATGATCTCTTTCTAAACAAACTGCAAAGAATCCTGACAGTAATGTCAGTCAGCAGTGACCTCAGGGTGTCTGCGTCAGGTCACACTGTGCACGGGTGCACGCACGATACAGAGTTGAACTTGAAAGTGGTGACATTTGTCTCACATTGCCAGTCACTGTCAAAGGTATTCACACTATCTGCTCATCCAGTCCTTGGCCTCTCTGTAGACCCCAAAGAATGATGCTCAAATGTGCCAACTGCAATCACGACCATCATGTGAAAGTGTGTAAGGTCACAGCTGTCCAAATATTGACGGCGACAAAAAACACGAACATGCGGCGTGTCTGCCTGTGTGTTTGTAGGTCATTGGCGTCGTCAGACACACTGCACTGCTGGAAGGGGAGGTCCTGAGGTGCATCTCGTGTCCAGCACAGGGATGCACCACTGAGCCCCCACCCCGTGGCGCTGTGACCGGCAGCTCGAGGCTGTGGCCTGGCAGCTCTGCTCTCTGCAGGGGCAGATGCGCAGTCACAGGGCAAACCACGGGGGACCATGGAGGCCCCAGAGAGAACTACAGGCGCTGCTCATGGGGGAGGGGAGCCAGGGCTGGCCACGGGATGCGGAGAGGAGCTGCTGGGGAGGGTACCACCAGGTACCAGGGCATGAGGGCTTTAACCAATTACAGCAGCTGCCTATCAACAGGGCTGCTGCTAGGAGCTAGATAAGACAGGAGGGAGGGAAGCTGTTGGGAGCTGTGGAGGGCAGGAGAGTGAGGACCACCACCAGACCTGAAGCATCCAACAGCACTCACAGAGAAGGACTCATCTCATAACCCTGAGATAGAGTCCAGAACAGGCATCACTCCAAGTACCACCTGAGGTCCACAGATATGCAAACACTCCAGCAGCTTCCTATGTCCAGGAAGGTCCGAGGTCTGGCCTGGACATTATATGGTAATGTAAATGCATACATAACCATCCTGGCACTCATTAATACCACTCGGCAGCCGTGCAGCCGATTGAAGTTCAGAGGCTGCATAATTGTATTGTATAGTGTGGTATTGTAATTGCATTTATATAACGCTTACTACCCCTGACGGGGCGTCAAAGCGCTTTTTCGGCAAGTAGCTCGCTACTCTGGTAATAATTCCTTTATGCAACTTGGCCCTCATATACTCACATATAATAGATCCTGTCCCTCACCCCATACTGTATCAGTCCACAGCATCAAACCACCCATCATCATTTGGCCAGGCGTGAAATAACGGAGGAGGTCTGCCATATACCCGGGGCCAATGGAGCACACTCAGAATCACAGAGGGCTGGGGAATCAAAGGGAAGGCGGCTAAACCAACACAGGGGAGAGGGGGAGAGGAACCAACATGGAAGCAGGAACATGGAGGGCAGAGATGAGGGTTAGGAATATGGATGGCGCAGGTGGGGAAAACAAACGAGAGAAAGGAATGTTTGGGGAGCGAACCAACAAGAGAGCACTTGAGGAGAAGCACACAGGCAAAAAAGGCAACGCAAGGGATATGCATAAGGGGTATCATAGAGGAGGGTGGGGGAAGAAGCACATGGGCAGAGAAAGAGCAATATGCGTCAGCACAGTAGAAGGGAAGAAATATACGAGGGAGACAGCTCGAAAACACATGCACTCTCGTAGTGTTCTTAAACAAAAAGAAAAAAATAGCTCCTGAAAAGGGACTAGTGGAAGGACACAAGTAATGCGTTCATGCTCAAGGGGCGGGACAAGCACAAGAAGAGGAAGAAAAGCCCCCACATGCTCACAAACAAGAAACAAGCAAATGAGAGCGACAAGGAAGCCAACTAATGGTAAGCAATGAGCGGACTCTACGCCCACTGTAACCTAAAAATGGTCTTGCAACAGACAGTGCATGCATAGTCTAGTGGGCAAGACCTAAAAATGTCAGAATGAACAACCACATGCGGAGCCAGCTTATTGGGTCTGCGACCATAGACATACCATTAAGGGACTTGCAGAGCTGGTTAAAGCTTCTGACCTATTGCCGAGGCGTGTTGGCGCTGAGGTGAGCGAGAGCCAACTAGGTAGCTGACTGTTCTTACGGCATTAGGAAGAGCCAGGTCTTTATTAATTACCTGAAAAGGGCCCTGATTGATTGCAATCTGATTTTCTAGGGGAGGGAGTTCCGTTGGATGGAAGCTTGATGTAAAAAATCCTTTCCTCCCCAGCTGCCTTTCTTTATTTTCGGAACGTGAACCAATCCTATTGGCAGTCCTGAGACAGCGTTGCGGTTGGTATAAAGGAAATAGGGGTTGAATGTCTGCATCTCCACCTCCGTACAGAGCCTTGTGCACTAGACAAAGTGCCTTGAAATTCACTCTCTGACGGACTGGGAGCCAGTGGAGAAAACTATAAGTGCCCCTCTCTCACACTTCTTCATCACAATGCTAAGCGCTGCGTCCCATAACACGATAACAACACCTCGGTTGTCATCACACAAAACATGGAAAATCTTCCCACATAGGATCAAAACAACAACAGCTTTCCAACCACACAGCCTACTCGGAGTAGCACGTAGGCAAGAATTTCAGTGCCACACATAGGGGTAGGCCTATAGAAATGTTGCAATACAAAACCTGTGTGTGAATGAGAAGGGACTGTGAAGTGTAGGAGACGAAGAAGTGCATGGTGAAGGAAGGAGTGAAAACAGACAGAGAAAGGAGAAGAAGTTAAGACATGCAGAAGAAGAAACTCTAGAAAGAGAGATGTGTAGAGATGGTGTGTAAGTGACTAGTGCAGAGAGAAAAAGATTAGAGGATAGTGATGTAAGGAAAGAATGGAAGTTGTTACTCATTTATCGGATATGGACTAAAAAGGAAAAGTGTTAACAATCACTGGTAAGTAAATAGGTTTCGCTTGGTTTAGATACGTTTGTTGTGTGATATATGTAGATTTACTAATAGAAAGCACAGATAGAGGCACCCAAATACTGGGCAGCTGGCACAATCTGTCATCAAGGGCCGGATTGTAGCTCACATATTTTTTGCGACAGCCCTAATTATATAGGTCTCTTTCAAAGGATTCCCAGATATACTTCATTGGCTGCGATCTTTTTAGAAACTAGTTCCACCTTTGTCATCTCACTTAAACCTCTGATAGCCAGAACACTTTATCTGTCTTACGGGGGGGTGGGGGGGTGTCTGTCCCACAGTATACCATGGGCAGTCGCTGCGCGTCTAATATGTGTGCACTCTAAGTACATCGTGGATGGACAATGCACACCCTAAGTCCATATACACCACGTGCATTATGGGAGGACACTGCCAGCCTCTGTACACTTTCATCAACATCTCTTTTTTTGTGAGAATGGCTTTCACCCCCTACTCAAGGGGTACGAGGAGCGAAGGTTCCAGGGTGCCACAAACACTAAGGTTTCAAGGCACCACAGCAGACGGGGCAGAGGTCAGACTCGTGAAAATACAGGGTGCAGCCTAGCAACATCTCTATAACCACATAGCAGGTAGATGTGATGCTCTGTGCAGACCAGACCTTAGGGCCACCAGAGCTTTGACGGGGCACAAGAACAGATATCTGACCTCTGGATGTGCAGTACTCACACTATGTTATACTAATCACCTTTGGTGGTATCTAGGCGCCTGGCAGGTGGGCAGGCAGCTGTCACCTGATGAGGTAAATCAAAGAGCTGGGTCTTCAGCTTTTTGTGGAACTCGAGAAGTGATGAGGAGGTTCAGAAGTGGTGAGGGAGGTCGTTCCATGCTTTGGGGTCAGATACTAGAAGGTGCAGCCTCCCGCTGTGGCTTTGTGAATGCGGGGTATGTGTGCCAGTGAGAGAGAGCCCCTCTGAACGGAGTTGCCTGGGGTGTGTATAGAAGTGTATGCGGCTGTTAAGGTATGCAGGCCCGGTGTTGTGTAGTGCTTTGAATGTGTGTGCGAGCAGTTGGAATTGGGTGTGTTTGTGGATTGGGAGTCAGTGCAGCTCTCTGAGGTGTGGGGTAGCACCAGCAGCCCGTGGCAGCCATTCACTGCTTGTGCTGTTGTACTAAGCACTTATTGGCAGTGCAATAAACCAGGAGCTCACGACAGCAAGCACTTTACTGGCTACACCAGCAGTCCAGCACAGCGAGACACAACAGACAACACAGCGCTCTTCAGGCCGTCAATGCCACCCAGCACCGTATCAGGGTGCAGGCAGGTTTTTGAAGAGAATCATTAGGGAAAAGGCTTCTATTTGGGAGGCGAGACTTGGCTCCGGGGGTCTTATTATGATATCTGAATCCATAGACGGTGGAGTCTGGACGTCTTCAGGATCACAGATATTTCTGACAAGGGGCTCGAAATTCACCGCCAATCAGGTATCCTGTAGACTAGGAACCCCAGATCACCAAAAGAACCCAGAATTGGAACCGTCAGGATTCAGAGATAACTCTGACCAATGAATCTCCAGATTCCGGAAGTAGAAGCCTTCAAACCCAGAGTGTTTGCTGACGAGAAACTCTGGGACCTATATATCTAGCCAGCTGTCCATAGGTCAATCTAGGGCATGGGGCAGTCTGTCTGTCTATTGGTTAACCAATCGGTTTGTCTGTGTATTAGTTAGTCAGTCAGTTCATCAGTATGTCAGGCAGTCTATTAGTCAGTCTTTTTGTCAGTGTGTGTGTCTATTGGTCAGAGAGTATGTCTGTGTATCTATTAGTCAGTGTGTCTGTCTGTCAGTGTGTCTGTCATTTGGTCAATCAGTCTGTCTGTCTATCTATCTATTGGTCACTCAGTCTACCCATCCATCAGAATGTCTCTCTTTTAATCAGTCTGTCTGTCAGTGTGTCTGCCCATTGATCAGTCAGTCAGTCTGTCTATTGGGCGGTCAGTCTGTCCGTCAGTATGTCTGGCTGTTTGTTTATTATGATTGTTTATTAGTCCATCTGTCTATTGCTTAGTCAGCCTGTCTGTCCTATTGGTAGGTCGGTCTGTCCATCTATCAAATAAGCACTCTATATATGGAATTCACAATGTGGCCAGAGTGAGATCCGTACTTGTTAATCGTGCATGAAATCAGCAGAGATGTATGTATCCCCGAGGAAAGTTTTAGGGTTCATGGACAATCATGATGGAGAACACGTACGGGACAGAGAAGTTCCATGCTAAGACCAGGCCTGGCTAAGACCCTACCATTCGGAGGTATTCCATTATAGGATCCTTCACAGCAGGGCCGTCTACTCCCTGAGCACTTATATGTATCCATTCAGAGATGGACTCACAGACGTACAGTTAGGTAAAAGATAAAGACATGTAAGCCCTCCATACATCCACGGCTCCCCCAGCTCTCACGCCGCAGCACAACAGTTCTATTTTTGCTCCGCCTGCGATGCATGAATGGAGATGGCGAGGCGGGAGTCTCCCTGCTGACAGAGCGGAGATATCTCCCACAGTGCAGGAAATGGCAGCCTTTTCAAGGGAAACTATAATAGAAAGTGACTAAGCTGGATAAACAACACGGCACTCGGGTCTCTACAGCTCCAGTCCTGCCCCGGCAGGCACTGGGGTGAATGTAGGCACCTGCTCACTTCCTTCAGGCCTGGGTGTTAGAAGCGGACCAGGCGAGGAGGCGGATGTCCCACCCTCCAAACTGTTCCCTCTACATCTCTTGTGCCTCCAGAACATGAGGTGCCTGGGAAGGGGGAGGTCCAACCCAGGTGAACACAGGTGTCATCAATCAGAAATCTCAACTAAAACTGAAAAACGCCATTTCCGGTCTCCATCCTTCTGATCCTCATCTGATGAGGAAGACAAGATTCATTTGATCGCAAATTGTCCTCTGTGTCGTTTTTATCACTCCTATTTATTGTTATTTGTCAATGCCAGTGTTCATTATTTTCTTTTGGTAAGTTAAAGAATGAAGCTTCGTTTTAAATACTATTTTATATTGCCAACAGAATAAGTTGTTATTTACTCAGGGATGTGTAAAAATCTGTATGTTCTGGCAGTAGTGACCAAGGTGTGCAATCACCGAAGCAGGCACTGGATTCTGCCCATAAATTAACCGGAAGCTTCCCAATGGAATCACGAGAGGCAGATGTTAACGACGAGGGGTCTTTTCAGTCGCGCGTTGAGCACACCATGACCCGGAGAGACAACAGTATGTAGGTGTCAAGAATAGATCTGCTTCCAGACTGCAGCACAACAAACACTTGTCCAGACACCAGTTCTGAAGTGACAGATAATTTCAAAAGGTTTTGATGGAATTCATGCATGGCACTGCAGAAGGACACACAATGATGGTAGCGCAAATGGGATAAAGCGCGTTGTGCACCAAGAAGGAGATATCCGCATCAAAATTCCATGCAAAGCCAGTCTTCTAGAAGGCATTTGAATTCCCCATCAAAGAAGGCCCATTGTAACTTCTCTGGCAGTGACTGAGGATTCCCAGACCCCATGCATCCGCGTTTATCTCGAAGACCCAATGTCTTGGTACACCACAGAGTGCTTAGAGTCTGTTTACCAGGAGTGACAGGGATAATGGTGCAGTGCCCGACTGTGTATGGTTCACCATGTAGTCAGCGGCTGTCCCATATGTGATAAAGGTGGCTCCTTAGTCCATTGTGTAGGTGACAAACCTGTTTGCCATGATCACCCTTTTGGTCCATGTTTTCTTGCACTCAGTGCACAGTTTTACGAGACATGTTCCTCAGATCTTTGCCCCTGTGGCTTGTAGCACTTTAATCCCTTTAATACAATGCAGAAATAAAACAGGGAGCCAAAAACTGTAGGCTGTGGGCAAAGACCTGGTCGTGTGTAGGCTATAACCATGCATCAGCCTGCAGACACTCAGGGCAAAGAAAGATTCCAGATATGGAAAACGCAAACTCAGGAGAAGTTTAAGGCCAGAAACGCCGAAGATCCGCAGAGAGGATTAAGATTGGGGACTCGCAGAAGACGAGGTGGCAGAGTTCTGGGGCCAGTGAACCTCCTGCTTGGAAACGTACCACACCGGGCAATCTTTCATGATCAATGCACAGGTCCCAGGCTAGAGGAACCCTGTAGCAATCAGAGATATTTCATACACCAGAGATCTTTAGGGTACACAGACACTTTATCACACTAGGACAGACGTGTCCTGGCTGGCTACTTCTACATGCACTTCAAAGCATACATTTAGAGTTGGACTAAGACTATGTGAATGTTAAACACAGGTGTATCCACGGCCGAGCAGCTTGCACACCGCGGGAAAACACTGTTCTATTTTTGCTCTGTCCATGAAGCAGAAAATGAACTGTGGAAAGGGGAGAAGGTATGTTTCTTTCTCGTGAGATGACAGACTTGGATATCGACTGCATACGGGAAACAGCAGCTTTTTCAACGTAAACCCATAATAGAAAGCGACTGAACAGGCACAGCCAGAAAAACAACATCACACTCCTGTTTCTACAGGTCATAGTCCTGCCTCAGCGATGCTGGAGCCGATTTAGACAACTGTTCGCTCTACTCAAGATCCAAGTGTTGCAAGAAGACCAGCCTGGAAGAGGGGTCCCAAACTCCATGCTGCTCTTTAACCGGTTCCTCTTATTGCAATTGGAGGCAAATAGTTTGGGATGAGGTCAAGATACAAGTGTCTAAACAATCAACACCCTAAAAAGCCACATCTTCATCTAAGAGCAAATTAAAATATAGTATTTGAGATGAAACTTTATTATCCATCTAGAGAAAAATACAGAATTTTGGCATGACAAATAACAATAAGGAAAAGCGATAAAAAGCACAGAAAGTAGGTTTGCATCCTTCATCTCGGCTTCCTGCAAACTAACATATGGACAATAATTTCTAGTCTATCTTTCCGCTCATCTTAGCGGGAAGCCCAGATGAAGGGTGTAAATTTGCTCTCTATGATTTTTTTATCGCTTTCCCTTATTATTTGTTAATGCCTGAATTCTGTTTTTTTTTCTCTAAATACATACTCATAGCAAAGTTTCATCTCAAATACTATTTTTTAATTTGACCGCAGATGAAGATGTGGCTTATTTAGAGACAAGTGCCAAGAACTTGGAGAGATGCCGCCTTCTAGGGGTTCTCATAGCAGTGTCTAGACTACGACATCACATCAGCAAGCACTAAACTCCTCCCATAGTTGAATCAAAAACTTTCCTGAAGGAGCCACGAAAGGCAGGGATCCATGCCAAGCGGTCCCATTTGGTACTGTGGTAGGCACCTCAAGCTCTGGCGAGATGATGGTGCACAGTGATCAAAAAGATTCTTGCAGCCTACAGCTGAGCTAGAAAGACTTGTCCAGACAGTAACTCTGATGGGAATAAGGATTTCAGCCAAGCTTCAAATGAACTCATGCATTGCTCTGCAGAATGGCACATTGTGATGCTGGCACAATTGATGTGCGGAAGGGTACCCAACACCCTTGAGACATACGCAGCACACTTCCATGGAATGTTAATATACCAACTTCACCCAATGGCGCGCAATGGCACTGTTCCAGCAGCTCTTCAGAATTTCCAGACCCTGATAATGCCATGTGTGAGACAGCAGTGTTTCGTTTGTCATAGTTAGTGTCTCGCAACCCTGATGTCTTTGTGTACCAAAGCGCTATGGGCCTGTATGTCATGCATTCAGGGGTTTCACAACTGGACAAAGATTCTATAGAAAAATGGAACAGGCTTTGACTTCAGCGTGCAATCAGCCGCTGTCTCCTTTGTGGTAGAGATGGCTCCTTGGACCTCCGTCTTTGTGACAAACCTAGTTGGCTTCACCAGCCCTTCTGGCCAATGCTTTCTGAACTAAATGTGCAAACTGATGCGGGGTTTCTGACGTTTACCACTGTAGCATGTAGAATTCCAACACCCTAATGCCTAACCAGCTCCAGTTGGGTTGGGCTGGATGGAGCGAAGGGGGCGGGCCTTCTAGGATGAAGCCATGCCTGCAAAGTAGAAGCTGAGTGTAGATGAAGATTTAGTTTGCGGAGTAGGGAGAAACAGGCCACGAGGGCGAGCATTTCAAAGAGGGGTCTGTGGTGACCTGAGGCCTCGGCCCCCGAGTCTGCATTGGGATGTGTAGGTAGTCCAGGGTAGAATGAAGGGACATGAGGCAGAGCTGAAGACTTTGCTGTGGCGAGTGATGCACGGGGGTCTGGGAAGAGCCCCCCCCCCCTTCTAGTGCCTCGTCCTGCACTCAATACATAGCTTGACACATCCCTGGGCGTGCCTACAGATATGCGAGCTAGAAAGGCAGCTATGCCCTACACAGGCTTTCGCTCTGCTCCGTGTTTACTGTGCCACAAATGACAGAAAGGAGAGAGGAGGGGAGAGGAGAGTGGGTTTTCCCCGGCGAGGCAGGACTGAAATGGCTCCAGCAGTGCGGGAAATGGCAACACTGTGAAGGTGAAGCTACAGCAGGGCGAGACTGAACAGGTGCAGCCGGAGAGACAGCCCTGTTGTCAAGTTCCTGAAGAACTCACTCCTACTCCGGGCCTAAGGGACCTGATCACTTCCTCCAGCCAGAGGGGTTCAAGAATACCTCTCAAAACACACACTCTAAAAACAGACAATAGAATCTACTGAAATAAATACATAGGGGCCAGGCATAGGGAATGTATAGGGGTAGCGTATCGAGCTAGGCTATGAGCTAGGGTTATGTTACGTCAGAGGCGCAACTAGAGTCAAATTTTGCAGTGGGGCCAAGAAAAAATTGCGGGGGGGGCTCATTCTTCAGGCAAAAGGCAAAGTGGAGCTGCAGGGGCTCTAAGCAGGGGTCGGGGGGACATCAAAGGCTCATTAACAAGCATAAGGTCTTTAACCCTTTGCGTGCTGCGGTCGGCTGTTGGCCCTCCCCAGTGCTGTGCACGACCAACGGCCGGCGCAGCCCCGCTCACCCTTTAGAATGCCTGCACCGCAGCAGAAGAACCGCAGCGGTTAAGGCGTTAAAAGACCTGTGAAGTGCTCGGGTTCGGATGTGTGTGTGCCCGGGAAGCTGTCTCATCCCAGGCTGCCACACACGACGGGGAGGGGGGGGGGCGCATGTACACTAAATGGTTTCATGGCGCTGGAGTCCAGGGAATGCCGCAGCAGTGAGGTTTAGTCATATGCCTGGCGGAACAGCCAGGTCATTAACTGTTTCCTAAACTGCGAGTAGGAGGTCATTTATCCAATATCCACTTGGAGAGAGTTCCAGAATTGAGGGGCCAAGACTGCAAATCTTAGTTCCTGGGGTTTCTTATGTTTAAAGGACGGGATGACCAAAAAATTCTGATGAGAGGACCCGAGGTCCCGAGAGAGGACATAGCACTGAATTCGAGAGTATATGAATGCTGGACTGCTGCCAAAGAGAGCTTTAAAGGTGATACACCCCATCTTAAATGCACAGTATTTGGCTACTGGGAGCCAGTGTAGACTTCCAATTAAAGGCGTAACATGGTGCCATTTGGGCTGGTGGTAGATTAATCTGACCGCTTGGTTTTGTACCAGCTGCAGATGTTTTAGTTGATATGCCATAATACCTGCATAAAGTGAGTTGGCATGATCAATGCGAGAGATTACCAGAGCCAGGATGCCTTGGGTCAGGGCTTCTGTAGGGTTTAGAGTTAGTGTTTGTAATTGATATGAAAGGTTTATTTGTAATTTACAATTAGGTGTTTTTCTGGGGTTTAAAGTACGCTGATCTAGGGAGGGAGGGGGCGATGGGGTTACGAGGCTCCATACCCTGCCTGCTCCTTTACACCACACCAGGAGGCAGAGGACTGGTGAAAGGAGCCAGAGGACTGGTGAAAGGAGCCGGAAGACTGGTGAAAGGAGCCAGAAGACTGGTGAAAGGAGCCCGAGAACTGGTGAAAGGAGCCGGAAGACTGGTGAAGGAGCCGGAAGACTGGTGAAAGGAGCCGGAAGACTGGTGAAAGGAGCCCGAGAACTGGTGAAAGGAGCCCGAAGACTGGTGAAAGGAGCCGGAAGACTGGTGAAAGGAGCCGGAAGACGGGTGAAAGGAGCAGGAAGACGGGTGAAAGGAGCAGGAAGACGGGTGAAAGGAGCAGGAAGACAGGGTGAAAGGAGCAGGAAGACGGGGTGAAAGGAGCAGGAAGACGGGGTGAAAGGAGCAGGAAGACTGGTGAAAGGAGCAGGAAGACTGGTGAAAGGAGCCGGAAGACTGGTGAAAGGAGCCGGAAGACTGGTGAAAGGAGCCGGAAGACTGGTGAAAGGAGCCGGAAGACTGGTGAAAGAAGCCAGAGGACTGGTGAAAGGAGCCAGAGGACTGGTGAAAGGAGCCAGAGGACTGGTGAAAGGAGCCGGAGGACTGGTGAAAGGAGCCGGAGGACTGGTGAAAGGAGCCAGAGGACTGTTGAAAGGAGCCAGTGGACTGTTGAAAGGAGCCAGTGGACTGTTGAAAGGAGCCAGAGAACTGTTGAAAGGAGCCAGAGGACTGTTGAAAGGAGCCAGAGGACTGTTGAAAGGAGCCAGAGGACTGTTGAAAGGAGCCAGAGGACTATTGAAAGGAGCCAGAGGACTGTTGAAAGGAGCGAGGACTGTTGAAAGGAGCCAGAGGAATGTTGAAAGGAGCCAGAGGAATGTTGAAAGGAGCCAGAGGAATGTTGAAAGGAGCCAGAGGACTGTTGAAAGGAGCCAGAGGACTGTTGAAAGGAGCCAGAGGACTGTTGAAAGGAGCCAGAGGACTGTTGAAAGGAGCAGGAGGAGTGTTGAAAGGAGCAAGAGGATTGGTAAAGAGAACCGGTAAAAGGATATTCAGAGCGCGGCATGGTATTGCAGGCTATCCAGCCCCAATCTCAGGTCACGCCACCACGGACCGCAATTCCCCAGTAGTTTCTACCTCATTCAGGAACAACAACAAAAATAATCCTTTTAACCCATCCGGGTCATTCCTTCAAATCTGCATTCAACATCTTCTTGCCGGTACCGTTTTCCCACCACTTCGGGAACTCTGTTTTTACATCCTAAGACCTTCGGCAGCCCCGCTTCTACTGTCAATTTCCTTGCGGCTGCAAGTGGCTTCCCTTTGCTCACTGAGCACTGACCACTCACGCAAACCTCCACCGGGTCTCTGTTGAAGCTCAGCCACCAATTTCCCTGCTAGCAACCCGTGCCTGGCCTTAGGTATCTCAGGCATGCATTAATGTTGTCCTGATGACGATCCTATTATTCTGACAAAAGGATCGAAACGTCGTCGACTTGCTTTACGATGAGTACACTGCTTAATCCTGAATATTAGTGTAATGGTGTTTGTTTTCAATTTGTTTGGGCTACTACTATTATTGCATACAAGCCCGTTTGCCTTGTCTGAATGTTAATGTCTGTTTTCTTATTGTGTAGGACGGAGGACTGTGTCCCACTTTATTTTTGTCTCTCCCATTTGGATTTCAAATCATTAAAAATCTCACTTTCCGGCTGGACAGAAGGAATATAGCACTGATCTGAGTCTATATAACTTTCGCTTTTTATATCAAACCCTTGTCAAGGACCACTGTTCCTATAAATATAGATACCCAAGGTACTTGGTTACCTTTCTGGCTCCCCTTGTTGTTCATAAATACAAAGTGGGCGGGGGGCAGAAAACCACTTAATGAGGGGAGTGTGAGCAGGGGAGGCAATGTGCAGTGGAAATGGGAAACACTGGGGCAAGGAGACAGGGGTCCTTGGGGACACTGGGAGAGGGATCCCCTCTTCAGTGAGCTGTGGGACAAAACACCAGAGCTCACTATGAACAGGGCTGTTGATGAAAGATCTGACCTCTACATGTACAGCAAGGGCTCAGCCTTACAGATCCTAGTCCGGGAACAAAAAAACCCAGGAAAGAGGGAGTACCGCAAGAAAACCTGTACTCCAACTACTTTAACACCCACCTCCTTCGATTAGATGGAAGAAGAAGGGTATTTTTCTCATACAGAGGGCCACCCAGACCCATAAATCTACAGATCACACTACTTTAGCCAACTCGGGCTGAGCAGAGTCCCTCAAGACCTAAGTCAGCTATGTAAAGCACCCAGCAGACGCAACTAAAGACAGGATAGGATTGAAGTTTGCAATATACTCCTTTTACTAGCTTTCAATGAATCACATCACCCCCACTCACTCTGCTTAAGAAGGGAGGACTGAAGATCTACTGTGGGGAACCCCACAATCGCAGAACCAAGTCTACCACTTGAAGCGCATGGAGGCCAAATAATACTCTACGATACCAAAAAAGGGAGGCTCTGCTGGAAGATAACAAACAAGAGACTAACTAACATGCGTAACTAAGATGTCCACTTTTTCCAACTCTATAAAGAAAACGATCAGCGGTCACTTGTGAACGCTTCATTTTAATGAAAAAGACTGAGGAAACCTATTTTGCCTTCAAAAGCAAGAAACATAAGAGTGGTAGCGGTAGCGGACAGAAACATAAGAGTGGTAGCGGACACCGGACCTAGGAAACAGGACCGACCCATGCTACAGCGTAACATATGGAATATCCCACCTGTCGAGGGACATTTTTCCTGTGTAAATATACAGACTACACAACCACTTTAGATATAGGCTTAAGAACACTGTGGATACCCAAAAACATACTAACTGCAACAACCAAAATGTAATCTACATACTACAAAGTGCCTGTGGCATAAAACAAGTACAAGGAATCTAAAATTAAGAATAAAATAATTCAGGAGTCTCCAAAAATGTCAAAATACAAAGTCATGCCTTTAAAGAACGAAAGCCATCACCTACCCAGAGGGGGCATGCTTCATCATTGCGCTACTCCTCACATTGGTGGAATCCCTCTTAACTACTGTCAGTGGGAGCACCTCAGCATTGACCAATGGAGTCAGACTCTTGCAGTTCATGTGACAGCATAGTGGCGCCGTTGTGGGTTTCCTGGGTTATGCAATGTCCCCCCATGTACTTGAAGCAATGATCTCTGGAGTACAGTTCTGCAGGAGGAATTATCTTACATTTTTTTGTTTGTTTTCCGAAATGCCACGTCTCGATGTGGGCGAGGGCCCTGCTTTTCCCAAAGAGATCTCTCTGTGTGGAGTAACAACAATAGGTTTGAGATAATTTGGTAACCTTTTGTGTGTGTACATTTATGAAAGGAGAATAAGGGTTTAGCATTATTTCCCTCTCGCTCTTTTTTGTGTAAGATACCGTTTGGAGTACAACAATTAAATAAAAAAAAGTATAAAGTCCCTGATTCTCTAATAGAAAATATAAATGTTTTTGTCAATTGTTTAAAATATGCTCTATATGCAACCAATAGGAATTTGTTAACAAGAAAGGACATATATACACACATATATATATATATAAATATATGTGTGTGTGTGTGTGTGTGTGTGTGTGTGTGTGTGTGTGTGTGTGTGTGTGTGTGTGTGTGTGTAAAAAGTGAGGTACTTAAAAAAATAAAGGTAAAATAGATCTGAATTGTAGCTTTGCTTGATCAAAATTAAATACGGTAAATGATAGACTTTAAACAATCATGGCAAACTTCTGAATAACTTTAAGTGTTCACTCGACAGAATTTTTTCAATGTATCCCCACAAGGAGATTACTACACATAATTTGTATATGTCACCCAGTCTTCCTTTAGGGGCAAAAGGAGATTCCCTCAATTTTTTTTTCCTTTATGACAATCCTTTTCTTTTAAAGAGGCAGGGACAGCAAAACACTGCATAGTGTGAAGGGCTTTGGCGGGAGCATACTGAGATCCTCTGAACTGCTGTCGCCCACCTCATGGTGCTTGTGCTTTGCAAATGCCATAGAATCCCTTTGAGTAGCGGTATGTCATGAATTGGTTTGTAAGTGCAACTGAGATCATTATGCTATTTGCAACTTAGAATGTATGCTTTGCATATTCTGCTTTGCGGTGGCAAAGCTGTGGTTTTGGCATTGCAGGTTTTGCGACCGCTTTCTGTGATACAATATTGCGATGCTGTGGTAGCAAGCAGAAAGCATTAGTATTCCTACTTAGAATGCATAGGTCTCTAGACAAATGACTTTTCGAATGGCAAATTTGATAGCGGCACCGTGTTTACATAAGGAAACACCACAAAGTAAGTTTTAAGTCCCTGCTTCTGGGGAGATGTGAAACCGGTAGTAAAAGGAGCAAATGTGACAGGTGGGAGGACCTATTTTTCGGGAAAGTACAACACCTCTGAACATCTAGCATAGCTGGCAAGTTTCTCAGGTCCACCTGCCACTAGTTAGCCCAGTCCAGGGTTTTTTTGTTGTTGTTTTTTTTAGAATTCTGGGAGTTGTAGTACTGGCTTTATACTGGGTTAAATATGACTACAAGTCACAGAATTGTAAGATAACATCGAGACCCCTAACTAGTCAGGCATGGACCTGGGAAACCTGCAGCTATTATCTAGATTGCTACCAGCTGACATAATTCCTCCCCCTCACTCAAGCCTGCCAGTGACGCCAGAGCACAGATGCGTCGAGCCTGCATGTGACCACAGCCCTACAAGGGGAGCCTGGACTCTTGCTTAACCGGAAACCACAGGACAGCGCACAGGAAGTGCTGGCGTAATAGAAGGACGCATCTGCCTGACCGCGTGGTATCAGCAGCCAGCCCAGCGGCAGCGACGCAGGGGGTGGGAAGAGCATACATTGCGAGGGCAGGCGGTGAACAGCTCTTCACGGACCACCCGGGTACGGTGAATCCGAGGTGCCACGCGCAGAGCGGTCTTGGAACCACACTGCTCATACATACCCACGGTAAAGCAGGCGCCCTCACCATAATCTCGTCAGTGTAGCAGATGCTATAGGAAATGGTGGATTATGGTATGGGAAATAACGACGTGCAGAGCGACGGCTTCAGTGCAACACACCCAGTATGTCTCTAGAGTGCCGGGACGCAGGGACCTCAAAGTTCTCCTCCTCCAGAGACACCTCCAAAAGTAATTCACGTCCTCTTGCTATTCGGAGGAAGACTTCCCACTACTGATATTTTCTACTTTCCATGACCATGGGAGTGCCTTCCCAGTGTTTTCCTGTGGTGGGAGTGTCTGCCTTTTTGCAGTATTCTCCATGTACTTGTGTTCGGTGCCCTTTTGTAACATGCACACAACACTTTGCCCTTGTAACACACGGTTGCTACCTCTCTCATGTTTTTACCTTTGATACTTGCACAAGTGCCACCTTGCCTACGTAACGCCTGTTCTTGTGCCTAGCACTTATTGCAGTATTATACCTCAAATTATACTCTGTTTTCTCTTATGACTGCCCACTTGTCACTTTTCCTCTTGTGCACTTTTGACTACCTCATGTATTTTTGGTTGTTCACAATTTTTACTACCTCAAGTATTTTGTTTGCTCACAATTGTCACTATTACCTTTACTACCTCATGTATTTTTGGTTGCTCACAATTTTTACTACCTCAAGTATTTTGTTTACTCACAATTGTCATTATTACCTTTACTACCTCATGTATTTTTGGTTGCTCACAATTTTTACTACCTCATGTTTTTTGTTTGCTCACAATTGTCACTATTACCTTATGTAAGTAACGTATGTTTTAGTAATCTGCTCTTCTGTAATGTTTCTCATTATGTTTCATTTCTGTTCCTAATGTGAAGCGCTCTGACGCCTTCGGGTAAAGTCCGCGCTATATAAAAATGCATAAATAAATAAATAAATAAATAAATAAATAAATAGGTTTGGCAGAGGTGTGCTGGCACACGACGAGGCCCTTGTTACGCATGACACACTTTTTCGGGTTACCACTTTTTGAGGCAACCTCAACCCCCTTTAGCTTGTTCTTCTTTGCTTTCAAGCTACCTTGCAATTGCATATAGAGGGACATGCAGGGCTTTAAGTGGGCCGGGTCTCAAGGGGTCTGAGCACCGGCAGTTTTTTTAAGGGGGGCTCGAAACGGGTCTCTATCGGGCTCTGTTTTGAGCCCTTGCACAGGCTGGCCGTTTTTTTCCGGACTGCAGTGACAGCAGTTTGCTGTCACTTCAGTCCGGGAAAAAGTGCCAGGGCGCAAAATAGCCCTATAGAGACCCGTTTCCAGACAGCAGGCACGTCGATGTGCTAGTGGAGAAGTTATGGCATGACGTCATGCCAGGTGAGCGTTTTGGGGGAAGGGAGATCCTTAAAGAGTCATTTTCTTTCTGGATTTCCCTTCTCTTTCTAAAACGCAAGAGCAGCAACATTGTGGTAGGTTCACCAGGGCTTTAATTGGAAGATTTTTCAATATTATATGTAACAAGCATCAGATGAAGCTTATTTATCTTCTGTAAGTAATAACCATTGACAACGCCAATAGTCCTTACTTGTTGTAGGTATGATGTCACTTGTTGTATCACATATCTGGATGCAATGACAGAAACACCAAAATGCAAGTCGGGCGGCACTGTGTGCTAAGCACAGATTTTTTGCGTGTTTTAAAGCCACGCCCCTAATTACACTGGCCACGCCCCTTTGAGAGACCCCCCCCCTCCCCCAGTTTTTTCATCCCACTTAAAGCCCTGGGTACATGAATGGACAACATAACGTCATGTTGCTTCTATATAACATGCCGCCTTTGAAGCGTCGCCTATTTTCACACACTCCATAAGTGCAGGGGTCAAACTACACCTGAACTTCAGAGGGTGCTACAGGTCACGCAAGGGAGGTGGGGCTAATACTTCAAACGATGGGCGCAGCTGACCTTACAACAAATACGAGAAAATGGCAATACATTCCACACTGGGTTTAAAAGATATGATCACAACAAACACGTTTAAGTGGATTTGACAATGTTTATAGGCTGCTGACATGTTTTAGGGGATTTGGCAGTGTTTAATGGCCTGCTGGCAGAGATCTTTAAAAAGGAGAATTAATGATTTGGCAACTAAAAAGCATCTTCTATAGATTTCAATACAAAGAACTTAACAACAAGCGTTTGCAAAGTTGTTTCAAGACCCTTTTTGGCAATGCTCCAAAAATTACTTCTGTGAAATGACAACACGCTCATGAAATCGTTTTAATTCCGTGTTCAGAAAGGCTCTGCTTCCAGTCTGTTGACCAAAGGTATGTTTCCATCCTACTCATCTGGACGTTAGAACCCATATGGTTGTTTGAGGCCGCCCTCAAGTGCAGGTCTCAGTATATTTAGCTTAGTGGGTTAAAATACCTGATTTTTGAATATGTGACTGGCAAGTCACAAGCTGAATTCCTAATACATCTCACATTCCTCCAGTGATTGAATAAGTGAACACCACTCAGTTGGCAATATTACCACCTGTTAATTATTTTGTGCTAAATCAAAAAAGAACATATTAAATATCAAACCACATTGAGCAGTTCTCACATGAGATCTGTGATCTACATCCTTGCAGGTTCAAGGCACCAAGGTGAAAGTAAGGGCTTCATTATGAGTTTGGCAGAGGGGCAGCACCACCATAACTCTGCAGTGCTTTCGGTCCACCGGACTCGCTGTTCCCCCGCACAATTAAGAGTTGGCAGAAGGTGCTACAAAGTTCCTAGAGGTTTGGTTCTGCTCATGGGGTCCGGAGTCGGCCTTCTCGCCCTGGTCTGTTGTGGAGCAAGCCCATAGGTCCTTGGCCCAGTGCCCCCCACCTTCCCCCGGGCCCCAGCACAATCATTGCTCAGATCCTGAACTTTCGTGATCGAGATGCTATCCTTAGTGAGGGCCGCAGGAAGCCTAAGCTTGTTTTCAAAACACGTGTGCATTGCTTTTTGACTACACAAGGGCTGTCCAGCAGCACCGCCGCTCCTTCACAGCGGTCAAGCAAAAATTACGGGCACTGAACCTCCAATACATGCTTCTCTTCCCGGTGAAGTTTAAAGTCCTCTTCGACTCTAAGTCCTTCTTCCTTGAGACTCCTGACCAGGCTTGGGAATGGGTTGAGGAGCAGAGGAACCCACACGCCCTATCCGAGAGGCTATGCATGAGTGGTGGAGTGTGCCGGGGCACTGCACATCGCCCCCCTGGTTCCTCTGAGAAGACGGCAGACCCATTCCTACAAGCCTCATAGCAGTGATGATGGTCAATGCAACTCTTCAGGCTTGGATTCGGAGCCACCTGCGCCCAAGACTTTCAGGACGGATAGCTGCCTGAACGAGGCCTGGCCAACTCATTCCCCTGAGAGAGATCCCTCCCAACCAGACTCTCTAAGCCTACGTCAGTGATCCTGGCACATTATCTGCCTGAGGCTGATCTCACAGTGGCTGGGTCTGAATATTGGTACTGTATGTTACATTAACTCTGGCTTCCACTGCTTAGTGTCCTTCTAGGAGGTGGGGTCTGTAGGGCTTCCTGTGCTCACTGTACGTTTTCCTTTGGGTTTTGTTTGTTGGGTTGTTTGTTTTTCCTCAGTCGAGATCCAATTAGGGCGACAGATGTTTCAGGGGTGGAATTATGGGGTGGGGGTGTCTGGAGAATGGTTCTTGTTTGTTAGGTTTTTGTTTGTTTTTGTTTTATTTACCACTGCTGTTCTTTGCTTTTGCATTTCACCATGCGCATTAGCCCGCGGGTCCCACACTTCCCAGCCCCTCCCTCCTCTACCCACGTACAGGCACACTTGCTTCGAATTGGGCCTTGACTTGATTCTTCTTACATGCTTGCCATGACAAGTCATGCCCTTCTTTAAATTGATGTCCTGGCATGTGAACGGTTTCTTGGACCGTATTAAGTGCACCGCGGTCTTGCACTTTGCCAAGCACTTTCACCTACCAGTCCTCATGCTTCAGGAGATTGATTTGTTATGTTCACAATGTCCCTTCCTCCATTGATACGGATACGATAGAGTATTTCCTGCGGGGTTCAGTTGGGGCTCGTTACTCTGCTTCATAGTCTCCAACTCCTGCATTGACTCACAGGGACGTTAAGTGGAGACAACGGGCTTACTCAAGGGCCGCCAATACAATTTCACCTCGGTTTACATGCCTAACCAGGCCCCAGCTGGGATGTTCTCCTCGCTGACACTCTGATGGTGAGCTTACCATAGAGCGTTTCCATCCTTGGCGATTTTAATGCGGTTCCTAACCCAGAATTGGATGTATCTGGTCCCCTTATCCAGGTTAGGGTTTCCCACGCACATCAACTTTCTGCTTGAATAGGTGCGATGGGTCTCTGCAGAGTCTGGCACCCTCAGGACGGGGTATATACCCACACCTCGACCGCACGCCACACAGATTCTCAAATCCATCTCTTTCTTCTACCGGCCATGGATGCATGCCTGGTGGACCTTTCAGCAGCTTTCGACACCGTCTCCCACCACACACAAGCCGCCAGACTCAACAAAGCCGGCATACAGGTAACTTAGCCTTAGACTGGATCCGCTCCTTCCACTCTGTTAGAGCACAAAGAATAAGACTTCGCCCTTCCTCTCAGAACCCACAGAGATCAGATGCTGAGTACCTCAAGGATCCTCCCTCACCCCCACGCTCTTCAATATCTACATGGCCCTCCTCGGAACCATCGTCAGAAAACATGGACTCAGCATAGTATCCTATGCTGACAACACCCAGCTCATCCTCTCCCTCACCAAGAAACCGGATATCACCAGGCACAGTTTCCAGGAAGGAATGAAGTACATCACATCCTGGATGAGCAGCCGCTGCCTGAAGCTCAACGAAAACAGAAGTCCCCATCCTCGGATCCACCCCCACCATGTGGGGTAACACCTGGTGCCCCCCTGCCCTCGAAAACCCTCCCACCCCAATGGACCACACCCGCAACCTCGGCATCATACTTGACTTCTCCCTCTCGCCATGAACTGACAGACCAACGGGGTATCCACCACATGCTTCAACACCCTCTGCATACTCCGCAGTACCTTCAAATGGATCCCCTCCAAAACCAGGAAGACCGTCAACCTCGCACTCATCGCCAGCAGGCTGGACTACGGGAACGTCTACACCAGAATCAACAAACTCTCCTTCACACACTCCAGATCGTTCAGAACACCGCAGCCAAACTCGTCCTCAGCATCCCACGACACAACCACATCACCCAGCACCTCCAAGACCTCCACTGGCTCCCCGTCAAAAAAAGAGTGACCTTTAAGCTGCTCACACACGCCTACAAAAGCCCTCCACAACACTGGATCCCAATACCTCAATGAAAGAATCTCCTTCCACGCCCTCAAGAGTAACCTCCACCCCACTGACCTAGCCCTGGCCGAAATCCCCCACATCCATAGAGCCAGAACGGGAGGCAGACCCTTCTCCTATATCGTGGCAAAGACCTAGAAAAAACTTCCCGCTCAGAATCAGACGAGGCCAGACACTGCAAGCCTTCAGAAAGGACCTCAAGACCTGGCTCTTCGTATGACCTTAGAGCTGCCTGAACACCATCCCACCAGTGCCTTGAGACCCTCAATGGTGATTAGTGCACTCTGTAAATCCCTGATTGATTGATTGACGCATAGCTGTCCTCCCGAGAGGAATATCTGACAATGTCCCAGCTTCTTTGACTTTTATCACTGCAGACCAGATCTTGCCGCCCCAATGGCGCCTTAACGCCTGGCACCTCATGGACCCCTACTTGAGGCCTCTCTGCACCTGAGATACAGATGTATTTTGAGACCAACCAGGAATCGGTAATATCTAGGATCACGGTGATGAGTTCAGGAAGACACTTTATTGGCTTGCCACTCATGAATGACTCATGAATGACCATCGTACCCCAACTGACAGATGCAGACGGTCGGCGTCTGTCTCGGATCCTTGATATTTTGCAGACTTTTGCATCCATCTATCAGGATCCTTACACCTACAGACCCCGCCCCCTTGGGAGATTGAACATCCTCTACTCTGTGATATTCCACTACCTGAGATCGCCCTCTCCATAGCTCAAGAGCTGGAAGAACGATTAGTGAGGAGGAAATTTCTTCAGCCCTCTCGGTATGCCGGCTGGCAAGACACCCGGGCCTGACTGCTTCCCCGCCGAGTACTACCAGTGGTTCCGTACTGAGCCGGCACCCTTCCTGCTTAAACTTTATGCTGAAGTGGCTGAAAAGGGGGCTTTTCTTCCTGAATTGGACATGGCTTCTATAATGGTTCTTCTCAAGCCAGGACAACCACCTGAGAAGTGCTCCTCATATCGGTCTATCTCTTCGATTAATACCAAAATCAAACCATATGCTAAAATCCTGGCCATTTGACTACAACCCGCTTACCTTACCTGATCCATCGAGACCTATGAGGCTTTATTCCCAGGTGTAATATGAGACACTGCATTCAGAGAGTCCAAATGGCCCTCTACACGCTAAAAGCGTCACATTCCTCCATGGCGCTGCTTCTCTTAAACTTTGAGAAGGTGTTCGACACGGTGAACGGGTCCTTTCTTGAGGCTGTCCTTACGCAAGTGGGTTTTGGCCAGCACTCGAGGACCGTAGTGGGGCCTAAACTACCAACCCAATGCCCAGGTCCGATTCAATGGCTTCCTGTATGATAGTTTCCCTAATCAGCGGGAATCGCATCAGGGTTGTCCCTTATCCACGTTATCGTTTGCCATTGTAATTGCGCCTCTGACGCGGGCAACAGTTTATTGTTTTTAGCCGACCACTCCACTTTGGGCCAGTTGTCTTCAACTCCTTACCTTGAATGGGGAGACCCCTGGCCCCCAGATCATCCCTTATTATTGCTGAGTGGAGGCGATGCTGGCGCCTATCTCTGGTGCCCCGATATCCCACGGCAACGCCGCACTTTCAAGTACGTGGGATTTCACATTTCCCTGATTTCCAACCAAATGGTCGTAGCTTCCCCTGCATGTGATGGGCTGCGTTGCCCTTTTCAAAATAATGATCCTCCCCCGCTCCTTTTATATATTTCAACACTTCCATCTCCCGATCCCTCTGAGCTGGTTTCATGCCCTTAATTATGTTCTCCTTTCGTCGTTTGGTCAGGCGGCCGATCCCGCATAACATTTCACAATGATTGACAGTCTCCCACTGATGGTGGGCTTGGAATGGTGGACCTTCATTGATATTACCTAGCTTCCCAGCTGGTTGTGGACAATGACAGGCTTAATTGGGGTGAAATCTCCTTCCGGATTTTCGACCACATTCTGGATATACCCTACAGCGATCCATTGCCCAGCAGCCCACCTGATATCACTGGAGTGATTTTACTTCGCTGGTTCTCCGCGTTGTGTTTCGTAGGCTGGTATGATACATCAACAGGGATGACTCCCCTGTGGAGGTGACGCTGGCTCTTCACCACTCTGCTGGCTTGTAGGATTTTCAAAAGTAGGATGTGATTGTCCTTGGCAATATTTGGGTGGGGAACATATTATGCCTTTTCAGGAACTGCAGGTTAATTATGAGCTGCACCGTACACAATTCCATAAATATCTGCAGCTCAGTCATGCACTCATGGCTAATATACCTCTAGACACTGCAATACCAGAATTCAATCCCTTGGATGACAAGTAGAGAGGCGCCATCTTGCAGGTTTCAGTGGCAGCTGCCACCGAGTAGTACGGGTAGGGTGGGGGCAGGGGAGGAGGGGGGGGGGGGGGAGATAGAAAAATAAATGAAAAGTTACTTACCTTGCTGCCGGCCGCTGCCTCTTCTCCGTCCTATTCTGTTCCAGCACGAAGCACACACATGCTCGCCTAAGCCAATCACAATGATGCAGTCACCATGAGAGAAGTGTCATGATTGGTCTGAGCACACTGGTTCGGCACTCAGACAGGCAGTGGAAGCCTGTTCATGTTCTATACACAGGCTGTACAATACAGCCGGTGGAGAACATGCTAAGTGCGCATGACTGTTTGGCCAGTCCAAGACAGCCGGCCAAACAGTCATGCGCACTTAAGTGCCCCAACCACTCCTCCCCTGCTGGCTGTGATGACAGCTAAGCCCCGCAAAATGCCTGACAACGGAAAAATAAAATTATAACATTTTGTAATTATTTTATTATTCCCTTTTCCACTGCTCATAGAGCAGTGTGGCGGAGCTGCAGCTGTCAGGTTTATCGATCGCTTGTTGCGAACACCCCACACGCCTTTGAGAAACTCCCCCTTGATTGGGGGGGGGGGCTGGATTGGCGAACTTGATGAGGCAGGTTGGAGGGAGGCTTGGATGGCCACACGCATGCTGACTATTTCTATCCATCTCTGAGGAATTAAATGTAACTATTTGCCCATGACTTACCTTAACCCGATCCTCTTGCATAAAGATGGCAACATTCCCCATCCGGTCTGCTTTTGATGTTCAGAAGCTCTGACCGATTTCTACCATGTTAATTGGACCTGTCCGGACTACTCAAATGCATTGCGAGCTTACAGTGGTCCTGGAGTGTGATCTTCACTTGACCCCTAAGGTGGCACTGCTGGGGTTGTTGATAAAATGGGGGGCCTCTCGAGTGGAACGCACGTTTGTGTATGACGCCACATTGGTGGCAAAGAGAGACATTGGTCCGTGCTGCAATTCTCCTAGCGCCATACCCTGGCGGAATGGAGGGCAGGAGTGGACTGGTGCGCTGTCTTGATGGGTTTTTTGGCTCTATTTTGGAGTGATAAAGACTTTAAACTTGCTCACATCCATTATATGTATTCTTAGATTGTGTTGGCTCTTTTAAGCCCTTTCTTCCAGACCTAGAAGAGGATAGCTGCTTTATATGATGATAGATCCCTTACTCTAATCCATCTATTGCCTATTGGCTTTGCCTTTCATTATTTTGCCTATAGTAGAGGGTGGATCCTGTGGTCCTGACTTTATATTATGGTTTGTGTAGGTACTCTGACAGAGCTAAGGGTTATTTCATCCTTCTCAGGCCTACAAGGCCCAGAACTAGAGAGACTCCATTTTGCTTTCTATCTCTGCAGAGATGAGATGCTTTAAGGGAAAAGGTAATATTTTGGTTTTGAGCTGTTGTTCGCCCTAAGCGAACCGGAGAAAACCGGCCAGAGCTGAATCTAATCAAGAAGTGTCCCTGGGCTCAGGTCTCTAGACGAAACAAGCAGCTGATCACTGTGGGAGCGTCTGGAGCAAGGAGCCTGGTGCATGGACCTGGTGGGAGGAGGCTGATGGCTGGAACTTTCCATGAGGAAACAGCATTCCATAATAGTGAAGTGCAGAGGCGGAGTCAGTCAGTTGAGTTGAGCTGGAGTGGTAGAAGCGGTTGAGTTGGAGGAGTGGAGTTGCAGGAGGAGAAGAGACAGAAGATGCTTGGAACAGAGAGAAGACATACAGACAGTCAGTAAGCTGGAACTGAAGGAAGCAGTCAGAAGCAGTTACTTATCAGGAGGAGTTGTGAATAGCTGGAGTCTGAAGTAATGCCTTTTAGAAGAGACTGAAGTTATATCGTGGATTAATCTGTGGGAGCAGCTGGAGTTAATTGGACATTGGCATGGAAGTAATCAAACACAGTGTGAAAAAAAGCTAGTGAAGCGAACGGTTATCAGAGCGGCAGAAACCATTGGATTGAAGTTGGAAAGTGGAGAGAGTCCGTGGGGGAGAGGAGTCCAGTGCAAAGTGATCAGCGCAGATGTGTGTCCAAGAGTGCAGGAGAGAATCTAAGACGAGCTAAGGCACAGACGAGAGAGAAGCCCAGATGACAGCTAGAGCAAGACTTCATACTCCCAAGGTGACCTCGTTCCTTACTTTATAAATATTAACCTTGTCCTTATACTGTATGTCTAGTCCCTTTTCTTTCAGCGGTGTGTTAAAGTTCCTGTTAGTCACAGAGACCCCGCAGATAACATTGTCCCTGTTATATTGTATGTCTAATCCTTTTCTTTCAGCGGTGTGTTAAAGTCTGTTAGTTATAGAGACCCCGCAGATCTGTGTATGAATCCTTTGACATTATTGTAATAAAGATACCCCAGTTCTTAGTGAACTGGTGTGCATGTGTTATTCTTATGATAAAGCTAGCCTTTCTTCTAACCAGATGCTTTAGCAACTGATGGATCAAAAGGAAATAGGAGCGTTTAAATCAGGGAATAACTCTGGCATACAGTGTGTGTCCAGTATTCCTAAAGCACAGGTAACCTTTTCTTCTAGTCAGGTGTTACAGCCAGAACAGATGCTGCCCCTGATCCGGTAAGTAGCCTGAATAATTAGGGAGAGAGAGGAGCCCTTGAGCTAGGGAATTATTGACACTAAGTGATTCGGCCATCCCATAATATTATTGTAGTAGCGAACCCTTAGTGAATAGTGAGAGAGACTTCCCAACATGGAGAGAGAGCTGAAGGTATTCATAGGAAAGTGGTCGTCATTGGTAAGTGGCGTTAGTGAGAGCACTGATTGTGGTCAGTGTGTATACCCGCAAGATTGCGGCTTGAGTGAGCACTGAGGGTAGTCAGTGTGTAGATCCGCCGGATTGTGGATCATGTTGTAAGTGAGTGAGCACTGAGGGTAGTCAGTGTGTAGATCCGCCGGATTGTGGATCATGTTGTAAGTGAGTGAGCACCGGGGGGATACGGTGTTTACGTCCGCCGGATTGTGGACCGGATAAACAGAGAGCACTGGGGCTGCAGCCCAGTGTGTAGACACGCCGGATTGCGTGTCGAGTGAGCACTGAGGGCAGTGCTTAATTTGTGCCGGTGCTTTCCGGTGCTAAGCACCGGCACTTAATCTTCAGGGCCGGGTCTATTAGCTGTTCACTACATTCATAGGGATCTCCCTGATGAAGAATTAATATTTCATGTGATTGTGTTTAAAATACTGCTGAATACAGAACAAATTGGATGCTGCAGCAGCAGCCCGTTTTATGAGGAATGCCACACTCAGATTGAAACTGCAGGCAGTGCTAGGGCCCCTGCCTCCTCGTAAATTACCGGTCACTCCAATCAAGGCTGGGGCCTGCACGCACTGCTACTGCTGGGTCGTGATTGCCGCTGAGTCACGGGCTTCTATCAGGCTGACCGCACTGTTGCTACAATGTATTCGGATGCCCGCCCCACGGCGCCGAGGCGGGATGTAAAGCAAATGTTGCCCACTGTGCTGCGGGGGGGGGGGCGGGGCGACGTCACCTCCGGTCCTGTTACCAGAGCGGGAAGTTTGCGGAGAAGGCAGCAGGCTAGAAGATGACTTTGGGTACGGGGAGTGAACGAGGAAAGATAGGAAGAACTGGGGGCATATGCACGCAGAGACGTCCATCCAGACACAGCCAAAACAAAATCACATGTAATGTCGGGGCTGGAGGCGGCAATTGGCAGAGCAGAGAAACACATGCTGACGCCATAAATCTGGCACAGAAGGCCTGGAGGCGCCCCTCTCCACGAGTTTTACGGTAGGGTCATCAACTGAACTCTGGCTACTGGTTCGAGGGGCTCAGGCGCGCTGCGCTGGCCTTGCAGCGCTGTCTGCTGCTATTAATATATTTATTTAACTGAGCAGATGGAAATTTTTATAAATGTGCGTAACAGTCACTGTATGTAACAGTCACTGTAGTCACTGACACTCAACTCTTCTCGAGTCTCACCTGATCCACTCTGCTGCCAATGACGTAGGGCAGGGCACACATGCCGTGGTGTTTCTTAGAGCACTGCCGTGTTTCTGGTGTAAATGTTTGTGGCATATATACTATAAAGGTCAGGTGGCACAAACAAAAAAGCATTGAGTAATTAGCGCGAGGGGGACACTTTCCCGGTTGCTCGGGTGGTGCTCCTGAGCACTATCCTTAACAGAAACTATTGCACTGAGTCTGTTAGTGTCTCAGCGCCGGAGGCCCACTACCTAGAAACCCGAGAGAAGCACAACACCAGCAGGGTCTCAGCTCAGACCTCCTGCGGCACTGATCACAACAGCACAGACCTCCCCTCAGTTCACGCTGGACAGTGAAGGAATCCGGACACGTTTCCAAGAACTACCCTTGTGTCGTCAGAGAAACTATTCAACAAGACTGCTTTCACCCTTCAACCAAGATCAGAGTTTCTCCCACCTTTCTCTTAGCATGGCAGCAGTATCCTTCTTCGACCTCTAGTGCCCACGTTGCAAACAGAGGCCCTTAAAAACATTTTACGGTTATTTTTTTATTTTGAGACTTACATTTTCATATTTTTGTAAATTTCCATACAGCCTGTGGGCAGCAAAACAAAAAAGCCAGCCACGTCTATTTCAAGATGTGTTTTGTGGTGCCCATGCCCAGCACAAGATATCTGCAAAAACAAAACATAAAAAAGGACCCAACTCCTCATACCCTCCAAAGGCACTGCTGGGAGTTTTTCCAACTCGTTTTGAAAAAAGATATGATAATTGAAGTGCCATTTTTTTTAGCACAATAGCTACTTCGACAAAGCTCTGGTAACTGACTTAAATAGTCTGCTGATTCTAGCAATTAATGCAAATACATTACCTTCTTTATCGAAGGAGCTACTGCTGCGATCAAAGTCGTGCAAGATTAATTTACAGAACTTGTTTCAAGGAAGGGAGGCAGCAATAAGCAGCAGGATACCAGAAATAAAAAATATGCACTCCACACTAAAGAACTATTTCCTTAGAGAAACTAAATGAAGGCCCTCGTTGTGAGTTACGGTGTCTCACCAGAAGGGTTAACTCTGGGTAGGGATACTGAACCCTTCATTACAGGTAGCCGAAGTCTCCAGATCCGATAATACCAGGTCCGGATGCATCTAGTCTGGTCTTACCAGGTGCAGATCTGCACCCAGGGAAACTGCTACAGGGACATGGGCAGGGGATGCAGGCAGGAGCACAGACTGGCCATTAAAGGGCACACAAGCAGAGCAGACAATGCGTTTCTTGCCCTACACTAACCCTGCACTGGTCTGTCTTGACCTGATGAAACTGCTGCACGAATATGGGGAGGGGCTGCGGAAGAGGTACAAACAACCTGGCCCTACCTGCCCATTACAGCACCACAGGCTGAGGCTGAGCAGACAATGCTACGCCTGCCCTAACCAAGGTGAACACACTGCTGGAAAAGTGTGTGAAAGTCGACCTGGAGTCGGGTGATTATCAAATTCCAGAGATTTTGAAAGGAAGCTGTGATTGTAATACAAGCTTCCCCAGTGAGTGTTGGTAGCCTGTGTGCTTGTATGCACTATACAAATAAATCTAAGCGGAGGCTGAAAGGCTAGGTGGAAGTGAGCATCCTCTGTGAGCTGAATTCAAAAGTGATGCCAGGAGGAGGCCCCATATAATAATAATTATCCTTTTAACGTAATGCAAATAATGGATTCCCAGAGTTTCTTGTTGCGCAAATGGGTGCAATTTCTGATGTTTATATGTTTCCCTCGCCGTCATTGCTTTATTTTGCTAACGAGAAACTGTCACTCATAGTCTTTGAAATGTCACTCATATTTGCTCTGAAATCATAGAAAAGCCACACATAGCAAACTAAAACCTTGGCAGCTATACACTGTGGGGCTATGGCAGGCGGAGTGGAGGCAGAAAGTAAAAGGCAGCAGCCATCGCCAGTTCTAGCCATAGTCGGCTGAAACTACAGGCTTCAGCCAATCTTCAATCAATTCCAGAAACACACTGAAGCATTGCCCACTAGGAATGCTTTCAGCCAGGAGCCCTCTTTGCCCGACTGAGCTGCTAGGACCAAATTTCTTTCTCGCTTCAGAAGAACTTTAAATATCGTTTATATGTCAGAAGTGTCTCATTAATGACCTTAAAAATTGAACACAATGCCCATGACCTTTTGAACCCTCTTGTATTCTGGTCCCATGCTCAGCTGGCAATGGGAACTTGAAAGTGTGAGGATGGGGGCAGGTCTTGTTGCCAGGTAGGGCTTAATGTGTGAAAAAAAGAAATGCAGGGGCCCAAAGTTTGTCTTTCGAGACCATTGGGAGAACTTCTGAATGCCAGTGTTGCAAACTACGGAGGCTGTCTGGTCTTGATTCCACCTCATCATGGTTCTTTCTTCACTCTACACGATTTTCTCTCTTGTGTGTTCTTTTTCAAGCTGGCTTTCTCACTGTGTCTCTGTTTCCCTACCCTTCTCTTCCGCCATTCAATCTTTTTCACCTGTCTCTCTCCTGCTCTGACTCAAAGTTAGTCTGCTGTTGAACAATAATTCCAGGTCTTCAAAAATGAGGGCTTGTTACCACCACCTGCAACAACTGACACAAATTAAGCAGTGCAGTAAGGGCAGCACCCAACGCTTAATTTCAGCTGGTGTTTTCCGTTGCACGTATCGGTACTTAATTCTCAACACCTGTATTCCTTTACCTATGAAAGTCTGGCACCTGGTGATGCTGTCTGTCTAATTTTGAGTTAAGCACAGCAACAGATATTTAATAATTTAATATACATTATTTATGAATACTATCTACTTCTCACACCATTTTTATAGCATAAGTGACTTGAAATAGTCTGAATTGTCACACTTGTTCTAGGTGAGTGATGTTTAACTAGTTGTGTTGGTACTGCTATTAGCAGTACTGCCAGGGAGGGCAAATGCGTGGTGCAAGATGCAATGGCCTCCCGAAAAGGGTCCTGGCACTTATGTTTTTACAAATTAAGCACTGGTTTACTGTGGCTGGAAGTTAACAACACACCCCGGCTGGATGCCTATATGTGACATTTCAATGGTTTATGGCCTGGATCATGGGTGTTTAGGTGTGACATTTCCATGGTTTTTGACCTAGCTCTGTCCTGGATGCTTATGTGTGACGGATTATGACATGCTTTCTGGCCTGGACGCTTATGTGTGACATTTCCATGCTTTCTGGCCTGAGGGCTTAAGTGTGACATTTCCACATTTTATGGCATGGGTGCTTACTTATGTGTGCCATTTCCATGGTTTATGGCATTGGTGCTTATGTGTAACATTTCCATGCGTTCTCGCCTGAGGACATGTGTGACATTTTCACTGTTTATGGCTTGCGTGCCAGTTGAAGGTGTGGGTGGAGCCAATAGAGGAAGTGGGTGGAGCTAGTGAAGGAAGTGGGTGGGGCCAGTGAAAAGGGATGTGGCCTCTGACAAACATTTGAGCACCTGCACTTCATATTTTACAAATTAAGCACTGACTGAGGGTAATCAGTGTGTAATGGTAAATAATCAGAACTGCCCCAGGGTAGATTAGTCTGGACCCATGTGGTCGCGAGACTATGAGGTATGAGTGTGGTGTAGGGCATGGATGTCCTTAGTAATCAGTGAGTATTCCTAGTAACCCTATAGATTTAGTGGTGTTTCTGATGATATGAGCTTGTATATTGCGAGTTCCCCATCCTCAGGTAGGTACCCAGGTGCCTGGATAGATGGTCCTGAGGAGGGAGGTGGTTACGTTTTGGCCAGGGTGGTGTTGCTCAGTGAGCTGGTTCTATCTGGTCTGAAAATCTGGTCATTACATGCGCTCAACCTGAAAAGCCTGTTTAAAATGCCCATGGTTGCCGGCGCAAACATGACAAGATAAGGTGTAGGTAGATACTATGGCTTGGGATTGTGACTTGTTTGTTGTGCAATGATAGTGAAGTGCAATTATGCATGTGTCTTGCTTGATGGCTAAAAAATAAGAATAATTTATTATAAAAAAAAGTTGGCAGAAGGCCATGTTCACACTGGTGGAGTCTCTGGTCATGAGCCAATGGGCTTGTAAGTCACAACGATAGTCACCACCACCCTATTGTGGGTGGAGCTACCATCTCTCATGCACCTGCCCAAGACATGGTGGCTACAGATAGGGAATGCATAGAATGGCCCCATATGCATGGAGCAAAGATCCCTGTGCAATCAGGCCACTGGTGTTTTGGGTTGAGAAAGAAAACCTCACAATTTGAGACTTTATTTTCTCAGTATAAAGAGGTTTGCAGAGTGGGTGGTTTAAAAATAGTGCCGGCTCGGCAAGCCTTCAGTGTCTGAATGCAGTGCACCTGCTGTGGCTGCCCTCGCAGCACAGAAGCTCTAACCAAGCAAGTGAGAATTTCTAAATAGAGCATGAAACGAGCAGGTACCAGAACCTTGAAAAAACAAACAAAGCCTCCTCCACCTGTAAAAGGCTTTTGAATTACTTCAGAGACTGGTGTGGGCGGGATATGCTGGGAAGCGTTCCCAATCTTTTTTTAATTTTATAATAACAGTTCTCCTACTTTTTGTTAAAAAAACAACCCTTCCAGAACAGATGATGCCAACCTTCAGGTGCCTCTCACTGCAAAGGAAGGGGAGGGAGTTCTCCTGTGCTGACAAAGAAGAAACAAGCCTTCTCCACAGGGAGGCTGATACCTGAAAGAAATATAAATGTATGCAACTGGGTATTCAGAAAATCTAAAGGCTGCCTGGGAGCCAGTTATGGCTTTAATTGATGCACTCATTTGAGGCTTCCTGGTAATGCAACGGCATTTCAGCTTAGAGTGCGCCTTTATAAAGAAAAGGTTTGCACCAGGTACAGCCTGATTGCGTACTACTAACATTATATATTTTTTAGATTTGTTTTATGTTCAACACTAAAAGACTGTTTTATAACTTTTCATACAACGCAGCAACAAAAGTTACTATGCCGTGTTGAATGAGAAAGAGAGCAGAACAGCAACATATCTACTAAGACATGACACGGCTTTCCTCTCTCCCGTCACTGGCGCACTTTAGGCTGCTTTGGCCATGCACACACTCCTGCACCATAGTGCATTAGTGCATGCGTGATGTCAAGCATAGATTTTGTACTAGATAGAAATGCTTCCTGTACAAAATGTATGCGTTAACACTTTCCCTCTGTGCTGTCCAGTGACTGGTTACCCACACAGACATCTGAAGTTATAGCATTAACCAACTGAGCTTTCGGAACATAAAAGAATGCATTTCCCATCGTTTACTTTAACAAAGTTCTCATACTTTTTATGAACTACAACCCCTGGTTGAACTGCAAAAGACTTTGTAAGGATTCTGTCAGCATCCAGTACACAGAAGCTGGAGGATTGAGTGTGTCCTGGAAGCTACATCAGCCCGACTAGGACACACAATGGGAGAGGGGGCATAGGGGCTCAAATCCAAAAAGGTATAAAGGTAAACATGAACACACACACACCAACAGCCATACACAACTATGTGCAACAAAAGGCACAGTGTGACTTGCTTTGGGGCAGCACAGGGTGCTGTGCATCAGGGGTGCATCTAGTGGAGGGTCCCTGGGATCAACATATAATGCACAGTTCCGCAGCACGTGCATTACAGGGCACATGGTGGTGCTTAATTTGGGGCACACCTTGATGTGCAGGAGGGGGTGCTGGGTAATATCCGCGAGGCATCAAGCTGTCCCTTGTCAGGCCGTGAGCCGCGCGCCCAGTCCTGGTTCTTCCTCTGCAGTCTTAGATCTGCGGTATAATGCAAATGATAAACACAAACAGAGCCGGCATCAGATGAGGTTCTCATGAAGGACATTACGGAAGGAGAAGGAGGGCAAGTTAACCTCTTTCTAACACACACTAGTGAATTGTTGAGGGGACAGTCAGCCACGTGCATGTCTTTAAAGCCACTCACGTACCAGATAATCCATAGGGACGCCAGCAGCCATACACAACACAGACAGGTACAGAGGCAAGAGGCCTCCTGTTGTGTGCGACTCTCTTGGCCAGATTCTGCTGTCTGCCCAGTAACAACGTGCAGGCTGTGAGATGCACTTGGATCATTTCTGTAACTCGAAGCATAGTTCTGCTGTCAAAAGCGTGACCGCGTGTGTCTATGACCTAAAGAACTGTGCGGATATCTAATGGGAGCTATAGTGTCTTGGTAATCTGTGGGATAGTACTGCTGTCTTTGTTGGACCTACAGAACTGCGCTGATGTCTGATGGGAGCCTATAATGTCTAAGTAACCTTGGGGACAGTTCTGCTGTCTTTATTGGACCTAAGGAACTGTGCTGATGTCTGATGGGGCCTATAGTGTCTTGGTAACCCAAGGAAGAGTTCGGTGGTCTGCTGTCCATAACGCGAGCGGGCTGGTGCAACCCGAGGGTAGCTCTTTGTATCTTTGTGATCTTGTGTCTGTAACTTGAGGGGCAGCTCTACTATTTATGATATTCACGTGTGCTTTTCTTACTTAAAAAATATCTATACTTTTTATGATGCGAGTGCATGTTTATGTAACCAGAAATATTACTCCACTGAAATTTACAAGCCTGGAAAACAGCGAAAAGTTACTAACACCCTTCTTCAATGACTGAGCCAACCTTCCACTTTTGATTTATTAGCTTGTAGGTTGATTTAAAGGTAACATAATTCTGAAAACATAGCTAGGAAGGAGTAGATGCTCCCACAGTATATGCAATGCAATGGTTTTGGATTATGAACACAGATGAAGAGATCGTTAAGGGTGGGAGGGGGGGCAGGGGGGGAGGGGGGGAGAAGTTTTTAGGCTTAGCCCTACTGACCGGAGGAACTGAATATCCGGAGGATGTTACTAACTGTTTAACTATAAGCGTTTTATACTAATGCTGTCCATGGTTAGTGATAAACCAAATAAATCTTGTAATAAGAAAAATAAAAATTATACTATAATATAATGTACAAATAAAAACAGTAGCTATAAGAAAAACGTGCACGTTCTAGTGAGTTGCTGTCCTGTTTCCTGTGCTGCAGATCACCATCGTACACCCTGAACTCGAACGCAGAGCATCTAACAAAGGGTAACGCAGCTCGGCGAAGTTCCTCGTTCAGCAAAGTGCACGAAACTGTGCGGAAAGGCCTATTGTGGTACAATTCCATTTGCAAACATGTTTACCACCGCCTTTAACGCTACTAATTAGGACAAGAGTCAGAACGGATTGTTTGCATGGATAATGTGCCCGATCTACGCACCAATGTATCACCAACATATAGGTGATGATAAATGAAAGTTTAAAACCTAGGGGATCCTAGTGTTAAAATGGATGCAAAACATATTTTGCACCAGTTCTTGCCCACTTCATAGCGCCAAATGTAAACGAAGCCCTGAGTCCGAGCTACTTCCCCTTAGCGAGCGGTAAGTACACCCAGCCAGCCCGGGCCTCGGCTGAAGCTTCCTGCCCACTCAGCACGTCAGTTACGTCCCTGAGTTCCTGTTTACCAGTGAACCGGCGGGTCACGGCGTGGCTCGTCAGCGAAAGTTTGACAAGACGAGTCATCTCACCCCCCAAAATAGAGCAGCCTTCCCTTCCCGCCCGCTTGCGGGCAGCAACCCTCAAACTAGTGCGCTCTACTGTTCAGTGCTAAAATATGCACCTTGCAGTTTATGTTTGTCTGTGCAGCGCCTTGAAACTATCGAGGCCTGGTGCGCAGAAGAAGCAGCCATTTCCCAACTTTACCCCTGCCAGTTGTTGCACGTTATTGGTCCAGCCTTTTTGAAATCGACCTCAAGTTTTACACCCACAATCAACTCGTGACACAACGCATTTCTAGCACTGGCACGGTGCCCAGTGGTGGCATGATGTGCACGTATCTCGGCCTACAGGTTTGGTGGCCTGACGTCAGCCAGAAGAGCGCCCCGAGTCAGACGAGGGCAGAGACCTCACACCCAAGAAATCGGAGGTGCCACTCGAGGGCACAGGAGTGGCACCTTCAGTAACTCCCTGACATGTCCTGAAGCACACCCTGTGCCAGGCAGGTTAAGGAGACTCCAGCTTCCGGAAAGGCGGATGTCCCAGATCTGAGGCTCCACCAGGTGTATGTTGTGCAGGACGAGCTGGGAGTCACCTCTTTCAAAAACTGCAGCCGGACTGCCACCTCACTTAGGCTCCATACGACACGGGCACCAAGTTATGCCTCAGGTTACCAAGCAAATTCACATTAAGCAAAAGGCGACTAAGCGAACATAAAGAAACATCTTCCACACAGCAGACAATGCAGCAGTGTCAAGTCCACCACTTCAAAGCCATGGAATGAAATAGCACAACCGGGGAACGCCGACCACCCATCAACGAGCAGCACCTTACAAGAATGGCCATTCCACCATCTCGTCAGGTGTGGAGACCGGTAGCTCTTTGGGACCAACACGTACTGGAGGGTACCAGGGTGGTGGGACTCTGGTGACCTCCTGTGTGTGCATATGAACGGCAGCCTCCACGCGCTACATTTGTACCCATGCTTCCACTGGATGTTTGTAGCCAGGAAATCTTAACTATCGAAGAATGTGTTAGTAGAGACCGCTACAGCACGGGCTGCACGACTGGCTCTTTAGTCAACTTAGTCCTTGATTCAGAGATGGTTACTTCGGTCACCTCGCTGGTAAAATGGAAAAGTAGCGCTATTACACAACAGCTGCCAGCGCCATCTGAATAAAAGATTCAGGAATACAAGAATCACTCACACAGGAGCATCACTCTTATCCCCAATTGCTCTATGGAGGACGACACAAAGGATCCATTCCACTCAATTCATCATTAGTCAAAGCAATGCTGGATTCCTAACGACTCTTAAGCTTCCCCAGTGTACACAGCAAAAAAGCAACTGGACGAGGCAGGCTAGTCTGTGGGCTACCTCTGGGACTAACTTTCCCAAGCAGTCACATTAGCCATTTTAATGCTGCTGCAGGGGAAGTTAAATACAAGTCCTAAAGCAGCAGCGTCTATGCTTGGACAAGAGGGTAAATCCACCCAGCTTCTGCCCACCCTCTCTGGGTGACTGTATATATATATGTGTATATATATATATATATATATATATGTGTATATATATATATATATATATATATATATATATATATATATATATATTACCTACTGGCTATCGCCAGTAGGTATATATAGTTAGGATTAATTCCCTATGGGATTTCTGAAAATTCTATGTCTAATAACTTTGGCGTTTGTGGACGGAATCGGCTGAAATGTTCAGGAAAATGGCACATTTTGTTTCTGAGCAGCCCCTGAAAATTTGGTGGGGTTTCGTCAAGGGGGGGCTGAGAAAAAAGGGGGGTCCCAAAACGCGTTTTTTGCATTGAGTTTTCCATAGGGCGGTTGGACTCACTTTTAGCTCGAACGGCTGAATGGATTTGCACGAAACTTGGCAAAATTGTAGGGACTGTTAGCCCGATGTGCCTTTGCTAGGTCTCAATATATGTGCTTCAGTGGATTTTGAGAAATTAACGTTTAAATCAAGATATATATCTGTAACAGCGCTCCGGGCAGCGATCCGGTCCGCTTACTTTTCGCGTTTCGGAACTTTGCGTGCAGAAAGCGGATTGGCTCTCCGGTGTCTGTCAACATTCTAAACAGTCCGGAGCGGCCGCCATCTTGTCTCTCGGTAGGATCGAGAGAGAAGAAGAGGTGAAAAACGAAAGGGGAATTTAATGAAAGGGGGCAAGGTATCCCCCTCTTGACCCCCTAGGAATGTTGTTGGGGTTATTAAAGGGTCCCGTGGGGAAAAGAAAAAAAAAATGATTTTTCACGGTAGAAGCGCTTCACGGGCCGCGAACTGGGCCGCAAACTGGTAGCGAAACGGGAATTCGCCATTTTGTGCTTCGTTTTAATTGTTTAGAGATAAAAATTATCGCCGCACATCGGCCACAATGCATGAGTATCGTTGAAAAGTCAGCGATATTCATGTATTATCCAGCAAATGCTCTTAGCCGTGTTATCCACCTTCCATTGGATAACATGGTTAAAAACTGCTCTGTGCGTGAGCTTTTTTTTTTTTTGCTGCGTGACGTTTGTTAACGTTCGATTCGATGGAAATCAGGAAGTGTTGACCACCATTTTGTCACTGCGAGTAAATATTTTGTTATAAATGAATCCTTATTGAAAAACATTGTCTGCGCCATCTTGCCTTTTTGTCCAATGCCACAATTTTGTCGTGCACGGCAGCCATTTTAGATGCCTTGACCAGGCCCACTATCTGCACGCCGCCGATCCTCAGCATGGCTTCCCACCCTCGCAAGCATCTCCCCCACGCACTGGTCATCCCCGCTCTGTCTCTCATGCATGGGCCATATACTTCCCCCCATCTGCGCTGCTCTTCTCTGAGAATCACACCCTGTGCCCTCCCGACACCTCTCTTTCACCCTATTCACTACCGCACCCTCTGACACTCCTCTTCCTCTGTGTCCGATTGTCCAGGCCGGACCTAGGCTATCACCTACCCCTGCGGATGTAGTTTATGGTCCCTGCTGTAGAGAATTCAGACATGCCAACCCTCCCGATTCAGGCGTGTGACTACTGATTTCAGTGCTAGTCTCCCGCCTCCCGATTTCTGCAAGCAAAAACTCGGGGGCATATTACCAACAACTAGCGATAATTTTTGTCTCTTATTTGTTTAGAGACAAAAATTATCGCCGCACATCGGCGATTTTTATCGCAGATAAACCTTGCTATTATCGCAGAAAAGTCCGCGATATTCATGTATTATCGAGCAAATGCTCTTAGCCATGTTATCCACCTCCCATTGGATAACATGGCTAAGAACTGCTCAGGGCAGGTGTTAGATTTTGGAGATATTCGCGCTTAGCGCGAATATCTCCAAAAGTTGGTAATAGGAGATAGCGATGTTAGGGACTGTTTCCAGTCGCTAACATCTTGGCACGCCCGCTTTGCATGTCATTAGTGATAAGTATCACTGACATGCAAAGCGGGGCCCAAGATGGTCGCTATCTCCTTTTAGCTGTCACTAACTGGTGTTAGCGACAGCTTGGTAATAGGGAGATATTTTTATCTCCGCTTTCTTGGCTTTTAAAGCCAAAAAAGCGGAGATAAACCCCCTTGATAATATGCCCCACGATTCCTTGGGGGTTTCAGCTGACAGGGCTTGGTATTGTGTTACATGGTAATTTTTCCAGGAAACGTCAGAGGGTCGATGCAGGGGTTCTAGAAGAGGTGATAAACCATTTAAGCCTCATGAACAAGCGCATGGTCTTTTAAAGATTTGTGAAGTACTCGGGGCGGCGGTGTGTGTGTGCCCTCTTTCAGGAGCGGGCGGGGGGGCACTGCCAGCAACTTGCCAGGTCAGGTAGTGTTCAACACGTGCATCACCCTTTCTCTGCCTGCTATTGCGCTCCATGCTTCGGAAAGGTAAGAAAAAGAACGTGCATTTGAGTTTGAAATGTCCGATCCTGCAGCAGCACACTTCCAAAGCCCACACATGACAATAACCCGATTCAAGGCCCCATTCACCCGTTTTTAAAAAAATAGATAACACTCCAACAAAGTAAGATTATAAAACTTTATTAACTATTAACTATAACGAACGGAACAAAAACTAAAAACATTTAAACATTTTTCAACACAAAAAGCAACAATGGTTAGAAGCTGTCTTGTGCGAATAGTCCCAAGGCAGCACAACGTGCAGAGTTCTGGACGGCACCCAGGTGATGTCGCCTGGGTGCCGCACTGGTTTTGGGATCCTACAATGCAGCACAGAAAAACAGCGTGGGGCGTCCCGGGTGGTGCGGGGGGAGGCCTCGTCAGTAGCGGTCTGTTGTGCGAATAGTCCCAAGGCAGCAGAACGCGTTGAGATGTTGATGGGACTGTGTCCAGTGTCACATGGCTGACACAACATGTACGACAGGCACCCAGGTGATGTCCAGTAAACTGCCGCACTGGTTTTGGTATCCTACAATGCTGCTCCGAAAATTGGCGTGCGGCGGCCCGGGGGTGGGGGAGGCGGCGTGAACGGGCCTCCCCAGGTGGCGGCCATCTAGCTGAGTTGCGCTCGCTCTTGCGGCTACAGCGTCTCGCTCACCATGTTGTTGAGTTGCTTCCACTCTTGCAGTGCAGCGATAGGCGGCTGCCACATGGCTCTTAAAATGGCGGACGGCTCCTCGGTTTTGGGCCTGGTCCACTGAAATGGCCCTGGGACACCTTGGAACTCGGACGCTTGCCTGCTAGGGCTTGGGCTCCATTCTCGAAAAGCGTCCCCTCAGCCGTGAAGATTCTACAAAAGTTTTGGGGGCCCCCGACTCCCGCAGGCTTCTGGTGGGGAGCGGCTGCCATGATTGCTCGCGGAATGACCACGACGGAGCCACGAGATGGTGGTGCTCTCATGCTGACGCCAGTTTCAGTCTGAATGATCCAGAAACAAGGTGGGGCTTTCATCGTTTGGGAAAAAAAATGTTCTAAACCAATGAAAAGTGTTATTTTTAGGTCATATGACCAAGCCTTCCATCTTTAGGAAACCAAAAGTAAAATGAACCAATGAAAAGTTTTATAAACAAGTCACATGACCTGTTATGCGGCATAGGGCTACAAAAAGCGTAGAAAATCCGTTGGCACGTGAGGCGGCGTCAGTAGCGGACCGATGTGCGAATAGGCCGAAGGCAGCACAACGCGCCGAGATCCGCATGGCACCGAGGTGGTGTCCAGCAAATTGCCGCACTGGTGTGGCCATCCTACAATGCTGCGCCGAAAGACGGCGTGTCCAGCTGAGTTGCGGTCACTGTTGCGGTACAGTGACTCGAACGCGCCGAGATCCGGATGGCACCGAGGTGGTGTCCAGCAAATTGCCGCACTGGTGTGGCCATCCTACAATGCTGCGCCGAAAGACGGCGTGTCCAGCTGAATTGCGGTCACTGTTGCGGTACAGTGACTCGAACGCGCCGAGATCCGGATGGCACCGAGGTGGTGTCCAGCAAATTGCCGCACTGGTGTGGCCATCCTACAATGCTGCGCCGAAAGACGGCGTGTCCAGCTGAGTTGCGGTCACTGTTGCGGTACAGTGAGTCGAACGCGCCGAGATCTGGATGGCCCCGATGTTGTGTCCAGCAAGTTGCCGCACTGGTGTGGCCATCCTACAATGCTGCGCCGAAAGTCGGCGTGGGGTGCCCCGTTGGCTTATGAGGTGATGTCAGTAGTGGACCGATGTGTGAATAGGTCGGAACCAGCACAAGGCGCCAAGATCCGAACGGCAAGTCCTGGATGTTGAGTGCCTCAGTTGAGAGTTCTGAGCAGTGCTTGTAAGACTATTCGAAGTTTATTATAAGAATCAGAGTAAGTTGAAGACTGTCTGAAGCTTATTTGCACCTTTTGCAGCTTCACTATTGCCCAAGGTGGTGTTCAGCGGAACTTTTTTCCTTTTCCTTTCTGCTTCTTTTCCTACAATCCGTTTCATCTGAAGACACGACCAGGTCCCTGAATGTGTGTAGGGGGACGCTATTGAGTGAATGAAAATGGCGGCTTGTCCAGCTGAATTGCGGTCACTGTTGCGGTACAGTGAGTCGAACGCGCCGAGATCCAGGACCGATGTGTGAATAGGTCGGAACCAGCACAAGGCGCCAAGATTCGAATGGCAAGTCCTGGATGTTGAGTGCCTCAGTTGAGATTTCTGAGCAGTGCTTGTAAGATTGTCTGAAGCTTATTTGCATCTGCTGCAGCTTCACTATTGCCCTTGTGTGGCCAAAGGTCGCACATGACATAGGCGGCCGGCTCCCGAGGTCCGGCGGAACTTTTTGCCTTTTCCTTTCTGCTTCTTTTCCTACAATCCGTTTCATCTGAAGACACGACCAGGTCCCTGAATGTGTGCAGGGGGACGCTATTGATTGAATGAAAATGGCGGCTTGACACAAAGCTGACTCAAGCGTTACTGTTGATGCTATACAGACAAAAATTGGTTTTCAGTTTGTACATTCTTCATGTTTTTTTTTTCATCCAAGTCTGATTAAGAGTTTGTAGAAAAATGGCTTCAGATTTTCCACATACTACTCTTCAACATTCCTCCTAAATGTAACAATGTGAAACTCACTAGGAGAACGGCTGTTTCTGTTTCCTTTCAAAATGCTGCCAACAATATTTCCTGAATGGAAGACACCATCTTGTAGCATAAAGGGCCGAAAGGGGTTCTGGTCTGGCCGATGGTTGGTGGAGACATTTTGACAATATCTTGGACCTGCCCGGCCTCGCCCAAAATGGCGCCGGTATAAATGGGACTCGTAACTCCTTGCCCGCAAATGTATATCTAGAAAATGTTATTGTAAGTGGCCCTGTCCTATTTTAATTACAAAATGTATGTCCACCGATTCCGCAACTGTTAGACACCTTAGTTCTTGCAACCTAATGGCCCGCTCGTTACGTTCCTCTACAGTGTAAATGTCTCCTCATCATATACGATTTCAGTTTGCTCCGTGGCCGGCCCACGTGGTTATAGGCCCGTATTTGTATACTGACATTTTCACAATAAAGGTTTTTAAAACAAAACACGGTAGTAGTATTTACATTGGTAAAGTTTTTACTTTTAGTCACTGTTTTCGAATCAGTAAAAGGCAAGTGAAATAAAGCAGTCCAATTACATGACGGATAAAAGGTATAATATGTAGGAACGCAGTAAAGATAAATGGTCAAGGGCAGTTGTGTTTTTCATGTCTGCAACATAAAGTGATCGATAAGAATCTGATAATCAGGCGTATCGGCGACTAAGACAGCAGGCCGAATCTCTTTTACTCAACGGTTCCGTCATGGAAGGAAGAAACGCCCTTTTTCTCGAAAAAGGAATATATTTTACTTGCAAGACAGTTGTAAATTTTCCGGGAAAGTACATTAGCCTGGAATATTATAAAATATATGTTTAAAAAAAATATGACCAAGCTTTTCATCATTAAAATAACAAAAGTAAAATGAACCAATGAAAAGTTTTATTAACAAGTCACATGACCTGTTATGCTTACGTTACGCGCTGCGCGCCGCGCCTCGGATCACTTCCGAGTGCGCTAACGCGGCGTGTCATATAACGCATTACGCGACAACGTAGGTCAAGAATATAGTCAAAATGTCTCCACCAACCAGCGTTCAGAACACAACCCCTTTCAGCAGTCCAAAAAGTTCTGTTAAATGACAACAGAGGGGACAGGCAACAAGAACCATCAGTCAAAGAGGGGAGGGCAAGTTCTTCTCTTCCGGGTCATGTTGGGGCGCTACCGGAACTGATCGAATTGGTAGTCTACAGTGTTTCTGGATGTTTCAGACTAAAGCTGGCGTCAGCATGAGACCACTACCATCTCGTAGCTCCGTCGTGGCCATTCCACGAGCAATCATGGCAGCCGCTCCCCACCAGAAGCCTGCGGGAGTCGGAGGCCCCCAAGACTTTTGTAGAATCTTCACGGCCGAGGGGACGCTTTTCGAGAATGGGACCCAAGCCCTATCAGGGAAGCGTCCGAGTTCCAATGTGTCCCAGGGCCATTTTAGTGGACCAGGCCCAAAACCGAAGAGCCGGCCGCCATTTTGAGAGCCATGTGGCAGCCGCCTATCGCTGCACCGCAAGAGCAGGAGCAACTCAACTACATGGTGAGCGAGACGCTGTAGTCGCAAGAGCGGGCGGTAAACAGCTGAATGGCGGAAGAGGTACAGTGTAGCAAAAGCGGGCGGAATGGCAACTAAAACGGTAAAGGGGCGCCCCACTACAGCTTGTCTTCAGGTGAAACGGATTGTGGGACAAGGTCCAGAATTGAAGAGTCATCAAAAGGCAAAAAGTTCCGCCGGACCCCGGGAGCCGGCCGCCTATGTCGGGGGCGATCTCAGGCTACACCAGTGCTATAAGACTTGGGGAGGGTGTCGGAGCCAAGCGTCTTATCCGAGTCCATGGCCATCACACCGCCCCTCAGGGGCCTCCGTCAAGCTGTTTAGGAAGGTAACATATCACATTGTTTTCTAATGCAGTCAGGTCCACAAACGACACTCACTTACTTTGAGAATAGTGAAGCTGCAGTAGGTGGAAATAAGCTTCAGACAGTGTTACAAGCACTGCTCAGAACTCTTAACTATGGCACCCAACATCCAGAACTTATGCTATTTGAGAATGGCAGTGACATCGAAGCAACTCAGGGACCAAAACCATTAACGTACTTTCACGTATGAAAATCTTACTTGGGGAGGGGGCAGGAGCGAAGCGCCCCCTCCCAGTCAGCGCCACCACACCGTATGTTGAAAATTTGAACCCATCGTTCTACAAAGTCAACCAAACTTGGATTGAAAAATCTAGAAAAATGTACAAACTGAAAACCAGTTTTGGTCTGCTTAGCATCAGTAGCAACGCTTGAGTCAGCTTTGTGTCAAGCCGCCATTTTGATTCAACAAAGCACAGGCATTGAAAAAGGCTCAAACTCAGAACTCTGAACTATGGCACCCAACATCCAGGAGCTTGCCATCCGGATCTTGGAGCCTTGTGCTGCTTTCGATCTATTCACACATCGGTCCACTACTGACATCATCTTATAAACCAACGTTATGTAAATAGTTTTTTAATAAAATGTTTTACCCTGTTTCTTTGCTGGTGTGTTGTCTATATTTTTAATATTTGCATAGGGTTTGTCATTATTTTGTGCGGGATGGGTGATGGAGCCGAGCTGTCTTGCAGCCCTCATGGTGTGGAGCTCAGTTCATCTCACTATTTTCGTATTTCTCATGAAGGGTTGTTCCTAATATTTCTATTTTAGCGAGGTCAAAAAGAGATCCAATTAGTGGCCTACTGATTTTGCTCGATTACTTTTATTTTTTTACACGATTTTTCACTATCTGCAAAGACTAAACAGAGTATTGCGACTTTGTGCTTGTTTGTAAATAGAGAATGATCCAAAGAGAACCAATTCTAAAACAGTAAATGCTTGGACAACAATCAATCAAATGGAGAGACAAGCAGGCACGACGGATTACAACGGGGGCAAAGGCTTGCGTTAACTACCGTTCACTATCTGCAAAGAGAGAGTACTACTAAGACAAAAGAGGGGAGGGGGGGTGCAGCGTTCAAAGCACATCAGCGTGCATAAATACGAAAATGTTTTTATCTATCACGTACTTGACATTTTAAAGCTTTTCATATTTGCTATTAAAAAACCAATGAAATTCACAGAAAAAACCATAGGTTATAGTGGATATATAGTTAGGAATTTGCATTTACAAAACCTTGAAAATTCAATGAAAAAACCATTGGTTTTAGGCCATATATAGTTAGGGATTTGCATTTACAAAACCTTATTTTACTCGCATAAAACCATTGAAATTCCATATATAGTTATAAGCGCTAACTATATATCGCGCACCCGCAATCCACTGCTGATGATGTCACATATTACATCATTCATGACATGGTTAGTGACATCACTGATGACATCACTGATGACATCTCAAATGACATCACTGATGACATCACTGAAAACATCTCATTTGACATGACTGATAACATCACTGATGATATCATTCATGTGATAATACGATGAACCTCTTCAGACTCTAATATAACCTTAGATACAATCAGTGTAAACAGACACTCACAGACTGTCACTCATCCATGGAGTTACTCACACACCTAGTCAGTCATGCAAAGAATCAATCACACCTCCATTTCCTCAACTATACAGTCATACAAACTTTACTTATTCAAACATATACTAACACATATTTACTCTATTATACAATCCCTGATACAAGTTCACAATGATCCATACAGCCACTCACACATTCACTGGCTCTTATGCACAGTTATTTATATATGTCAACTCTCACATGTACTGTGTTTTACATATGTACTTACTTTGACATGTAGCACTGAGATATCAATTCACTCACCAATGCACTCATGCACACAGTCAACCGCCCATACAGCTGTTTCCACATGCACTTTTGAAACCATACATCTAGTGAATCAACTGCTCACACATCTATGCACAGAGTCATACACCTCCCAGCCACCCACACACACACTCAGTATCCCATACAAATACTTGGGCAACCAATCAATAACCCATATAGTTACTCATATAGCTACTTATCAACACATGCAACAGTTTACAGAACAACAGACATAATGATGCACAAATTAAGACAGTTTAGTCACTAACCCATGCACTCAGTGAGACACATTTAATCACTCACTCATACAGTCAGTCATGCACCTACTAAATCCTTCATCCAGACACTTATATATCCACTCATTCTTCAATATGTAAGAGATATTTTAACTTTACAGAAACATACAGTCACTGGATGTTGTCATCAGTGATGTCATCAGTGATGTCATTTGAGATGTCATCAGTGATGTCATCAGTGATGTCACTAACCATGTCATGAATGATGTAATATGTGACATCATCAGCAGTGGATTGCGGGTGCGCGATATATAGTTAGCGCTTATAACTATATATGGAATTTCAATGGTTTTATGCGAGTAAAATAAGGTTTTGTAAATGCAAATCCCTAACTATATATGGCCTAAAACCAATGGTTTTTTCATTGAATATATATATATATATATATATATATATATATATATATATATATATATATATATATATATATATATCTGGGAACCTAAAGAGTCTGGTGTTGTTCGGTTACCCATCATCTCCATGTGGCAGGTGCAGGTAGTAAGGACAATCAGAGACCATGGTTGCTTGAGGGCTGCCTAAGGGGCTCAATTCAGCCCAACCTGCTAACATGTTTCTGATGGTCACATCCTTCCTCCAAGGGTACCCTTCCCTCTACCAGAAAACATCTGAACAACCCCCCTACCAGGTGCCACCTAACTGAAGCTGTAGGACCAAAGTGCTAATAAGAGGCCTGTTTCTATTTACAGCGTGTCAAACACTCAACTCCCAGAATATTCTCATCTCAAGCACATGCTGTCACTCACTGACAGGCCCAATCAGTTTGTGTCATGAGTCCTCTCCCTCTCTCCTTTTCTTGTGACCAGTCTCACCTAGAAACCTGCCTGATAAGAAAAGGCCCCACACTACGGTCATTACAATATTACTCATGAGAGTGGCCAGTCAACCAGACCACTACCCTAATCCTAAGAAATGGCGTCTTACAATAGTGACGTCATCACCACTCTAATGCCAAGGAGCAATGTCCTACGAGGGTTAAAATCTCGCCACTCTAACACCACAGAATGTAGTCTTGGGAAACCCCTGACATGTCAATTAATGACGTCTTGCAAAAGTGACAACCTCACCATCCAAATGCTAAGGTTTGAGATCCTGTGAGAGGGACAACCCCAGCACCGAAAAGGTATGATTTGAAGTCCTACAAGGATGTTAAACCTACTGCCCTGAAGCCATCGAATGTTGTCCTATCAAATCACCCTATTGTCAAGGCATGATGTCTTTTAAGAGTGACAAGCCCAGTAGCCTACTGTGATGGAACAGCGGTGACAAGACCATTATCCTTCGCGAAATCCCATCACGGGACTGGCAATACTGCCACCGGAATATCACTGAATTATGTACTATGACCGTCACTGGCCTACCACACTAATGCGAAGGAATGATATCAAAGTGACAAGCACATCACCGTAACGCCATGAAATGGCATGAGTTTCAGGGAGTTTTAGTGTACAAAAGACATAGGCCACCACACTTTATCAAGTTACTCCTCACAAGAATTACCCTGCTGTCATCCTGGTATCACTCATTGATTTATTATAAAACTAATGTCTTTGAAAGTTACTTTACAACAGGGTAACTTTTTGACAACCTCAATATTAAGAGATGAAACCCAACAAAAGGGACACACAGTGCGGTCTCACAATAATTACGCACTGTGACTGCGACAGCTGTGTTCAAACCCATCCTAATCAAATAGAGTTGCAGTCTCCGCTACCTCACGCAGGAATGGGTCATAAATCCAAAACCGAATCAGACTGAACTTCCTGTATTATGAGGTATTGACTGCCGCCAAAAATAACTTCTTGCAACATAGAACCACACAGAGGCTGAACAGTCCTAAATAATTTACGGCCTCATTACGATCACGGTGAGACCGCCATCGACAGGGTGGCGGTCTCTCAGCCATCGTTAGGCAATGGTGGGCGGTTCGGTGGTGGTCAGAAACTCCGACGGCTCACCCGCCATGGAAAGGCTGGCAGGGATGGACATTGGGGACTCGTAGCGGGTTCCTTCATCCTGGGCCCTTGATTGCGGGTATGGGTGATTCCTTTACCAAGTGACAGGCACCACATGGTGCCTGTCACGTAGTACAGGGATGTGTTACACATCCCTTTTGTCCATTGCGCTGGTACTGCAGCAAGCAGCACCCGCCGCAATGGAAAACCTGGACAATGCGACCACCACGGTGGTCGTCATATTGTAATGTGTCCTGTGGGATCCCCTACACTATGTCGGGCTGTCTCTATCTCTGTTAGGGTGGCGGGCAGGCACGAGTCCGCCCGCCATCCTAATCAGGCCCTTAGTGTTCAAATCTTCATGAAATGCACCTGAACCGGATTCATTCAGGGATATTAAAAGACACTGCTTCACCACAAGCCAGCTTTCACAACCATTTAATGTCACCTCTACGCCCCAACCACCAGCCTTCAAAGCTCCTCCCCCCTATCCACTCTCCTTGACCGATGCTCTTCTCTTCACGCTCAGTTCTTCCAAATCCAAGGTAACAACACCCCTGCCATTTTGGCTGCAGAAGGCCCCCCGATGCCAAATATCAGTAGCTCTTCAACCTCATGGTCTGTTTTTAAAGTGTTCAAGCAGCTCATTCCAACATTTTTTTTTGTACCGAGGCCTCCCTTGGCCCAATCAGTGCTTGAGAATTTTCATTTCACCGCTCTTTCCCATGGACCTCCAAGATCATGGAACAGACCGTAATATCCCAATTACAACACCTCCGATATCCTTAAAGTTATCCTGAAACTATTGCAAAATGTGCATTCGACCTAGGCCTGGCCCTGGAAGCTTACTCTTTGCTCCTGTCCGATCGTGTATTCTCTTTCTCCAACCATTCTCATCACCGCAGATCCCTTAGCTGCTTTTAACAATGTCCCTCACCCCAGATGCTACAAGGGTCCGCTCTCGCCACAAAACTCGCATTTAGGTTGTTGAGACTGTTCCTCAACGATTGAGAAAAGATGGTTAAGGTTTCCAGAGTTAGAGCTGGTCACAAGTACAGACTTCACTGTAATGGGGGCTACATCTAGCCCCGAACAAAGGCACAGCTGAATGTGCACAGTTGCAAAATTTTTTGCCAATTTTTAAACCATATTCATCCGTTTTACTCCATCATTTTCAAATGTATAATCCTTATTCTTCTGTTTACGATCGAATGAAAAAGGATGTATGCAGAGGGTTTGGATATGGAAAGATCTCGCCGGGGCACATTAGTGAGAAATTGTTAGGGGATATTTGAAAGGCATTTTGTGAGAAACTTGAACGTAAGGAACCGGGTAATGGGGATGTTTTCACTGCTCGTAAAATCGTACGTAAAGAATTGTATAATGGGGAGGTTTCAACTGTCCGGATAATGGCAATGTGACAAGGATTTAAACAGGGAGGAACAATTAATGAAAGCGCCTGAAACTTAGGGATACTCGTAATGCACAGAACTGTGGCGTAAAGCCTCTCAAATGTATAAATGTTCTCTGGAATTATACAATAGTTTGTATCAAAATGGGTTAGCAGTTGGTAATGTTATAATGAAGTGGACAACTGAATTGGTGACTGTGATTATTTTCATTTGTTTACAGAGACCCCCGAAGAAGGGCGTTGAGCCCGAAATGCATTGGGTACTTTTAAAATAAACACTGCCTGAAATGAATTCATGCTCTAGTCCTGTTCATTCTTAAAGTCTAGATAGACATAGTTGAACAGTAAAAATTCGGAAACAGCATATATACTTTTGCGTGTGGACTCGAATTAAAACAGAAGAATAAGGATTATAAATTTGAAAATGATGGAGTAAAACGGATGAATATGGTTTAAAAATTGGCAAAAAATGTTGCAACTGTGCACATTCAGCTGTGCGTTTGTTCGGGGCTAGATGTAGCCCCCATTACAGTGAAGTTGTTAACTTTAGTGCCTGTAGGGCATGGCACTACACCCAATCAGCACGCAAGCATTAGATGAAATTAAATAACTTTGAGAAATTGGATTACGAGGTGTGCATCCTGCCCCCCCATTTACAGCACAAGTACAGACTCCCAGAATCCTACCTCTCCTCCATCCTAGTCCGCACTTACATTGTTCATTTCATGACCTAAGTCAAAACGGTGTCACCTTGAAACATGCTTGAAATTAAAAAATGGCTCCCAAGAGACATTTGCCCATCTCTCAAACTCCCACAGGAGTGGATGGGCAGCAGCAGCCAGAAGCCAGTCAAACTCTTCCAGACAGACTCCAAGACCTGTTGGGTTAGAGCCTTCAACAAGAGAACCTACTGCCAGATTACACTACTCAGTAAAACTCTTCTAAAGAGCCCACAAACCCTCATGCTGAGGAAAGTAAGTACCATGGTCAACGCAATGCTGGACAATGCCAACTCCTCTGCTGGCATACCAGAACATCTGTGTATGAAACGTAACAATTCCAGGCATACACTAAGGAAAATACACAATAGATTCAACAAACAAACTAGTTCAGTTAGGAAAAATATAATTTTTTAATTTGATAAAAAGGAATATTAAAAGTAAGTGTATTAGTCACAATTGATAAAAATAGCAATATAATGATACATATGTATTCACAAAACAAGTTAAAAAAAGGTTAGATGGCATCCAGTCAGAACATCTGCCAGCCAGAATGCCAAGTTTCAGAACCCAGAAACTAGCATGAAATAGAGGGACCACAGTGGCCAAAGTCTATCGCCAGGGAACCGGTGACTGCTCTACCCTCCTGCATGTAGCCGTGCACACCTCCAAGTGTGAAGAGATGGGACACTATGATTCAAGCCACAGACTTTAGAACAGCCTGCCAGCCTGCCTCTTACATCAGATCAACCCTGCCTTGATCTCTTCAACGAAAGCCCTTAAAACCATCCCAGCCAGGGTCTACTGTGAACTGCAGCTCACACACACATTCAGCCTTTTACTCATTAGGGGTCGAAAATGTAATTCCCATACACTGGGTAATAATATCACTTGCCTCTTACAGTGCTTAGAGGTGCGGTATGAAGCGTTATATAAAATACAATTGTATTATTAGGTCACTAATATCAAAGACAGCTGACCGAAAGCAGACAGCCTGCAAGGACTGTAATTTAGGGATTATGAGTATGCAAGGTTGCGTGTCATCCCAGGCAGCCTGACACCCAGCAAGGAATTAGTGCCGCTTCTCGGGAAGACGTTTACATAAATGTTCTTAATGGCGTCTTTCCTGCTGGAGGTCAAAGAATGCGCGGTGCGTCTAGCAGAGAGCTGACGTGAGTGGCAGCACGTCCATCCAACCCGCATGGGCTGCATGTGCGAGGAGGCGGGGTTTCAATACATGTTCCCGCGTAGGGTCGGACTGGGAAAGAAAACCGGCCGGCACCACATTAAAAGAAGGCCACATTTGCAAATCAGGGCAGTTTTAAACTTGCAAAAACAAGCTCTATGAGTGCTTTGCAAGGTATGGGACACTGCATGCATTTGTGTTTGCTGCAGGTAATATCGGAGGAATCAACCAAAAAACGGGCCCACCAGACAATAAAAGTGGCGCACAAATGGTCAAAATGCCAGTCCATACACGGATTGGTCAGACCAGCCCTTTGAGGGGTGTCAGATTGATCAACACCATATTGGTGATCACTGGCCACAGGTGGGGCTGATACCTGTCCCAGAGGAGAGGCACACAAACAGTATTTGCCACTCTGGTATTTACTTTAAAATTGTTTGCGCTTTCCTGAGACACCCAGGATGCTGCGCTTAGCCACTATTGGCTGCCACAGGTCAGCAGGGTCACCTGGACAGTCGGCGGGGTCACAGTAATGGTATTTAAGCCAGAGGGTTCTTCAAAAACCCACACCACTTTATTGTTTTCTGTGGCCCTGCCTACAGTCAAATCCCTCTGCTACCCCTTGACACAAGCTTCTGGAACCTTCCAGTCCATCCCTGGATTGATGATTGGAGGAAGAAAAGTGGACATGTATGTTGTTCATTGTTGTTGAAATCATAAAACAAGCCTACCACCCAATACCATTAAATATTCTATACTAATGACAACAGTCCCTTCACTTAAATGTCATGAAATAACACTTTACGCATCCCTAATGTCACCCCACAACACTTACAACAAGCAAGACAGGGATGTCACATAAATAAGTCACATGATACCGCAAGAGACCCACGTTCCTAAAGACACAGAATAAAGTCTTGAAAGCAGTGTCAACAAGCCCACTACTATTGCATATCATAACATCGTTTTTTAAAAATTGTGAAGCTCAATACCCAGACAGTGGAGTGCAGTACCAAAAAACTAAACAACCTTATTTCATAGTTTGTATTTTTAAGGATCTCTACAGTTTCAGAAAACACAAAACACCAAGAATTTAGCTTAAAGTTTGCACTGAGAAAAATGATGTCTTCAGAGGCATGCAGAATGTGAGGTAGTCACTTGAAATAAGTTAATGGCATTTTAACTGCACAGCATGAGAGCAGACAAGAAATAAGCCTGTTTTAACATCCTAGAGTTTTTAATATGTGGGATTTATAAATGTATTAGAGATGTAATACGCGAGCGGTGCTATAAAGAAGCTCCTAACAGCCTTACATGTGATCCAGTAAAATCTGATTGCAGTTCTTGCTGATGGCAAGCGCATGCGGATGTCAAAAGGAACTGGTTTGATACAATCAGACCATTTGGGGTAATTGACAAAACAAGTGTCAGTGTAAAACAATCACAGTGTATGGCCAGAGAGAGGATTTAGCTAGGTTTGACAGCGCAGCATTCTTCCCATCAACATGAAGCACATTGGTGGATTGTAGGAGCGCCCTAAAGTCGCTGTAGTGAGTGAAGTTGTGAGGGAACCAACAAGCATTCTAAACACGTTCGGAAATAGGAGGTCTTCAGGAGAAAGCGCAGTCTAAATAGAGAGTAATGAAAGAAATTAAAATGTATCCCATCATCCTACCTAATCAGGTCTTGCAGTGTTTAAATATATGGATTAATCACTTTCTAAATATGGTAATAAAATACAGCTAGGAAAAAAATATGCTCCTTTACCGCTAGTTTAACTCTGCGCCAAAAACAGCTTAAAAAATTAAGAAATCAGTTTTTTAACCCCAACCCCTCAAAACGTTTATTTCCTATACCCATTCCCCCAGGGTTAATACAGCGGCAGTTGCAGAAATATTAATACCAATCCAATCCAATCCAAAAATTCTTTATTTCGGCCATTTGAGACCATAAAAGATTCATTAAAACATTTAAAACACATCAAACACACAATAAAAGCATGGCAGGGTGCAATTCACCAGTAGTTCATTTCCCTGTAGAGCATCGGGGCATTTAAGACAATCCTTGAAATATGAGTCCTAGAGGGGCATTTTCGAGACAGGAACAACCTCACGCCCCCTTCTTACAGGCATTGAAACATGGAACTATCTCCCTCCAATCTCTAAAGAGAAGGTCCACACTTAGTGATGCAGAAGATGCTTCAGAAGCCCTCTCTTTCCAGGCCTTTGGTGATGGGCAGCCCAGGCTTGGACTCTCACTGGGTGGCTACCTCCTCCCTCACCGCTGACTGCTTTTCTATTCTAAGCCAAGCGCCACAGGCTCTGTCCCGGGTCTGCTTGGACTGTACACGTCACTGGGTGGATCAATACCTCTTTACAACAGTGAGAAAGAGACAGCTGTCTATCGTGGCCGGCCTATAGTGCTAATCACAGACGGTAGCTGCCAATGCCTGAAGAAACCTATGCACATGGCACCAATTCTCATGGCCACACACATCCACGACCCCCACGGGCTACAAAGGTGATGCATCTCCTCTGTCTCCCACACGCAACTCCTGGTTTCAGCATAGAATACAATTATATGACAGAATCAGAGGCAGATGAGGATTGAAGGAAACAAAACTGCTGACAACCAACATATTGTTACTGCCACATTTCTCAGTCTTCTAGTGGAAACCCTCGAATGAAACCTGAGCAAAGGACACTGACCTCTTGAAGTGGGTCACCAGGACCCCCACGATCTCCCCAATTCGGTTATCAAGTGTCGGCTGCTGGCCGCACAGGCAGACGATGAGGTCTTTGTTATCTTTGGTGTGGAAGACCACTAGCTGGTCCTTTCCAGTGGAGACACTTAAGCCAGAAACCTGCAGAAAGAAAAAGAAAGCAGCAATTGCCACAGTGAGAAGCTTCAAGGCTGATTGATACTTAGTTTCATATGAATCCTTAGGGCAACAATTTCACTGTGATCATATCCACTTCCCATTCTAGCACAGATCAGTGATGACCTGGAACCTGCTCTTGACCTTCCAGTTATTCACCTTTCAAATTCTGCACAACTTAGTTCCCTCATCACTCCCTCCCTGGACTTACTTCATTTAACTTTCTGATCTCCTTCTCACACCACACCAACCTGTTTGCTTTTCATCCAACATGTGTCTATGTCCCCCATCGCCAAGCTGCCCCCCTTACTAGAGATTTCACCAGAGCAAAATGACCTACCTTGGTCTCTAGAAGGTTCAGAGTTTTGGCAGAGAGCGGGAGGAGACAGTGTATGAACTCCTCTCATCTCAAGTGAAAAAAATGATTTGTTCAAAATAGAACACCAATCATGACAATTGCCCATCCACAACAGAGATGAAGGTAATCAAATGGACAAACGTATTTTAACCAATATGGTACACACATGGTGCATTATAAAACAAGGTACATAGTTGAAGGATGTTATACCTGCCATCTTTTGGTGTGGTTTCCCCTGTCTTTTTGCTTTTGACCTCTTCTTTTTGACTGTGTGCTGAATTTCGTTTTTGCTGGCTTTAGGACTCTAGGCACTTTACCATTGTTAACCAGTGCTAATGTGCAAGTACTCGATGTCTAAAAACTGACAGTAATAGGTTTCTGCATGATGTGCATATTGGAATTTACTACTAAGTTCCTTGTACAGTGCACCATGCATGCCCAGGGTCAGTAACTTGAATACTACTAGTGGGCCTGCAGTACTGATTGTGTCACCCACATGAGTAGCCTCGAAAACCTGTCTCAGGCCAGCCAGTGCAGAGCATGTGTGTGCAGTTTTAAACTGGCATTTCGATCTGTTAAGTGCTCCCGCTTCTATTTGATTACATGTAAGGCACCCCTAAGGTAGGCCCTAGGTAGCCCAAAAAGTAGGGTGCAGTGTGTTTAAGAGGTAGGACATGTCCTTATGAGAGTTACATGTCCTTGTAGTAAAAAAACTGCTAAATTTGTTTTTCACTACTGTAAGGTCTATCTCTCCCATAGGCTGGCATTGGAGCTGCCAGGTAACATCATACCAATGTATCTTCCAATTGGGAGGAAATAGAAAATTGCAGTTTGGTGTCTCTGGACTCACAATTTAAAAACATCTTTTTGGGGAGGGGTTTTTAGATTACAGGTATGAAAATTCCACTTTTAGAAAGTTGGCATTTTCTTACTTAACCATTTGGTGCCTTTGCCTGTCCCTAGAATACACAACTGTGTTGGATGACAGTTGGGCGTTGTCAATTCACTCTAGACACTCTCCCACAAAGGGAGCTGAGGTGTGCCCTGCATATCCTGATGGCCCATCACCAGGCTGATGAGCCTACCTGAGCTAGAGTAATGGGAGGAGCTGACACTTGCACCTGAATTGATCGTGCCTGTCCCCACACAATGAAGTCTCCACTCCCTGTAGCGTGTCTGGAGCCGGAGCCAGGAAGGGAAGAATCTTGTGCACTACAGGGAACTTTATTTGAAGTCTCTCAACTTCAGAGGTTAGAATAGGTACAAGTACTGGTGCTCCAACACCATATACTTGAAACACTTCTGGACTGGGGACAGTCTTCCAGGAAGAAGAGCTGTTGTGCTGCCAGGAGGGACTGCCACTTTGCTGTTTGCTTTTCTGTGTTGGGCTGCTGTCTGCTGCCAGGAGGGACTGCCACTTTGCCGTTTCCTTTTCAGTGTTGGCCTGCTGTCTGCTGCTTCTGTTCTGGGAGTGAGAGGACTGGGCTTTGCTCTCTACATCCTGCTTTCTAATGTTTCTCCAAGGGCTTAGGTTGAGCTTGCCTCCTGTTAGAAGTCTCAGGGCCATCAAACACTTCACCTATAGCACCTGGGCTCATCTGCGGAGAGCCCTACTTGCCAAGTGGTGCCAACTACAGTTCCTAGGCCCTTGGAAGCGAGTTTCAGTGCCACAAGAAGAAACCAACATCAAGCAACTTAGGAACTGGCACCTGTCTGCAATGTTGATGCTGCGCCATTGCCTGCACGCCATGGTCCTCGATTGAAGCAACAACAGCGACTTACAGCGCAGGCTCTGATGACACTGCAGTGCCTCCAAAGAACCACCACTGCAGGAGTTCCGAGCACTGCGCTACGGAAGTCTGACTCACTTCTCCAACTCCACAGCTGTGGCCCCGTGGTTTGACCTCAACGTCACAAAATCAAAACCTCATGGCTTGACTGCCGACCTCATCAACAATACCCTCCAGCAGTAAGGAACCAAGATATCGTACTGGCAACTGTTGCATCATCTCTCCTATGCCTCGCATTGTCCCTGGGAAATAACGGCTTAACGACCATGCACTGCCTCCAGGAATCGACGTCTAACTTGCTACAATGATACCTCACCTCCTTTGAGCAACTCACCATCCCCAATCACCAACGTGACAACAATCCTGCCCAGCACTAAGGAACCAACATATCACTTATTTTCACCACACCTCACCTCCCCTGGGCCATGCATCATCTTTCAATTTGGACGCATCCAATGTACTGTACTGGGGTATGCGTGACTCCTTTATCTGGCCTGCGTTCCCTCACAGTCAGACTGAACTTGTGGATTTGTCCCGATCAAGCGCAACCCAATAGCTATAGTCAGAACTATTGTTTTCTAAGAACTAGAACTTTTTTAATATTGAAAACTCTAACTTGATTTGTGTATGTTGGATTTTTGTTGTTTAGGTCTTGTTTTACTCAGATAAATATTGCCTAGTTTTCCTAAACTGGTGTGGAGTACTCTTGTGGTGTGTTCACTGTGTTACTGTGTGTACGTGTACAAATACCTTACAAATTGCCCCTGGGAATAAGCCTGACTGCTCTTACCAAGGGGGTGAGCATGGGTTATTCTTAATGTGTACCTTACTTACTGTGACTAGAGCGAGGGTCCCTTCTTGGACAGGGTGCAAACCATTGCCAACTAGGTACCCCGTTTCTAACAGTGGAGGAACTGATTTAAGCTTTGTATATAGCACGTTTTGATGGATGGTGGGTTTTCTTCAAGGTCAGTCCTGGGGACAGGAAGAGTGAATAGTTGGGGATCCTTATTGATGGCAGACAATAAGTTCCTTGAAGAGAAGGGTTTCCTGCTCCTTTATGGGCAAGTACCATCTGTGGCAGGCTGTTATTTCAGATCAAACATTACACCAACGAAGTATTTGTAACAACTGTGTTAGTTTGCAATTCAAGGCTGTACCCAACATATAAAGGACTTTAACACCCATACCTCCATGCTATCTCTCTGACTTTCCATTTGTATGACAATACATTTACCAGTGTTTTGAATTATTATTTACTGACACTATTGTAGAACACAATCTTACAATAGTATAGTATATATTTGGTAGTCCAGGGTTGAACTTCCCGAATACTTCCAGGGCAGAATGAAGTCTGGGTCTGTACAGTCTGTACGGCAGTATTAGGAGTATCAACAGGAGGATGCGTCCCAGCAGGACATAGACAGCAGTGCTTTCCTTCAACTGCAACTCAAGCTGCGGCTTTGAAGATGCACTAGGTGAGGCTGTTTGCGGCTCTATGGGTGACAAACCTGAATGCATGTCCTTGCCTTCTGTGCCAACGTTGGATGTTGCTGCATCCAAAATGGGTAGTAGCGATGTAGTCTGGGTCTTGTGGCAGAAAAGGGGCGGAACTGTGTGCTGCCTTGTGTGGCGTCTAAGAGAAAAAGATTCAAGGGAACTTCGACCTGGAGGATCACTTGACTATAAGAGTGACGTCGTCTTGGAGATGGAATTTTAACCATTATCCCAAGATGGAGCCTGCTCATATTATTGGTCTTTCCAAATTATCATGGTAGTGGTTTTCTTCCAGGTCATTGATGTTGCATCCCCTTACTTTCAGCATAAATAGGGGCAGCAAATTGGTATCCATGTGTCGTAATGTTTCAGGTTTCTTTTTACCAGCGGAACGTCATCCTTCTGTTGCTTTTTTCATCTTTATGTTTTGTGCCCGATTTTTCTTTATTTAGCTCAGGATCCTGGATTTACCTTGGAACGGGCTTGCTTGTGTTGCAGTCCTATTGTGTAATTAGTTTCCACCACCTCAAGCCTATTCTTCAATCCATACCAAGTTGGAGTTTTTTTGTGCCACTGACGTTTTCCACCAACTTATTGTGATTACTTTTTGAGAACACTTCTCTTACTTTGTGTAGATTGAGTTCATCAACTGAGAAAGTGGCTACTGAAAAATATACAGCCAGATTCATCATAGTCCCGTTTTGCGAATCCTTATATCGAATATTAAGGAATCGCTATTAAGGACTTGCAAAACGGGATTCATGTAGGAATCGCTAAATAAATTGCGATTTCTACACATTCCTTATTTGCGATCAGCAAATTGCTAATCGCAAATAAGGAATAACTCCCCATTCATTCCTATGGGCCTATAGGCCCATAGGAATGATTGGGGAGTTATTCCTTATTTGTGATGCCTATTGGCCTAAAGGCCCATAGGAATGAATGGGGAGTTATTCCTTATTTGCGATTAGCAATTTGCTAATCGTAAATAAGGATGCAATTTCAAGGGTGCCAGGGGTGTCCAAAGGACACCCTGTAGCACCCCTGAAATGTAATCTACATTGGTGGTGGGCACACACATGTCCAAAGGACATGTGTGTGTGTAACATGCAACTTAGAACAATGCATTTAAATGCATTTTTCTAAGTTTTCGCTATTTACCACAAGATTTGACCTCGCAGTAAATAGCGGCCCAAAATTGCGATTTCGCAATTTTAAAATGGTTCAGGAATTGCATGTAAGGAATCTCAAATAGAGATTCCTTAAATGCAATTCCTCGCAAATGTGCGAATTCTTTATTAGCGAATTTTGCATTTGGGATGATGAATCCCAAAATCAAAAATTGCACTCGCAAAGGGCCAGATTCTCAGAATCTGGCCCTTTGCGAGCGCAATTAAGCTTGATGAATCTGGCCGATTGTCCTTACCTCTGGTGCAAGGAAAACAGAGCGTCCTGCTCTGGACTGTTCGTTTGAATGAATTGTGAGGTTTTTTGATGGGTAAGCTTGGATGTCTTTACCATGGATGTCTTTACCATGTAGCTCATGTATTTCCTTACTTGCACTGAGCAGCAATTCTACGGCAAAAGTGTATGTGTGGTAAGTAGCTGGTGGTAGCATGTGCCGTTGGATGCCTTCACAGCCAGTCAATTGCATATTTGGGCTGTATTCTGTGCATATTCAGATTTATGATTGAAAGTGTGCTTTGTAAGGTGATTAACGGTATGTCTTGGTGGGCAGTACTATTGTGTGCTGTTTCTTAGTAGAACGTTACTTGCATAATAAAATTGAAATACTGATTGCATCTATCATGCATACTCTGTTGTGTATAATTGTGTGTGCTATTATGAGACTGTTGTGCATCATACACACCGGGATACCCACGTGAGTCGGATCGGTGTTCAGATACTGTTAGGTGTTCGTGTTGGTGCCTGGAGGACAGTGCTGTAGTGAGAATGTTGATACTCAATGAAATCTATCATCTAGTCTGTGGCATATAGTTTTGCAGAGTGCTGTTGAAACATTTGTGTTGTTACTTTGGAAGAAGTGATGTGGTGAATGCAGCAATATCCAATTACACAGTGCATCTGAACTGTGTTGGATGCCTGAGGGCTGTTCTGTGTTCTTTCTTGATGATTGGCGGAAGTAGATTCTATTTCTTCTGCTCACATACCATTTGTTGGATTTAGGGTTGTTCTAGAGGAAGTGGGCGTTTAAAGCCTATACAGAACTACAAAATCACCAACTTGGAGGAGTGTTTACACAAAACAGCATAAAGACAGAAGGCCCAGTAATCCACATGGTAGCATGCCTAAGCAGGAATGGTGCACATTAGAAAAATTATGATAGATGGGGCAAAATAATAGTTGCCAATCAGAGCTGGTGACGTATACAGGACCTGCATATCCTATAAAGGATGGGACAGTGCCTATTAGTGTACATTTAAGACCCTGGAGTGACATCATTGCAAGAGCTCTGCTGGCTTGTGGCTAGGTCCATGCTACACATACCTCATCTATCTACACATACAAACAAGAGCAATCAAACATACAAACCTGATCAAAAACTTTCAATCTTTTAAAGGTCCAAATCTCACCAACTCTTCCAAAGCCAAAAGAGGACAAATTCTAAACATGGCCCCTCTCATGCTCTGAGAGGCGAATGCTCTCTAGTCGAGCATGCCCTTGTCTGGCCATGTGTTAAACCCTAGCTAGACTGGTACAAAGCACATGCAAGAGGATGGTACAAGACACTATACACCTTCTACTATTCACATAGAAGTGTGTCTGGCTATGTGTCAGGGGAAGAAAAGGGGGGAGAGAAAATAAAGAACACATACTATGTAGGAGTAGAGTGGGGAGAGTTCCCTCAGGACAAGAACCCTCACTCACCGTTGTTCAACGCCCTCTTCTTTTCAGAGGGATTCGTGAAACTGTGAAAAAACGGTCATGTTAAAGTTATCAGACCACATCATAGATTCAAAACAATAGTGCACACGGGCTCCATTATAATCGTGAATATCAAGCTTACCTATTGTGTGATAAAGTCACGTGCACTCTCCAAGCTCTTGTACCAACTCGTGGTGCCCAGCTGAATGTGCATATAACAATGTTTTGTAAATATCTAGATGCTACGTACATGTTTCTCTATGTGCAACAGGCATGGCAAATACTGCAGTTCTTGGTGGATGGTCATGTGTGATTTGTAACCTAGCCGCTGTCCAGTGTGTGGCGTTGTATGTTCAGTTACTTATTGTGTTGTGACACTCATGTGGGTAACACAGTTGTCCCAATGATATGAATAATAGGTTTATGACACTTCGGACCGAATGGAACTTCGCTGCGTATGCCATGTCAACGGTCCCATATGGTGATCAACGTGCTGTGTCTTGAAGAATCCAGCATGGAGTGTTCTCTTTCTGTGGGCCTGCTCAGGCCTCAACCAAAAGAAGTGGTACAAAAGGGGGTGGTAATGGACGGAGCATCTGAACCAATCAAACACTCACACCCCGTCAAAAGATCTGGGTTTAATCCATCACCGTTCTTTAGCCCACTCTGTCACCCCAGTTCAGACATGGCTATATGCAAATCAGTCTGACCCTGTGCCTCATGGGAACAGTCCAGCCCGAACTGCCAAGCCATACCTTCCCTGGACCGAAAACAAGCTTCCGAGGACCGTTTTCTGGCATTCCAGCCGTCTTCAGCCCGGCTTGCTTGAATCCAGTGGCAAAGTGAGCAAGGGACTCACGTCTGAGCATACCCTGCCACACTTATGGCGGCCAAAAGTGGTACAAAAGGGGGTGGTAATGGACGCTCCGTCCATTACCACCCCCTTTTGTACCACTTTTGATTGGTTCAGATGCTCCATCTGAACCAATCAAACACTCACACCCAGTCAAAAGATCTGGGTTTAATCCATCACCGTTCTGCATTCTGTCCATCAATTGTTGTTTTTGCATTTGTCACCCCGATTGGGATGGGTATGCTCAGACGTGAGTCCCATGCTCTCCACACCACTGGGGTCAAGCTATCCTGGCTGAAGACGGCTGATAGCCAGAAACCGGTCCTAGGATGCTTGATTCCGGTCCAGGAAAGACATGGCTTGGCAGTTCGGGTTGGACTGTTCCCATGAGGCACAGGGTCAAGGCTGATTTGCATATGGCCATGTCTGAACTAGGGTGGTGTGGAATGCAAAAAAACGATGGATTTAGGCCCAGATCTCTGTACTGGGGTGAATGTATGACATTGTTCTGCATTCTGTCCATTAAATGTTGTTTTTGCATTTGTCATCCCGAGTGGGATGGGTATGCTCAGACGTGAGTCTCATGCTCTCCACACCACTGGGGTCAAGCTATCCTGGCTGAAGACGGCTGATAGCCAGAAACCGGTCCTAGGATGCTTGATTCCGGTCCAGGAAAGACATGGCTTGGCAGTTCGGGCTGGACTGTTCCCATGAGGCACAGGGTCAAGGCTGATTTACATATGGCCATGTCTGAACTGGGGTGTTGTGGAGTGCAAAAAAAAGAATTGATTTAGGCCCAGATCTCTGTACTGGGGTGAATGTATGACATTGTTCTGCATTCTGACCATCAATAATTGTTTTTGCATCAACCAAAAGAAGGGCAGGCACATCCTAATGCCTTTTATATAAAGGGATTGGGCAATTTTAAATATGGCACAATATGGATGTACCCTATACCTCAGTAATTAAAATAGAGATGTCAGTTGCAACAGTTTTGCAACGTATGGTACAACATTAAAATAAGTAATTCATAGGTGCCTTTGTGGTCTAGGTCATTTGTGTGAAAGTAAACATCCTAATGCCTGGACAGCATATCCGCACGCTAGGGTAGTGTGCGGATATGCTGTCCAGCGCGTAAATCACCCTCCTAAGTAAGTAGGAGGAGACACCCAGGGAGTGACGCAGGTGCCGGCGGTGCAGTGGTGTCCGCCTGGTCAGACCGACAACTACTGTATGTGTCAGTCTAAAAAGTCAGCCCCAGGATTTGTTCCTATATGGAGACACATACCGCATAGTAAAAATATATAGTAAAAATACCCCTGCGATGGAAGGGCAGTGGGTAGAGTGAGTGAGATGGCCTCAATCATGCGCTAACCAAGGAGGAACCGTGTGGTACAGCATGGCTCCTGCAGAGTAATACACTCACCGGGTCTGGACCCAGTGGTCTGCCCGGTGACTGGGTAGTGGAGTGATTTAAAATCACAACTGCGGCGGGTGGAGCGCTAGCACAACCGAGGCAGCAGAGTGGGGCGCTATATCATAGTAAAAACACCCCCGCGATGGAAGGGCGATGGGTAGTGTGAGTGTGATGGTCCCAATCATGCACTAAATAAGAAGGAATTATGTGTTACAGCAAGGCTCCTGTGGAGAGATGCACTCACCGGGTCTGGACCTACAGGTCTGCCCGGTGACTGGGAGGTGGAGTGATTGTGCCATGTCTGTTGCACGTAGAGAAACATGTATGTAGTATTTAGATATTCACAAAACATTATGTTAAATGCATTTACAGCTACGCACCACAAGATGGTACACGAGTTTGGAGAGTGCACGTGACTTTATAGCACATTAGGTAAGCATGATATTCATGATTATAATGGATCATGGGTGCACAATAGTTTTTAATCTACGATGAGGTCTGATTACAAACATGACCGTTTCTTCACAGTTTCACTTATCCCTCTGAAAAGAAGAGGGGCGTTGAACAACGGGCCACACAGTTCCAGTGGTGGCTTGTATATTTTCCCTTTCTCACTTTAACCACTTTTTGCAGAGTGACTTGATAATAAAGGTCCGGAAAAGTGCCTTTTGCCAGAAACATGTTGATCTTATAAACTAGGGCATATCTGTTGAATCCCTAACCATCTTGCATTTTAACCATGTCACTGTGACCTTCTATGTGAATAGTATTCTCTTGAGGGATCAGTACCCTCTGGCTTTCGCAGATCTGCTGAGATCCTAAGTGTGTATATGATGTATATGACTATACACCTTCTGCCTCCTTTCTCTGAGGTTCCCTGCGTGTGTTCTTGATCCTGCGTCACAGATGCCCGCCCCTTGGACACAGAGCCCCCAGTTGCTTCTCATATGCCTGCCCCTTGGAGGCAGGGCACCTCTGTTGTTTCTAATATGCCAACCCCTTGGAGGCAGGGCCCCTCTGTTGCTTCTCAGCTGGCCGTCCCTTGGAGGCAGGGCCCCTCTGTTGCTTCTCAGCTGGCCGTCCCTTGGAGGCAGGGCCCCTCTGTTGCTTCTCAGATGCCATCCCTTAGAGGCAGGGCCCCCAGTTGCTCATCAGATGCCGGCCATTTGGAGACAGGGCGCCTCTGTTGCTTTTCACATGCCCGCCCCTTGGAGGCAGAGCACCTCTGTTGCTTCTCATATGCCCACCCCTTGGAGGGAGGGCCCCTCATTGCTTCTCATATGCCCACCCCTTGAAGACAAGGCCCTTCTGTTGCTTCTCAAAAGTCTGCCCCTTGGAGACAGCCCCCCTTGGTTGCTTCTCAAATGCCTGCCCCTTGGAGGCAGGGCCCCTCTGTTGCTTCTCAAATGCCCGCCCATTGGAGGCAGGGCCCCTCTGTTGCTTCTCAAATGCCCGCCCCTTGGAGGCAGGACCCTCTGTTGCTTCTCTTATGCCCGCCCCTTGGAGGCAGGGCACCTCTGTTGTTTCTAATATTCCAACCCCTTGGAAGCAGGGCCCCTCTGTTGCTTCTCAAATGCCCGCCCCTTGGAGGCAGGGCCCCTCTGTTGCTTCTCTTATGCCCGCCCCTTGAAGGCAGGGCCCCTCTGTTGCTTCTCAAAAGTCTGCCCCTTGGAGACAGCCCCCCTTGGTTGCTTCTCAAATGCCCGCCCCTTGGAGGCAGGGCCCCTCTGTTGCTTCTCAAATGCCCACCCCTTGGAGGCAGGGCCCCTTTGCTGCTTCTCAAATGCCCGCCCCTTGGAGGCAGGGCCCCTCTGTTGCTTCTCAAATGCCCGCCCCTTGGAGGCAGGGCCCCTCTGTTGCTTCTCAAATGCCCGCCCCTTGGAGGCAGGGCCCCTCTGTTGCTTCTCAAATGCCCGCCCCTTGAAAGGCAGGACCCTCTGTTGCTTCTCTTATGCCCGTACCTTGGAGGGAGGGCCCCTCATTGCTTCTCATATGCCCACCCCTTGGAGACAAGGCCCTTCTGTTGCTTCTCAAATGTCTGCCCCTTGGACACAGCCCCCCTTGGTTGCTTCTCAAATGCCTGCCCATTGGAGGCAGGGCCCCTCTGTTGCTTCTCAAATGCCTGCCCCTTGGAGGCAGGACCCTCTGTTGCTTCTCTTATGCCCGCCCCTTGGAGGCAGGGCACCTCTGTTGTTTCTAATATTCCAACCCCTTGGAAGCAGGGCCCCTCTGTTGCTTCTCAAATGCCTGCCCCTTGGAGGCAGGGCCCCTCTGTTGCTTCTCTTATGCCCGCCCCTTGAAGGCAGGGCCCCTCTGTTGCTTCTCAAAAGTCTGCCCCTTGGAGACAGCCCCCCTTGGTTGCTTCTCAAATGCCCGCCCCTTGGAGGCAGGGCCCCTCTGTTGCTTCTCAAATGCCCACCCCTTGGAGGCAGGGCCCCTTTGCTGCTTCTCAAATGCCCGCCCCTTGGAGGCAGGGCACCTCTGTTGTTTCTAATATTCCAACCCCTTGGAAGCAGGGCCCCTCTGTTGCTTCTCAAATGCCTGCCCCTTGGAGGCAGGGCCCCTCTGTTGCTTCTCTTATGCCCGCCCCTTGGAGGCAGGGCCCCTCTGTTGCTTCTCAAATGCCCACCCCTTGGAGGCAGGGCCCCTTTGCTGCTTCTCAAATGCCCGCCCCTTGGAGGCAGGGCCCCTCTGTTGCTTCTCTTATGCCCGCCCCTTGAAGGCAGGGCCCCTCTGTTGCTTCTCTTATGCCCGCCCCTTGAAGGCAGGGCCCCTCTGTTGCTTCTCTTATGCCCGCCCCTTGAAGGCAGGGCCCCTCTGTTGCTTCTCAAAAGTCTGCCCCTTGGAGGCAGGGCCCCTCTGTTGCTTCCAATATCCCACTCCTTGGAGGCAAGGCCCCTCTGTTGCTTCTCAGATGCCCACTCCTTGAATAGGGCCCCTCTGTTGCTTCTCATATGCCCACCCCTTGGAGGCAGGGCCCCTCTGTTGCTTCTCAGATGCCCACTCCTTGAATAGGGCCCCTCTGTTGCTTCTCATATGCCCACTCCTTGGAGGCAGGGCCCCTCTGTTGCTTCTCAGATGCTCGCCCCCTGGAGGCAGGACCCCTCTGTTGCTTCTCATATGCCCACTCCTTGAATAGGGCCCCTCTGTTGCTTCTCATATGCCCACTCCTTGGAGGCAGGGCCCCTTTGTTGCTTCTCAGATGCTCGCCCCCTGGAGGCAGGACCCCTCTGTTGCTTCTCATATGCCCACTCCTTGAATAGGGCCCCTCTGTTGCTTCTCATATGCCCGCCCCTTGAAGGGGGCCCCTCTGTTGCTTCTCATATGCCCACTCCTTGAAGAGGGCCCCTCTGTTGCTTCTCAGATGCCCGCCCCTTGGAGGCAGGGCCCCTCTGTTGCTTCTCAGATGCCCACTCCTTGAAGAGGGCCCCTCTGTTGCTTCTCAGATGCCCACTCCTTGAAGAGGGCCCCTCTGTTGCTTCTCAGATGCCCACTCCTTGAAGAGGGCTCCTCTGTTGCTTCTCAGATGCCCGACCCTTGGAGGCTGGGCACCTCTTTTGCTTCTCAGATGCCCACTCCTTGAAGATGGCCCCTCTGTTGCTTCTGATATGCCTGCCCCCTGGAGGCAGGGCCCCTCTGTTGCTTCTCAGATGCCCGACCCTTGGAGGCAGGGCCCCTCTGTTGCTTCTCAGATGCTCGCCCCCTGGAGGCAGGGCCCCTCTTGCTTCTCATATGCCCAATCCTTGAAGAGGGACCCTCTGTTGCTTCTCCTATGCCCACTCCTTGAAGAGGGCCCCTCTGTTGCTTCTCAGATGCCCACTCCTTGAAGAGGGCTCCTCTGTTGCTTCTCAGATGCCCGACCCTTGGAGGCTGGGCACCTCTTTTGCTTCTCAGATGCCCACTCCTTGAAGATGGCCCCTCTGTTGCTTCTGATATGCCTGCCCCCTGGAGGCAGGGCCCCTCTGTTGCTTCTCAGATGCCCGCCCTTTGGAGGCAGGGCACCTCTTTTGCTTCTCAGATTCCCGCCCCTTGGAGGCAGGGCCCCTCTGTTGCTTCTCAGATGCCCGCCCCCTGGAGGCAGGGCCCCTCTGTTGCTTCTCAGATGCCCGACCCTTGGAGGCAGGGCCCCTCTGTTGCTTCTCAGATGCCCGACCCTTGGAGGCAGGGCCCCTCTGTTGCTTCTCAGATGCTCGCACCCTGGAGGCAGGGCCCCTCTTGCTTCTCATATGCCCAATCCTTGAAGAGGGACCCTCTGTTGCTTCTCATATGCCCACTCCTTGGAGGCAGGGCCCCTCTGTTGCTTCTCAGATGCTCGCCCCCTGGAGGCAGGGCCCCTCTTGCTTCTCATATGCCCAATCCTTGAAGAGGGACCCTCTGTTGCTTCTCCTATGCCCACTCCTTGAAGAGGGCCCCTCTGTTGCTTCTCATATGCCCACTCCTTGAAGAGGGCCTCTCTGTTGCTTCTCAGATGCTCGCCCCCTGGAGGCAGGGCCCCTCTTGCTTCTCATATGCCCAATCCTTGAAGAGGGACCCTCTGTTGCTTCTCCTATGCCCACTCCTTGAAGAGGGCCCCTCTGTTGCTTCTCATATGCCCACTCCTTGAAGAGGGCCCCTCTGTTGCTTCTCAGATGCCCGACCCTTGGAGGCAGGGCCCCTCTGTTGCTTCTCATATGCCCACCCCTTGGAGGCAGGGCCCCTCTGTTGCTTCTCAGATGCTCGCCCCTTGGAGGCAGGGCCCCTCTTGCTTCTCAGATGCCCAATCCTTGAAGAGGGACCCTCTGTTGCTTCTCATATGCCCACTCCTTGAAGAGGGCCCCTCTGTTGCTTCTCATATGCCCACTCCTTGAAGAGGGCCTCTCTGTTGCTTCTCAGATGCTCGTCCCCTGGAGGCAGGGCCCCTCTTGCTTCTCATATGCCCAATCCTTGAAGAGGGACCCTCTGTTGCTTCTCCTATGCCCACTCCTTGAAGAGGGCCCCTCTGTTGCTTCTCATATGCCCACTCCTTGAAGAGGGCCCCTCTGTTGCTTCTCAGATGCCCGACCCTTGGAGGCAGGGCCCCTCTGTTGCTTCTCATATGCCCACCCCTTGGAGGCAGGGCCCCTCTGTTGCTTCTCAGATGCTCGCCCCTTGGAGGCAGGGCCCCTCTTGCTTCTCAGATGCCCAATCCTTGAAGAGGGACCCTCTGTTGCTTCTCATATGCCCACTCCTTGAAGAGGGCCCCTCTGTTGATGCCGCCCCTTGTTCCCCTCTAACTGGCCATAAATCGCTGTCCTTTCCGCACGGCTCTTAAACCTCACTCATTCTCAGCAGGATGCTGGAGCTTTTCGGACTCGGCCTGCGGCTGTTTTTCTTGTTGCTCTGTTCTCTTTAGTCTTAATCCAACATGTATTTGGGGAAAGTTAATCTGACAAGTAATCCATTCGTCCTTAGCAGACTCCTGCCCCGAACATAACAAGACCGGCACATCCTGCCCCGCGTTCCCCTCTAATCCTCACTCCCCCGTGAGCCCATACTTCATTGTAGGTCCTTCGCTTCAAACGCTCGTGTATTGTATTCCCAGATCATTTCCTAGATAATGTGATGGTACATTTGGGTCAGACGTCTCCGTTCCAAGGTTAATATTACATGCAGTTGATTACTAAAGACAGTCAGAGCTGTGGGCTTAAACTATAGTCTTTGCACTTACATTTCAGAGTTCCACCTTCACTGGCATTGCTCCGACTCGTGCTTGTCCGGGTGCGTGCAGAGGTGAACACTCCACCACAAGAGAGGAACACACAAGTCGTGGCTAATTGCGCAGTGAAGGCTGGCACACTTCCAGCAGCAAGGTCTGTCATTCACTTCCGGCGGAAGCAGACCCTTGATGGAATCTTGCTTCCCTCGCTCCAGGCCTGCGGGTTCCATCTTGCCTCAACACACTGTTGCCACACAGGCCAGTCTTTTATGTACTCAGGATGTGGTTCGTTTTGGCAGAGCCAGTGCCGTCCGCGCGATCGAACACCAGAAGTGTTGTGTAAACGAGCTGGTCATGGACAAAGACTGGAAGGGACTGGGCAGCACACCGACTGCCTCCATTTCAGCCAAATGCATATCTGGCCCCATATGTTCAAGGACGAGGATACATGGGTCTGGCTGTCAGTTTGGCTCATCCCAGAATAAACACTGCCACGAAGGAATGGCCTAAGTGGAAGGCAGGAGTTTTATTTTTGATATATTCTTCTGCGGGAGACTTTACTAGCCGATATTTGGTGTAAAGAATGAGTGTGTAACATCAGTGCAGGTGGGGTCTGGCTGCTGGTAGGGGACCTCGAGCAGCTTTGCTGACTCTCCAGACTATTGGACGACCAGGCCTAACCTTTGGCATCAAAACCTACAGCCCTCCCAGCGTGTGCGCCATTGTCACGCGTGGGCCAGGAGCACGTGCTGATGTCTGCCATGAAACCAGCTTCCCATTGTAAGATCTACCCCAGCTGTCCTTCTGACGGCAAGCGACACCGCTGTGCAGTCCAGCCAGAGGGACAAAGAAGAAATGAGAAGGAAGCGAGGCCTCTACGCATGGGTTCACGCCTAGAAGACAAACCTGAGGCACAATCCCAAGTCAGGACCTGAACCTCCCTGTGTCCAAGTCTTAACATGACCCACTGAGAGAAGGCCCAGTCGAGAGCATCGCTCGCCACCAGGTCACCGCCAGCGCCCGCCTGGACACACTTATCTTCATGAAAACCTTAATGAATTAAGGTACCATTTCACCGCAGCAGCAAGCTCTACCTCTAGCCGGCAAAGTCCCGGCGCCCCGCTGACCCCTCCACAATGACCCTGCGCTGTTCAGCCATCTTCTCATCTGTCCATAGACATTAATCTCATACTAGCTACTAATTAGATGGTTGGTTACCCAGGGGGCTGTATTGACCAATCTAGCCACAACTAGTGCCCCCTGTGAAAATATTGCATCTTGTACAACTTTACTTGGCTGAGCCTTGAGCCCTCGTTACACTACACAGCAGCTGTGTATCCCCCTCACCTTTGCATGGTAAGAGCCGTGAGCTCGGCGAGGCTACCAAACGCTGAGCTGGGGCAGCAGAGGAGGCTTGTGTCAGGGTGCGAGGTATGAGGGTGAGGCCTTGAATAAAGAATATGAAGTCTCTATTCACCGCTCTCTAATCGCGTACAAGGACATTCACATCCAGGACAGGGTTAGCCTAACTTTCCCATTGGCTGGCTTTTAGTACCGTTAATCAAAGAGCCCAAAATTGGCTAAACATGACTTGCACTGGAAAGCATATGCCCAGGTCCAGCGGAAGCAAGCTGGGCATGGTGGCGCAAGGTTGCCAGGCTTGCCCAAACGTACTGGGCATTGCCACATAAATGTGGTCAATTTCAGCTGCCATGGCCTTGCCCAACCTGCATGAGGTGAGGCATTGGTGGCTGCAATGGTTGTGACTGGATATGGGGCAGACAGCGAGAGGGGATATGAACAGAGGTGATCTTACGCTCTTCCCTTCGTCCATCCAGGCCCCGGTGACCCAATGGGGCAAGAACTGCTCACCAAACGCCTTTGGTCCGTCTTTCATATAGGATTTGATCACCTGATAGTTATTACATTGTTAATAGAAAACACGTTACATATGAAATCCATTTCCTGAGTTGACCACAGCGTGGTTAGAAAAACGAAGGGACCTGGTCTCCTGAAACTGCTGAATAGATGAGGTTGTGTCTAATTGAAAACAACAAATGTAGTGCAATCGGTCATTTGATGCGAAAATTGTTTCGCCCATGTCTGAGGCTAGCACTTTTGATCTCTGAGCAGAGTGTGTAAAACATACAGGCCTGACAACTTGTTAAAAACAAAAAATGTGTGATGTGTGTACAGACAGACATATCCATATCACATACTCCAAAAATATAACTGATTTCCATAAATTCCTTACATGTGCAATGAATAATTCCAAATGAAGGGGTGGGTGGTGTGTGGGTGCGCGGGCGTGCGTGTTTTCTTAGTAATCTTTTACCTCGACGTCCATCATGTAAAAGATATATATGGAGCAATCGTGAAGTATTCGGAGTCACGTGGGGACATTAATTATTAAAGATTGCTGCAGGCTAGAAAAGTATAAATAAAGACCAACGAGCGATAGGAAAGGCACAGGGGGTGGGAGGGTGGAGGAGGGGGGGGGGCGACAAACAGCAAGCGAAAGAGACTCTCTGAGGGGTAAAAGAACAAAGAAATGGCAGGAAGAGGACACCGCAGGGGGGCTCAATAATAGGCAGAAATATACAATGATAGCAGGGGAGTAAAGAGGGAAAGAAAGGAACACAAGGGCCGCGTGGAGGAAAGAGGGGGAGAGGATACACGACACAGAATTAGTCATGAGAGAGGAGAAAGGAAGGGTGAGAGAGGAGAAAGGAAGGAAGAAATGAGGCGTGGAAATAAAAAGAGGGAGGGGTGAGAGAGAGCATGGAGTGAGGAGTTCGAATAGAGAAGGAGGGATCCCGTAGAGGGGGCTTTCGGGAGAGACCAACATAAAACCAGGGGCGGCCTTAGGCATGTGCAAGCTGTGCACCTGCACAGGGCCACCAAACCCAAGGGCCACCACGCCAATATATATCCTTAATATAATAATCCTCTGAGGATGGATACATATTTGGGTGGCAGCCCCTGGCAGGGATTTGGCGGCCTCCGGCTCTGTTCCACTTCCAAACACCCTGTTGAGGGTGTTTGGAAGTGGTCTCTGCGCTCCGCCCCGCCTGGACCCCCTCTTCCGGGGCCCCCTTCCTAATCTCCCTGCCCAGGGCCACCATGAGCCTAGAGCCGCCCCTGATAAAACAAGGAAGAATGGAAGATGGACGAGAGTGGCTGCGTGATCAATAGAAAGACCGAATGTCACGAAATATCATAGATGAAGTGCGTGCAAGCGTGTGCGTGTATCCTGTGTGGTGTGTGTATGTATGTGCGTTTCCACGTGTTCCAGCATATTCCCGAGGGCACGGGAGACTTCGGGAGGGGGTGAAATTGAAAGATGCCTGCAGGCGCGGAACCAAGTCAGGGCAGTACCAGACATCCGCTGATCCCGTCTCCAGCGAGATCACCATGGCAACCCCATCCCCGATGGAGGTCGCCCTGGCAACGGGATGCTTTAGAAGCCGTGATCCTGAGCGGTGCTGGCAGGCAGAGACATTTTAGTGGGGCGCACATTAACTGAGCAATCCATCTTCCCGACCAGCAGGAGCGTGTCGAGGCGGGGTGCGGGCGCGCAGTAATGAAGCTGCGAGGCCGCCATAATTACAACCCATTTACTTCCCCCAAATATCGCCATCACTCCAGATAATGGAGTTTTCCATGGAACGGGATGCGGCGGGTGTGTGACTGATGGGTGCCCCGGCCCCCATCAGCGACGGCCGGGTGCATTCCATGGTGGTGCACAGCGGGCACACCTTCCAGGGGCGCGCGGCGCGTCTGGAGGGGCCCTGGCGCAACCTTGAGGTTTATTTGTGTGGAACGCTATTGGTACCTGGTGGCTGCACCCGCTGTGCGTAATGAAGAAACACAAATAACAGAAGTAACGGGGATCGGCCTGGGAGAGGAGATAGGCCCGGGCTTCAAAATAAAAGCGGCCCCATTAGTGATAAGAGCAAGCTTTGAACCTGTAAAGACAGGCTGTATACGTATTTTGTCAGGGTGAATGGGGTTGGGCTTGCTATATGCAGTGTTTGTTTGAACATCAGGGAACCGGCCAACACTGACCTGCCAGACCAGCTGTCAGGGCACTACCTGTAGCGCATACCTGTGTGGGTGAGCTCTAAGTACTTGTTAAAGGTGAAAGGCCGGCATGATGAGGTACTTCACTCGGCGTGCCCATGTGCCTGACATACCTCACACTGCCTGCCCATGCGGCCCTGGCGCCCCTCACTGCCTATGCACCTCACATACCTGTGGTGCAGCGGCCAGGGTGCCTGATTTCCGACCAGAGGGTTCACGGTGCGATCCCCGGCGCCGGTGGCAGGTTAGCCCAGCACCATGTGACTCTGGGCGATAGCTCGCTTAATCTTCCCGACGGCCCCCAGCGCAGGGACATCTCTCCGGAGGTAGATGTGCGATTTACAAATGCTGGTATTTATTTATTATTTACCTCACACTACTTGAGTAACCTGACCATGTGTCTAGCATACCTCACACTGCCTGTCCATGTGTCTAACATACCTCACACTGCCTGTCCATATGTCTAACATACCTCACACTGCCTGTTAATGTGTCTAACATACCTCACACTGCCTGTCCATATCTCTAACATACCTCACACTGCCTGTCCATGCATCTAACATACCTCACACTGCCTGTCCATGTGTCTAACATACCTCACACTGCCTGTTAATGTGTCTAACATACCTCACACTGCCTGTCCATATGTCTAACATACCTCACACTGCCTGTCCATGCATCTAACATACCTCACACTGCCTGTCCATGTGTCTAACATACCTCAATCTACCTGTCGATGCATCTAACATACCTCACACTGCCTGTTAATGTGTCTAACATACCTCACACTGCCTGTCCATATGTCTAACATACCTCACACTGCCTGTCCATGCATCTAACATACCTCACACTGCCTGTCCATGTGTCTAACATACACTGCCTGTCAATGTATCTGACATACCTCACACTGCCTGTCCATATGTCTAACATACCTCACACTGCCTGTCAATGTGTCTAACATACCTCACACTGCCTGTCCATGCATCTAACATACCTCACACTGCCTGTTCATGTGTCTAACATACCTCACTCTACCTGTCGATGCATCTAACATACCTCACACTGCCTGTCCATGTGTCTAACATACTTCACACTGCCTGTCCATATGTCTAACATACCTCACACTGCCTGTCAATGTGTCTAACATACCTCACACTGCCTGCCCATGTGTCTAACATACTTCACACTGCCTGTCCATATGTCTAACATACCTCACACTGCCTGTCCATGCATCTAACATACCTCACACTGCCTGTCCATGTGTCTAACATACACTGCCTGTCAATGTATCTGACATACCTCACACTGCCTGTCCATATGTCTAATATACCTCACACTGCCTGTCCATGTGTCTAACATACCTCGCTCTGCCTGTCGATGCGTCTAACATACCTCACACTGCCTGTCCATGCATCTAGCATACCTCACACTGCCTGACCATGTGTCTAACATAACTCACACTGCCTGTCAATGTGTTTAACATACCTCACTCTGCCTGTCGATGTGTCTAACATACCTCACTCTGCCTGTCAATGTGTCGAACATACCTCACTCTGCCTGTCAATGTGTTTAACATACCTCACTCTGCCTGTCAATGTGTTTAACATACCTCACTCTGCCTGTCAATGTGTTTAACATACCTCACTCTGCCTGTCGATGTGTTTAACATACCTCACACTGCCTGTCGATGCATCTAACATACCTCACGCTGCCTGTCCATGTGTGTAACCTACCTCTCAGTGCATGACCATGCGTCTAACATACCTCATACTGCCTGTCCATGTGTCTAACATACCTCACACTGCTTGTACATGTTTCTAAAATACCTCATACTGCCTGTCCATGTGTCTAACATACCTCACACTGCCTGTCCATCTGTCTAACATACCTCACACTGCCTGTCCATCTGTCTAACATACCTCACGCTGCCTGTCCATTGTCTAACATACCTCACAGTGCATGATTATGCGTCTAACATACCTCACACTGCCTGTCCATATGTCTAACATACCTCACACTGCCTGTCCATGCATCTAACATACCTCACACTGCCTGTCCATGTGTCTTACATACCTCACTCTGCCTGTCGATGCATCTAACATACCTCACACTGCCTGTCCATGTGTCTAACATACCTCACTCTACCTGTCTATGCATCTAACATACCTCACACTGCCTGTCCATGTGTCTAACATACCTCACACTGCCTGTCCATAAGTCTATCATACCTCACACTGCCTGTCCATGCATCTAACATACCTCACACTGCCTGTCCATGTGTCTAACATACCTCACTCTACCTGTCGATGCATCTAACATACCTCACACTGCCTGTCCATGTGTCTAACATACCTCACACTGCCTGTCCATATGTCTAACATACCTCACACTGCCTGTCAATGTGTCTAACATACCTCACTCTACCTGTCGATGCATCTAACATACCTCACACTGCCTGTCCATGTGTCTAACATACCTCACACTGCTTGTCCATATGTCTAACATACCTCACACTGCCTGTCCATGCATCTAACATACCTCACACTGCCTGTCCATGTGTCTAACATACCTCACACTGCCTGTCCATGTGACAAACATACCTCACACTGCCTGTCCATATGTCTAACATACCTCACACTGCCTGTCCATGCATCTAACATACCTCACACTGCCTGTCCATGCATCTAACATACCTCACTCTGCCTGTCGATGCATCTAACATACCTCCATCTGCCTGTCCATGTGTCTAACATACTTCAAACTGCCTGTCCATATGTCTAACATACCTCACACTGCCTGTCAATGTGTCTAACATACCTCACACTGCCTGTCAATGCATCTAACATACCTCACACTGCCTGTCCATGTGTCTAACATACCTCACTCTACCTGTCGATGCATCTAACATACCTCACACTGCCTGTCCATGTGTCTAACATACTTCACACTGCCTGTCCATATGTCTAACATACCTCACACTGCCTGTCAATGTGTCTAACATACCTCACACTGCCTGTCCATGTGACAAACATACCTCACACTGCCTGTCCATATGTCTAACATACCTCACACTGCCTACCCATGCATCTAACATACCTCACACTGCCTGTCCATGTGTCTAACATACCTCACTCTACCTGTCGATGCATCTAACATACCTCACACTGCCTGTCCATGTGTCTAACATACCTCACACTGCCTGTCCATGTGTCTAACATACCTCACACTGCCTGTCCATATGTCTAACATACCTCACACTGCCTGTCCATGCATCTAACATACCTCACACTGCCTGTCCACGTGTCTAACATACCTCACTCTGCCTGTCGATGCATCTAACATACCTCACACTGCCTGTCCATGTGTCTAACATACCTCACTCTGCCTGTCGATGCATCTAACATACCTCACACTGCTGTCCATGTGTCTAACATACTTCACACTGCCTGTCCATATGTCTAACATACCTCACACTGCCTGTCCATGTGTCTAACATACCTCACACTGCCTGTCCATGTGTCTAACATACCTCACACTGCCTGTCCATATGTCTAACATACCTCACACTGCCTGTCAATGTGTCTAACATACCTCACTCTACCTGTCGATGCATCTAACATACCTCACACTGCCTGTCCATGTGTCTAACATACCTCACACTGCTTGTCCATATGTCTAACATACCTCACACTGCCTGTCCATGCATCTAACATACCTCACACTGCCTGTCCATGTGTCTAACATACCTCACACTGCCTGTCCATGTGTCTAACATACACTGCCTGTCAATGTATCTAACATACCTCACACTGCCTGTCCACGTGTCTAACATACCTCACTCTGCCTGTCGATGCATCTAACATACCTCACACTGCCTGTCCATGTGTCTAACATACCTCACTCTGCCTGTCGATGCATCTAACATACCTCACACTGCTGTCCATGTGTCTAACATACCTCACACTGCGTGTCCATGTGTCTAACATACTTCACACTGCCTGTCCATATGTCTAACATACCTCACACTGCCTGTCCATGTGTCTAACATACCTCACACTGCTGTCCATGTGTCTAACATACTTCACACTGCCTGTCCATATGTCTAACATACCTCACACTGCCTGTCCATGCATCTAACATACCTCACACTGCCTGTCCATGTGTCTAACATACACTGCCTGTCAATGTATCTAACATACCTCACACTGCCTGTCCATATGTCTAACATACCTCACAATGCCTGTCCATGCATCTAACATACCTCACACTGCCTGACCATGTGTCTAACATAACCCACACTGCCTGTCAATGTGTTTAACATACCTCACTCTGCCACTCGATGTGTCTAACATACCTCACTCTGCCTGTCAATGTGTCGAACATACCTCACTCTGCCTGTCAATGTGTTTAACATACCTCACTCTGCCTGTCAATGTGTTTAACATACCTCACTCTGCCTGTCAATGTGTTTAACATACCTCACACTGCCTGTCGATGCGTCTAACATTCCTCACGCTGCCTGTCCATGTGTGTAACCTATCTCTCAGTGCATGACCATGCGTCTAACATACCTCATACTGCCTGTCCATGTGTCTAACATACCTCACACTGCCTGTACATGTTTCTAAAATACCTCATACTGCCTGTCCATGTGTCTAACACACCTCACACTGCCTGTCCATCTGTCTAACATACCTCACACTGCCTGTCCATCTGTCTAACATACCTCACACTGCCTGTCCATTGTCTAACATACCTCACAGTGCATGATTATGCGTCTAACATACCTCACACAGCCTGACCATGTGTCTAACATACCTCACACTCTCTGTCCATGTGGGGTGGCCCCCCTCACTGCCTGTCCACAAACCGCTATTGCACCGTGCCGTCTGTCCATGTATCCCATATACAGCTCTCCATTCTTGTTCCCCAAGAGCCTCTCCCTGTCTGCCCTTGTGCACTGGTTCATCTTACTGAATGCATACATGCGCCCCTCACAGCTCGCATGGACATGTTCATGCGTCCCAAGCTGCTCCGACTCTGTGAGCTCCAAGATCCTCTGACTGTCTGTCCATGCGCCCCAAGAGCAACTCACTTCTCGCTCCCTTTGTGCGCCACAAACGCATCTCATTGCTCATGTGCCTCATACATTTCTAACTGCTCCCTGCCGGTCCATGTGCCTGAAGGGACTCTTACTGACTGTCCACATGCTCCCAGCTCCCCTCAGTGTCTATTCATGTGCCTCAGGCCCCTCTCACTGTGCAAGAACCCCATGCCCCTCTCACTGTGCAGAGGCCACCAGGCCCCTCTCACTGTGCAGGAGGCCCAACCCCTCCCACTGTGCAAGAACACAGGCCCCTCTCACTGTGCAGGAGCCCAGGCTCCTCTCACTGTGCAGGAGCTCCAGGTCCCTCTCACTGTGCAGGAGCTCCAGGTCCCTCTCACTGTGCAGGAGCTCCAGGTCCCTCTCACTGTGCTAGAGCCAAGACTCCTCTCACTGTGCAGGAGTCCCAGGTCCCTCTAACTGTGCAGGAGCCCCAGGTGCTTCTCACTGAACAAGAGCCCCAGGCCCCTCTCACTGCGAAGGAGTCTTGGGCCTCTCTCACTGTGCAGGAGCCCCATGCCTCACTCACTGGGCAAGAGCCTAGACTCCTTTCACCGCGCAAGAGTCCTAGGCGCTTCTCACTGTGCAAGAGCCCCAGGCTCCTCTCACTGTGCAGGAGCAACAGACCCTTCTTACTGGGCAGGAACCACAGGCCCCTCTCACTGTGCAAGAGCCCAGGGTCCTCTCACCGTGCAAGAGTCCCAGGCGATTCTCACTGTGCAAGCACCCCAGGCTCCTCTCACTGTGCAGGAGTCTTAGGCCTCTCTCACTGTGCAGGATTCTTAGGCCTCTCTCACTGTGCAAGAGTCCCAGGCGATTCTCACTGTGCAAGAGCCCCAGGCCCCTCTCACTGCGAAGGAGTCTTGGGCCTCTCTCACTGTGCAGGAGCCCCATGCCTCACTCACTGGGCAAGAGCCTAGACTCCTTTCACCGCGCAAGAGTCCCAGGCGCTTCTCACTGTGCAAGAGCCCCAGGCTCCTCTCACTGTGCAGGAGCAACAGACCCTTCTTACTGGGCAGGAACCACAGGCCCCTCTCACTGTGCAAGAGCCCAGGGTCCTCTCACCGTGCAAGAGTCCCAGGCGATTCTCACTGTGCAAGCGCCCCAGGCTCCTCTCACTGTGCAGGAGTCTTAGGCCTCTCTCACTGTGCAGGATTCTTAGGCCTCTCTCACTGTGCAGGAGTCTTAGGCCTCTCTCACTGTGCAGGAGCCCAAGCCCCTCCCACTGTGCAAGAGCCTAGACTCCTTTCACAGCGCAAGAGTCCCAGGCGCTTCTCACTGTGCAAGAGCCCCAGGCCCCTCTCACTGTGCAGGAGCCACAGACCCCTCTTACTGGGCAGGAACCACAGGCCCCTCTCACTGTGCAAGAGCCCAGGGTCCTCTCACCGTGCAAGAGTCCCAGGCGATTCTCACTGTGCAAGCTCCCCAGGCTCCTCTCACTGTGCAGGAGTCTTAGGCCTCTCTCACTGTGCAGGAGTCTTAGGCCTCTCTCACTGTGCAGGAGTCTTAGGCCTCTCTCACTGTGCAGGAGTCTTAGGCCTCTCTCACTGAGCAGGAGTCTTAGGCCTCTCTCACTGTGCAGTGAGGCCGGTTTCTCTCACTGGGCAGGAGCCCCAGGTCCCTCTCACTGTGCAGGAGCCCCAGGTCCATTTCACTGTGCAAGAGTCCCAGGCGCTTCTCACTGTGCTAGAGCCAAGACTCCTCTCACTGTGCAGGAGTCTTAGGTCCCTGTCCCTATGCAGGAGCCCCAGGCCCCTCTCAGTGCAGGAGCCACAGGTCCCTCTCACTGTGCAGGAGCCCCAGGTCCTTCGCACTGTGCAGGAGCCCCAGGTCCCTCTCACTGTGCAGGAGCCCCAGGTCCCTCTCACTGTGCAGGAGCCCCAGGTCCCTCTCACTGTGCAGGAGCCCCAGGTCCCTCTCACTGTGCAGGAGCCCCCGGTCCCTCTCACTGTGCAGGAGCCCCCGGTCCCTTTCACTGTGCAGGAGCCCCCGGTCCCTCTCACTGTGCAGGAGCCCCCGATCCCTCTCACTGTGCAGGAGCCCCAGACCCCCCTCACTGTGCAGGAGCCCAGGCCCCTCTCACTGTGCAGGGAGTCTTGAGTCCCTCTCACTGTGCTAGAGCCAAGACTCCTCTCACTGTGCACGAGCACCAGCTCCTTGCGCGCTCTCTATTCTTACTCCAGTCTCTCGCTGCCTGTCCTTGTGTACCAAGCTCCTCTCACTGCCCACCTGCACCACATGCCTCACATTGCCTATAAACCTCAAGCTTCTGTCCGTCTGTCTACCACAAGCTCCTCCTATTCTTTGTCCGTGTTTCTGTCCATGTGTCCCAGGCTCCTCACACAGTCTGTTAATGTGTCCCACGCGGTCCTCCATGACTCTCCATATGTCTCCACCTTCCCTCACTGTTTCTGCCCGTTTGACTATTTCCCTCACAGGGCTCTCGTCAGGAAGTCACTGCAGCTTGCACCACGCATTGCCCCTGCCAGCACGGAACAGAAACCAGTCCTGGCAATTCCACCATTGGCCAGGGGGCGGGGTGCTATTGAGGAGCGCTGGCCGGTGGGAGGGGGGGTGGTGCTAGTGTCGACACCGCTCCCGCTTTTGTTACCGGGGGCTGATATTGCAGCACTGCTGCGAAACCGGCCACAAGTAACAAAACCGGTCCCCACTCTTCCGGCCCACCCGGAAAATGCCCGGTCTGTCTGCTACGGCAAGTCCGGACCTGCCTGTCAGTGCTGCCAATGACAGAACAAGAACAGCTACTAACAATCACACTTACAAGTGTGACAGTTCGAACTATGTCAGGCCCCCAAAGCTAAAAGAACGGTTTGGGCGGCATGTAATAGTCATTTTTAATGTATATTCAATTAATAATTACTGGCAAGCTCCATTGTTGATAATTAAGTGCCGGTATAGAGCACTGGAAACCACAGTCTCAAATTAAGCACTGGATATGCTGCAGGACGGTGTCTCCTGTACTGCTCCAGGGGGCATAGCGGTACAAAAGGGGGTGGTGATGGACGGAGATCTGAACCAATCAAACACTCACACCCAGTCAATAGATCTGGGTTTAATCCATCACCGTTCTTTAGCCCACTCTGCCACCCCAGTTCAGACATGGCTATATGCAAATCAGTCTGACCCTGTGCCTCATGGGAACAGTCCAGCCCGAACTGCCAAGCCATGCCTTCCCTGGACAGGAAACAAGCTTCAGAGGACCGGTTTCTGGCATTCCAGCCGTCTTCAGCGTGGCTTGCTTGAATCCAGTGGCAAAGTGAGCAAGGGACTCACGTCTGAGCATACCCTGCCACACTTATGGCGGCCAAAAGCGGTACAAAAGGGGGTGGTAATGGACTGAGCATCTGAACCAATCAAACACTCACACCTAGTCAAAAGATCTGGGTTTAATCCATCACCGTTCTTTAGCCCACTCTGCCACCCCAGTTCAGACATGGCTATATGCAAATCAGTCTGACCCTGTGCCTCATGGGAACAGTCCAGCCCGAACTGCCAAGCCATGCCTTCCCTGGACCGGAAACAAGCTTCCGAGGACCGGTTTCTGGCATTCCAGCCGTATTCAGCCCGGCTTGCTTGAATCCAGTGGCAAAGTGAGCAAGGGACACACGTCTCAGCATACCCTGCCACACTTATGGCGGCCAAAAGTGGTACAAAAGCATACTCTGCCACCCCATAGCAGCACTGAGGCTGTACAGAAATATGACACTTTACATCTTCCGCTGCCCCGACACAGCAGTGCTGCACATTGCACAGTGTGATGGTACTCTACACACTGTACAGTCACGCAGCACACACGGTTCACAGTGTGATGGTACGCTACTCACTGTTCAGCTAACGCAGCACATGGGGTTCACAGTGGGATGGTTCTCTACACTGTACGGCTCATATGGCACATACGGCTCCCAGTGGCCAGGAGCGGCCTGTGCAGTGAAGAGCGGTGGTTCCGGGTTGGGTGGGGATTCGACAGACGACCACGAGGGAAAATTAAATAAAGAATTAGTTTTCCCTCCCAGCCCCCCTCCCCCCCTCCGCCGCCCCACTGCTCTTACCTGCAAGGGCCGCTGCTGCACAGTGGGATGGTAGATTCACCCTCTACTGTTCACAAGAGCACAATGACGCCTACATTTTTCAGTAGTGTGCTACTCTAAAACCTGTGCAGCTCATAAGGTTATGTGGCATGTATGGTGCACAGTGGGATGACACGCTGCACCCTCCCTTGCTCCTCAGGACGCAGCAGCACTTACACTGTATAGCAGGGCGGTAATCTACACCCTGGAATGCTCACCAGGGCACTAATGGCCCTTATGTCGTGCAGCAAGATGGCGCCCCACAGCTGGAACCGCTCATCAGGACATTCTTGCTCTACTGCTGGGTATTACTGAACACCCTGGACTGCTCACGAGGGCATGGCAGCACTTGTGTTGTACTGCGAAAGAAAATGTGGCCATGAAAAGTAGGGTCTGGGTCCATTTCAGGAACAATTAGCGTGTTCTGACCCAAGTCGTATGTGTAATTTCTTAAATTCCTTGGATAGAAAAAGTACTTAGTACAAGAGAAAGACACAATCTAGTCCTGACTTGGTATTGAAAAAATGCTGTAATTTAAAATTGTTCACACATGCATCAATGGTCATAAATCACATGTAGAGCAAACAAAAGTAGCTTCTAACTGGTATTTAAGGCTAAGATAGTTTTGTAGATGAATTTTAATATGTAACATGCGGTTTTATACGTTTGTCCCAATTTAGTTGTTTGGAGAACAAGAGTTTTTAAAGTATTACGTTATTTATGAAACCTTATTGTACATCTTATTGCTAAGGAGAGGAGTTGGCCTAATGGCTACGGTGGTCGACCTAGAATCTGGGGAACTGGGTTCGAGACTCGGCTCTTAATCTCCCCGTGCCTAATGAAAATGAATGGGTCCTCATGTAATGCAACTGGTGCTATGTAAAGCGCTCTGATATGGGTCAAGTTCGCGCTATATAAAATTGTAAAAAAAAAAAAGCACGTTATCATAGTTTATGCGTGGAGAACGAGGTGCAAAATATCTGGGATAGTGCAAGCATGACACAGAAGGGAGAAAATGCTTAAAAAGCCTTCACCATAACGTGAACACGCGATGTGAAATGCGCAAAATCAAAAAGTCCAATCATTTACACATCTTTTGTCTTGTCCATGGCCTTAAAGAGTATTAAGGCCATCGAAAATGAAGACAATGTGCCTTTGGACGGACTTGGCTGCATCCTTATACCAATAGGTCCCTATTAGATGCTTTTCATTTTGCACTTTGCTCAACACAGGTTCAAAATAATGTGTTGAAAGAGTGCAGTATTGCCAAATATTTTGCAGCTTGTTCTCCACGCATAATCGATTGTAAAGAGCCTTTCTACTGCTGCGCTTGCAGTAGATGTATTGTTTGACAACTGATATATTCAGATATCATTTTAATTAATACCAGGCCACATTTGGACCGTGTTTCCTCTTGTAAGAAGTCCTTTTGGAACCCTTGGTCAGTGAGGTGTCTTTTAGAAGTTACAAGAAGATGTGGCAGCACTTGTATCCTAAAATACACTGATCTGCTCAGTCGTGTACGGCTCTTGGCCACTTTCGCAGGAGAGCAATGTGGCACTTATTGCACTTCTGTGATCTGTTCCTCCAGGGCAGCCGAGGCATGCATCCCGATACCCTGGGGACTGCAGGCCGCCATATTCAGTGAAATGAAATGAATGAATGAATGAAATGAAATTGGATTTATAAAGCGCATGGCTGCCCGTAAGCGTGCCAGCGCTGCCTGACAAATAATAAAAAGCTCTAAAGGGGATAGGAGTTTTTAAGGATTTTTAGGGAAGAGAAAAAATTTGAGAAGCTTTCGAAATTTGACGAGGGATGGTTCAGTGCTAATGTGTCAGTGGTCGTCCCCTGCCAGGTGGCGATCTCTAGGCCTTCAGAAGAGTCATCGCATTGGCTGCTCTTGTAAACGCTCCGTAAGCTTGCCGAGCACCCGCCGCGCTTTGCGAGGCCTTTCAGCAAATATTTACATTTTTTTAAAACAAGCCTGCAAAGGAAGTATTTGTTTTTGAAGAAAAATGAAATCATGACTCGGACACCCTTGGAGTTTTCTCTCAGGGCCTGCAGGTCAATCTTTATTTTTATGTTGAGGACCGCCAAGCTTTTCCTGGCGGTATTTTAAAAAAAGTCTGCCCTAAATAGGGTGGATTGTATGAACTACTTGCACTAATGGCTTGAGGTCTGTCGGGTTGTGTGTCTAAGGTTTTCACTGCCGAAGCCAAACAGGGTTTCTGCCAGCAGAAACACGATGGTTCACCCGACTTTAAATGGAGCGGGTAGACTGTCAGTTTGGTGGGCACAGTACTTCACGACGTTTGTGACAGTGTATCCCGTCAGCCAAACTCTGGGTTATCCCTTTAGTTTGCTAACAGCCATTTCTGGAGGTGTTGCCTTAACTTTAGAAGCATGGCCTGAGTTCTTAGGTGAGTAGGCATGCTCCCAGAATGCATTGCCACCCATGCAAGCCTTCTTAACTTATGGCATTTTGAAGATACCAGTGCTTCAAACTCCTCGTGTTCTGGTTTGCATTCAGGAAATCTTTCCAATGCGAAACAAAGACCAGACATAAGTCCTTCTTCAAGTCCACAAGCAGTTGATCTATGGTCCTCGGTGAAGGGGTGGGACGACTCCCCCTCCATTGCAATCCCATTAATAGTCTGTATAGATTCAGCTGCTCTGCAATCTCAGTTACATATTTTGGCCCATCATTTAACGCCCAGATTCTTTACACACGATACAGGTCAACAGAGCTGCCCCTATGTTCTGAGGACATATATTTTCCATACAGGTCTATGGGTCTGCTTCGATGACCATCGCCGCTACTTTCTAGCAGGATTCAGCTGTAAAATGTGGTCATCCATCCAGCATTCAACTTGTAGTAGGTATCGGACTACAGTTCAGGTGTCATTGTGTTAGTCCAAGCACTGGTCATGTGCCACCACAATGGATGAAACGAGCGGCAGGATGGTATCTGTTTGACACACCGGACACCCATGCTTCAACCTACCCGTTCAAGAGCTTCGGCTGTACCACAGATTCACATCTGGCCGCAATAATGCACTAGCTCCGAGGCCGCACTCCGATCACATTCAAGAGCTGCTGCATTGGCCACAAGACTGTCAAGTCAAGCCTGCCACAAAATCCACTGCAAACAAGATCATGCTCTAATGAGGACACTGCGCAACCACAGCATCGGCATGCTTAAAACCAGAAATTGAAAGAAGGAAATTACAAGACGTCAAGCCTTCTCCGGCTATGAAGGCTCTTGAACTCCAACCTGAGCAGGACCCAATTGACTCCATCTTTTCTCCACTTCTGAAAGTTGTTGGAAATCCACATATTTAAGTAACACCTCAGGGCACGATGTTCACCCAGCAATCGCACGCTGCTGTAAGAGGAGGGATTTCGTTCGTCCTCTTACTGCCACATACCCAATTCACTCTTGCCCATTTATCCCAGTAACCTCGTTCTCAAGCTAGGCATCTCTTGTATTCCACTCTACAGGCCTCATGTTCTGCTGTAACTCCTCTCCCTGTTGTGCCTTTGTAACTTCAAGGTCTATCCAGCACTCAGTTCCTACCTCTGTGCAATATAGGTTCCACACATACATATTACTTAGTCAGCCAACTCTGCCATATGGTGCAGGTTGAATCACTGTCTATGAATATCCTGCTGTGCCACTGGGAACACTCATGGCGGTGTGGGTAGGAGCACTTGTGACTGCAGTGAAATATTCTGCCAACAAAGACACAGGCATGCTTTGCACTGTAAAGCAAGATGGTGTTCTCGATTAGTGCTGCGACCAGTGGCACTTACGTTGTACAGTGGGATGGAGTTCATGACCTTGTACTGCTTACTGGGGTCCATCTTGTACAGATGTCGGTCCGTGATGAGAATGGCACGATCTTCCACTTTATTAAATCTGTTTATCTGCAAAAAAACATAGATGTATTAAAGTCAGCTGAAAGTTTTGCAGTGATCATCAAACAATAGCAGATAAGTTGTGATTGAGATAGCAGTAGTAATTGTATTTATAAAGCGCTTACTTCGCCTGACGAGGCGTCAAGTCGCTTTTCCACAGCTCCACATCTGCAGCCTAGCATGTAGGAGACCTAAATGCACTTCTGCAAACTAACCTGGGTGGCAAACATAGACCCAAATCTTTACACTAACCTAGGAGGTTGACATGGGCCCATGTTTTCAAACTAACCTGAAGGGAATACACCGATCCAATTCTGAAAGCTGACCTGTAGGGCTGACACAGAGCCACATCTGCAAACTAACATGTAGGGTAACCACAGGCCAACAAATACAGACCTGGAATAGATCATCATCTGCAAACAATGTTTAGAGTTGGCAGAAACCAATCTACAAACTGACCTGCAGTGAATCTTTTGATCCATTTCTGCAAACTGACCTGTAAGGCAGACTTAGGTCCACTTCTATAAATTAACCTGTTGAGTTGGCACAGAACTACTGCATCTGCAAACTAACAGCAGAGTGGACATTGAGCTACTACTGCAAATAATCTGCAGGAAGAACAGACTCACCCTTTTATGCGAACACATAATGCTCACATCGGAAAAATAACTGCCGGACATGCATTGGCTATCTTTACAAAGTAATCCACTAGTGAGAGATAGGTCACCTAAACCAGCCTCTAGTGCAGACTTGGGGCCTGACAGTTTGGCAGAGCGACTCTTTCCACCAGTGTTGTCGTTCCACCAAAATCAGAGAGGCAACAGGAGTGGTGTTGCAAATTTTCTAACCCTCAATGACATCGAAGACAAACCCATCAAGCAATTGTTTTCTTCAATATTGGACTGCTGTATACTTTTGAATGGACTCCTGTATTGAAAACTAACGGCTGCTGCATGGTAATAAATGGTGAAGGGGAATTGATCTGAACAACCAACAGCTAAAATGAGTAAACTTCAAAAGCATGATTGCTTTAAAAGATCAGTATGTATATATGTATGTATATATGTTCAGCAGCAGCTCCTCCACTAACAGAACGTTATTATTATTTTATTTTAGTATTGAGCTTGCAACCAGGTTAGGGGCGGGGCTGGGCTCCTGTGACGCCAGAGGGAGAAGGAGTGGTTGCTGCCCCATAAGTGCGCATGACGGTTTGGCCGGTAATCTTGGGGCCGTCAAACTGTCATACACACTTAGCATGTTCTCCATCAGCTGTATTGCACAGACTGGGTGGAGAACATGCACAACCTCCCACTCCCTGTCTGAGGGCCGAACCACGGCACTCAGACCAATCACAACACTGCTGACATGCAGGTGACAGCAGTGTCGTGATTGGCAAGGGGAGTCTGGAAACCTGGGTACTTCCAGTTTCTTGGGTGGGACGGAGGAGAGGTGGTGGCTGGCGACCAGCAGAAACATCTTCTTTTGTACTATTATTTTTCTTCTAACCCCCACCCACCCCTGCACCCTTCACCACCGTTCCCTACAACCCACCACTGTTCTGTTTTAGGGGTTGTAATTGGAACTGGCCCTCAACTTCTTCCATGGGCTACCAGACTCGAGAAGATTCACAGACATTGTGGCCCAGAAGGGTTCCCAAAAAGCACATAGCCAGGTTTACCCTCTTTTTATCCAATAGGCTGCGTACAGGTAGATGGCTGGAGATGTGAATGCTCTACCAACCTTACCCTAGTTACGGTTTAGAACGTTCATTGCTAAAGTTTGCAAAGTCTCAAGCGCTTTCGATCTTGGTGCAACATTACATTACTTTGGTGAGTGTACCGGCTGTTATACAGTTGCATTTTGTTCTAGTCCTCTTCTCCCTCCCCCAACAAATCTCCACCTCCCTACCCTAACTCTTGCTAGATCCTATACAACATTTTGCTCAGGACCCTATTTGCACTTTTATCTCCTTCGGGGTGGTTCTGCTGTTTTCCCTCCTTCTGCTGCCCCCTTCTTGCCTCACACAGTACACATTACTCTCTCACCTCCCTCTAGCCATGCTCTACCTCACATTTAGTCCTCCTGGTCACTGTTATCATGCAGTCAACGGCTCAGGTAATTTGGGACCTTCAGCCCCAATTATATAGACTTGCCTCAGGGCCCTTCACATACTGTCTCTCAGTGTCAATGGGGTCATGCATTATGTAGTAAGGAAAACACTGACTTTCCTGTAAACAAAGACATCAGACTTCGCAGTTCTCCAAGTCACCGACAGAAGTGCTGAAGCTTCAATGTAGTGAACGCATGCAACACTTTGGCTAGTGACAAATGGACATTGGGTGCCAACAGTCAAAGGGAGTTGAGGAGGGTCATTCTTTTCAGACAATCACTACCAGTCACAGTACTTCAGACCTGCATCGACACAGAAACTCGCTAGGGAGCAATTCAAGGAGTGAGCTTTGTGTATGCAGCAAACGGGTCTAAACTCGCCTTCTTCTGCAGACGGACTAGGATCTTCTTCAGACTGAATAGGTAGGTTTGAACATTAAGGGGAAGAGAATGGCAATTGACTGTAGACCCCTTATGGGCTGCCACATGAGACTGAGGCTTTATATTAGACCTTATACTTGATGCTTGGGGCACGTATATCACTTAATGTTTGTGCAAAACATATACGTAGTACTTTCTTGCATACTGGCTTCTTCCTTACTTTTGGCTAATGCCTTACCACTGGTCGAATCCTGTGATATTCTGAAGGGTGGCATTTCTTATTATGTTAATCCAAAACGTCCGGACCTCGGAAGTCGCTGGAGAATGCACAAGCTACCTTCAGAAAAGATCTCACCTGGAGACCATCCCTGTTGATAACGAGGGGTCAGTGGCCTATAGCCAATTTCTATGGTAGGCAAGCAAGTTCTGCATAGCGTGGTACATATAGAGGGATTCTGTGTTGCATAGGAAGAAGTCTTGTAACTTCTGTGACTTGTGCAGGTGCTGCTGGGGTCTACCATTATGAACATCCCTGTAAGATACAACATACCTCCAGCAACATACAGTGGAAGCAGTTGACCAGACCTAAATATGACCGAAAATCTTTGTTTATGTCTCAGACCGAACACGCAATATTGTCCAAACTGAATACGCAGAGCCTTTAGATGGCAGCATTTCAGAAGGCAACATTAACGAGGCCATTGACAATATGTCTTCTACCAAAGTATCCAATGATCATAGTTTCCTCTTGGAATTCTATAAAATTAACAAAAGACAAGCTCTGGTATGTTATGCAATTTGATCAATTAATGAAGTGCAGCAGGAAGGTGAACTGAGCTCGGAATTCAATCCAATCAAGCCAATATTTTGCTTACCAAGAAAACTGTTAGGGATCCTTTGATAGTCCGGCAGTTACAGGTCCATCATATTATTAAACATCAGTATTGGCAAGTAGACTGAGCCCTTTAATCATAAACCTAGCCTCATGATTTGTGACCGGAGAATGTCAGGAGATAACGTGAGATTTGTAGTGCATCTCCTATGGCAGGTTAACAAAGACCGGGAGCAAATGTTAGCTTTAACTTTGGACACTGAGAAGGCAACTGGCCGTGTGCCCTGGGGCTACCATTTCAGGATGTTAAAGCCACTGGCCTGGGACCCAAAATAATAAACAAGATCTGATATCTTCATACAAGGCCTACGGCAAAGCGGTCTTTGTGAAGGATTTCATTAGCCTCTTCTCTATCAAGTGCAAGACTCAGCAGGTGTGCCTTCTTCCACTTTATATTGGCTCTTGAACCCTCAGCACCTAAAATACGCTTGTATCCTGTCTTCATGAGGAGTAAGAATGTCCATGTGTCACTAAAACCTTTTTCTATATGTGGGTGACATTCTCTAGATGCTGTCAGAGCCTATGAGCTCAATACCGGCCGTGATGTCTATAATTAACGAGTTCTCAGGTTGTTGCTACAATTGGACCAAACCTACTACCAAATCAGTCCCGGTTGATCAGCCCATTCAGTGGGTACCCCAGAAATCTTAAATGCCTGGTTATCCCTAACAATCCAGACTTGAAGGGCGTAGCACGTGTCAATATCCAGTCCTTTCTACAGTCCCTTCACGCCCCAGGATGTTGCTCCTTGGTGTGGTTTTCAAATGTAGTTATTGGGCAAGATCCCGGTTATGAAGAAAAGATGAACAAGGGCCTGAGTGTTAATTATGTTTTTGCCATGCTACCCTTCAGGATCACTAACACCGCTCTGTTGAAGCTACCACTGTGCCGGAGGTCTGTGACTGCCTCACATGAAGTCCTTCTACCTCCCGCGCCAGCTGCCACATATGGTCTACCTCCTGCCCACTGGCTCACCGATGTCCCTCTGGGTGTTACATGAGAGACACTTGCGGTGTATGAAGGGAGACTTGGATTTAATCAATAGCAAAACCCCTGCAACAATGGAATTCAACAACCTGATTATGAACGCTACTGTGCTGGCCTTGTGCACTGTCCATAAACTTTATCGTGTGGACTGCCACACACACAAGAGTACCACCTTCAGGGGCGGCTCTAGGCTCATGGTGGCCCTGGGCAGGGAGCGTAGGTAGGGGGCCCCGGAAGAGGGGGTCCGGGCGGGGTGGAGCACAGAGGCCAGTGAAGAGGGGAGGGGGAGGGGGGTGGTCAGGGTGTTTGGAAGCGGAACAGAGCCGGAGGCCGCAAAAACCCTGCAAGGGGCCGCCACGCAAATATGTATCCATCCTCAGAAGATTATTATATTAAGGATATATATTGGCGTGGTGGCCCCTGGGGTTTGGTGGCCCTGTGCAGGTGCACAGCTTGCACATGCCTAAGGCCACCCCTGCCCCCTTTATGGGAAAATATAGGATGTAAGATCGGAAACAATGAAATAGGATGGAGGGAAAAGTTGGATGCCAGCTTACTTCCCACAGATGACGTAGTGACAAAGGACAGTTTACATACTTCCAAAAACTCCATAAGGACTTTGGTTTGAGGTCCCCTCAAATGCAGTAATACAATCAATGCACCCATTGTGTGAGATCACGGCTGGGCTGCCCCTTTTATGTAAGTACTTTAACATGTGGGGCAAGTTTGGGGGAGTAATACTGGAGAAACAATCAAGCGTCGCTTCTCTACTGATGGCTGCAGATCTTCTATCCAGGTGGCAGTAGAAATTCTCCCCAAAGTTCTCTGACAAGGAGTGGTTTAACATTTCTGGGTTTCATTACAGGGGACATAGGAAGGCCAGGCTCACATTCTATTTTGTTGCTTCTAACTGGGTCACCACCACTCATGCACTCCGTAGTTGGCAAGTGAGATTATTCCAAGTCCCTACACATGGCACTGTTGTTCATCCCTCATACATCTCTCTTTACCCGCTTTGCGACATAGCACCAAGCCATCTTCTGCACTATAAGCGCTAAGTAGCGACCTCACTCCCTATCTTCCAGGCTCTCATATTGGTAGTTATGTCATATAGTAACACATTTTGACTTACCAACCCTTCTACCACTATACATAACCTCTGCTAGTTGCAAATGTTGGCGTCTTTCCTTGCTCCCCTCTCTTGGCTGCTCTACGAACATGCATGTGTGTCCTCAAATACGTTTTATTTTGGATACACCTGCTACTTTGTTTTCTTTTGGTTTCTAACAAAAGTCCCACTCCTACTACCTCCTCTTCATCTCACTATATATTTTTGAGAGGGATATTTACTTCCACTCTCTTCAACTTGTTGGTGACCTCTCAACACACTTGCTCCGGCTCACATCACAATCCTGGTTCCCCTCTGGCCGCCCCGATAGAGTTTTGATACAATCTTCTGGCTGTTAATGGTCCTTGGCTGTATAGATGGGTGCTTGTCTTGAATGCTCACTGATGATGTGACAAAAATCGATCAAGAACAGCTTTACAAAGCGAAGAATAATTGGCAGTCATCGAACAAACAGACAAGGGTGGGTTGCAACAGAGGAGGAGAAGGGATGGCAGTGCCCCAACGACGGAGCTGCGTGACGAGAGAGCAGTAACTCTGAACAGGAGGGTAGAGGTCTTGCTCTCCTTGGAGTGCAGCGGGCACCAATAAGTAGGGGTTGGGGTGTGGGTGAGCAGCTGGGAGTTGGGACCGGGAACACGCTGGGGGTTGCAGGGGCAGCAGCGGCAGGAAAAAACTGGGAATAGGCAGAAATAGAAAAAGGCAAAGAATTAGAAAGACAGAAGAAAAACAGGCAGAAGAGAAAGGCAAAAGAGAAAGGCACAACAGAAAAGGCTGACACCCACAGAGCGGAATAGCAGAAAAGCAGGGTGCTCTTTCACTAGACGACCTGGGATGAGGCACAGGCAGGAGCCTGCGGGTGGAGTAGGGCCTCGAACACCTCCCTGGAACCAGAAGGTGCTGAGGGCAATGCCTTAAAGGCGGAGCTGCGCAAGGGGAGAGCAGTTACTCTATTTACCCTTTATATTAATGAGTTAGGTGCTGTTTTAAGGGAGGCGTGTAAAGACATACAGAGGGCTGGCAAATATCTTATACCGGCATTGCTTTATGCCGATGCTGCCGCTCTTTTAGCCCGCACAGCAGTACGGTTGCAACGCCTTTTAAATTCTTTTGCAGATTTTATGAAAGTGTTAAATCTGAGTGTTAATTTTTCTAAATCGCATGTAATGATTGTGGGGAACAGAGGTAAAAAAAGAATTAAGACCTTGCATTGTGAAGGGAATGTTCTGTCTAGGGTCTCCAGATTCCTGTATTTAGGGGTCATTTCTGATGATAATTCCACATGGTTACCTCAGCTGGCTGCAAAACGTAATGCCTTTGCTAGGTCCATCCTGGCTGTTTTGGGATTTTCCCGTAAACTGGGGGTGAAGCCGTTGCAGGCTGTGTTGAAAATATACGACGCCAATTGTGTTTCTTTAGCCATGTACGGAGCTGATTTGTGGGGGATTAAAAATGTAAAGTTGTTACAGGTGGCTGAGGATACATTTTTGAAGTCCATCCTGTCTGTTCCCCAGTCAACCTCCGGGTACATTGTTCATCAAGAGTGCTGGGTAAAATACCTAGAAGATCGCATGGCCATAGCCCCGTTACTAACATGGATCTTAGTCAAGTTGAACCCTGAATTGGAGCTGAACCATGAGGTTCTCAAGGATTGCTTGGCTCTAGAGCATGGTAATTGCATCCCTTGGCTGAATTATGTTAAAAAATTAGCAGCCAAGTTAGGTCGTCCAGAATTATTTGACCTGCCACTTAAATTAGTGAAGGGGGGTGTGAAATGGGTGAAGGACACCGATAACTTGATGACACTCTCGGCTAGAGAAGATAATTAACTGAGCAAACCCACAGTAAGGGCACACCAGCTACCAGTAACCACAAGTGATATTGAACCCTATTTAAGAATTGTTAACAACTCCAATCACTGATTTTTGTTAACAAAATTCAGATTGAATAAATTCCACCTTCTCATAACAGAACGTCCATTCTGGACTAAGGAGACGGACCTGGAGATCTGTTCTTGTGACGGATTTTCCATTATGGATACCGCTCACTATCTTTTTTTGTGAGCATTTTCATACCATTCGCAAAAGGTTTATTATCCCTCTTATTAAGGACAAGGGGTTCGCACAAGTCAAACCAACCCTTCTGTATTTACAGTTGTTGTCGAATATTTGGGTAATTTTTAATGTAGCCAACTTCCTGACTATAGCTATGAGATTAAGGAAGAAAATTATGTGGACCCACTGTACATAGCGATAAATATATTAATTGTACCAGATCATTCTGTTTTTAAATCTTCTTGTATATGATATTTCTAGACTGCTACTTTTTTTTTAACGGTTGATTTTATTTATGTTAACGTACTGTATGGATTGCTAACTTGTATAGGTTTTTATATTTAATTATGGCACTAACTTTTGATGTAATGTAATATACTTTTATGTTTTTTCTTTTATGAACCGAATAAAGTACTTCTGACTGATAGTTACTCTAAGCAGAGATCATAACTGGAGTGTCTGCCTACTTGGATGGTAGGTACTCCAGTGGTTCTCCGCACACCCCCAACAAGAACACCTTTCAGATAGAAGATGAAATACTCCTCATTAAAAAACACTACATTATGATGCAGGAACAGTCCACAAACCAGCTACCCATCCGACCACATATTGACTGTCTTTGATCATCTCTTAGTTGCCTTTCAGCTAGGTTTGCGCTATGTAAATACTACATACATAATGCATACAATACGCTACTCTCGAAATACTTTAACATTTGGTTAAATATATACATTTTAGAGAGATCTAGGCCAACCGTGTCCACCCAGTATGACTAATACAACGTATATCCACTCAGCATAACTTTTTTTTTTATGTCCGTTTTTTATTAACATTATTTATGTTTTATTGAGATCCACAGGAGGAAAGTTGGTTTTTACAAAGTCGCTTCAAGAATCAAGAGTACTACAATTGTTGGCAGTGGGAATATGTAGTTAGTAATGAAGAGATATGGCAACGAGGGTCTGAGGTTGAAAAGAGTAGGGTGGTTGGCAGAGAGCAGGGTGGTTGGCAGAGAGCAGGGTGGTTGGCAGAGAGAATGGCTGGCTGGCAGTGACCGGAAGGAAGCAACCGGAGTCGGATAGAAAGGCATTGGACAGACGAAGAGAGCGAGACGAGCATTATGTGAGGATTTAAAGGCTTATGGTTACGTAAGATTGCGCGCAATCTAACAAGCTACTCCTCCCCATGGCAGACGAAGGCCTCACTTCGCAGCCGCGCACCCCACCGGCAGCACGTGCCAAGCATCCGGGAACAGCAGGGCCCTCTCAAGGACTCCTGCCCTCTTGCTGCAGCGGGGGTACACCGCCTTATCACTGAGGCACATCCGGGAACTTCTAGTCTCACTTCCATATTCATGAGGCTGATAAAAACATTACCAGCTTTTAATCCAGGATTTCAGGGAGGGGGAACCTTGGACTGCAGGGCGCGCGCTCCATGTGGAAAGTCGTCACTGTGGAATGAGAGAGTCTCCACTCAACCCTACCCCCACCCCACAGACCACCTCCAACCTTCAGCACTGCGGAGAGTGCTTGGCAGACACTGCCCGTCTAACCCTCCAGTTACACAGCATCATGGCATCTCATGCACACCTACCCTGCCCCTCTCAATTTAGCATTCTGTAAACACAATCTGAAACATATCTACCATTCTTTCACCATAGCGCTGCTGTCAATAAACACAATCTCTTGCATCTGTATCTATCTCCCTGCATTAGCTTGTAAACACCGTCTCATACACACCTGCCCTTCCTTTCTTGCTGCATTGAATTGTAAACACAGACTCGTACAAATCTGCCCTACCTGGCACACTGCATTAGAGTGTAAACACCGCCTCGTACATCTGTCCTTTCTGTCTCACTGCATTAGAGTGTAAACGCCGCCTCGTACATCTGTCCTTTCTGTCTCACTGCATTAGAGTGTAAACACCGCCTCGTACATCTGTCCTTTCTGTCTCACTGCATTAGAGTGTGAACGCCGCCTCGTACATCTGTCCTTTCTGTCTCACTGCATTAGAGTGTAAACGCCGCCTCGTACATCTGTCCTTTCTGTCTCACTGCATTAGAGTGTAAACACCGCCTCGTACATCTGTCCTTTCTGTCTCACTGCATTAGAGTGTAAACGCCGCCTCGTACATCTGTCCTTTCTGTCTCACTGCATTAGAGTGTAAACACCGCCTCGTACATCTGTCCTTTCAGTCTCACTGCATTAGAGTGTAAACACCGCCTCGTACATCTGTCCTTTCTGTCTCACTGCATTAGAGTGTAAACACCGCCTCGTACATCAGTCCTTTCTGTCTCACTGCATTAGAGTGTAAACGCCGCCTCGTACATCTGTCCTTTCTGTCTCACTGCATTAGAGTGTAAACGCCGCCTCATACATCTGTCCTTTCTGTCTCACTGCATTAGAGTGTAAACACCGCCTCGTACATCTGTCCATTCTGTCTAACTGCATTAGAGTGTAAACGCCGCCTCGTACATATCTGTCTTTTCTGTCTCACTGCATTAGTGTAAACACCGTCTTATACATATCTGCCCTTCCTGTCTCACTGCATTAAATTGTAAAGACCGTCTCGTACATATCTGCCCTTCCTGTCTCACTGCATTAAATTGTAAAGACCGTCTCGTACATATCTGCCCTTCCTGTCTCACTGCATTGGCTTGTAAACACTGTCTCGTACACATCTACCCTTACGTCTCACTGCATTGGCTTGTAAACAAAGTCTCATGCATATCTGCCCTTTCAGACTCACTGCATTAGAGTATAAACACAGTCTCACACATATGCCCTTCCTGTCTCGCTGCATAGCTTGTAAACACGTCTCCTACATATCTGCCCTACCTGTCTCACTACATTAGCTTGTAAACAAAGTCTCGTACACATTTGCCTTTTATTTCACTGCATTAGCTTGTAAACACCGTCTAGTAAGTATCTGCCCTCCCATTTCACTGCATTAGATTGTAAACACTGCCTGCTACATAGCGGTCTTTCTTTTTTACTGTATTACCACACAAACACGGTCCCAAACACATTAGCTTGTAAGCACCTACGCCAGCTTGTAAACACTGCCCAGTACACACCTACCCTTCTGTTTCAATCCTTTAGATTGTGAACACCGTCTCGTATACATCTACCCTTCTGTTTTACTCCTTTAGATTGAAAATACCGTCTCGTACATATCTACTCTTCTGTTTCACTCCTTAAGATTGTAAACCCTGTCTCGTATACATCTACCCTTCTGTTTTACTCCTTTAGATAGCAAACAGTATCTTGTACACATCTACACTTCTGTCTCTCTCCTTTAGATTGTAAACACTGTCTCATGTACATCTATCTACCCTTCTGTGTCACTCCTTTAGATTTTAAATACCATCTCGTATACATCTACCATTCTGTCTTACTCCTTTAGATTGTGAACACTGTCTAATATAAATCTGCCCTTCTGTTTTACTCCTTTAGATTGTAAATACCGTCTTGTATACATCTGTCCTTCCTGTCTCACTGAATTGGCTTGTAAACACGGTCTCGTACGCATCTACCCTTTTGTCTCACGGCATTACCTTGTAAACAAAGTCTCATGCAGATCTGACCATTCCGACTCACTGCATTAGCTTGTAAACGCCGTCTGTACATATTTGTCCTTCCTATCTCACTGCATTAGAGTATAAACACAGTCCACACATATGCCCTTCCTGTCTCGCTGCATAGCTTGTAAACACGTCTCATACATATCTGCCCTACCTGTCTCACTACATTAGCTTGTAAACCAAGTCTCCTACACATTTGCCTTTTATTTCACTGCATTAGCTTGTAAACACCACCTAGTAAGTATCTGCCCTCCCATTCCACTGCATTAGATTGTAAACACTGCCTGCTACATAGCGGTCTTTCTTTTTTACTGTATTACCATACAAACACGGTCCCAAACACATTAGCTTGTAAGCACCTACGCCAGCTTGTAAACACTGCCCAGTACACACCTACCCTTCTGTTTCACTCCTTTAGATTGGAAATTTCGTCTCGTATACATCTAACCTTCTGTTTTACTCCTTTAGATTGGAAATACCGTCTTGTACACATCTACTCTTCTGTTTTATTCCTTACGATTGTAAACACCGTCTCGTACACATCTACCCTTCTGTTTTACTCCTTTAGATTGGAAATACTGTCTCGTACACATCTACCCTTCTGTTTATACCGTCTCGTATACATCTACTCTTCAGTTTCACTCCTTAAGATTGTAAATACCGTCTCGGACACATCTAGCCTTCTGCCTCACTCCTTTAGATTGTAAACCCTGTCTTGTATACATCTACCCTTCTGTTTTACTCCTTTAGATAGCAAACAGAAGTGTAGATGTGTACAAGATACTGTTTGCTATCTAAAGGAGTAAAACAGAAGGGTAGATGTACATGAGACGGTGTTTACAATCTAAAGGAGAGACAGAAGTGTAGATGTGTACAAGATACTGTCTCTCCTTTAGATTGTAAACACTGTCTCATGTACATCTACCCTTCTGTTTTACTCCTTTAGATTGTAAATACCATCTCATATACATCTACCATTCTGTCTTACTCCTTTAGATTGTAAACACTGTCTAATATAAATCTACCCTTCTAGTTTACTCCTTTAGATTGTAAATACCGTCTCATACACATCTATCCTTCTGTTGTACTCCTTTAGATTGTAAACACCGTCTCATTCATATCTCTCCTATTTGTCTCACTGCATTAGAGTGTAAACGCAGTCTCGTACATATCTGCCCTGCCTGTCTCAATGCATTAGAGTGTAAACACCGTCTCGTACATATCTGCCCTTCCTATCTCACTGCATTGGCTTGTAAACACGGTCTCGTACGCATCTACCCTTTTGTCTCACGGCATTACCTTGTAAACAAAGTCTCATGCAGATCTGACCATTCCGACTCACTGCATTAGCTTGTAAACGCCGTCTGTACATATTTGCCCTTCCTATCTCACTGCATTAAAGTATAAACACAGTCCACACATATGCCCTTCCTGTCTCGCTGCATAGCTTGTAAACACTGTCTCATACATATCTGCCCTACCTGTCTCACTACATTAGCTTGTAAACCAAGTCTCGTACACATCTGCCTTTTATTTCACTGCATTAGCTTGTAAACACCACCTAGTAAGTATCTGCCCTCTCATTTCACTGCATTAGATTGAAAACACTGCCTGCTAGATAGCGGTCTTTCTTTTTTACTGTATTACCATACAAACACGGTCCCAAACACATTAATTAATTAATTAATTAATTGCAAGTTTATATAGCGCTAGGATCGACTCCCGGAGGAGTATCTCCGCGCTTCGACCGCTGCGAAACCCTTCCTGGCTTCCCTGAGAGATGGTCCCTTAATGGGTATCTCCAGGGTGAGACCAGGAATCCCCGGCGGTCTAGTGGGGCCGTTAGTGAAGATGAGGCAAGCTAGTGCCCAGAGTTGCCGAGTGCGATCGCTGATCTGAGTGGGCACCAAGGCGAGAGAATTATCGAGTCCGCTGACCCTGGTCCAGAAACCTGCCGCGTCGGGAATCGAACCCTGGTCCCGGGCCGTCCTCTGCTCTCGGGTCTGCCGCCTCTAACCAGTGAGCCACACTACTTCACTGCTTTACATTAGCTTGTAAGCACCTACGCCATTAGCTTGTAAGCACCTACGCCAGCTTGTAAACACTGCCCAGTACACACCTACCCTTCTGTTTCACTCCTTTAGATTGTGAACACCGTCTCGTATACATCTACCCTTCTGTTTTACTCCTTAAGATTGTAAATACCGTCTCGTATACATCTACCCTTCTGTTTATACCGTCTCGTATACATCTACTCTTCTGTCTCACTCCTTTAGATTGTAAACACTGTCTCGTACACATCTACCCTCTGTCTCGCTCCTTTAGATTGTAAACACTGTCTTGTACGCATCTACCTTTCTGTGCCACTCCTTTAGATTGCAGTGTCTTGTACACATCTACACTTCTGTCTCTTCTTTAGATTGTAAACACTGTCTCATATACATCTACCCTTCTGTTTTACCCCTTTAGATTGCAAACACTGTCTTGTACACATCTACCCTTCCGTTTCAATCCTTTAGACTGTAAATACAGTCTTGTATACATCTACCCTTCTGTTTTACTCCTTTAGATTGTAAATACTGTTTTCGTATACATCTACCCTTCTGTTTTACTCGTTTAGATTGTAAATACCGTCTCGTACACATCTACCCTTTTGTTTTACTCCTCCTTTAGATTGTAAATACCGTCTCGTATACATATACCCTTCTGTTTATACCGTCTCGTATACATCTACCATTCTGTCTTACTACTTTAGATTGTAAACACTGTCTTATATACATCTACCTTTCTGTCTCACTACTTTAGATTGTAAACACAGTCTCGTACACATCTACCCTTCTGCTGTACTCCTTTAGATTGTAAACACCGTCTCATATACATCTACCCTTCTGTCTCACTCCTTTAGATTGTAAACACTGTCTCGTACGCATCTACCCATCTGTCTCACTCCTTTAGATTGTAAACATTGTCTCGTACACATCTACCCTTCTGTGTCACTCCTTTAGATTGTAAACACGGTCTCGTACGCATCTACCCTTCTGTCTCACTCCTTTAGATTGCAAACAGTCTCATACACATCTACCCTTCTGTCTCACTCCTTTAGATTGTAAACACTGTTTCATACACATCTACCCTTCTGTGTAACTTCTTTAGATTGTAAACATTGTCCCCTATGCATCTACCCTTCTGTCTCACTCCTTTTAGATTGTAAACACTGTCTAGTACACATCTAACCTTCTGTGTCACTCCTTTAAATTGTAAGCACGGTCTTGTTCGAATCTACCCTTCTGTCTCACTCCTTTAGATTGTAAACACCATCCCGTACACATCTGCCATTCTATCTCATTCCTTTAGATTGTAAACAGTCTCATACACATCTACCCTTCTGTCTCACTCCTTTAGATTGTAAACACTGGCTCATACACGTCTACCCTTCTGTCTCACTCCTTTAGATTGTAAACACTGTCTCGTACACATCTACCCTTCTGTCTCACTCCTTTAGATTGTAAACACTGGCTCATACACGTCTACTCTTCTGTCTCACTCCTTTAGATTGTAAACACCATCCCGTACACATCTGCCATTCTATCTCATTCCTTTAGATTGTAAACAGTCTCGTACACATCTACCCTTCTGTCTCACTCCTTTAGATTGTAAACACTGGCTCATACACGTCTACCCTTCTGTCTCACTCCTTTAGATTGTAAACACTGTCTCGTACACATCTACCCTTCTGTCTCACTCCTTTAGATTGTAAACACTGGCTCATACACGTCTACCCTTCTGTCTCACTCCTTTAGATTGTAAACACTGTCTCGTACACATCTACCCTTCTGTCTCACTCCTTTAGATTGTAAACACTGTCTCGTACACATCTACCCTTCTGTCTCACTCCTGTAGATTTAAAACACTGTCTCGTACACATCTACCCTTCTATCTCACTCCTTTAGATTGTAAACAAGGTCTAGTACACATCTACCCTTGTGTCTCACTCCTTCAGATTGTAAACAATGTCTCGTACACATCTACCCTTCTGTCTTACTCTTTAGATTGTAAACACTGTCTCGTACACATCTACCCTTCTGTGTCGCTCCTTTAGATTGTAAACACGGTCTCGGACTCTCATCTGGCATTCTGTCTCACTCCTTTAGATTATAATAATGTCTCGTACACATCTACTCTTCTGTCTTAATCCTTTAGATTGTAAATACTGTCTCGTACGCATCTGCCCTTCTGTGTCACTCCTTTAGATTGTAAACACTGTCTCTTATGCAACTGCCCTTCTGTCTTACTCCTTTAAATTGTAAACACTGTCTCGTACGCATCTACCCTTCTGTCTCACTCCTTTGGATTGCAAACAGTGTCTTGTACACCTCTACCCTTCTGTGTCACTCCTTTGGATTGTACACACTGTCCCGTACCCTTCTGTCTTATTACATCATCTTGTAAAGACTTCATATCTACCTTTCCATTTTAATGCATCAGTTTGCACACACCATGTCATACATATTGAGCCCACTGCCTCACTGCAACAGCTTTTAGACACTGACTCATACACATTGATCTCTCTGGTTGACTGCATCCGTGTATAAATACCCACATATCTTGGGCCGTCCATGTATTACTGCGCAGAAACCCTCCCATGCCTACCTACTCTTCTGTCACACAGCATGATGCATGCTCTATGCCTTGCAGCATGCCAATTTACAATTGGTGGCATCATGGCTGCCATCAATGTGTAAGCACTACATGTCTCTGTATCTCACTGCTTTGAATGGGTGCCTCTCCTCAGGTCACAGCATTTGTGCTCCGAATACCTCTACCCTGGGATGAAACTGAAATGCCCTCCCTTGTAGTTCTAGACCCCGGTATCAGGGCGTTAAAGGCTCACCCCACCCATGCAACCTGGGCCTTTGTCAGAGGGTGTGCTGTCCCTGTAGCATTAGGATAATCAACAAGAACTGCAAGCAGGCCTGAGGAGGCTTCTGGTAGGAGTCGTATTCTGAGGGAAAACATAGAGGGGGTGTTGTGGCTCATCCTGACTACCTCCCCAAATATCTGCTGTGAGGCCCCCTGTCCACTTATTTGGACTGACCACTCTCTACTTCGTTTTCACATCAAAGACGTATGGGTCGCCTCCACTCCTATTACACCCTCCCATAACCTGAGAAGGCAATGACATAAAATCACACCGACCATTTCGCGAATGCCCTACCCACCAATATCATTTTGACTTCTAAAAACATTGAGGAGGACTTGGCCAACTATAACATTCTAGTTAACACTACATTAGATCAACTGGCCCCACTAAAACCCTTCCCTACCAATTCCAACAGAACACAGGCGACATGGTTTTCTCCCAATCTACGGAAAGAAAAAAGCCATTGCAAAAAGCTAGAAAGATGCTGGTGTCTTTCACATGACAATTGATAAAGAAGCCTACAAGAGCCTTCTGGCCCTATACCATAAAAATCTAAAGGCACGCAAAACCCACAATGTGTCACAACTCAACCAGGCACGAAAATCCTCTAATGAACTCTACCACATTCTTAACTCTTTCACGAACCCTAAGGCATGTCATAACGAAGTAACCCCAACACAAGACCTGTGTGACAAGCTGGCTAACCACTTTACTCAGATTGAGACCATTTACGACAGTATCACGAAAGATAAGGACCTTCAGAAAGACACCACCACCCTCTACCCCTCACACTCCCTCTTTGCTCATTCCTTGGACTGCTTCCCCCCCCACTTTCAACTGACACAGTGGAGTCCCTAATAAAAACAGTAAAATCAGACTCCCCTCAGGATATCCTACCTGCTAAGGTATCCTCACTAATTCACAAACAGTTGGCACCCATGATCTGCCCCGTTCTCAACTCCTCCCTGACCAAGGGCAAATTACCTTCTGAATGGAAGGCTCCCCAAATAATTCCTATTAGAAAGAAACCTAATGCTCCTCTGGATGATTTGTCTAACTAATGTCCTATCGCCCTGTTACCCTATCTGAGTAAACGTTTAGAGAAATGTTAATAAATACCTCTCCGACTTTATGGAAGTAACAGGAGGCTTTGACTCCACACAGTCCAGTTTTCGTACCAGATTTAGTACGGAGTCAGCACTTACTGCAATCACTGATAACCTTAGGCACTTCCCGGATAATGGACAGGCAGCATTACTGGTGCTCCTGGATTTGTCAGCAGCGTTCGACACGATTTTGCATTCCATCCTACCAACTAGATTAAGAAACGTTGGTATCCAAAATCTTGCCTTTCAATGGATGTCAAACTTCCTAACAAATCGTACCTAAACTGTCAATCTCGGCACCTTCCACTCTTCAACATCAGAGTTGACTAAAGATGTGCCCCAGGGATCCTGCCTTAGTCCCACGCTGTTTAACATTTATGTGGCTCCTCTTGCAGATCTACTTAGGAAACTGGGCTTCATCCCAATCTCATTCGCTGATGATACCCAACTCCAAATGGCATTTGACAAAAACGCCATCAATTCTCAGTCTGCCGTCTCTGAAGGTATGACAGACATTTTGGACTGGATGAGGAACAACTTCCTTCAGCTAAATGCTAGTAAAACTGAAATTATGCTCTTCGGAGAGGCCCCCCTACTCTGGTAAAAAACCTAGGAGTACATTTAGACCAGAAACTCACTATGCAAGAGCAAGTCTCAACCACTGTGAGCTCTTGTTTCCACACAATAAGTCTTTTGAGGAAGGTCTTTCCTTTCCTCCCTAAGACGGTCCGGAAAACTCTCCTTCAGGCACTAGTAATAAGTCGTCTTGACAACTGCAATGCCTGCTTGATCTCAGCTAATGAATCCTCTCTTAACAGACTCCAAGTGGTCCAAAACACAGCGGCCAGACTAGTCTCCAATTCTTCTGCCAGGACCGCTTCCTTGCCTCTACTCCTGGGACTACACTGGCTGCCCATCAGCAAGCGCATCGGTTTTAAAATCTGATGCATAGTACACAAGGCACTACACGGCAACGCCCCCAGCTATCTCGCCGTCAGACTCATACGATACCAGCCTTCCAGAACACTCCGATCTGGCTCTAAATCGCTCCTCGCGGTACCTTTTGTAAAGAAATCCCATATAGGTGGGAAAGCCTTCTATCATCTGGACCCTTCCTACTGGAATCAACTTCCTCTACACCTCCGCGAATGCACCAACTATTTGCAATTCCGCAGGTTTCTTAATACCTGTGAGGAGGGACTCACCGGTATATCCCCATTGGCGGAGGTTCCCCGTGGTCAGCCTGCTATTCATGGGATTCAAGGCAACGGGAGGAATCCGGATCCAAAACTCAAACGTCCATGCCGTCTTTCCGTGTCTCTACAGAGAGCCGGCAACCAGAATCCGGAAGGGGTGGGGATTAACCCCGGAGGCAGTTGCGAGAAACCAATGAAAGAACCGGACTGTGTGAAGGAAGGCGGTCACTCGGATGGTGCCGAAAACGAGGAGAGGACGCCAGAAGGAGAAGCAGATAAGAAGTATCCTGGGGAAAGAACCAGCTCGCAGGAATCCAGCGGTGGAGACGTCGCGGACGAAGAGCAGGACGAGCCGTGGTGTGAGGACTGGTGGAGTCCCCCGGAGGATGCTGGAGAGCGGCCGTAACTCAGGAGAGTTACAGCAGAGCTGGTGAGTGGGGTGTGCCACGGGACTTGGAGGGAGGGGGTGGGTAAGAAAAGGGCACGGGTGGGAAAACCTGAGCACCTAGAATTTGGTGAACCTAATACCGGGTATGAAGTACTGTTTAGTGCCTCACTCTTAGCTGAACGTAAATCTTGTACTTTATTCATTTCGGACTTAAAGTGCTTCCTTTCAACTGAGGCTATTACATCCTAGTCCTTTCCTTTTCCCCCTCACACTAATCCTCCCATCGACACCAATCATTGTATATTCCCAAAAACTACTTACCCTACGATAACTCCTTCTTCTGACTAAAAGTCTGGAACACTGCACGGTGTGGTGATGGGTTACCCGTAATACTTCCCCAAGGAAGCCTTTGAACTGACGGCTCTTCTTTTCCCTCTTTTATCAATCAATCAATCAATCAGAAGTTTGTTAGAGCGTGACTACTCACCCGTGAGGGTCTCAAGGCGCTAGGGGTGTGGGGGGGGGGTGAGGGGGGGTGCAGGGTACATTCCATCACGGAGGGGGTCTGTCGAAGAGCCAGGTTTTGAGGTTTCTTGCGAAGATGGGGAGCGATGTTGTCTGTCTGAGGTGGAGCGGAAGGGCGTTTCATGCTTTGGCCGCGAGGAAGGAGAAGGAGCGGCCTCCCGATCTGGTCTTTCTGGTGCGAGGGACCACAGCGTAGGAAAGCTGGGCTGATCGTAGGGTCCTTTGAGGTGCGTGGAATTTGAGTCGGCTGTTCTGGTATGCTGGTCCGGTGCCGTGGAGGGCCTTGTGTGCGTGGGTGAGCATCTTAAAGGTGATTCTCGCCTCGACGGGGAGCCAGTGGAGTGTGCGCAGGGAGATGTGGCAGTGTTTTGGCAGGTTGAGGACCAGTCTTGCGGCAGCGTTCTGGGTGTTCTGTAGCTTGCAGATTAGGTTTTTGTTTATTCCGGCGTAGAGTGCATTGCCGTAGTCGAGTCTGCTGGTGACCAGGGCGTGAGTGACTGTTTTTCGGTGTTCGAGGGGGATCCATTTGAAGGTCTTACGAAGGAGGCGGAGGGTGTGGAAGCAGGAAGATGAGACAGAGTTGATCTGGCGGTCCATTTTGAGCTCGGAGTCCAGGATGATTCCCAGGTTGCGTGCGTGGTCAGTGGGAGTTGGCGGGTTTCCGAGGACGGTGGGCCACCAGGTGTCGCTCCAGGCGTCGGGGTTCGGGCCCATGATGAGTACTTCTGTTTTGTTGGTGTTTAGTTGTAGGCAGCTGTTTTTCATCCATTTGGCGACGGCTTCCATGCCTTCTCGAAAGTTGCGTCTGGCGGTGTTGGGCTCGTTGGATAGGGAGAGGATGAGCTGGGTGTCGTCTGCGTATGACACGATGTTGAGTCCGTAGGTTCTGACGATGGGGGAAAGTGGAGCCATGTAGACGTTGAAGAGCGTTGGGCTGAGGGAGGAGCCCTGGGGGACTCCGCAGGTGGTAGGTGTGGGGTCCGAGAGGAAAGGGGGGAGTCTGACCCGCTGCGTCCTGCCGGACGCAGCCTCCGGGGAAAACCCTTGGACTCCGACGACGAGGAGCCTGGAACATCGCCCTCCACAAGACCCGAAGAAGAGGAAGGAATCAAAGAAGAAGAACCGTGTGACACTCGGACATTGGCTTCCCCTGACTGTATACCTGTTGCAAATAAACCATCACCTGTTCGCACCTATATACAGCCTCCTCGCTTGTATATCAAACCTGCGCTTCCACAATACCGAACTCTTCTGAACCCCTCCGCTGACTCTGTAGCACTTCCGTAGCACGGAGATACCCCTGTGGGGGTGATTCAGGTGCTTAACAAGACAAATAAATAAATAAACATCCTTGATTGTAAAAGGGTGAAATTTTACAAATATCCCAGGCCACAGCTCCTAGTGCCCATACAGATCAGGTGACCAAATGGAAGGGTGGGCAGGTAGGTCCACCCCAAAACAGAAGGCAGTGGTTGTTCATGCGGTTGGCAGGAGATGCAGCTATGATGTACTCCATGTCCACTGGCTCTCCTGCTATGGAGGGAAAGAGTGGATAAGGCCTCATTTTCTTTCCCTTTCTGTTTGCTACCACTGGTCATCACTCCAAACCCACTGGGCACCGGGAAGGGCATCAATCAGAAGGGACTCTCTTCACCTTTTCACAGGGGTCAACAGAGGATCCTACTACCTTTTCCAGATTCATTATGCTCCTTGTGTTTGCTTGATTAGGTTGTCTTCAGCTTCTCCTGCCCCCTCTCAAGCTCCTATGACCTCAAACTCCTCAAGCCTCCTGTGACCTCAAGCTCCTCAGGCCTCCTGTGACCTCAAGCTCCTCAGGCCTCCTGTGACCTCAAGCTCCTCAGGCCTCCTGTGTCCTCAAGCTCCTCAGGCCTCCTGTGACCTCAAGCTCCTCAGGCCTCCTGTGACCTCAATCTCTTCAGGCCTCATGTGACCTCAAGCTCCTCAGGCCTCCTGTGACCTCAAGCTCCTCAGGCCTCCTGTGACCTCAAGCTCCTCAGGCCTCCTGTGACCTCAAGCTCCTCAGGCCTCCTGTGACCTCAAGCTCCTCAAGCCTCCTGTGACCTCAAGCTCCTCAGGCCTCCTGTGACCTCAAGCTCCTCAGGCCTCCTGTGACCTCAAGCTCCTCAGGCCTCCTGTGACCTCAATCTCTTCAGGCCTCATATGACCTGAAGCTCCTCAGGCCTCCTGTGACCTCAAGATCCCCAGGCCTCCTGTGACCTCAAGATCCTCAGGGCTCCTATGGCCTCAAGCTCCTCAGGCCCCCTGTGACCTCAATCTCTTCAGGCCTCATATGACCTCAAGTCCCTCACGCCTCCTATGACCTCAAACTCCTCAAGCCTCCTGTGACTTCAAGCTCCTCAGGCCTCCTGTGACCTGAAGCTCCTCAGGCCTCCTGTGACCTCAAGCTCCTCAGGCCTCCTGTGACCTCAATCTCTTCAGGCCTCATATGACCTGAAGCTCCTCAGGCCTCCTGTGACCTCAAGATCCTCAGGCCTCCTGTGACCTCAAGATCCTCAGGCCTCCAGTGACCTCAAGATCCTCAGGCCTCCTATGGCCTCAAGCTCCTCAGGCCCCCTGTGACCTCAATCTCTTCAGGCCTCATATGACCTCAAGCTCCTCAGGCCTCCTGTGACCTCAACCTCCTGAGGCCACCATTGACCTCACGCTCCTCCAGCCATGTGACCTAAAGCTTCTGCAGCCCCATGACCATATCCTCCTCTGTCCCCAGGACTGTGTACTCCTCAAGCCTTACAACCTCATATCCTCAGGCCTAATGACCTTGAGGTACATTGGATTTCATACATTACACCGTGAGGCCACAATGTGATCGCAATCCCTACTGAGAAAAGAATTGAAGCTTGTTAGCGAGAGTTGACACATATGACCAAATGGGATATGGCATGGTTCAGTCTCCAATAACGTGCAGTCAAATAGCCCTGGAATGTAATTTTATGTATAAACCTACACAAAAGGAAACATTGCTTATGATAACAATTGTTTGAGAGCATCTGCTTATCCTACATCCATTTGATTGGGTTTCTAGTCTTGCAAAGCCCTCGAATGCCCTGGGCGTCTTGGCGCTGCTTCTGACTTTAGGAAGAGAAGGTCCTCTACTAATAATTAATGAGAGCACCAATGTGCTATCTATTGTACGCAATCCTGAGGTTGGGATTGGAAATGCAGCTTACTTAATTAAAGCTTTCACTTAAAAAAAAAAGAAATGCCTTGCAAAATTAGAAATTTCCTTTAAGAATCTAAGAAAATATCACGTTTTGGTGACTTTGCCTTCTCCAAAAGGGATCAACTCATCCAACTGTGCCTTGATTTTTATTAGGTGCTCTGGTATTTTCTGTCCTTGTGCCCTTGCTAACAAAAGAGTCTCTGACCAGTAAAAGCATGTCTGGCAAAAGCAAAATCAATCTGTATTATTCCCCTAAATTCACAATTCCAGATTTTCCTTTTTTGCTTACAGGTGATGTCTGAGACTTCTCCAAGAGTGGTGAGAGGTTTCTGGAAGTGTAAGGTGACTACTGAAGACGGATGGTGATTCTAAGTTGGGCAAAATAGCCCTAGTAATCCATTTATGGCTAGAGCTGGGACCTTCCACAAGAGCCTAGCTCCAAGTCTCCCTGGCTTGACACCACCACATCTGACTTTAGCAGTAGAGGAGGGGTGTTAGGGGGTCCTAATTTCCTACTTTAACACCACCATCCGTAATTTAGTTTTAATCCTGACCTTGGAACCTACCAATAAAGCTTTATCAGGTATCCAGGAACCAGTTTTAACCTCACTATTCTGACTGCACTTTTTGTTCTATCACTGTACCCAGTCCTGGATTGTCATATTCTGTTGTGAACACTGTCACTTTCATTTTTGTGTTGTATTCTGTCCTTGTATTTTATGTTCCCCCCTCCCTATGCTCCGCCCTGTCCGTGGCTACGCCTGGGCGTCACAGCAGACCCGATGATGAAGCATGTCACACACATTGTGTGTGAGTGAGGGCAGTTTTTCATAATACACAAGTGTGTCACTGCTTGTACGCCTCGTTATATGTATTTCTTTCCTCTCCACCCCTATACGTGTATTTTACACAGATAGGAACTATTAGTAAGAAACATTTAAGAGGCATAAAGAGGGTTCATGATGATGATTCCTGCTCAGAATTGTGCAAGGAGTATAATACTTAATCCAAGCTTTAAAAGTGAAATGGTGCCATACGTAAAAATTGTGGCCAGCAAAGGAATTAATTTTTAAAAACATCCAGGACTTGCACATGGGAGTAAGAGTTTGAGGAACCATGGAAAAAGCTCTCTCTCTAGCTTCTAAACAAGTTAGAGAATTGTACAAGTCAAGTGTTGTATTTCTGCATCACTGTGTGCCTACTATCGAATGGCCATGCTGTGCCTTACCTAACTGTGACCCTTTATAACCTGACTACGAGTTATCACTTGGAGATGCAGTACTCCTCAGGATAAGCAGTCTGTTGTGGACGTCTCACTCTGAGTGACTCCACAGTGACTATATACTCTTTTGATTGCTTCTGGGGGTCTATAAGTTCCTCCACCCCATAGGATTCCGTTTGAGAGACCTCATTGCCACTCTTTCCGATTGAAACAAATATCGGGCGTAGGACACTCACATATGGTCCCACAATCGGACATATACGAAGAGTGAGGGTGCTTTCGTGACCCAAGTGACCATTCACTATGAGCTCTTCGAGTGTGTAAAGTTTTACTATGAGCTCTGTGAGTGTGTAAAGTTTTACTGTTGTGCTCGGGTCTCGTTTAACCTACCTGCACCCTTGACATCAATGTCCCGATCAACTGTTAGTTTGTGCTTTTTCCTAAAATTAGTACATAGACAACAACGCATTTAGCGCTATTAGCCATGAGTTTCAAGCCACGGCGCATGTGCGCAAGAGCAGTGTCTCCCTGCACGCGCTGACGTCTTCAATGTGTATCGCGCTAATGCGCATGCGCATGTGAGTAGTATCTCTTCGTTCACGCCACAGTCTGCCGAGTTCTAATGGCGACTGTGGCTATTTCTTTCCATTATTGGCAGCTATATAAGTGCGATAAGCGGACTCCCCGACACCTCCATTTCCGCTCGGGTCACTATCCGAGTCACCGACGGACAGGTCAGTCTTCTGTTCATCTCGTTGTAGTCAACCTGCACTTGTCAGAGTAGGTATTGAGGTCTCGCACTATGGAGTCTCGTGTTTTGGTTGAGGAATCTTGTGCTGTCTAGCTATGACGGCCCGTTAAGCCTATGAATCTTTAGGGCATTACCAAGGTCTTTGCTGTTTAATGTCGTGGGGTAAATATTATATCCTGTATCATGGTAATTTGCTATTCCTAGCTCTAGGTCACACATACTGCTTCTCATAGGACATATGCCTTATAACCTATTGTGTACACCCATTTGGTGGTACTTGAGTATGTCTCTGTGTCTGATGGGAATTGTATTAGTTGGGTCCATCACATGTGCGATGCACATTAAAGTAGGGTCTGTGAGGTTTTTGCAGAAGGGGCACTTGCACACGTATGTTAGGTTTCTGTGTAGAGCAATTGGCTTGGAAACTATAGGGTTGTTACTCATTGTTTCCTTTTATCTACACTATAGAGCGGGGTCTCACACTCCCGAGCGGTTGCCGGGTGAGGTGAGGTCTTCACCCACACAAGGCTGGGTGAGTAGCATCATGCGGAAATGCCTCATGTTGTTGGAGCTATTAAGCTTTTTTCTAAATATGCAGAATGTCAATTATTCATGCAAGTGTGTTATGTCTGTGCGGCTTGTTTGTATGTATCTGGATGCGTATTCGATATATGATGTTGTTGTAAATCAAACTCCATTTTTCAGGAAGAAGACGATCTCCTTTCCTTCCAGTGGACATTCAAGTGTGATGGTTCCTGGTAGATATGTACTCAATTTTTAGTACATTGATTGGTTTTTGATTTAACATCTCACTCTGGGTTGTAGTAGCCTCTTTTTGTTATGGTCCTGAAGAAAGCTGGGGGAAAGCCCCTAGAGCTGAAACATGTTGACCGTTCTTCACAGCGCCATTGGGTAATCTTATTACCCGGCGTGTTTTTAACTTTGACACATTGAATGCGTATTGAATACTTTACAACGCCCATGTAGTCAATTTTATTTCACTATTGTCCTCTAGGCACTGCACTTTAGTCGAATATCACTTTATGATGATTATCACGGCTATCCTCCTGACATCCATTTCTGCATCGGCACTACAAGGTCGGTTGCGTCTTGGAATGATCAGTAAACATCCCATATGACGCAAACTCCACCACGACGGTGGCCTGATGGGATTCATATAGTCAGTGATCTTCACCATCATATGTTCCTGCACGCATCCTTTTAGTGCACTCTGGCTAGTACAGCTACACACTATTTTCCAGACCTGGTCTGCTCCTTTTGTGTGGTTAATCACTGTGTGCATGGCCATGTCCCGGCAGTAGCTCAACTGTACAAGACAAAACTAGCTGCGCATACCCCTTCCAGCTTTGTTACTATAACAGCGTTATGCATTGATCAGAAAATCCCAGTTTAAATCAAGAACATATAAACAAAACTAATTCTTAAGGAGAATAGAGCAACAAAATACCTTGTCCATCAAATACACTGTGTGTATTCAGAGATGCAAGTTTTTCCATTTGTGTGTCTATAACATGAGTGCTGCTCTAGATATGGTGCCTGATGACACTCCAGGGACTTTCCACTATAGAGCTGCAGTGTGGGCTTGAAGTCCTCTTTCTATTTCAGTTGTGCGGAATAGAAAGAGGACTTGTGATACTGGGTTCAAGAGCAACACTTGTACTAGTATTAGCCAGCAGTAAAATGGGCATGGAGCAGACTGAAAAGGGCAATTAAGTACAGAAGATGGGTGGAGGTGAAAGGAGTGGGAGGGAATGCACCTTCCAAAGAGAAAAACGTAATTTAAAAAAAAAGGTGAAATTGTGCTCTCAATTCTTTTTCCATCAAGATAACATTCTATCTAATGATTCTGTTATTATGACCACCTAGTTCCTCTAGTGGCAACTCTGAAGTTTTACAGCTTCGGGGCATCCAAAAGAGCAGCCCAGGAGGCTAGATCCAAGCTTACCGGTGACTGCGCAATTTAGGTTCATGCTTTGTAAATGTATCCAGGGTTGATATCCCGAAACCTAAATCTATGTTGGTCATTGTTGGAGTAGATCATTTTGTTTGTATCATGAATAATGGTCTATCACACTTACATGACAAACATAATGATCATTTTGAACTATTCAGGGGTGGCAACTGCTCCAGAAATTTACTGTGGACTTTACCTCTCATTTGGTTTAACCAACGTGGCTACTCCTGTTAATTAGAACTGTATGTACTGCTATTTTACTTAGCAGTTGGATGTTTAAGTTTACTAGCAATCACTATCTATTAACATAATGCACACTTAAGTTTACGATATGAATTCTTTAAACGTACAGCAATCCGTAATCATGGTCAAGTCTCATCAGATAAACTAATACCTGATATCAGTTCTTGTGATGTGATCAGAGAGGGGTTATGTTATGTTAATTATAGCTTATATAGCGCATGCTCACCTACAGGTCTCTTAGCGCTTGTAGAGAAATCTCAGGTACTTTCTACTACCCCGATGAGCACCAAACTAATATATTAGACAATGCCAGGGCCTCCCTAAACAGATAAGTCCTAAGACACTTCCTGAAAGGAAGGAGGGTGGGTTCCTTACGGAGGTTCTCCGGCAATTCATTCCGGAGTTGGGGAATATAATACAGAGAACGCTCTTCCACCTTTAGATGCCATTTTAGCTCATGAGGGGGCCAAGAATCCCACAGTGGACGAATGAAGTATGCGTCCCGGTGCATATTTCATCAGGAGCTCCTTGATAACCAGGAGCCTGGCCATAGATGGCTTTGTGGGCAATGCAAAGGCACTTGAACTTGGCTCTCTGTTTGACCGGAAGTCAATGCAACTTGTGTGAGCCCTTCTAGGGAGCCCATAAATTAGCCCAGCTGCATCGTTCCTGATCACCTGCAGCTTGCTGATTAATTTCTCAGGAAGGCCAATATAAAGAGCATTGCCATAGTCCAACCCGGACACGATCGTGGCCAACACGATCATCTGTAGAGTAGTAGGTGAGAGCAGGGAGGAAAAATTTTGCAGCTGTCGCATTATGTCCAGGCAAGCGCCAACCACTGAGGCCACTTGATTGTTCAGGGAAAGGTTGGCGTTGATCTTAATGCCCAGGCTTTTAATGACAGGCACTGGCGTAGGGGCAGTGCAGAGCTCTTGTAATTCCAGTGGTTACCTTTAGAGGAGATTACAAGGACCTCTGTTTTATCCGGAGTGACTTTTAATGAATAGGCTGTCATCCAAATCACAGTGTATCTAAGGATGTTCTGCACGCAAGTCTGGGCTTGCGGAGAATTATTAATCTGCAGAATAAGTTGGGTTTCGTCTGCATAATGAAATCCTTGACAGTCCATACCGGCTAGGGCTGCCACTAATGGCTGGAGATACACTTTGAAAAGGAGAGGAGATAGAGCTGAGCCCTGGGGAACCCCACAGGTGAGAGCACCACCGTTTGATGTTTGTTCACCCAGTTGGATCCTTTGGGTCCGCCCTAGCAAAGTACTCAATCCACTGGTGGGCCAACCTGCAGATGCCCAGATTGGCAATCAGAAACAGGAGTTGCGCATGATTGACCGTATCGAACACCGCTAATGGATCTAACAAAATCAGGGCGCTCGCATCTTTGTTATCGGCTCCAACTCTGAGCTCATCGAGCACAGCCAACATCACTACTTCAGTACTATGGTGAGCCCTGAAGCCGGCTTGCCTCACTTGGAGTAGTTGGCATTCCTCTATAAAAGATGAAAGTATTGTGAGGACATGTTCCTCCATAACCTTTGCTAATAAAGGAAGCTGGGAAATGGGTCTATAGTTTTTAAGATTGGCCGCATCAGCCCCGGGCTTCTTCAACAGTGGGGTCACCCTGGCTTCTTTCATGTTAATGGGCAGGTGGCCTGTCTCCAAGGAGTGATTAAGTAGGGAGAGGATCTCTCTTTCTAGCCCAGGAAGGGTCATATGAAAAATCCTTGGAGGATCGGGATCTGCAGGGGAACCCGATTTGATGCGATTCATTCAAAGCATGATAAGCGAGCTAAGTCTAAGTTCGGACGGTGAGCTTCTCACCTGAGGTGCGGGGGCTAGAGTCTGATCCAGGGCCATCTGATTTGTTGGAGTGTTATCTCTCTCAGTGAGAATATCCCTGACTTTCTGAAGTAAGAAGTCGTGAAATGTATTGCAGTCCGTCGGCTCAGCTGCCAATTTCTGTTCTGACTAAGCTCTTTGAGAATTCTAAATGCTTATCTCCGTTTATTGGTAGCATCAGGTCAACCATGTCAATTTTGTTAATCCTATGACACTTTTCAAACCCAATATCGAATAAATATGGACTCAGCACTTGCTCTCAGGGTATAGATCAGAATGCCCAGAATCTGGAACTCTTACGTAGCGGATTCATTCAGCCTGTCCAGACTCTTCAGTCACTATCAACCTTGTTCCTCAGTGATTGGTAATTCGGGCACTCCTGATGTGGTACCCTTGCTGCTAACAGCTTTATACTCTGCTTATTGATCTGGTTCTCACTGTCAGGAAGGCCTCCCCAGACTGAATCAGGGTTTAGAGATGGGAGCATACCTTGCGCACATGGCAGGAGAACAGAACATTCATGAATTTGTCCTTCCGTTTCAGCTCGTTGGCCACCGAGAGGAAGGTGCCTGCCGTCTGCATGTTGTCATGTTTCTGTGAAGAGAAAACACACTTTATTAAAGACAGGACTCTTGTTCCAAAGGTTTCTTCCAATCCACCACAGAAGCAGACTAGTCTGGCATGTGATAGACTGTGCTGTAATATGAACGACCTACCTGAGACGGTGGACCCAGCTCCTCCCTGCCCTGCTCCACCCAAGGATATAGACACATACGGTAGTTCAATTGAGACTCTACCCAAAGCCAACATCAGAGAACCCCAATAACAACAGACACTAAAAAATATATTCTACAAATTTGTGTCTAGAAAAAAACTTGAAGTCAAGCATTCATTTACCTCCGCAGACATTGATCCACATTCGCCACATCCCATTTACCCTGCATTTTTCTGCTGCTTAATCTTCCTTGTATCATTTCTTATTTTTACTTGCATGAATATTTTATTATTTCATCTGTACGAGGTTGTATTCATATCAATCTGTGCACTTATCCCCTCTGTTGTTCTGTTGATCTATCTTACCTCTATCCTTCTTGTGTATACCACCTGTACTGCTGTGTACAAGCATCTCCTGTATCACTTTGTCCAAAGTTCCACTCTATTGTTGTGTATAAATCGAATCTTTATTGATATGTACATACCTCACATGTATCACTGCACACACATTTCCACCTTTACACGCTATGTACTAACTGATTTTCTTGTATGTATGTAGTATTTCTATAGTGCAACCATAGCCAAAATGCAGCAGAGAGCTGCACATGGTCCAAGACAAGCATAACTTCAGCGAGTAAGAGCAGAGGAAGGTTGGTTGTAGATCGTTATTGCACTGTGTTGTAATGTTCTTTAAAGGGGTGACTCTTCAATTATTCCCTGAATTGGAGCATCGTTGTGTGGTCCGGATGGATACAGGGATGTTGTTCCAGATCCTGGGTGCATAGATGGAAAAGGCTTGCAATTTTTTTTCTTTTTTACACTTCTTAGTCTGCCGTCTGATGGTGTCCTAGCTGCGGGTGTGCCCAGACCCACCAGAGATGGTGAGCTTGTCTCTAAGATAAGTGGCGATGCTGGTAGTGATAGTTTGGTAAATGGTGCAGATCATTTAAAAAAAGGTGCAGGCCACCAAGAGGAGCCAATAGCGTTCCATGAGGGATGATGTGATCATATTTCTTCAGGCCCTCAATGAAATGTGCTGCAGCATGTAGGATGCTCCTAATGTGTGCCAGTGTGGAGCCTGGGAGGCCATGGAGTACGGCATTACCACCATCCAGATGTGAGAGTGTGAGGTCTTGAACAGTACTTCTAAAGTCACATTGTGGAAGAAACGATTTGAGTTTCTTTAGAAGAGAGAGCTGTATTGTGTGTAGTTGGTGTCCAGGGTGAATCCAAGTGGCTTGGCACAACGTGAAAGTTGGGGTTCGAAGATGTCAAGGTTCATGCCATTGTTTGTACTTGTTTATTGTTCTTGGCAAATAACAAGAATTCGGTCTTGGATAGGTTGATCTTCAGGTAGGTACTAGACTTCCAGGTCTGGATGATGTGCAAGCAATATTTGAGGCATTGTCTGAAGTAGGAAAGAATTTCAAGTAGAGTTGTGCATCATCGGCATATTGGTGAATGCCGATACTGTTATCTGTGAGTAGAGCACCAAGCAGCTCCAAGTAAAGGTTGATGACAGGGGATTGTAAGGAGTTCTGGGGATTCCATAAGTGATCAGGATCGTTTGTGACATGTAGGTACTCATGTGAACAAACTGGTGTCGGTTAGAAAGGTAGGAAGCAAACTAGCGAAGGACTGATTGAATGTGTCTGAAACACTGAGGAGAAAACCAGCAGGAATTAACTCCCCATTCAACACTATATAACAATAAAGAACCCCTGGCTCTGAAAAAGGTAAGACAAGAACCACTTTAGCCCAGCTGAAATGGAGCATTCCTTTTAAAGGACAATTTCCCTCACCCATCATAGGTGGCATGATTCACCATTGGGAATTGCCTTGCACCATGATGCCTAGTCACGGTGCGGGCTACAACCCTCTCACTGAAAGGGAGGAGTACAGCAGATGTTTTCAGAGGTATAATAAACACCCTTTAATGAGCTGGGGGTAGTGAGGTAAGCAGAGTGAGGGACAAAAATGTGAGGTAATTAAAAGTGGCTACATGGTAGGAGTACAACTTTATTCATGCACCCCTGGGTCAGGTTTAAAAACGAAGGACACAGCAGGAAAAATTAAACGAGTGAGAGTGTGTCACTGATGTAGGTCAAAATGTTTATACCCATAACCCTCAGACAAGGTGTTGCGGCATTCCTCAGAACCTATAGTGATAGGGCTTCTGCTAAAAAAAGGGAGTATATAGTGATAGTGAAATATGATACAAAACCACCCAGGGGTCTTCTATGGGTCCAAGAAGGGGATCTACTGGCGGTCATCTGCAAAACAATATATATAAAAAAATATATACAAGTAAAATGTACAACTAGGTTAAAGTTTCAAGTGGGGGTAGGATGTGGAGTCTAAGCCAGTCCACTACCTGATAGTGTGAAGTATGATCCACCCATGTTTTCCACACAGAATGCAAAACCATTACCACAGTTGGGTGAAACACAACAGGATCAAGTAAGCGCTTCTTGCATCAAAAAAGGCTTGCATGCAATGCAACCATAAGTGAGTCTTACTCGCAATTGTCTGGTGTAGTGCCTCAATTCTGGCCCTGAAGTGGGGCTCAGGGTACTCTCAATCCTATTTAGCAGTATAGGAGAGAGTATTAAAGAACAGACAAATGGTCACAGAGATATAAAAGGCTCAAGGCACTCTAAATCAAGAAAGGAAAGGCATCTTGCCAAAGAGATGGCTAAGTGGGTATGTCATTTGTACAGGTTTGGAAACTGCAAAGATCACATCTAAGTGTATTTACAACATTTATACACCAGGGAGACGCCGAAGCGTAGAGACCTAGTCACTCCGGAGGCGGAAGCCGGGAGCGGAGCTCTGTTTGTGCGTACTTGCATTTTTGATTAGAAATTTATTTTGGCAATTTGCTTTTTGTTTTTAAAACCTTACCGCCACATCCACCCTCACTCAGCCGAGTAGGTGCTGAGCCTTCACACGCCCACGGAGGCTGCCGGAATATCGAGCCGCCATCTTGGGAGGGATTCAGGGTAGCGGGCTAGTGTTTGGGACGCGATCTGCAGTATTATAAAAAGGGGCAGTGCTGTCACGAGGGCGAGAACTAGTCCCTCCTGAGGCGGAAGCCGGGAGCGGAGCTCTGTTTGTGCGTACTTGCATTTTTAATTAGAAATTTATTTTGGCAATTCGCCATTTGTTTTTAAAACCTTACCGCCACATCCACCCTCACTCTGCCGAGTAGGTAGGTGCTGAGCCTTCACACGCCCACGGAGGCTGACGGAATATCGAGCGGCCATCTTGGGAGGGATTCAGGGTAGCGGGCTAGTGTTTGGGACGCAATCTGCGGTATTATAAAAAGGGGCAGTGCTGTCACGAGCGCAAGACCTAGTCACTCCTGAGGCGGAAGCCGGGAGCGGAGCTCTGTTTGTGCGTACTTGCGTTTTTATTAGAAATTTATTTTGGTAATTTGCTATTTGTTTTTAAAACCTTACCGCCACATCCACCCTCACTCAGCCGAGTAGGTGCTGAGCCTTCACACGCCCACGGAGGCTGCCGGAATGTCGAGAGGGCATCTTGGGAGGGATTCAGGGTAGCGGGCTAGTGTTTGGGACGCGATCTGCGGTATTATAAAAATAGGCTGTCATGCCTCCGCGCAGCGGACGCAGACAGCGGACGCGCCGTCATCGCACCGAAGGAGCGCCAAAGGAGAGCCCGTCTGCGCCCATCCGCGCCAGGACGGGCCCAGGGGCCAGAGCCCCTGGTCAATATACTTCGGGGAATTTGAGGTACAATAAGGAACAGCTGTTGACATTTAGGGGAAATGAAAGCACTAGATGTTCAAATATTATATTACACGATAAGGGACAAAGTTCCTGTCCCTGCTGCAAATTTGACCTTTCATCCTATGAACTCCCTATGCCACTCACCGGTAACACTAGGTCATATTCCCTTGCATTACTTAACTGCCGCTCCCTCCCCAAACATGCCATTGAACTATGCATGCTACTAGAAGAAAGATGCCCCGATGTGCTCTTCTTAACGGAAACTTGGACGAATGCCTCGTCTGATCCCAATGTTGTTCGGGCTCTACCCCCAAAATATGGCATTATGAAACAAGACCGAGATAAGGGTCAGGGTGGTGGAATTGCAATCATTTATAAAAATACCTACGGCTGTAGAACAACGGGCTGCACTATCTCTGATTGTGAGAGTGTCATGTTTTCTATCAGTTTTTCTACCATATGTACTTTATCAGGGATTGTTTTATATCGCCCTCCAGAAGCACACGCTAACTTTTGTAACGATCTTCCTAACACTGTTATAAATCACGCAAGCATCACTCCAAATTTTTCCATTCTAGGGGATTTTAACATCCATCTGGATGAACCGGACACTCCTGCCTTTCAAAATCTTTTGGCAGGCTTAGATGTGCTTCAACTGAAACAAATCGTCACTGGCCCCACCCACAGAGCAGGTCATCTGCTCGACCATTTCTTCACCAATCTTGACCACATCATCTTGGGGAATCCACTGTAGTTCCTTGGTCAGATCATACCCTTTTATCCTTTTCCTGGTCCCCTTCCGTCCAGGCACCTCCTGTTATAAATACAAAAAAATGGAGTCGCGTCTGGTCTAAGCTACCAGTGGAGGAATGGGTTGCAAATCTTAGTCTGTCTGTTCCGGCTCTTAGCGCGAATCCTATAACAGCAAATGCATCCTTGAATAATTGGCTGGAGTCCTCTTTGGACCATACCCTGCCGAAAACAGAACTGTGTCACCGCACGGGTGCCAATAAAAACGCATGGTATACTCCGGAATTAAAAACTCTCAAGCAATCCTGTAAACAGTTGGAAAGAAAATGGAGGAAGGACTTCTCAGAGGTCAGTAAAAGCAATTATAGATCAGCTCTTCGGACCTATAAAGATAAAATAAAAACAACACAATCCAACTATTACCAAGATAAGATTGCCTCTGCCTCTAACGCCCCTAGGGAAATTTTCAACATTTTTACATCACTGGTTAGTCCTTCAGGCCCTCTCATTGAACCATCTAATGCACAGAGACGTTGCGATGAGCTAGCAATTTTTTTTGCTTCTAAAGTTCCTAGCATCTACTCGTGGTTTCAGCAGTTGGAACCCACAGTACTCCGTGCCCCCCTGATGGGTTGGTTAGACTGGAGGAATTCGTTCCCCTTGACTTACCCACTCTCCAGCGACTATTGGGGAACCTTTAAGTCTGGATCTCCGGCCGATGCCGCTCCTCCCACCACCCTTAAGTTGGTCTCTGAGATAGTCTCCCCAGTGCTACTGGATTGTATTAATCTCTCCCTCGCAACCGGACTGGTACCACCCCCCTGGAAACAGGCAAGAGTGAAGGCACTCTTAAAGAAACCAAACTTGGATCCAGAGGATTGGGCAAACTATCGTCCCATTTCTTTGTTACCTGGGATAGGTAAACTGGCCGAAAAACATTTTAAGTCCTTATTATCCACCATTTTGGAAAATAATAATGCCTTACATCCCACCCAGATGGGTTTTAGATGTAAGCAAGGTACTGAGACGGCCCTTATTGCCGTAGTCGAAGAAGCAAGGAAAACAGTGGAATCTGGAAGCTGCGCTGCTATTATTTTATTAGACCTCAGCGCGGCCTTCGACACGGTTAATCACTCGATAATGACTCAGAGATTGAGTGATGTGGGGGTATCAGGGATGGCTCCGAATTGGCTTAAGTCCTTTCTCAGGGACAGAACTTTTTCTGTCTTTGAAGATGAGGCAATTTCAAAGCAGATTCCCTTACAGTACGGCGTCCCCCAGGGATCCTCTTTAAGTCCTACCATGTTTAACATCTGCATGAGACCATTAGCCCAGGTTGTTCTTCCCTGGGGGGTCAAGTTGGTCACCTACGCCGATGACACCCAGTTGGCAGTCTCCCTCTCCAGACATGGCACCTCTGGCACTAATCTTTCCTCATGCCCAAGTAAAGTACTGGAATGGATGGATGCATCCTTTCTGAAACTTAACGGGTCCAAGACCGAAATAATAATGTTGGGGCATATGGCCCCCAATAATCTGGATCCTTGGTGGCCCAGCTGTCTTGGGTTGCCCCTGCCCCCCAAGAAGCAAATTAAGAGTCTGGGTGTCTGGTTAGATCCCAATCTCAATTTTCTGGTACAAGCGCGTAAGGTTGCGGCAACTTGCTTTGGTCTGAATAGACTATTAAGAAAGATTTTAAATCTTCTCCCTTTTGAGCCTAGGCGTCTGTTGGTCCAGTCACTCATTTTGTCGCGACTTGACTACGCGAATGCAGTATATCTGGGCGCCCCTCAGGGAACTATTAACGTCTTGCAGATAGTACAAAACTGTGCTGCACGCTTGCTAATGGATGTGCCTAAATAGAGTTCGGCCAAATCGGCATTACGTCAGTTGCACTGGCTGCCAGTGCAACAAAGGATTTGGTTTAAGGCTATGTGCACTGTCCATAAGTCCTTCTGACTCCGGACCTGCCTTGATCCAACCCATGTTTCAGCTCCATTATATTCCCCAGACCATCAGATCGAACCACAAGAAACTTCTGTCAGTCCCTAGGTTTAAAAGGACACGCATGGGCGGCTGTCGTTTCTCCCTACACGCTGCAAAATCTCCTTAAAACCTATCTGTTTCTCTGAGCCGGAGTAATGACTAGGTACTTAATGCGCTGGTATGCCTCTGGTTAGCCATGCGCTATATAAATGCATAATCATTCATTCATTCATTCATACGCTGAGCCATTGCATCTTAAACAAAACACTAAGCAAAGGCAATGCAATGTATCCAAAGGGAGCTAATCAGGTCAGTTAGCTGTAAAGTGCTCAGAGCCCAATATTCAGATACAAGGCCCCAAAACAGCTTAATTAGAAGAGCGGATGCTATAAAATCGTTTGTTTCCCAGGTTGTAAATAACACTTATGCTTTTTCAAATACAGTGGTTCTGTTTTTGGCCTGATTAGGTCCGGGAGGACAAGAGTGGGTAGCGAGTATTCAATAAACGCTAAGGAGCAAAAGCTGTAGGTATAGGTAGAAACAGTTATTTATTTGATCTTTTCTTTTTTGAATATACATAAATACTTGTACTTATACTGTATTTTCAGGTGCTCAGGTGAATAGTATGGTGCAGGACGTGACAAAAGTGAACAAAGTGAACGGACTGTCACACAACAACAAACAAGGTTAAAAAACAATTATATACAATAGAGAGAGTAAAAATCCTTGGGTATGTCGACGGCGTTTCGATCTATGTAACTTTAGATCATCATCAGGACTGATGAGCTTCCTGAAACTTGCCAAGGCATTTTCAGACAAGGATGATATTTGTATACTTTAGTTGAAGGTTGCTTACTGGAGAGAATACAGTAGTTAAAGAAAATCTTCTCTAAATTAGGTGATCCAAGTAGCGCTCTGTCACTTTAATTTAGACGAGGGTCCTACATGGATTGAATGTTTTAGCAGGGCGAGGGAAATTGTTTGTTCCTTATCCTCGCTATGGAAAGTTCAATTACCGGCGCCTAAAAAGTTCGATTTCGGCGTTATTTGAAGCAGGTAGGGGGTCTGCTAAAGCGCGTTCGTCGCTATGCATTTAATGAGTTTGGCGCCTGAAAATTAGTTTTGGCGCGGTCGCGGGGCAGGTTGGGGGTCCGAGTCTCTCACAAGGTGAGTAACGGCTGCCGAGAGACTCGCAACCTGCCCCGCGACCGCGCCAAAACTAATTTTCCATAGCGAGGATAAGGAACAAACAATTTCCCTCGCCCTGCTAAAACATTCAATCCATGTAGGACCCTCGTCTAAATTAAAGTGACAGAGCGCTACTTGGATCACCTAATTGAGAGAAGATTTTCTTTAACTACTGTATTCTCTCCAGTAAGCAACCTTCAACTAAAGTATACAAATATCATCCTTGTCTGAAAATGCCTTGGCAAGTTTCAGGAAGCTCATCAGTCCTGATGATGATCTAAAGTTACATAGATCGAAACGCCGTCGACATACCCAAGGATTTTTACTCTCTCTATTGTATATAATTGTTTTTTAACCTTGTTTGTTGTTGTGTGACAGTCCGTTCACTTTGTTCACTTTTGTCACGTCCTGCACCATACTATTCACCTGAGCACCTGAAAATACAGTATAAGTACAAGTATTTATGTATATTCAAAAAAGAAAAGATCAAATAAATAACTGTTTCTACCTATACCTACAGCTTTTGCTCCTTAGCGTTTATTGAATACTCGCTACCCACTCTTGTCCTCCCGGACCTAATCAGGCCAAAAACAGAACCACTGTATTTGAAAAAGCATCATTCCACCCCAGGTTCTAATAAGTGGGGTTCCCTTGTTTATAAAAAACGTAAATAACACTTAGACTCTGGCTACACTGATCCAGGGAGAATACATGAGATGTATTATAGTGCACGTGGGGCTGATCAGCAGCAAGGAGATAGGCGTAGGTGCCGGCTACAATGACCCAAAAAGAATTAATGAGGCATGTTATTGTGCGCAGGGGGCTGATCAGCAGCAAGGAGGTAGCAGCGCTTACCTCTTAGGGAGTGGAGTCCGGCTGCATCCGATGCCACTTTAGGGGGCACTGGATGCGACGTACAAAGCTTAAATAATGTTGATTCGTCCGCCAATAGCGCTTCTATGACATCCGACCTCTGTGGAGCATAGTTGAAAGAGGCAGGGGATTGCAGTTAAAGACATTCCTGTCCTCATTTGCAATTCCCTCGTATATCAAATATAATTTCCGCACTGATGACGCGTTGGTGTCAAACAGTCCTTGTGGATGCACAGAAACGGCAATGAAAATGGCCTTGTACTGGCGGTAGACTCCATAGCATGTTCTGCATGCTGGCAACTGGTGGTGGTCTTATGTGTACCAGCTTTTCTTTAAGATTACTGCTGCGTTTAAATGCAAAAAGGAGACGTGGGATGGAATTAGTCCCTTTGTTCAGAATATGCCAATTTTTGCATATTGATTTTTTTTATCAAGTATGAGAGGCTACAAAAGGTGTTAACACATCAATCTGTCTGTGAAAGGTTTGGGAGGCTTAAAGGCAAGGAGTATTTCCCGGTTGTTGTTCTTGGCATTCTTGGCAGAATTTTATATGAGCGAGGCAGGATAATGTCTGTCTAGCAATTGTGTGGACAGAGTGTTTGCATGTTCCTTGTATATCTGGATATGAAAGGGACTAAGTCCATCCCACAGCAGTTGTCAACACACAGAACACACTATGGGGCATACCACCAGTACAAGGACATTTTCCTTGAGGTTCCTGTGGAGTCTGTGTTTTGACATCACACACCTCCCACATCAACATAGTGATGAATGAGCCCTGGGAGTTGAGTCAGCACACAAATTGTAACAGTGACAGACTGGTGTACCTCATTACCTACCTGTGTGGGCTTCATTATGTTGGTATGACGACAAGCAAAGTGAAGACTCGCATCACTGAACACAAAAGCACGATCAAATGTAATTAACGGCCACAAAACGGACCAATCATTTTATTGAGAAAGGACACTCAGCTGAGGAATTGCACTGGATAGTCTTAGACAAACCCTTATATACCCCTTTTAGTTACCAACATCTCTTTGTTAGAGAACAGAAATGGATCTACAGATTACGCAGCAAAATTGATGAGCTTAACAATGAGATCCCCTGGTCCTCTATCCCATGAAATAACCTTTACATTGAAAGTACCTGCATAACTAACATCGAAAGGACAATGACCTCAGGGAGGCTGGTAATTGTTGTTACTCCTAGCACCGAAGGGCTTAAGGGCCCTGAATACTACAGCGGTGATTGCGGTTATAGATCAGACATCCCCTCCCTATTAAACTTTAATTTCTAACCTTCACACCACTGACATGAGAGGACGTCAATCTTCACGAGGTTGGACAGGGCCATACTATCTCTATCTCTCCTAGTACTAAGCAGGTTTCTAAATATGTATCTATATGTGTTAGCCTTGTTAAGGATCACTTTATAACTCTGTAGACTGGGTTATCCTGAGTAACTGTGGGGTACCAAATTCACTGCATTACAGGCTTTCCCTTGGCCATTGACAACTTATCTTCTATGCTGCTTGTGTCACCTTCGAACAGTCCCCTCTCCTCGCCAGTGCAGATTAGACGAGGCTGGGACTGCTTTAACTACAATCCCCAGCTATATGCACCATTGGTGTGTGAATTATGTGCGATATACGAGTCCGCTGCAAACAGCACAGACGAGGCTCGGATTGTTCGAACTACAATCCCCAGCCGTATTGAACTACATTTCCCAGAATCCACAGGGACTATTTGACACAAAGTGCAGGAATAATATTCGATATAGGAGCGCATTCCAAACGAGGCAGGGATCATCTTCAACTACAATCCCCAGCCTCTCTTACCTATATTCCACAGAGGTAAAATGTCATAGACGAGCTATGGGAGTGCAAATCAACAGTATATGAGCCATTTTGCCCGCCACATCCAGTCACCTCTAACCTGGTGTCAGAAGTGGCCAGACTCCGTTCCCTAAGAGCTAAGAGCCCCTAGCTCCTTGTGGCTGATCATCCCCCGTGCAGTATAACATGCCTCATGTATTCTCCTAGGGTCATTGCCGCCAATGTCGACAGCTAGCTCCTTGCTGCTGATCAGCCCCACGAGCACCACAACATGATTCATTCATTCGTTTTGGGTCATTGTAGCCTAGAGATATGGCGAGTTCCTTGCTGCTGATCAGCCCCACACACAGTATAACATGCCTCATAGTATAACACACCTCATGCCTCATTGCAGCTTGTGTTGACAGCTTCTTTTGAAATAATTCCATTTGCGCTCTCTGACTTCTGGCTATTACAAGGCTATGCTAATAAGTGTTTATGCATTACTGGGTGACCCAAGATAGACTCTTTCACTCTCCTTTGAGTTTAAGTATTATTTCCAACCTGGCTAACACATGTTTTTTACGACAACCACTTTTCTAATGCAAGCTGTTTTTGCGCTGTGCATACTGAATATTGGGCGCATAGCACTATACAATGCACAGACATGACCAGCTCCCTTTGGATAAATTGCATTTCCTTTGCTTAGTATCCTGTTTAAGATGCAATGGCTCAGCGTATCACACCGCTTCAGCATCTGCCTGGTGTTGGAATGTTGCAAATACACTTAGATGCGGTCCTTGGAGTTTACAAATCTGTACAAATTTCACACCTGCTTAGTCATCTATTTGGAAAGCTGCATTCCTTTCCTTTTTTCTTTTCTTTCCTACTCCCTCCTATATTGCTGAATAGGGTTGAGAGTACCCTGAGCCACACGGCAGAGCCCCAGTTGAGGCACTACACCAGACGATTGCGGGTAAGCCTCGCCTATGGTTGCATGCAAGCCTTTTTTGATACATGTAGCACTTGATCCTGTTGTGTTTCACCCAACTGTGGTAATGGTTTTGCTTTGTGTGTCAAGCATGGGTGGATCATACTTCACTATGTCAGGTAGGGGAGTGGCTTAGATTCCACTTCCTACCCCCACTTGAAACTATAACCTATTATTTGAGATTATATATATATATATATATATATATATATATATATATATATATTACCTACTGGCGGTCGCCAGTAGGTATATATAGTTAGGATTTTTTCTCTATGGGATTTTTGAAAATTCTATGTCTAATAACTTTGGCGTTTGTGGACGGAATTGGCTGAAATTTTCAGGAAAATGGAACATTTTGTTTCTGAGCAGCCCCTGACAATTTGGGGGGGTTTCATCAAGGGGGGCCGAGAAAAAAGGGGGGTCCCAAAACGCGTTTTTCCCATGTTAATTTCCATAGGGCGGTTGGCCTCACTTTTAGCTCGAACGGCTGAATGGATTTGCACGAAACTTGGCAAAATTGTAGGGACTGTTAGCCCGATGTGCCTTTGCTAGGTCTCAATATATGTGCTCCAGTGGATTTTGAGTAATTTAGGTTCAAAAAAAGATATATATCTGGGCGGAGCCTAACCACACATCTGATCTGATTGGCTGTCAGCACTTCATCCAAGAAGTGTTGGCAGCCATCTTGGGACCAATATACATGATAGCACCTCATTAAAAAGCATTGTAGTTAATAGAGGTTTTTAGGACTTTAGTTACATTATAAATCATTTGTTGATGGTACCATACTCGTTTTAGGAATTGTGGTGGGTTCCAAGGTGATTTTACCATGTGAAAAAACCTTCTGCTGTGATATCATGAATATTGTTTGAAAGAAAACTAATATCTCATGATTTTCCCACAGTGGTTTGTAAGGGGATCTATAAGCTAAACTGAAAGCATATTTTCTGTAAATTCACATTATCTTTCTCAGTCATGTGAAAATGAAGTCTGACATTCTCAGTAAAACATGTACATCCAACAAGGACAGAGACTGTCAGTTGATTCCTTTGTGTTCTACTGCAGCCTCCTAGAGTGTTCTAAAGAACAACTAGAGCGCTAACAGTCCTACTTATTACAAAGGTATGGCACACCTGAAGCCATCTTGATTGGAATAAAGTGGTAACTCTTAAAACATTTAATTTAAAAAGAAACAACATGAGGGGGTATATTTTGCCATAGAAAGTATGATTAGTGCTGCAGAATGAAAAATTAGGGCACATTTTGAGTGCCTTCTCAAATCCTTTTCTATTTCATTAAAACATTCTGACATGCAGTCTCCCAAAATGGCCACCAGAGACAAAAGAGCCCAAATGTAGCCCAAATATCACCCAGATGTAGCCCAAGTATAGCCCAATGACAGAATGTCCCAGAGTGTTCTAAAGAACAACTAGAGCGCTAACAGTCCTACTTATTACAAAGGTATGGCACACCTGAAGCCATCTTGATTGGAATAAAGTGGTAACTCTTAAAACATTTAATTTAAAAAGGAACAAAATGAGGGGGTATATTATGCAATAGAAGGTATTATTAGTGCTGCAGAAAGAAAAATTAGGGCACATTTTGAGTGACTTTTCAAATCCTCTTCTATTTCATTAAAAAATTCTGACATGCAGTCTCCCAAAATGGCCACCAGAGACAAAAGAGCCCAAATGTAGCCCAAATATCACCCAGATGTAGCCCAAGTATAGCCCAATGACAGAATGTCCCAGAGTGTTCTAAAGAACAACTAGAGCGCTAACAGTCCTACTTATTACAAAGGTATGGCACACCTGAAGCCATCTTGATTGGAATAAAGTGGTAACTCTTAAACCACTTAATTTAAAAAGGAACAAAATGAGGGGGTATTTTTTGCCATATGAATTATGATTAGTGCTGCAGAAAGAAAAATTAGGGCACATTTTGAGTGACTTCTCAAACCCTCTTCAATTTCATTAAAAAATTCTGACATACAGTCTCCCAAGATGGCCACCAGAGACAAAAGAGCCTAAATGTAGCCCAAATATCACCCAGAAGTACCCCAAGTATAGCCCAATGACAGAATGTCCCAGAGTGTTCTAAAGAACAACTAGAGCGCTAACAGTCTTATTTTTGACAAAAGTATGGCACACCAGAAGCCATCTTGATTGGAAGGAAGTGGTAAGTCTGAAAACACTCAATTTAAAAAGGAACAACATGAGGGGGTTAATTTTGCCATAGAAAGTATGATTAGTGCTTCAGAAAGAAAAATTAGGGATCATTTTGAGTGACTTCTCAAATCCTCTTCTATTTCATTAAAAAAATTCTGACATGCAGACTGAAACATGCACTTTGAATACCAGCAGCAGACGTCCCTGGTGAGCAGTAGCTTTACTACAGTGATCTAATGTGCAACTAGAGTGCTAACATTCAGAATTTATGGCAAATGTGTGACACATCTGAATGCCTTCTTGATGGAACCAAAGTAAACAAGCATTGAAAATGCAATAGAGTTCGCCCTTGTTTAAGTTAAAGCCATTCTGTTTGTAATGAGGTGGCTTTTTAGCTTTGCTTTTATTAGTGTTTTTTCAACTTTCATGTAAATAACATGCATCTGTATGCATATAAGTATATGTATGCATGCATTTATGTTTGTATTTATATAGATATACAGATGATATATGTTTATATATGTATGTATATATATATATTCACTGAAAAAACCATAGGTTATAGACCATATATAGTTAGGAATTAGCATTTACAAAACCTTGAAAATTCACTGAAAAAACCATAGGTTATAGACCATATATAGTTAGGAATTAGCATTTACAAAACCTTGAAAATTCACTGAAAAAACCATAGGTTATAGACCATATATAGTTAGGAATTCGCATTTACAAAACCTTATTTTACTCACACAAAACCATTGAAATTTCATATATAGTTAGTTGCACTAACTATATATCGCGCACCCGCAATCCACTGCTGATGATGTCACATATTACATCATTCATGACATGGTCAGTGACATCACTGATGACATCTCAAATGACATCACTGATGACATCACTGATGACAACATCCAGTGACTGTATGTTTCTGTAAAGTTAAAATATGTCTTACATATTGAAGAATGAGTGGATGTATAAGTGTCTGGATGAAGGATTTAGTAGGTGCATGACTGACTGTATGAGTGAGTGATTAAATGTGTCTCACTGAGTGCATGGGTTAGTGACTAAACTGTCTTAATTTGTGCATCATTATGTCTGTTGTTCTGTAAACTGTTGCATGTGTTGATAAGTAGCTATATGAGTAACTATATGGGTTATTGATTGGTTGCCCAAGTATTTGTATGGGAAACTGAGTGTGTGTGTGGGTGGCTGGGAGGTGTATGACTCTGTGCATAGATGTGTGAGCAGTTGATTCACTAGATGTATGGTTTCAAAAGTGCATGTGGAAACAGCTGTATGGGCGGTTGACTGTGTGCATGAGTGTATTGGTGAGTGAATGGATATCTCAGTGCTACATGTCAAAGTAAGTACATATGTAAAACACAGTACATGTGAGAGTTGACATATATAAATAACTGTGCATAAGAGTCAGTGAATGTGTGAGTGGCTGTATGGATCATTGTGAACTTGTATCAGGGATTGTATAAGAGAGTAAATATGTGTTAGTATATGTTTGAATAAGTAAAGTTTGTATAACTGTATAGTTGAGGAAATGGAGGTGTGATTGATTCTTTGCATGACTGACTAGGTGTGTGAGTAACTCCATGGATGAGTGACAGTCTGTGAGTGTCTGTTTACACTGATTGTATCTAAGGTTATATTAGAGTCTGAAGAGGTTCATCGTATTATCACATGAATGATATCATCAGTGATGTGATCAGTAATGTCAAATGAGATGTCATCAGTGATGTCATCAGTGATGTCATTTGAGATGTCATCAGTGATGTCATCAGTGATGTCACTGACCATGTCATGAATGATGTAATATGTGACATCATCAGCAGTGGATTGCGGGTGCGCGATATATAGTTAGTGCAACTAACTATATATGGAATTTCAATGGTTTTGTGTGAGTAAAATAAGGTTTTGTAAATGCGAATTCCTAACTATATATGGTCTATAACCTATGGTTTTTTCAGTGAATATATATATATATATATTTTTTTTTTTTCCACCAAGATAATCCTGTTACGAAAGGCACAACTTTGCACAGCTGGTGCGAGCTGCAGGGACGGACTTTCCCTGTTAACCAAACGATCACCACCAAAGTAAACTCGCACTCCACCAGGGTTATATTTCATGCAGGTTTATTTTCAACAGCATGTCATAACAACATGCTGTCTCTAACCAACGCGTTTCAATCCTCAGATCTTGGTCACGGTTACAAACATTTGTCCCTCCTTAGTTTCACCATTATATACCAGGAAGTCATAATCACATTATAATGATGCATTATGGTACTGGTAGTTACTTAGACTTTTTATAATGTCATTACTTTTCATATTCACAGTGTTGAAACATTGCAATAATTTACTGGTACTGGTCAGTATACCTGTGTTTAAAGTTTCACATTTATAAACTTATTGACAGTATTGCTAATTCTCTAAGTGAGTTGAAGCATATTGAGTACTATTATTACTAACTTGGCATTTTTTGGCCGCACTTATTTTGCCACGCATTGCATAGATATTATAATCAAAAGATTATCTCTTAGTGAGTTTAAATGCCTGATTACATGCACCATCTTTATATAAGGTCAGGTCAGCATTTTTATAAAGATTCAATAAGCATTCTACATTTAGGACTAAGTGTCCATGTTCTGTGATTTTTTGTACAGGTTATACTATATGACCCACAAGTATCTAATTGTTTGACCAGAGAATTATTTAAAAGATGATAACAGCTCATCATAGGTGCACATAAAGTTCCTCATCGCCATTTAACCCCCCAGGGATCTTAGTTTTAAAACGAATGATCAGTCTCGATTCCAAGCGACGTAGAGTCATCAATCTGTTGCCACCTCTTTCTTTTAGTGGTACAGTTGCTAGTCCACTGTACGTGATATCCTTCCATGTCCTTTTTTCCTTTTTGTGATGTGTTTGCATGTGTTTGGCCATGGCATAACTTAAATATATATATATATATATATATATATATATATATATATATATATAGTTTTGCAGGTGATTGCCAGTGAATTCCTATCTTGGACTCACAGAAGACCACTGGACAGTTGTGTAACATATTCCACTGTCCCCATATACTCCCATTGTTCAGCACGACTACGTAGCAGAAGCAGTATCATTGTAGGTCCTCACAAATGCTGCAACTCCTCGTCTCAGGATTATTAGCAGAAACATGTTGACCCACATCAGTGACACACACTTGCAGGTTGAATTTTTCCTGCAGTGTCCTTAGTGTTTAATCCTGACCCAGGGGTGCACAAATAAAGTGGTTCGCATACCCTGTAGCCACTTTTAATTACCACCCCTTTTTGTCGCACGCTCTGCTTTCCTCACCACCCTCCACTGATTAAAGGGTATTTATTATACTGCTGTGCTCCTCTCTCTCAGTGAGAGGGTTGAAGCCCGCACCGTGACTAGGCAGCATGGTGATGGGCGGTTCCGGATGGTGAATCATGCCACCTATGATGGGTGAGGTAAATTGTCCTTTAAAAGGAATACTCCATTTGAGCAACGCTAACGTGGTTATTGTCTTACCCTTTTCAGACCCAGGGGTTCTTTTTTTGTAATTTACGATTGTTGACAGCAGCTGAGAAATCCAGCAGTATCACGATGCAGGAGCCATCTTTACCGGAGGTCAAGAGGGCATCGTCTGATCTGAAGCCAGACTGGTAGTCGTACAGGAGATGGTTAGAATTGATGTGGTCTTGGAGTTGAACATAAAGCTTTCGAGCTGAAATTGACTACTGAGACTGCGCCTGCTGCAGAGGGTGTGGTTATTGCGTTGAAACAATCGAACATGTAATCTGTTTGTGCCCTCTTTAATGCCCCCTCAGAAGGAAGCATTTGCACATGTTTTAACAGACTGATAGTTAGGTCGATTAAGGCTGCAATGAATGAGTTTTATTGTAATGGTTTTCATTAACCCTTCAATACATTTTTGATTGATTGAATATGGAGTTGTCCATGGTAACCTGAAACCGCTTGGTGTAAGTGCTCTCTATAAATAATTTTAACATAACATAACAACATGCAAATCCACAAATCACCACCAAACTATTCAATGTCTCCTCTCAGCTCACTCTCCCCCATTACAGCAAATGCTCGCTTGCACTCCCTCCCATTCAGGGATGGACCAATGCCAGATTTCCAGGATCCCCAGACAATCTAAAATCAGAATCATTCACATAGTTGATAGTTATCATAAAACTCTGAAGTAATTGCTGCCTTCAACGGCCTGACGTGTACCTTATTAGTTACTACTACTTGAGGAGTTGTTTTGAATAATGACAAACGCACCTGGGTTGTTTGCCAGGACCATTCAAATACATTTTCAGGCAGGTATACATTTTCTTACACAATGGTTGTTTCTACTCACTGAAGCCAAGTAGTTGCCTTCCCAAGATCTCTGCAGACCAAGATCTGCCCGTGGACCCTTCAGCGTTTCCATGGCGGCAACCTTCGCCCTGACCTGGGGCAGGTCAGCAGGAGGGATGCTTTTGATAAGCTGATAGGCTCTCCACCTAAAGAGAAGAAGAGGCATACAGTCAGTCTGGAATTGCTGCTCTGTTAAATGGGACAAAATTGTCAAAGACTCTGGGTAGATCAATGGTCTCAAGATCCTTATTGTGGGATCGCACATATCCCCTAAAAACCTGCTTACAAACTAAAAGGAGCCCCCCTCAGCAAACACAGCCGAGCACATTTGGTATCTCAGATACTCACTGAAAGGGAGGCCGCCCTCAGTCAGGGATCCAGCTTTGCAGAACACATAAGCCGAAGCTGCCCATCTACTAGTAAGAAAAGCAACTCTACTGCTCATAAACTACCTACAACAAGACCGCAACGCTCCCAGTCAGTCATCCCAAGTACGAGACTAACCAATACACGTGCCAATATTGTAAATCTACCACTAAAACCAATTTGTGAGGACAACTGATCTGGTAAAGAACACCACTACAGGTCAAACAAATTAAATGAAGCTGCCCATTACCTACTATGGTTAACAGCTCTACGGGTCATATACATTCACGCCTAAAAGGAACTTCATTTATGGGAACTAATAAGCCCATGTGTTTCAAATGTATTAACCTTTACACCTATGGCGGGTCTTGCAGTGGTAATCTTGCGAAAAGGCACCAAAAGTAGGCTGAAATATGAATGGGAAAGACCTTTATTTGCGAAGGCGCCGGCAGCTCTCCATCAAGGATAAAGACTGTGCCGGCATTACAAACTGTTATATCGCAGCGCGAGCCCAGCATTATACCGTGGTCTAGCTCTACACTCACCAGAGCAACAAAAAGAATATGAAGAAAATAGATATCTACAGGGTGAAAACATTACGGAATTCTGATCCGTACAAGAGTCTACCCATGGCTGCCAGTCCTAATTTCCTACACTCTGCCAGTAAATTAACACCACAAACTTTTCCAATGCATCTCAACAATGAACTCTAGTAACGATGCACAGTTCTAGACAGGAGTAGGTGGCGCTACCAGAATCCATGGCAACACCATCACACCTCCTGCAGTGACGACAGAGAGCGACATATAAGTGCCCACATGTGCACTGACCTCAGTTTATTAACAATGATTTCTGTGCCCTCAGACATGGATCGACTGACAATTTAAGAAGCTGACAATGGGGGAAGTCCAGCCTGGAACCTTATTATCTACAGGAAGGCCACTCCTAAGAAAGTAGAGGTGGGTGTGTAGTGGGTAATGTGCAGTTAATAGGGTAGACCGCAGAAAGCAAGACACCAAAGGTAAGGAACTTTTTCTTCTGATGCATACATCGAACTGCAAAATCTTCTTCTTTTAAATCAATACCATACTAGTCCTCTTCACCCCCAAAGTGAGCGGGTCTGAGGAATGGACTTTATCCAAGTACATCCTGCAGGAACAAGAGTGCACAATGACCATTCCTGCGGTCCTGAGAGTAGATACAGTTGTGCCTTTGAGAGGTTATGCACAGACCCTCATGAAGCAACATGGCAAATGTGTGAAACCAAAACAGCGCTATCTGATAAGATCCGTTTCTAGACTGCCTTTCCTTTCTCTGCACTGACAAATAGTTCATCATTCACCCAGTGCTCCCTAGTACCAACAATTTAGAAGCTCAGGGTCCAACCTGTACAGCTCCTACACCTCCTTATAGGGATTTGGTGAAGACGAGAATGTAGGTAGATGCTGGGCTGCCACACATGAAAAGGCAACACCACTTTTCGGAAGAAAGGATGCTAGTATCTGAAGAACCAACATGTCTGGGAAGGGGAAATGTGTAGTACGGTGCTTCAAAGACAAACCCTGCAATTCACAGATGCAACGTAGAAGTTATGACTATGAAAAAAAAATGTATCCTATGGGTCAGAGGTGACAGTGCTCCACTGTGCATAGGTTCAAACGGTACACATGTCAAAAAGGCAAGGGCCAAATACAGGTCCAACAGCAGAATAATAGGAGCGGAGGGAAACATGTATGAACACCCTTTCATTAAATGCGTACAAATTAGTTACTTTATTTTTTTTTAAAGTCTAATCAGGCAAACAATGAAATGCTAAAATGGCAAATAAGCATTCTGTAACTGTGCCCCTACCAAAGCCTTACTAGGCCAGAGACAAAACAAATGAAAGAACATCAGACAGCTGGGCTTGAAGAGGATAGACTTGTCTGTTCTCACATTATGTAAAAAACGTAGCCAGAGTAGATGGAACTTTGTAGGTTGACAGTGATCAGCCAAAATCCCTTTCACCACATCTGGTGGATGGCCAAAGCCACTCGGTTGACTCCGCTCAATCTCCATGCCGCATGGAGATATAGATTGCAGAGCTCGGGTGCAGAACTATGCCCTTCCGTTGGGACAGCCTGTCCTTCTGAAGAAGCAGTCAAAGCGTAGGGAAGATGCTCAGATCCAGCAGGGTGGCGTACTAGACTCCAATGCGGAGTACAAGGCTAGCAAGATTATATGCGCCCAGTCTCTCCATACCTTCTTTAGGGCAAGTGGGAACAGTAGAAGACACAGGAATGTATAAAAGAGGTTGGAATCCCACTGAAGATGGAATAAGTTTCTTAGATGGTTTAAGAGAAAATTCCAGGGTGCAAAAAGCGTAACATTAAGTGTTGCAGGTGGCGGCGGGAAAAAATATACCCCAGCAAATAAAGACATCCTGAGCCAGATACGGGAACAAATGCACTCTTGATTCGTATGATAACACCTGCTGAGTTAGCCCACCCTGATTTAGGAAACCTGCCAGGTGACTGACTGTCAAAGAAATTCCAGGGGGATCCGACCACCACCATAGCGTCATAGCCTCTAGGTAGAGGGCCAGGAACCCTACACATACCTACCTGTTGCAGTACCATATGACAGGCGTTTTTTTCGCTATAAACTAGAATGACCTGTCCCTGATGGAGGGCTGGTAGGCCATGAGAGACAGATAGGTGGCACATTGCAGCAAATGGTTTATATAGTGAGGTCCATGTGGTCAGAAGCCTCTAATTTCTACCTTGTTCAGTGGACCTGCCCAGCTCAGTGACTAAGCCATTGTCGCTACTGTGAACTCTGGATGGGCATGGTAGAAAAGTCTGCTGCATGTCAGGTTGACACCCGTGATCCGCCACTGAAGGACCCGGCTGCCTCTTCTGATTTATGAATGGAGTCCGAGACACCTGTACCAATGGGCATAAGGCATCAGCAGTATGCACACAGCCAGGAGATAAAGACACCTCACAACCGTTGACGCCGGAACAAGGCCTGAGCTCAAAACATTGGGATCATAGCTGAATGTGCCGGACTTGAGACACAGGTGGAAAGGCTTTCAAAGCGCCTGTGTCCAGGATGTATACATCTTCTAAAGGGATAGATGGATACATTCCCTATCAAGGGGATGCTCTACACAGGCAGCAAATGGGATTTTGGTTCATAGATTGACAACCCCAGAGTGGACAGTAACAAAACTGCTGTTTCCAAGCGGTTCAACACTGACTGGCCCAACTTCACAGGCAATCGCCAAGGTACAGGAATTCATGTAATACATGCTTGCAACGATGAGCTATGACCACCAACATCATCTTCATGAACACCCTGGAGCGAAGGGAAGATTGAAGGACAGACAGTAAATTGGAAGTATTCTGACCCCCAATACAACCCGGAGGCAGTGCCTCCGGGACTGTAGAATTGGCACTTTAAAGATTCATCCTGCAAGTCCAAGGACACTATTCAGTCCCTGGAATCCAAGAGTATAAGAATCTGGGCCAACATTAGCACCTTGAACGAGCTCTTCCGGAGGGTGGCACTCAGAAGCATGAGCCCTAATATACATCTCAATTCCCCCCCCCCCCCCCATCCTTCGTGTGAACCAAGAAATATTAGTAGTAGCATCCTGTGTCCCTCTCCAGCTCAGGTACCACCATGATTACACCCTTGTCATACTGTGTCTGAACCAACTGGGCTTGACTGATGGCATGCTCTGCTAAGGTCTGTCCACAAACTGGGGACATGTGGGAGATGTCAACAAAAGGGCAATGGCGTAACCAAACAGAACAATTTGGTCAAACAGAACACTGGTCCGTAGTAACTACACTCTGGCTGGGTAGGCCAAATCCAATTCTGCCCCTTACTTGTCCCATATGACCCTTGAAAGGAGAAGTAAAGTGGCTTGGTGGTTACTGCAGCTGGTTAGGAACAGAATGAGGACTGCCGCATCTACAAATGGCCTTGGTCTCTACCACCATCTCTTCCCTCTGGAGCTACGAAAAGTCTGGCTACGTTGCTGGAAAGGTAGTGCGGGCTGCCTCTGGCAGTAGGCAAGGCCCCATGTGTACTGCCAGAGCTTCTGGTACTGTTGGTTGAATTGGGGAGCAAGTAGGTAGTAGCCCCAGGGAGCCGGCCATAAAACTTAAATTGTTCCAGCATCGGATTTGCCTTTGCTCCAAAGAGTCTGACTATGTCAAATAGCATATCCATCAATGATATCTAGAAATCTCAAGCTAACCTGGTAGCACACATCTAAGCATATTTTCTGTCAATGGCGCAGGTGCCTGTAGCAATAGCAGCACACTCTGTGGTGTCCAGACTGACCCGAAGGATGTATTTGACCACATCCTGATCGCAATGTACAATTTGAGCAAAGGAAGCTCGAAAGACCTCAGGGAGAATAAGCAAGATCTCGCTCCCCATGTCCCGAGAGGTACATTGCATTCAGAGTACGCAGGGCAAAGCTGGAGTTGAAAAAAAGCTTTTATACAGAGCGCCAGTCAGTCTTCTTGAATTCTCTATCTTGAGGAGCAGTAGAGAAAGCATGAGGGTTCCCGTTGCTTGATAAAGCTTAAACAATGAGGCTCTATGGAGTTGGATGTTGCATCATAGCTCGCTTCAATGAGGTGGTCTACGGCGCTGAGCAATCGGGCATCTGCTAGCAGGTGCAGGAAAGTTTAGACTAGTTTGCCATAAAGCCTCAATCAGTGCTTCATTAAATGACAATAAGTGCTCAGTAGTTGATGGTCTTACCTGCATGATTTCTGTCATGAATTTTGCCATGGTGTTAACACAGGTAATTATAAATAAGGAACCTCTGCAGCTCTGCATTCATCGATCTAAAAGGATGCATGTTTTTCATTTGCGAGTCCCAAAGGAGATTTCAGTTTGGTTTCAAGCCTGGTGTACAAATCACTGGCATTCACAAGGTCAAAGTAGAGGTCTACCTTCTCATCATCATAATCAATCTGTTGGAGCCCCGAAACCACATCGAAGTGCATTCCCTTGAGAACTACCTCCAGATTGTAAAACCGTATACTCGGAGCATTTTCGAATGTAGGAAAAAAGTTTACCAAGCAAATGCTCCACTAGGCAAAGATACCCTGTGCCATCTCTGGTTGTAAACGCCACGTGTGGTCAGTAAGTTGAGTTCATCCGACCTGCTGTTGAGGAATCCTGCTAGATCACTGACCACCCAGGAAGCTCCTGTGAATTGCCAGCCAGCTCCACAACATCTAGGCACAGCCCTCGTCACCCTGCACGGTCTTGCTTGCTGCAGTACCATTTGGAAGTTGGTCCATTAGCAACTGAATTAACCTTCCCCTGATAGACGGCAATAAACCCTTGAGAGACAGCTGGATGGCAGCAGCTCAAGTAGGTTTGTGTGGTGGCACTGGTCCACCAGAGACCTCTGATCTCCACATCAACCAGGTGGCCTCTCCAGCCTCGAGACAATGCATCGGTCAACATTGTGATCTCTACAGGAGGTAAGGAAAACAGCCTGACTAATGCCAGATTGGCATCAGCCATTCCCCACTAAAGTTCCCTAACCACTTCATTGAAGATACAAATCTTCCCCTGAGACATGGCCCACCACTGCCAGGCCCAACAGAGACTCAAATTCCACTGAAGGCCAACATGTGCCACTGATCATGAGGCACTTGCAGGATTTGCAAAGCTAGTAGAGCAAAAACCTCAGAACGACGAGAGCTGGAACAGTGGCAGGTAATCCAAGATCAGTGGAACCTAATTCACCTGTGGCAGCTTGTCATCAAGGTATGGGAATATATGTATCCTTGATCTGCAAATATGGGCTGCAACCATTGACATGGTATGTCTGTAAGTATGACTGAAATACAGGTTGGTGAAGTGAAGGTGTCGGCTCACAGAAACAAGTGGGGATACTTCCTGTGTGTCATACGTACTGACACATGAAAGTACGCATCCTACAGAATCAGTGACACCATACAATCCCGCTCCTTGTCGGCCTCCAAAATCATCAGGAAGCATTGGTTGTAGGGCTTGGAGTCGTATGTGGAACTCGGACATCACAGACTGATATCATGTGGGTCACATCACAGACAAACATCATGTGGGTCTGTAACCAACATCTTTTAGTATCACACGCGACACAGTTTGAAGCCTGTCGTCGACGGGGGAGACATCCGTTCACACTGACAAAAGTTTAGAAAGGAAAGCTTTGGCAAAAGATAGAAACCGAAATTGGTAGGAGTGGAGTTCTGGATCCAGGCATAAGGGCAATGGAAAAAAAGGAACTCACATCAGTGTACAAGGGTGGTGTCTGTACACAGCTCTGTGTCAGTGTCTAGAGGTTAGACAGAGGACAGTGGAGGCACCTACAGGCACATAGGAGCTACTGCAAGAGTTTATGGATTCTATTGGCACCTGTAGCTAGAAGTATCTATTAGAAAGGACTTTACAGGAACCACTGTGCAGAGGAAACCCTAAAGTGGGAAACTGGCCACTGGAGTACAAACTATGAGACTGTAATGGTGGGAGATTACTAATATTATTGCAGTCCAGTAATATGGACCTTAAGGTGGAGATGTGACTGACTCTGCTTAAGGCCATTTTCAGGACACTAAGATGGGCACCTGGTTGACATTAAGGAGGCCAACTTTCAAGACCCAGAAATAAGGAAATGTCTGACACCACTGGATTAAAGGACTCTATGGAGGAAATAACTGAAACAGTTAGAACACGGGCCCAAACAACTAGTTGTGGGAGGTGGCTGGCAGCACTCGAACAGTGACCTCGAAATCCTAGAGTGGTGACCTGAATTCCACTACTGGAGTTAAGGACTCAAGACTTTTAGAGAGAGTCTGGCTAACGCTACTAGAGTACAGAATGTAAGGCACTAAGGTGGAGACCTGACTAACACTTTTGGAGCACAGAGCCCAAAACTCTAAGGTGGAAACCTTACTGACACTATTCCCCTACCAACTGAGGAATTTGATGTTTGGACCTGACAATGCTACACGGCAGGATTCAAGATCGAAAAAGTGGGGTCTTGGCCTATACTACTGCACCGAATGCCTACAGACTGGAGGGTGGAATACCTGACAGACACTACTGAAGAACAGACCTCGAGGCCCAAAATTAAACAGCAGGACTGATTGCGTCAGAGCATATAACCCAAAAGTGGGGGTTAGATTTAAAACAGTGGAGCATAGGTCCAGAAGCACTTAGGTGGGAGATATTCCACATTACCAGGCCACAGATCCTTGATCCCCCCCCACCCCGCCCCTCCACCCCTTAGATAAGGCAAGGCTGATATAATGGAGCAGAGGCCTCAAGAGCGGTGGTCATCAATTTACGTGGTGGGCTCCCACAAAACCTAAAAGGATGTGCAGAGGATGAGCGTGTTGCTGCAAGGAGGTCTGCAGCTTCCTCATCAGCTTAAAAAATGTAGCTAAAAATAAACAGAATTATGCATATGTGCTTGGCAAACAATTTTTAAATCAAACAGCCAAACGTTAATGCAATTTCTAAAATATTAACTATGCTAATGTGAGAAAAAAAAAGAATAAAAGATTTGGTTCTTGTAAAATGTTCTTGAATTGTATACACCCTATATCTACCCAGTTAACACCTTAAACAATATAGCTTCTTTACGTACAACAAATGTTTCCAAAATGATAATTTTATATACAAGATGTATTGTAAGAAAAAAAAAGATTCCTACACAAGATGTATTGTAAGAAAAAAACAGCCAAAATAGAGAATTGTTTTACACCTTTTCTTTCAAGATGCATACTTCCTGATTCCAATCTCGCTTGTAATGTTGGCTCTTATATAGTTCTACCATGCATGTATTTATTGTGATAAGTTGAACAATATTACAGACATTTTTTGTCTACATCGCTTAAAGGAAATGTCCTGAAGCTCCACTACAATATTTTGGCTTGTTCACAATATTTAACAAGTAAGATAACTGTGAGAAAATATTGTATCGTTATGGGCTCCCAAACCAAATTATTTAACTATAAGGGGCTCAGCATTTAAAAGTTTGAAGTTAAAGACCACTGGTCTCAAGCCTAGATCAGCTTAGGATTTTAAGCAGCTAAACTTTGCTGACATTAACTCCAACTGGCAATAAACTTTCGGTAAAACTCAGGAAAAATGTAAAAATACTCTTCGCCTAAAGGTATTTTTAAGTTTTGTTTTCCTATTTACCAACATTCCAACTAGAACATCTGGGAAGCTTACTTCATCCTAAGGAAGCACCATTCCTGATCCTATGGGAAAGATAAAGGGCAGCATCTCTTTTCCTTACCTGTGGTAAATCGCCTGCAATGCCTCCTCAAACCGACGCAGCACTTTGGGTGGGGTCGGCCACTTTACGTGCTTCCCATAGTCCCGGGCGGTACGTACATTGCCGAAGCGTCGGTTGACTTCACGGATGTAGGACTTCACCTTGTAGCGGCGGTAGTAGCGGATGATTGTGAGGGCAGCCTTGGTTTTCTTGTAGCGGGCGCGGGCCAGGGCACCCCTCCAAACCTGTAGATGAATGCAGAGAGAGTTCAATGGCGAGTGGTGCTTTAACTTACTCTCCAATAAGCATTTTTGGAACACTGGGAAGCCCGTAACCATGACTGAATGGTGTTACAAATGTTGTTTTGCTACTAAACATTCAAACTTGGCTTCAGACTACACATATTACCATTTCCAGACACTCATCTTTGTCGAATTCAACTCAAGAGAAAACAAAAGTAAGTTCACGGAGCTGATGTAGCGTTGCAAAAGTGGATACCATGGATGGCTATTGAAATGATAAGCTGAAATATGGGATGACGATTCAATGGAAGTATACTTGGATGATACAGTGCAACACAGTAGGATTTAACAGAGCTGCTGGAAGGTAGTAGGATTCAAGAGATGTCTATGGGGCTGATGTAGAGGAACATAATAGGATTAAAGATTATGTCTATGTGGTTGATGTGCTGAAGAATGGGAGGATTTAATGTAAACTTGTAGAGCTGAGGTGGTGAAGCTCGACAACATGCCATGAATGTTTATGGGACCGATGAGACAGAATGTGAGAGATGACTAAATGTACATTTACGGGACTGAGGAACATAATAGGATTAAAGATTATGTCTATGTGGTTGATGTGCTGAAGAATGGGAGGATTTAATGTAAACTTGTAGAGCTGAGGTGGTGAAGCTCGACAACATGCCATGAATGTTTATGGGACCGATGAGACAGAATGTGAGAGATGACTAAATGTACATTTACGGGACTGAGGAACATAATAGGATTAAAGATTATGTCTATGTGGTTGATGTGCTGAAGAATGGGAGGATTTAATGTAAACTTGTAGAGCTGAGGTGGCGAAGCTCGACAACATGCCATGAATGTTTATGGGACCGATGAGACAGAATGTGAGAGATGACTAAATGTACATTTACGGGACTGAGGAACATAATAGGATTAAAGATTATGTCTATGTGGTTGATGTGCTGAAGAATGGGAGGATTTAATGTAAACTTGTAGAGCTGAGGTGGCGAAGCTCGACAACATGCCATGAATGTTTATGGGACCGATGAGACAGAATGTGAGAGATGACTAAATGTACATTTACGGGACTGATGTGGTGGATCCAATAAGTCTATATGGAAAGTAGAAGATTCTGTAGTAGTCTAGGAGGCTCTTGTGGGGAAATGTAGTATTCAATAGAAGCCTATCGACCTGATGTGATGAAGCATGGAAGGATTCAATGCAGGCAGAGGTGGTGAAGCACTTGTACATTACAAGAAGGTTTACAAGGCTAATGAGATAGAATGTGGGAGGATGAATCAATGTATATTTATGGGGCTTATGTGGTGGACCCAATGAAAGTCTACATGGAAAGTGAAAGATTCCATAGACATCTAGGGGGTTCCTGTACATAGTAGGATTCAACAAAGTCTGTGGAGCAGATATGATGAAGAAAGAGAGGATTCAATGGAAGCGTGTGGGGCTGTGGTTGTGGACTGCACTCCATGGAAATGTACAGGTCTTATGAAATAGTATGTTGGAGGACGATTCGATGGATATTTTTGGGGCTGGTGTGGTTGAGTGTGTACAGCTGATGTCATGGAGAGTAGAAAGATTCAATGCAAGTCTATGGGCTGGCACTGCACAGAAGGATCCATTAAAAGTCTACATGGCGGATGTCATGGAGCGTCGAAAGATTCAATGGAAGTCTAGTGGGCTTGTGTGCTGCAGCCTGGGAGGACTGGATAGAAGGGTGTGGAACTGACTGATGAGGCAAAGCACAGCAAGCTTCAACTGACATTTATGGGGCTAACGTGGTGGAACGCGTAAGGATTAAGCACACATAAATCCATGAATTTCAGGTGCTGGAACCTTGGAGGTTGCAATGGAAGTCGATGAGGCTGAACTGATGGAACAATGTACGATTCTATTGAGGTCAACGGGCAGATATGGGGGTGTTTTGGAGGTTTCAATGGAAATCTATGTGACTGGTAAGGCAAAGCGCTGGAGGATTCAATGGAAGTCTATATATTTATTAAGTTAAGCTGTGCAACGTTTACCATGAGGGCTCCCTGGCACTGAAATAAACTGTGAGCCTTGTCCTATAAACGATCTCATATTTAATTTCTGCCTTAACTTCTTCTAAAGAATGAGCCTGGTGCAGCTTTTCATAGGCAAAGTTTTCAACAGCTGACTTCTTGGAGTTTGGCACAGTCACCTGCAGGGCGGCTCCACATCAAAGTCCTCAACTAGCTGGATAGATGTAAGAAGCATAGATCTTTATGCTTTATTTGACCCTGAACTGGCACCCAAAGTAGCTGGCATCAAGCACTTTGGATGTAATCCCTCTTCTTTAGCCTGAACAATGCTCGCCTGGCTGTCTCTGCATATGCACTTTATGTTTGATATGGAAGAGTACAGAAGGATTAATCAGACGTCTACAGGGCTGATGACGTGGAATGTACAAGTATTCATTTCATCTCTTTGGGGGATGTCCTTCAGGACATAGTGCGAGGCATTAAATGACAGCACGGGAGAGGGTCTGTCTGACTCTGAGACTGCCTCAACTTGAAAAGAGCATCCTCTGGGTGAGATGTTTCAGACCCAGGCATGTCCTCAGCACTATCTGCAGAAGAAATAGTACAAAGAATAAGCAGGTACACAGGAGGTCACACTGTAGGGCACTAGGGGATTTCACTTCATGTCCTTGAACTACCATATGCCACACAAACCAGAAATGGACAAACAGCAAGGATCCTGGGGAGCAGGACTGCACTGCACCATTCCTGCAATCTGAAGCTTGAACCACTCCGCAAATTGCAGCCCTCTGCTATGAGAATGATGCACAAATTTCAAGGTCGCAAAGCATTTGCTGCGTTTGCTCAGCGACTGGTTTGCAATCTGGGTCTTGTTTTCCACTGTAGCTGATGCACTGATCCGTCACAGTGCAAAATGGTCTTTCGGTAGGATTCGCAGAATCCTGTCCAATAATTTTAATGAGGCAAATTGTTTGTGAAACCTACCAAAATACAGAATGCAGGGGATAAATGCCTGCAAAGGTAGGTTCTCAGACAACCATACCTAAATTCCAGACCACAAAATAGCATCTTTGTATTGCAAGTACAGGAATTGAAAGCAGAAAAAATATTCTCATGATGTGAAGAAAATTGTGGGGAGCATGAAGCTAGCCACAATATGCTCCTCCCAGTGAACACAACCTGCACTGACAAAATGGAAAGTGTCCCTCATGGACAACTTTCATTTTTGTAAACGGATGCCTCTACATTTCGGGTGTTGGTAAGCAATCAATGTTTTGCAATTACAACCCATTGTTACATACATTAGGATTTTTTGGGGTGGGGACACCCATTGCACGCCACTTTTCATACTGGTTTTTTCACTTTGACTCACAGACATTTTAAACAAACTGTCCTGATTGTGCCTTTTATTTAATGTGACTTTGTCTTTTGTAGGTGCAAAGCCTGTGATATTGCCAGCTACAGGGTAGGTGACCACAATGTCCAGTAGTACATCAGGCCCTACACCTTGAAGGCATTCTAGTAGCAAATATCACAGCACATATAAGTACAGGCAGATCTACAACCTACATGTAACAACAGTTTTGCAGCTTGTAGCTATTGTACGTCTTACACATTCACAAGTGACTCACTCAGCCTCCCCGTGTGGTACGGTAAAGCAAAGATGATTTTACTGTTCCTACATGTAGATCCACATTACTGTACACATGCTAATGCAGAGGAAAAAAACATAATCGGGCGACATCGCAGTATGGGGCATTGTAGGCTTATAGGAGATGTCACAGCTACTGGCCTTCTGAACTGGGCCAACCTCCAACTCCCTCCTCGTCGGCCAAAACACTTGGAGTCACCGTGGACTGTTATCTTTCACTGAAAGCACAGGTAGGCCAGGTGGGGTATACACCTGTTACAACGCATTTTTTACAACGCACTACCACTACAACGCAGGCATTACAACGCATACCATTACAACGCATTGCGCTGGGGGGCGCTCTAGGATAGGGAATAAGTATAATTTACTATCCAACACCTTCCCTAGGGTCCACGGGGACTGGAGTTAGAATAGTAAATTATACTTACCACTATCCAGCACCTCAAAGCGCTATGCGTTGTAACGGTATGCGTTGTAAATACCGCGTTGTAATGGTATGCGGAGTAAAAGTATGCGTTGTAACGTCATACATCCCCAGGTGGTCTCCAAGTGTTTCTTCAAGCTAAAAAAAATCCGGAAGGTCCGTCGTCTACTTACGCCCGAGGCAATCACCCAGGTTGAGATCTCCACTGTCCTGTCCCATCTGGACTACGCGAATGCCATCTATCTAGGTCTTCCCAACTACCTATCTAAACGCCTCCAGATGGTACAGAACCATGCAGCGAGGCTAATCCTGAATCAACCGAGGCGACAGGCAGCTACTCCCCTACTTAGGAAACTGCATTGGCTTCCAGTCACCCAGCGCTGTGCCTTTAAAACTGGATGTATAATATTCAAATCCCTTTACTGCAAAAGCCCCAAATTTATCAATCAACTAATTTCCAGATACACTCCATCTCGAAACCTACGCTCACTCCATCTGAGCCTCCTGCAGACGCCCTCTTTCAAACTTAAGCGCGCTGGAGGCCGTAGGTTCGCCACACTTGCCCCCTGCTTGTGGAACACCTTTCCTCTGGAGATCCGGAATTGTCAAGACCTTCTCTCTTTCCGGAAAGCCTTGAAGATCTGGCTCTTCAGACAAGCATTTCAATAACTCTCTTCTCTTCATCTATGTTCATGTTACTGTCGATCGCAGCGCCAAGAAACCAATCGGTGACAGTGCGCTTAATAAATATTTTAATAACATAACATAACATAACACAGCGAGTCATTTGAAATAGGCTCAGAATTTTAACATAGGAAAAAAATATAATTTCCGAGCCCAAACCCATCTGAGGTAGAACTACACAAGGCACAAGTAATTATAAAATGTACACTGCAAAACAGTGTAACAAACCCCAAAATGAAGAGGCATGCACTTTGCACTGCCTACATATTCTCCAGTTGTATCTGTTTTCTCTTCATTTCTGATTTGGTTCTGTTCAGTGCCAAAAAAGTAAATCAACAGGCCGCCATTGGTAAATGTGCAGAAACTACATTATGAAAATATCACAATATTTTAAATTCTAAACAAGCGAGTGCTGAACATCACAGATCTGAAAAAAAAGTATTCAGGGAGGGTCAAATGCACAATAAAATAATCGGTCGCATATTCAGCCGAATAGCTGCTAAAAGAAAAGCTTCAGTGCTTCACTTCCCCTTGTCATTTCCATTGAAAATGAGTTTGTGACGTTACCCTGCGGCCCCTCCCCGCAGTCCCACATCATGACGTCAGGTTCTAGAAGTACAGTATGCCTCTGTCTTGCCCAGCATTTACTCCTGGAGAAATCTGAATTTTTCTGGAATAACCCTGAAGGAATAACCCTGTACTCCTTTCATCCACTGTGTACACCTTTATGTAACTGGCTTGTCCGCACAGGACAGTTTGTTTAAAATGAAACAGGCACCATTCTAGTCGTCGATCTCTTTACTAGCACAGCTCCATGTGTTTTTGCAATAAGTGATCTGGTTACCAAATCAGAAAGCCCATCTGTAGAGGCTGACCCTAAAAGGGTGCCCCCCTGAATGCATCGCTCCTCATCTTGTTAACTATTACATCGTGCACCGCCAAACTGAAATGTCTCGAGGCACTGAAACGCGTAAGCTGGTGTTATGTAGCTCTCTGCGTTTGTTTCATCACAGTAAATGGATGAAAGGATGAGTCGGACTTCGACCTTGAACCTGCAAGTTGTCACAGACGTCCGCCACGGGCCACGACCCTCCGTGATATCTCGTCGGCTTTGCAAGGAAGCAGGGGGGAGGGCGGTGTATTTGGCGCCATTGCTGAGGGAAAGGCCGCCCTGGGTGAGGAGGCTACGAGAGGCCAAGGTGGCGAAGCTAAGGCGCTTAATCCACTCTGCGTCGGGTCGCATCAAGTCAGGAGCCGGCAGCCTTCGCACCGCAGCGGGGATTTGCCGGGGGCGCATCCGACGAGCATAAACCGCTCTCTGTAGTTAAGATGTGCCAGCAGTTGTCTCGTGTGTCTGCCCCCTGACGCGCACCCTTCTCATCCCCCTGATGAGCCGTCACACGAAAGAACAGTGTGCAGCGGCCTTCGCCCCCCCCCCCCCCCCCCCACACACACACACACCCCGCCCCGGGATAGTGCCGCCGCCGCCGTATGCTCAGGAAAGCAACATCTTCCCAGCACGAGGCCGCGCGGTGACGAGTAACAGCGGTCTTTCAAATCCGTTTACGCCACAGGAACTTGACAGTGATGGTGCCCACCCAGCGAGGCATCAGGCATTCCAGTGACCCGAGCCCACCCAGCCTAAGTCTGTCAGTGATCAATGTCCCCCGAGCTCAGACGAGGGCCGCCGGTGCCCTACGAACTCACACCAGCGGCCATGCCCGAACGTCACCTCGTGCCCATCTGGCCCAAGTGTGAAAAGTGTTGAGTGTTTGATAGGCTCAGATGAGACATGCAAATGACGCTTTACTACCCAGCCTGCCTCGGTCAGTGATCGGTGTCCATCGAGCTCCGAAGGGGCCTGCTCACCAAGCCGGAGACTGAAAGTGATCGGTGCCAGGCTGCCAGGCAGGTGATCCGTGCCCACCCACCCAAGGTCGGTCGATCACCCGTCACTAGCCAGCCTGAGCCTGAAAAGGTCCCTGTAACTACCGAGCTCAGAAGCTTACCAGTGACTGCACCAAGACACTCATCAGAAGGCCTGCCAGTGACCCATCAGCCCGGAAGTGACCCGTCAGCCCGGAAGTGACCCGTTCTCTCAGAGGTCACCGGTGGCTGCGACTGCTAACCACCAACCTCAGCTGAGTCCAGGTACCGACCAGTGCCGACTGTGCCCAGGCCTGCCTCTGATCCATGTCGAACCGTAGGAGGCCTGTACTGACACGAGCCAACCCACCCCTAACTCCCACCCCAGGAAAGGCCTAAACCAGCCTGTCTAGGGGACCCAAAGCCTTCAGTCGCTCTTTTGGTTCATCCCTGGGAAAGAAGGACAAAGCGGAGCCGAGACCAGAGTTTGACCACTGAGGCAAAACAGTCCACCGGGAGTCCTGCCCTTGGGATGTGTTAGAATGAAGCCCATCTCAGATCTCCTGCCGCCGGCCTTGTCCCGGTGTGGGTTCATGCTATCTTCCCACCTGATCCTTCGTTTGCAGTGGGCCACCAGGCCTCCTCTAAGAACAGCAGGACTTGGGGTGGGTTGAGGGAAGATTGTAGAACTAAAGTTCATGACCCAGGTGTGCCCTCTTGACAAGAGTAAAGCTGAATTAGCTCAGGTTGTCCACATCGCTTGCATGCTGCCTAATCTCACTAGTTAGACGGCCAATGCCGCTGACCGCACACATCTGACCCTATAAACTAGAAGTTTGAGGCTACTTGAGGGGCCTCTGCGTGTCCTCCAGAGTTACTTTCTGCTTGGTGGCCTGCATGTGCTGGTAGAAGAATTTAAGCCCATCAGCTGGCCAAACAAGAAGCTGAGGCCCAATGGAAGGGTGCATATAGCAGCCCCTTTGAAGGTAGGGGATACAGGAAAAAATGTTGCCAACATCTGTTCTAATGACCAACACCTCCTGCGGCACGAGCAGTAGGCATTCAATGGCAGCGCACAGGTACATCAGAAGTACAGAAAGGTTGATGGGGCTCAGAAAGCTGGCCTTCTAAAAAATGGACCCGCAGCTTATTCCACTCCCTCGTCCCAGCTACTGAAAAGGCTCTGTCCGCGAACGTTGCATTCGAGTTTGGAGATATCCTGTAAGAACTGGCCACTTGAGTCCAAAGAGTGTTTTGATCAGTGTAGGTGAAATTTGGAGATGATGGCGTAGGGAGCAGTGCCACGGATGAACCGATGCATAACCCACTTCCCGATTGGTAGCTTGTGGAGGTGTTCAGTGTTGGGTAAAATGTGTTCTTGCTGTGGGGTGCCAGTGACAACTCCTGCTGCTACATTCTGCACCACTGGAGTCATTCTGTGATCTTTTCAGGAAGTCCCAAGTAGGAGGAGACCCCAGAGTCTAAGAGAGATTGTCCCAAAGCAGAAACCACGGGGCGTGATGACTAATATCAATATATGGCAAACGTTTCTGGAGAGTTAAGCTGCCACGACAATTACTGGTCCCTTTGGAAGTCTGCAGTTCCAAAAGGACTTCGGAATACAGATAGACATCTGGATTACACAAACCACTCTCGAGGGCACAGGAGGAGAATCCATTACTTTCAGACAGCGGAGTAAAATTTATGGATGTCGTTTTTGGTGATGAGATGCTCTGTTTTGGTAGGGGTCAGCTTTAAAATGTTTGCAGTTGGTAAGGTAGTGGAGAGAGTAAAAGAGGAGTTAGGCGGGGATATCTGAGTGGTGGATAGCTGGAATATCAACTGCATGGGGAGAGGAGTTGGCCTAATGGCTAGGGCGGTCGACTCGAATCTGGGGAACTGGGTTCGAGTCTCGGCAATGACGCTGAACATCCTGTGATTCTGGGCAAATCACTTAATCTCCCTGTGCCTAACCAAAAAAATTTAAGAAAATTAAGGTGCCCTCATGTAACGCAACTGGTGCAACTGGTGCTATGTAAAGTGCTCTGATACCCGATACTTTCGGGTGAAGTTCGTGCTATATAAAACTCCATAAAATAAAAAAAATCCACACGGAGAAAATAATTTCCATTGAGTGAAGGAATAGTCAAAAGGTGACAGAGATGTTAAATAGCAGAGGTGAATGGACTGAGCCATGGGGTACCCCGCACCCTGTGGGTTTGGTGCTAGACTTAAAAGGAGGAAGCAAGATGGCCTCAGTGCGTGCAGTAAGAAAGGATTCAATCCAATAGTGGACATATGAGTGCAGTATTGGTTTCTTATTCTGGAAAGAAGTATGTACTGTTTGATGGTGTCAAAGTCCAGCAGTCAGAACGCAAGGCCAGGTGTCTCAGGAACGGAGATAATGTATCTCTCCCTAATATAGCATTTCCTCAAGCATGGCGATAAACACACACAAAGATAATGCTACCCTGGCACAAAGAGAGGTAGGTCAGAGAGAGAGCGAGAGAGGGAAAGGCAAACAAGTTACTTACTGTTGGTAATACTCATGCCGGTGGATACACGATATAAGTGCAGATTCCTCACCTTTAGAACATTCCCAGGCACCAGACGGGATCCTGAAGCTCTTTCAGCATAGCTCCTATGCACCAGTTAGGTGGCGTCATGTGGCTCTGTGTCCACTCTGCTACACCCCAGAAGTGACAAATGTAGGTGCCTCCCAAACTGGTGACATCAGTTACTTTCTGGGCATCATCTGGGCCCATAGACGCAGAGCATGACAATTAATATTTCATGCCAATGTGCAGATATCTAATTTGGGACCTTTTTAGATGGACAAGAGCCCATTCCACAGAATGGGGAGGTAGGAGGGTGGTGAGGAATCTGCAGTTAGATAGAGAATGCAGCAGAAAGAGCGTTACCGAAGGTAAGTAACTTATTCTTCTGATGGATATTTCTAACCCAGGTGGTGGGCCTGTGGAATGACTCAGACCAAAAAGTCCTGCAGGACTGAAAATCTAAAATGCTCTTCTCGTCAGATCGGCTGTCAAGGCAGTCGTTTTTTGTGATCATATGCTCTGATGCCCACTTTACAGCCTGTCAATATCCAGAATAGGCACTCTGCATACGAATGCAGTGGTAGGCGCCTTGGCCATGGTGGAAAGAGCCCTCAGCCCTTCTGGAGTTTGCTTTTCGGTCATCACCAAACAGATCTATATACAGAGGACTATCCATCTGGATAGTCGGTTTCTGCTGTGAAACAGTTCTAAAGGACCACACATAAGGCAAGTAAGGACCAAATAAAAGCCACTGTGGCATCACTAAAGGTTTTGGAGGAAACCTGTGGATCAAACCAGTAAGAAAATGCATCAGATGATCTGAACAAGGACGGCTGGTCTGGTAAACACAAAAAGGCCAAAAGGGCCAATTAATAATCTTTAACAGTGCCCACTGCAAGCCCTTGCTGGGGCAAACACAGAACAAATAGTAACACAGGAACAGTTTGCCTTGCACCAAGTCTGTGTTACAAATCTCCCACAACAAGCCATTAATTTGCTACCGGAGTCCAGCATAAACAGATTCACTGCGCATTACTATTACTCCCCCGTTAATCTCAGTATGCATCGGGTTTGAGCACTAGCACTGCGCAAAACGTCACCGTTCATGTCCTGCTTGTACCAATACTAGTGCTTACATGGTTTCTTGCACGCAGCACGCTTTTTCTTCTTTGCTGCATCTTTTGGCACAAAATATTGTGTACTCACGATACAGAGCACTTTATAATTTTTTTAGCGCCCGCCACCTGCACGGGGACTACTTGCATGATTTCACCAGCTTTTCTCTTGTGTTCATACTGCTTGGATCTTATCCGCCCCCGCAGGGCACACCATATAGATTAATAGCATGTTAAATTGTCACAACCATTAATCTCATAACATTAGCTTTCCTCACTTTATATACTTTCATGGGAGAGTTTCCCTTCACTCTACCGTACCTTTCTCACAAGACTCGTGGTCCAGTTGGACAGAGTTAGTTGTTATGTGCATGCATGGGACTTTGCACTATCTTCCCTATATCTATTAACATATATATATCTGGTTAATCCAGTGATGATAAACCAGCAATTTTCCGTGTTTCCCTCTTTCAGATTTTGAATATTCCCCTAACGAAGGGCCCGTAGAGCCAGAAATGCCTTGGGACTGACCACTTGGTCCCCAACTTTCATGCCAACAAATGCCAAGTCTTTGTTTTTGTGGAACTAATATGAAATTCACTTGTTTACTATTAAAAAAAGAATTTATGAAGAAAAAATAATAAATTCAATTGCCTGATCACATATGGTTTAACCCGTTGCCTGCGCCGAAAATTCTGCGCTAGTGCGGAACGTTCCATTGTGCGAATGAGATTGGAACGTTCAGCGGACGTGCGCAGCACTGGCGAGGTAGTGCACGCGACGACCGCTGAACGTTCCCCGCACTTAAGGGGTTAAAGTGTTTTGAATGGGATCACTCCACTCATCTGGAGAACAAGCTGTGCGCTGAGGGGACGTCTCCCCTGGGGGGACACTTTCATGTTACCTAAGATCTAAACATTTTACATGAGAATTAGACATTACACATTTATTGATTTTTTGAAGGCACTGGATTTTTAAGTGATTTTCCCAGAACCACAGGATGTTGAACTGAGGCTGGGATTTGACCCTCCTTCCCCAGTTCCAAAGTAGTAGCTCTAGCCACTAGACTGCATCTCCCAGATGTGTAGGCAGACAAGCTTACTTTCAATCTGTTGTGGTACAATGAGTCTATATCTAGGTTAAGATTTCAGATTCATGCTGGCCTGGGGGGTCAATACATTTATGGCACCATACTTTTTTTTTTATCCCTCCTGCTACTGCAACGAGAAAGAGCAATTACTTGTCTAAATCTTATTTTCATTTTGGCATCAATATTCAGGGTTTCTTGATCCCCAGGACACCCAGTACTGCTGTCAAAACATACATCATAATGAGGGGTGGCTATTTTTTCAATGATGGCCAGGACCTAAGTGGGGTTACAATGGTGGTTGGTCTGCAGAAACATGGTTCAAGCAGGTCCTGTTCTCCAAGTCCCATAGATTCTACCCAGAGGCACCCAATCCCCCACTTGCAAGTTCTTCTCCCTCTTTTGAGACTTTTTTCTACCATACGGGCAATAGGGTCTCCTATGACTACTTTAGTAGGCCCTCAGGTCCGCCGTCCTTTCATAATGGCAGCTAGGCAGAGGATCTTCTGTATCTCCAAGCTGCCCACATCAGCACTGGCGTAACGAAAATTGAGGGTGCCTCCCTGCAAGGTAGGTGGAGGGGCACCCTCCGGGCTCAATCAGGAGCTCTTCGGCCAGAGTGCTGTGCTGAGGGGGCCCCCGCACCGCAGGGGTTGCGGGGGCCTGTGTTACGCCCCTGCACATCAGGGCATTGATAGAAGCAAAGCAGCTGGTTTGAGCGAGTTTTTTTTCTTGTCTGTTCCTTTGCCTGTGTCTGGTGAGGTTGCAGACTTAAATAAGTGGTCAAGAACTCGTACTTTGGATTTTTTTTTTTGCCAAGGGCATTGCCTTTTCTTCCCTCTCTCTGGCTCACTTTCAGATAGTCAGAACTTAGAAGCGGATGCCATTCTGACTTTTTGGTCTGCTCTAGCGATAGAGCAGTGCTGTAAGAAAAGCGCAGAGCTCCAGGGGGCCCCCTCCGGCACAGGTGGTGGGCCCCTGGCCTGAGAGCTCTTGACTAGGTTTGGAGCTTGGCAGGCCCACTCAATGTACAGTGAATGTTTGCATTGTCCAGCATTCCGTCCATCAACTGTTTCTTTTGCATATGTTGCCCTAAGTGGGAAGGGTATGCCCAGAAGTGGGTCCTGTGCTCACTACACCACTGGATTCAAGCTATCCTGGCTGATGAAGGGTGATGCTCAGAAACCGGTCCCAGGATGCTGGTTTCCGGTCCAGGGAGGACCTGGCTTGGCAGTTCAACCTGGACTGTTCCCACAAGTAACAGGGTCAAAACTGATTTGCATATGGCTTGGTCCAAACTGGGGTGATGTGGTGAGCAAAAGAATGATGGATTTAACCCAGATCCTTGTCACTGGGGGGTGAATGTTTGCATTGTCCAGCATTCCGTCCATCAACTGTTTCTTTTGCATGGCCCCCTTCATGTACTTTGAAGGGGGGCCCTCAAGTTTCATTACGCCACTGCGATATAGGGGTGTGTAAATGACACCCCAGTTGGCAGGTCTTCTTCCTGTCTTGAGTTCTTCTTTACAGTCCACCCTTCAAGACCTTGCTTTGACCCACTCTTCCGAGACTATTTCTAATTATTTTATAGTACGTTTCTTTCGGTTTTATTCTTGGCTGCCAAAAGTGCTCCTCTTTGACTTGCCGAGCTAGGTTGTCAAGCATGTACACTCACAGTCTTATTCTGAGTACTGTGGAAAGTACGAGATCAGGCGCAATTCTTCAACAACAGCTTTCGGATTCTGAGTCGGGCACAAATTGCGCTCAGTTCTCTTAGATTTCACTATTCAAATTCCTCCAAATGGCACCCAGAGTAAACTGTACTGCCAAAACAATATGCAAAAACTGGAATATTTTGCAGTTTTAACCACTCAAAAAGACAGATGCTGCATGTTATTCAGTACTTAATTTGAAAAAATATATGTGCCATGGCCTGAGGTGTTTCTCAGGAGCCCACGGTGTTTCAAACCAGCGCTGTGAAATACTAACCGGTACAAAGCAAGTGTGACATACCGGAAATTTTCAGTTCACTTTAAGCTAGAAGGATGTCCTGGACCCTCTGGTTCCATTTTGTTTAAGTATATTCAACACTTTGTGGATTAGCTCTCTGCAAAAATAGACAGACAGTGCCATTATGTGGTAGACTGTAATAAATAAGTGCTGGTGTTACAAACATCTCCAAACACTAGCACAAATTAAGCATGCACGTTATTCCCTCTTCCCTGCTCATGAACACTGAATTGGGTACTAAAACTACCTTGCTCGTGACGATTTCCTCAAGCATTTTTTTTGCCTGGTTTTACTGACACTGTAGTACGAGGGTATCAATCTTCGGGTGTTTTGGTCCGGTTTGTTCCAAGGCCAGGATTCATCTTTCATGTGGTCTCTTACTTCCATGATTGCACTAGATATTCTGCCTACTTTCGTTCCTGCCCTCTTAAGCCCCACTGTGGAGTGCGCACCAGCACATTCTCGATGAAAAACACAGAGTTAAATCTTCCCTGGAGAGAAGGCAGGTCATAGCCACTATTATGGCCTTTCTGTCAATGCCACTTTTGGCTGCAACATTAAGATGATCATTCCCATGACCTCATCTTTTGCTTAACACAGGACAAAGCAGGTCTCCCAGTGTCACCGCCTCCTCTGGAGGTGTTTTCCAGGGTGCTTTATTTGCAGACATCTGTAGGGCAGCAAGCTCTTCCTTTCTCTCCTACTGCAGGATTGGGGCAGAAGTTCTGCTACCTCAGCACGTGGGTCTTTCTTTGTTAACCAATACCAAGCAAACAAGCCCTCCGGCAAAGAACACACACACGCAACGCAAGTATATCTTGTTTTTATCTCACACCCTTGAAGGAGTGGGCTATACGAACAGACCAAGGCTCCAGGAACACAAGACTGTCTCCGGGATAAGCGGAAGTGCGGAGATATTCCCGTTATAAGTATGGTCGAGAAGTGCAGGTACTCTTAGTTTCAGATCAAATATCTGCAGATACTCAGTACCTGCCCATTTAAAACGGTGAGAATCATCCTGGTTTCCTTGAAACGCTAAGCCGTCCCCAGCATTAGAGATTGTTACTGGGATCAATATATTATCGTAGCCGATGACTGGCCGCGTGCCATGAGGTTCATCTTTAGCCAGTCCTGGCATGTTCTCCTGCGTCACCTTGCATGGTGGGGCCTTTAGACCCATATATTTAATTGGAAATGCTAAGCTACAAGTCCCAGCATGCAAATGGCCTGGCTTCTCCTGTCGAGCGTTCACACAGTTTTTCTGCATGCCATTTCTTTTAAAATGACAAAGGTTTTTACAGTATTAACAGGAGTTGCAGCGTACTAGCTGGTGTTACGTGCAAACGACTTCTCCCCCTCACCCCACTCCTACGTATACACTTTCATGCAGCTCCCAAATATATGCTTATAAAGCAATCCTACAAATGCTCATAAAAAGGCAGAACATATTCATGAGAGAATGTTATAAATAGATGTCCGAGAGGGGATAATTCTGGGAGCTTTCTGCTTTACCAGGAAAGACACACGGAGCTCAGTGAAATCAGTGTTTCTGGAAAATCAATGTCTTTCTCATATTTCCAACGAGGGGGGCTTGGAACGGTTCATTCTTTGTTAACTAGGCCAAAATCGATCTGCATGCCACGCGGCGCCTCGGGGGACGCTGCGTGCAGCGTGCGTCCGGCCGCACGTGGCACGAGGGAACAGGAAGCTACAAGAGCGGAAACAGAAACCAGGTGGAAACATTACAGAGGACATGCGCAGCTTTTACCAGTGGTGTACCAGCACAACCTCCCTACTGAGTATCACTGTTTCTTCTCAGTACCACTGCTGACAAGGCACCACAGTCCTACCCAACAACAAGCACAACTGCTGCACACACAAAAATGACCTACTAGCTTAGCCTTCCATCTGCCCACTCATGCAGCGCACACACACACACACACACACACACACACACACACACACATATATATCCATTACTACTGCTATCCATCCACACCACCGCTACACATCTAGCACCATGGCTATTTGTGGACCAAAACTCCTACCCAACTGGCACCATGGCTGTGCACAGAGAAACATACATACGCATCGCTCATGACCTGGCCGTATAAGCACCATACAAGCCCATACAGGCATCACACCAGTCCATGTGAGCACTCCTGTAGCCCAATCAAGGACCGCATATAAAGCCAGGAATATCCCCGTAGCACATTACCTGCCTATTGAAGCAAAACACACACACAAACACACGTCTATCCATCGAGTACCACTACAATCCACCCAGCACCACAGCTGACCCACATCCACTACTCGAAACCACCCAACACTGCACCTATGCACACAGATGCAGTACCACTGCTTTCTATCTACTCCACTGCCACAGACCCAGCAACATAACTACTGAAGCACCACTTCTTCTCATCCCGCACTGTGTCTATACACACAGAACCACACCTACCCGCCTAACACGTAACCTGAGGGTGTAAGCAGCAAACCAACTCAGAATGAACATCACCGGACCCCATTCACATATATCACTCAAACCAGCACCTCAAAGGGACCCAACTTGTAACAGAGATACCTAATTCGCATATTACTTCTCCATTTTAGCATCACACCTACATACACAACATACCAACCCTGCAATCACTGTATCATTCAGCAACACAGCTATCCACGGACCAGTACTTCTACCCAATCAGTACCATAGTGTTATGTTGTGAATATGTAATACACCTTTAACTGTGCACATTCTACATTCTATGGAACCTTGTGTACTGTGTTCCATTTATGACATATATGTGTTGCTTTGATTCAGTTGATGCTAACTGGCTACATGTCAGGTTGTGTACCTGCTCGTTTCTGCAATAAACTCATTTCAACCTACATTCAAGTGTTCATCTTCAATTTTACACATAGCTATGCAAAGCAAGATACCTAACCACGAAAACATGTAACATGCCCACTTGAGCACCATACCTACACACAAACACACACACACAAACACACACATCTCCCCACCAAGTTCATTGCTATCCACATACCTATCACTTAGCATTTACAATGCACAGACAAGCACACCAGCCCAGCCCATCTAGTCCCGTAGTGACTTGACGGTGACTAGCTGCACTTGCAAAACTCCAAATAAATAAATAACACTGAATATATCCACTAACACCAAACCTATCTTCAAACACAACACACTGCCAGTACACCACACCTACCTACTACTGCACTACACCTGCCCTCCCACCAGCACTGGCACCTCACAGGGCACGAAGAATACTCTCTAGGCGCCAAAGCTCCATAGGCCAGTAGGAAACCTACCTACAAGCACCAGGGCTACCTCACACAGCACCACAGCTCCCATCCGGGCACCTCATGTACGTCACCCATCACCACACCTGCCTTACAAGCACCAAAGGTACCTCACAGCACCACACCTACCATCTGGGCACCTCATGTACTTCACCCATCACCACAGTTCCCTTACAAGCACCAAAGGTACCTCACAGCACCACAGCTCCCATCCGGGCACCTCATGTACTTCACCTATCACCACAGTTCCCTTACAAGCACCAAAGGTACCTCACAGCACCACAGCTCCCATCCGGGCACCTCATGTACTTCACCCAGCACCACAGCTCCCTTCCAAGCACCAGGGGTGCCTCACACAGCACAACACCTGCGTGTCCAGAAGCACAGGTACTCCCATAACAGCACTATACCTGCCCTGCAAACATCCGAGGTGTGTCAGCCAGAGCCACAGGCACCTTACTCACCGTCACACGTCTCTCCCAGCACACACCTGCCTCCCTCGAGCCACAAGCACCATCAGAGCAAACCTCGCGTCACTGATGACATCTCAAGTGCAGCGAGATGTACCGTGGTGAGCCCGGCGTCCTCTACAGACTGCTCCACGAGGCATGTGTGGGGTCCGTGGGTGATCAGAGGAGCCGCGTGCGCGTGTGCGTGTGCTGCGCGTGCACACACTCGAACACGTGCAACACTTGGCCCTGGAACACTCCACCATGACGCACCGCGTGGCCCTGGAACCTTGCATTTCGAGTTCCAGAACATTTGAATCTACACCGACGGGCGCGTGCAAAAGCTACATTTGCTCCAACTACCGCAAAAACACAATTTTCTGCCCTGCCCGATTGCTGCAGATGCTTTTTTGTTTGCCCTGATAGGGAATGTGGGTGAAGAGTTATATCTGGTTTGGTGAAAACGAAGGACGGCTGACCCTTGAGTGAACTGTGCGCCGTGACCACATGCATGCATGGGCTCCAACATGCATCGTCGGTATGGATTTCACCGCAGTGCCAGCGCGCGCGTTTAACATGATAACGAGAATTCAAGCACCGCGATCGATGTTATTGTGACACCATGTTCTAATGAATCCGACCACGATGATAGCGTAATGTACCCTAGAGGGTATATCCACTAATAGGTATATCTGCGTTGACAGACACACCCCGGCCCTAACAATACTTTCATGCAATATAAAAGCCGGGCTGCAGACTTGTACCGAGGAATTTCACACCAGAATCAAGGCATGATGAGCCGTCATGGTGTTGTGTGCACGCACCCACAAGTACAAACATATATGCACGTAGTCTCGCCGAGCTTGGCCTCTTTGGTTTGAGACTGTCCCTCTGATTACCAGCCATAAGCATCACCCCGACCCCAGACTTCCCATCTCCTCACTGGGCCACGCGCCTCTCAAACACGAGGCCCCCGGAGCCCCCGGGAAGAAAGGGCAGGTGACGAGGCGGGCGACGCGCACAAGGAGGGCTCCCTGCCAGGCCCGGGGACCAGCCAGGGTTGCCATAGTGATGAGCTGCAGGCCCGCCAGCTCAGGTCTCCTGGGAGTCTGGGATGGAGGATGCCTGAAGACAGACAAGCTGCCACAGCAAGATGCGCGTGGACCGCGCAGGGGCGGGGCTGCTGCAGCTGGCTTTGTAAATACGGAGCACCGGACCAGTCTCCCCCATCCTACCCTGGAGCAACCCTCTGTCGCTTCCATCATGGGCGCCCAAGAATCCGATTGTCACCTTCATTACAGGCGCGTGACTGTCACCGTAATCACAGGCGCCACAGCATCCCTCGGTCTATGACCTCCATCACAGGCCCTTGAGCATCTTTCCGGCTCACCTCGGTGACAAGCTCCTTGGACATCCTTCGATGTCACCTCAATCACAGGCACTATAGACTCCCAGCCCACCTCTTGAGTGTAAACACCTCTCGACTGTCACCTCCGCCACAGGCCATCTAAGTAGCCAAGTGTCTGCTCCCTCACACTGCCCTTGAACGCCTCTTGGACAGTGACTCCCATCGCTCCATGACCTCAATCAGGCACCAATGTGATGTCCAGTTCCATCACTGTCCCATCAATTACACATCACCACCACCACAGGCTCTTTAGCACCTTTCCAACTATCCACCCACTCACAGACCCTCCAAGCACCTCCCACACTGGCAGTTTCATCACACACCCACCAATTAGCTCTTCAGCTGTTACACCGTCAAATGCCCTTTAACATTTCTCCAACCACCACACACGTCACAAGCCTTCCTCTAAATGTTAGTTCTTCCATCAGAGGCCGTTGAAGCATTCCTTGGTCACCTTCATCGAAGAGCCCTCAGACGATCATATTCGTCAAAAACCTTCTCAATCATCAGACTGCTACTTCCATTGCAGAACCTCTAAGCTCTCCTCACACTATTAATTCCATCGCAGACCCTCCAAGCTCTCCTCACACTATTAATTCCATCGCAGACCCTCCAAGCTCTCCTCACACTATTAATTCCATCTCTCCTCACACTATTAATTCAATCGCAGACCCTCCAAGCTCTCCTCACACTATTAATTCCATCGCAGAACCTCTAAGCTCTCCTCACACTATTAATTCCATCGCAGACCGTTCAAGCTCTCCTCACACTATTAATTCTATCGCAGAACGTCTAAGCTGTCCTCACACTATTGATTCCATCGCAGACCTTCCAAGCTCTCCTCACACTATTAATTCCATAGCACACCCTCCAAGCTCTCCTCACACTATTAATTCCATCGCAGACCCTCCAAGCTCTCCTCAGACTATTAATTCCATCGCAGACCCTCCAAGCTCTCCTCACACTATTAATTCCATCGCAGAACCTCTAAGCTGTCCTCACACTATTAATTCCATCGCAGAACGTCTAAGCTTTCCTCACACTATTAATTCCATCGCAGACCCTCCAAGCTCTCCTCACACTATTAATTCCATCGCAGACCCTCCAAGCTCTCCTCACACTATTAATTCCATCGCAGACCCTCCAAGCTCTCTTCACACTATTAATTCCATCGCAGACCCTCCAAGCTCTCCTCACACTATTAATTCCATTGCAGAACCTCAAAGCTCTCCTCACACTATTAATTCCATCGCAGACCCTCCAAGCTCTCCTCACACTATTAATTCCATCGCAGACCCTCCAAGCTCTCCTCACACTATTAATTCCATCGCAGAACCTCAAAGCTCTCCTCACACTATTAATTCCATCGCAGACCCTCCAAGCTCTCCTCACACTATTAATTCCATTGCAGAACCTCTAAGCTCTCCTCACACTATTAATTCTATCGCAGAACGTCTAAGCTGTCCTCACACTATTAATTCCATCGCAGACCCTCCAAGCTCTCCTCACACTATTAATTCCATCGCAGACCCTCCAAGCTCTCCTCACACTATTAATTCCATCGCAGACCCTCCAAGCTCTCCTCACACTATTAATTCCATCGCAGAACCTCTGAGCTGTCCTCACACTATTAATTCCATCGCAGAACCTCCAAGCTCTTCTCACACTATTAATTCCATCGCAGACCGTTCAAGCTCTCCTCACACTATTAATTCCATCGCAGACCGTTCAAGCTCTCCTCACACTATTAATTCCATCGCAGACCCCCAAGCTGTCCTCACACTATTAATTCCATCACAGACCGTTCAAGCTCTCCTCACACTATTAATTCCATTGCAGACCCTACATGCTCTCCTCACACTATTAATTCCATCACAGACCCTCCAAGCTCTACTCACACTATTAATTCCATCGCAGACCCTCCAAGCTCTCCTCACACTATTAATTCCATCGCAGACCCTCCAAGCTCTCCTCACACTATTAATTCCATCGCAGACCCTCCAAGCTTTCTTCACACTATTAATTCCATTGCAGACCCTCAAAGCTCTCCTCACACTATTAATTCCATCGCAGAACCTCAAAGCTCTCCTCACACTATTAATTCCATCGCAGAACTGCCAAGCTCTCCTCACACTATTAATTCCATCGCAGACCCTCCAAGCTCTCCTCACACTATTAATTCCATCACAGAACCTCAAAGCTCTCCTCACACTATTAATTCCATCGCAGACCCTCCAAGCTCTCCTCACACTATTAATTCCATTGCAGACCCGCCAAGCTCTCCTCAAACTATCAATTCCATCCTAGACCCTCTACATTTTCCTCACACTATTAATTCCATCACAGAACCTCAAAGCTCTCCTCACACTATTAATTCCATCGCAGAACCTCAAAGCTTTCTTCACACTATTAATTCCATCGCAGTCCCGCAAAGCTTTCTTCACACTATTAAGTCCATCACCGACCCTCCAAACTTTCTTCACACTATTCATTCCATTGCAGACCCTCCAAGCTTTCCTCACACTATTAATTCAATCACAGACCCTCCAAGCTCTCCTCACACTATTAATTCCATCGCAGATGCTCCAAGCTTTCCTCACACTATTAATTCCATCGCAGACGCTCCAAGCTCTCCTCACATATTAATTCCATCGCAGACCCGCCCAGCTCTCCTCACACTATTAATTCCATCGCAGACCCTCCAAGCTTTTCTCACACTATTAATTCCATCGCGACCCTCCAAGCTTTCCTCACACTATTAATTCCATCGCAGACCCTCCAAGCTTTCCTCACACTATTAATTCCATCGCAGAACCTCTAAGCTCTCCTCACACTATTAATTCCATTGCAGAACCTCCAAGCTCTCCTCACACTATTAATTCCATCGCAGACCCTCCAAGCTCTCCTCACATATTAATTCCATCGCAGACCCGCCATGCTATCCTCACACTATTAATTCCATCGCAGACCCTCCAAGCTCTCCTCACACTATTAATTCCATCGCAGACCCTCCAAGCTTTCTTCACACTATTAATTCCATTCCAGACCCTCAAAGCTCTCCTCACACTATTAATTCCATCGCAGAACCTCAAAGCTCTCCTCACACTATTAATTCCATCGCAGACCCGCCAAGCTCTCCTCACACTATTAATTCCATGGCAGACCCTCCAAGCTCTCCTCACACTATTAATTCCATCACAGAACCTCAAAGCTCTCCTCACACTATTAATTCCATCGCAGACCCTCCAAGCTCTCCTCACACTATTAATTCCATTGCAGACCCGCCAAGCTCTCCTCAAACTATCAATTCCATCCTAGACCCTCTACATTTTCCTCACACTATTAATTCCATCCTAGACCCTCCAAACTTTCCTCACACTATTCATTCCATCGCAGACCCTCCAAGCTCTCCTCACACTATTCATTCCATTGCAGACCCTCCAAGCTTTCCTCACACTATTAATTCCATTGCAGACCCTCCAAGCTCTCCTCACACTATTAATTCCATCACAGAACCTCAAAGCTCTCCTCACACTATTAATTCCATCGCAGACCTGCAAAGCTTTCTTCACACTATTAATTCCATCGCAGTCCCGCAAAGCTTTCTTCACACTATTAAGTCCATCACCGACCCTCCAAACTTTCTTCACACTATTCATTCCATTGCAGACCCTCCAAGCTTTCCTCACACTATTAATTCAATCACAGACCCTCCAAGCTCTCCTCACACTATTAATTCCATCGCAGATGCTCCAAGCTTTCCTCACACTATTAATTCCATCGCAGACCCTCCAAGCTCTCCTCACATATTAATTCCATCGCAGGCCCGCCCAGCTCTCCTCACACTATTAATTCCATCGCAGACCCTCCAAGCTTTTCTCACACTATTAATTCCACCGCAGACCCTCCAAGCTTTCCTCACACTATTAATTCCATCGCAGACCCTCCAAGCTTTCCTCACACTATTTTTTTTTTTTTAAATTTTTGAAAACCTTTATTCAAAACAGAGCACACAGCTATTCAGCCTGATATCCCGGAGGCAAGGCAGCAGGGGTAACAGGAGAGAAATAGTGCCAAACGGTTAAGACATAATCATCGAAGGTCATTTTTATATTAAGATGAAGTTCAACAAAAGGGCGCCCGAGGGCGCGAAATTGGCAATAGAGGCAATGTGAAGCTGGGCGTCAGGGACGGGTAGGGGAGGAAAGGCAGGGAAGCAAACATCGAGGATAAGACTACAGAATGGGAAGGGGAAGGGGGGGAGAAGAATCAGGAGAATACAGTACATCAGAGCTCAGTTGGCGTCACAGGTCAGGGTGACACATTGTCATGCAGGTTGACTGATTCAGGCGGCAAGCACACGTCTCCCCTGTACTCATTTCATGCCCCCCAGATTTTATTCCAAGTTTGAGGTCTCCCTCTTGCCACATAGACTGTCTTCTCCCGGAACATGCACCAGTCCATGTTGGCTTTCCACTGTACCAGCAGGGGGGCCGCGGACACCCCCCACTTCTGAGCTATGTCCCTCTTGGCCACCATGTTCCCAAGGGTCACCCACCTAGTCTGCGCAACGCTGTGGTCGGAAGGCTCCCATACGTTCAGGAGGCATCTACGAGCTTCCGCGTGGGCAGCCACGCCAGTAACTTCCTCCATGACTCGGTGCACTCTCCTCCAGTAGGAGGCTATCACTGGGCACTCCCAAATAATGTGTAAGAAAGTGGCGAGATCTCCGCAGCCTCTACGGCAGAGACCGTCAGGCGAGAATCCCATGCGCAGTAATCGAGGCCCTGTCATGTACACCCGGTGCAGGATCTTAAATTGCACGAGGCGAAGACGGGAGGAAATTGCAACCTCCTTAGGGGAGGAAACCGCACTCTGCCAATCTTCATCATCAAGTTCAAGGCCATCTGCCACCCACTGGTCCCGCAAGCTAAGGAGGAGGTCTGTGCGCACGTTAATCAATTTTTTGTATGAAAGGGAGATCGCGCTGTCCGGCATGTGCCCATCCAGTATCCTGTCCTCCAGAGGGGAGCTCTCAGGAATGACGCCGTCCGGCGGTGAGGCCGAGAGCAGCGCATGTCTCAGTTGAGCGTAACGGAAAAACTCTGTCGCGCCCAGCTGGAATTCGGTTTGTAACTGGGGGAAGGTCTTAATTGAGCCCCTGGAGAGCATGTCCTCAACCCTGCTGATACCGATAAGGTCCCACTTATCAAACCCCTTGGTGTGCCATAGTCTACCCAGGATGTCCGAATCAAAAAGGGGAGTGAACCTTGTGAGTCTGCCTTGCCAACCTTGTGCCTTAGTGACCGCCCGCCAAGTGTGGACCGCCGTCCGAGTAGGGCCCGTTAGCCGCCGGTCGAAAGACTTCGAGTATAGGGCTCGATAGTAGTTACCACCGCCCATCAGCCATCTATCCATGGCATAACCGGGACTACCCACAGGGCCATAGAATCCGTGGTTGAGGGCAGCAAATTGAGAAGACCAGTAGTAGCGGCGCACGTCTGGGAGAGCAATGCCACCATCGTACCATGGGAGCGTGAGTTTGTGGATGGCAACGCGGGGTCGACCATCCCAAAGAAGGGTCCGAAGGAGGCCTTCAAGGTCCCGAAAGTAGCGCGCCGGGACAGGGTCCTGGGCGTTTTGCAGGGCGTACAAGAACCTGGGCAGGGACATCATCTTAAACAGAGCGGCACGGCCAAGGAGGGAGAGTGGTAGCTTACGCCAGCTGTCTACATCACGCTGCAGACGCTGGAGAGGAGGGAGTAGGTTGTGGTCGTATCGCAACTTGGGGTTACCAGAGATGTAGATGCCCAAGTACTTGAAGCCGCGTGTGGCAATCTGAATGTTACAGCCTCTGGGAAGTCGTGGAGTATCTCCTTTGAGGACATACAGGGACGATTTGGCCCAGTTTATAATCAGACCAGAGTACCGTCCGAAGAGTCTGAGCACATCAAAGGCCACAATGAGGGACCTGCAGGGGGAAGTCAAATAAAGCAGGATATCATCGGCGTACAAGGATACCCTGTCTTCGAAGCCGGGGGCCCACGTAATGCCGCGTAGGTCGGGATGCACACGCAGTAGGGCTGCGAGCGGTTCAAGGGCCAAGGCAAACAAAAGGGGCGACAGGGGGCAGCCCTGTCTAGTACCCCGATGTAGGGGGAATGGCGTAGACAGGCGGCCGTTGACCGTGACGTTAGCCATCGGATCCGTATACAGTAGCTTCACCCAGCTCACAAAGACCGGCCCAAATCCAAGTTTGGACAACACTGCCCAGAGATATGGCCACTCGAGAGAATCGAATGCCATCGTGGCGTCGAGGGACGCGAGGACAGCCGGTTCTTCGAGGGTGTGGGCTCTAGCCATGACACCATGGAGGCGACGTAGATTGAGAGCGGTGTTTCGGTGGGGGATGAATCCCGACTGGTCAGGGTGCACGAGGTCGCCAATAACACCAACCAGCCGGTTGGCGAGCAACTTGGCGAGGATCTTGGGTTCCACGTTAAGGAGAGAGATGGGACGGTACGATCGACAGACGTCACGTGGTTTACCCTCCTTGTGGATGACCACAACGGTAGCCAGTCGCTGATCCAGGGGGAGATAGCCCCTCTCAAAGGATTCCAGGAACATTTTCCGCAAGTGCGGAGACACCGCATCCGGGCGGATTTTATACAGTTCAACCGGTATGCCGTTAGGCCCAGAGGCCTTACCGGTCCGTAGGGAGCGGATCGCCAAAGCAATCTCGTCAGCGGTAATGTCCCTATCCAAGTCCGCTCTCTCGTCATCAGAAAGGCAGGGAAGGTCAATCTCCGAAAGGAAAGCCGTCGAATCCGCCTCCGAAAAGTCCGAAGCAGACTCATAGACTCCCCGAAAATAACCAGCGAAGGAGTCGACAATGGCACTCGGGTCCGTAAGGACCACCCCGTCGTCTCCCAGGAGTTCAGGCACCACGCGACTGGCCATCTCCCTCCTGTCTAACCAAGCCAGCAACTTCCCAGCCTTATCGCCCACATCGTACACACGGCCCTGCTGTTCCTTGGCCAGATTGAGTGCGGCATTCGCAGCCAAATCGTGGTACTCCGCTTGTTTCAGCGAGAGGGTATGCAGGACAGAGGGGTCCGGCTCGGGCCCCAGCTGGGACTCGAGACGCAGGACCTCTTGCTCAACAAACAGTAGATCAGAATCTCTAGTCCGGCGGGCCTCAGCGATGAGCGCCTGGGCCTCACCTCGGAGCACCGTCTTAAAGGCCTCCCACAGCGTAACGGCCGACCTTACCGAGCCCACGTTTTCGGAAAAATAAAAATCAATAGCTTTGGCCAGAAGAGAGCGGGTCTTGATGTTACGAAAATACCACGGGTTGACCGCGGCCGGCCGCTCCGACAAGACCACCCCAAAGTCAAAAGAGACCCATAATGGGGAATGATCAGAAATGCCCCGCGCCAAGAAGCGGGCTTCGGAAACGGCCAACGCGTCCGACGCCAATGTGAGGACATAATCGATGCGGGAAAGACTACCATGTGCGCCTGAAAGAAAGGAAAATTGACGGAGTGTAGGATGTAGAAGACGCCAGCCGTCTATCAGGCCCATAGACTCGAGAAAGGAGGACAGCCACATCTGTGGGTTACGTAGGTCACGGGGCGGTTGGCGATCAAGCAGACCAGAGCAAACCGAGTTAAAGTCACCCCCCACTATTAACCGGCCAGCCGGCAGAGACAAGATGGCACCACCAAGGTCCTGAAAGGTACTAGATTGAAGCCCCGGGGGGACGTAAACAGATAACAACGTGAGGGAACGCCCCTCCCATCTACCAGCCACGGCAGCGTAACGCCCCCTGTCGTCAATCAAGGTGACATCTATCTCTAGGGGAAGGGATGCGCGCACGAGGATACCCGCCCCCCGGGAACCGGAAGAGAACCCCGAATGTGCCACCATTTTGTAGCCCTTGCGATTCAAAGCTTTACAGGCGTTACCCACCAGGTGTGTCTCTTGAAGGAGGACAACATCAGGCATGTGACGTTTGATCAGTTGTATCACCACCCCTCTCTTAATTCGGTCACCCAACCCGTTAACATTCCAACTGAGAATTCGTAACTTTCTACCCCCCATCTCCCCACAGCCCGCCCCACCCAGTCCCACAAGACACCCGCATCAAATACAGTTCAGGAGCACAAATGACCCATTGCCACAGAAAAGAAAGAAAGGAAAAACCAACAAACAAGATAACTCTCCCCAACATACCCCCCACCCTGCACCCCTGCATCAGACTAAAAAGCCCCCCCAACCAGCAGTGTGCCTGTCGCCCCATTAACTACTCTACGAAAGACCCAGAGGAGTAAGGAATCTCCATGAAAACGTCCCGCCACCCACCATGTAAATGAAGGAGAGACCATTAAGTAACGAGTCACAATTCCGGCAGTCATTCGAGGCAGGGGTAGCATCAGCTCCTTGCTCAGTCTCGCCGTTCCGCTCCGCCCGAGGCGCCCCCAACTTCATCCTCCTGTTCATCCCGATGTGGCGAAACCGTGTCCAACCATTCACTCACATTTTCAGGATAGTCAAAGAAAAGGGCCCGTCCCTTGTGTTCAACACGGAGTTTCGCGGGGAACATCATTGAGTATTTGAGACCCAAGTCCCTGAGGCGCCTCTTCACTCCCGCGTAGCTCAAGCGTTGGCGCTGTACCAGCCTGGTGAAGTCCGGATAAAAGTGCACCTCCGCATTCTGAAACTGGAGTGGCCCGTGCAATCTGGAAGCTTGCAGGATCGCATCACGGTCCCTGAAGTTGAGGAGGCGCGCCACAATCGGTCGCGGCGTCGCTCCCGTTTTCGGCGGGCCACCCGGTACCCGGTGGGCACGTTCCACCGAGAAAAAGTTGCTCAGTCCAGAGGGCGCCAAATGGGTTTTAACCAAATCCTCCACAAACAGGTCCGTAGCGGCATTCTCGGACCCCTCCGGCACACCAACTATGCGGAGGTTCTGCCGCCTGGCTCGCCCCTCAAAGTCCTCCAGCCGCCTCGAAAATAGATCAGTGGTCATCCGCAGATTGCGGACCTCAGTCTGTAACTCGGAGACGTCGAAGGTTAGGCTGGAGGTCTTGATGTCGAGCGCCTTCACACGCTCGTTGGTCTTGCCCAAGTCGGCCCTTATAAGGGTAATATCAACGGCCATAGAGTCTACCTTGTGGTTCAGGGTGTCGTATTGTTGCTGCATGTCGGCCCGGAGGCTCGTGATGGCACCCATGATGTCCACGAGGGTGAGATCCGATCCATCCGGCGGGTTCGTCGATGGGGTCCCTTTAGAGACGGCCCTTGATGTAGGTGGCGACTTGAGATTCACATATCGCTCAATGCGATTCTGCTGCGTTTGCGACTTGCCCCGGCCACCCTTGTTCGATGTCCTGTCCGGGTCACCTCTGCCCGCCATGATGGGTATGAGAGAACAAAGGCAAGGTGTCCACAAGTCCGGGTCCACAGCCGGAGGGCAAGTGGGGCCAAGGAGGCAAGACAGGGTATAGAAGGCACAAGCAGGAACACAATCACTCCACCAACGAGGGCGGCGGGTGGGCACTACGCAGTCCAATCGTGCGAAGTGGCGAAATCCGGAGGGACAATGGCACCGTCACGGAGCGGAGTTCAGCTCGACGTAACTCTGCACAGGAACCACCGATTTGGAAGCCGATTGCAGTCCTCGCCTCAGCAGGCCACCAGCAATACGATTCCACCAACGTGGATCAGGATTTCATGCAGGATAATTGCGGTGGGTCGGACGGTCCACGGAGCTCCGAGTTTACGCGGCCATCTTGGTCGCCCGCGAAGCTCCTCCCTTTCCTCACACTATTAATTCCATTGCAGAACCTCTAAGCTCTCCACAAACTATTAATTCCATCGCAGAACCTCTAAGCTCTCCTCACACTATTAATTCCATCGCAGAACCTCTAAGCTCTCCTCACACTATTAATTCCATTGCAGAACCTCCAAGCTCTCCTCACACTATTAATTCCATCGCAGACCCTCCAAGCTCTCCTCACATATTAATTCCATCGCAGACCCGCCAAGCTATCCTCACACTATTAATTCCATCACAGACCCTCCAAGCGTTCCTCACACTATTAATTCCATCGCAGAACCTCTAAGCTCTCCTCAAACTATTAATTCCATCGCAGAACCTCTAAGCTCTCCTCACACTATTAATTCCATCGCAGAACCTCTAAGCTCTCCTCACACTATTAATTCCATATCAGAACCTCCAAGCTCTTCTCACACTATTAATTCCATCGCAGACCCGCCAAGCTCTCCTCACACTATTAATTCCATCGCAGACCCTCCAAGCTTTCTTCACACTATTAATTCCCTCGGAGACCCGCCAAGCTCTCCTCACATTATTAATTCCATTGCAGACCCTCCAAGCTCTTCTCACACTAATAATTCCATTGCAGACCCTCCAAGCTCTTCTCACACTATTAATTCCATTGCAGACCCGCCAAGCTCTCCTCATGATATTCATTCCATCGCAGACCCGCCAAGCTCTTCTCACACTATTAATTCCACCGCAGACCCTCCAAGCTCTCCTCACACTATTAATTTCATCCCAGACCCTCAAAGCTCACCTCATACTATTAATTCCATGGCAGACCCTGCAAACTTTCCTCACTATTAATTCCAGCGCAGACCCTCCAAGCTCTCCTCAGACTATTAATTCCATTGCAGACCCTCCAAGCTTTCCTCACACTATTAATTCCATCACAGACCCTCCAAGCTCTCCTCACACTATTAATTCCACCGCAGACCCACCAAGCTCTCCTCACACTATTAATTCCATCCTAGACCCTCCAAACTTTCCTCCCACTATTCATTCCATCGCAGATCCTCCAAGCTCTCCTCACACTATTAATTCCATCACCGACCCTCCAAGCTCTCCTCACACTATTTAATTCCATCACAGACCCACAAAGCTCTCCTCACACTATTAATTCCATCGCAGACCCGCAAAGCTTTCTTCACACTTAATTCCATCGCAGAACCTTTAAGCTCTCCTCACACTATTAATTCCATCGCAGACCCTCCAAGCTCTCCTCACACTATTAATTCCATCGCAGACCCACCAAGCTCTCCTCACACTATTAATTCCATCCCAAACCCTCCGAACTTTCCTCACACTATTCATTACATTGCAGACCATCCAAGCTTTCCTCACACTATTAATTTAATCACAGACCCTCCAAGCTTTCCTCACACTATTAATTCCATCGCAGACCCTCCAAGCTCTCCTCACACTATTAATTCCATCGCAGACCCGCCAAGCTCTCCTCACACTATTAATTCCATCGCAGACCCTCCAAGCTCTTCTCACACTATTAATTCCACCGCAGACCCTCCAAGCTTTCCTCACACTATTAATTCCATTGCAGAACCTCTAAGCTCTCCTCAAACTATTAATTCCATCGCAGAACCTCTAAGCTCTCCTCACACTATTAATTCCATCGCAGAACCTCTAAGCTCTCCTCACACTATTAATTCCATCACAGAATCTCTAAGCTCTCCTCACACTATTAATTACATCGCAGACCCTCCAATCTCTCCTCACACTAATAATTCCATCGCAGACCCTCCAAGCTTTCTTCACACTATTAATTCCATCGCAGACCCTCCAAGCTCTTCTCACACTATTAATTCCATTGCAGACCCTCCAAGCTCTCCTCACACTATTAATTCCATCCCAGACCCTCCAAGCTCTCCTCACACTATTAATTCCATCGCAGACCCGCCAAGCTCTCCTCACACCATTAATTCCATCGCAGACCCGCAAAGCTCTCCTCACACAATTAATTCCATCGCAGACCCTCCAAGCTCTTCTCACACTATTAATTCCACCGCAGACCCTCCAAACTCTCCTCACACTATTAGTTCCATCCCAGACCCTCCAAGCTTTCTTCACACTAATAATTCCATCCCAGACCCTCCAAGCTCTCCACACACTATTAATTCCATTGCAGACCCTCCAAGCTTTCCTCACACTATTAATTCCATCACAGACCATCCAAGCTTTCCTCACACTATTAATTCCATTGCAGACCCTTCAAGCTTTCCTCACACTATTAATTCAATCGCAGACCCTCCAAGTTTTCCTCACACTATTAATTCCATCGCAGACCCTCCAAGCTCTCCTCACACTATTAATTTTATCGCAGAACCTCCAAGCTTTCCTCACACTATTAATTCAATCGCAGACCCTCCAAGCGCTCCACTTACTATTAATTCAATCACAGACCCTCCAAGCTCTCCTCACACTATTAATTTTATCCCAGACCCTCCAAGCGGTTCACTTACTATTAATTCCATCACAGACCCTCCAAGCTTTCCTCACACTAATAATTCCATCGCAGACCCTCCAAGCTCTCCTCACACTATTAATTCCATTGCAGACCCTGCAAACTTTCCTAACACTATTAATTCCATCGCAGACCCTCCAAGCTCTCCTCACACAATCAATTCCATCGCAGACCCTCCAAGATCTCCTCACACTATTAATTCCATCGCTGACCCTCCAGCTCTCCTCACACTATTAATTCCATCGCAGACCCTCCAAGCTTTCCTCACACTATTAATTCCATCGCAGACCCTCCAAGCTTTCCTCACACTAATAATTCCATCGCAGACCCTCCAAGCTCTCCTCACACTATTCATTTCATTGCAGACCCTGCAAACTTTCCTCACTATTAATTAAATCACAGACCCTCCAAGCTCTCCTCACACTATTAATTCCATCGCAGAACCTCCAAGCTTTCCTCACTATTAATTCCATCGCAGACCCTCCAACCTCTCCTCACACTATTAATTCCATCGCAGACCCTCCAAGCTTTCTTCACACTAATAATTCCATCACAGACCCTCCAAGCTTTCTTCACAGTATTAATTCCATCGCAGACCCTCCAAGCTCTCCTCACACTATTAATTCCATCGCTGACCCTCCAAGCTTTCCCCACACTATTAATTCCATCGCAGACCCTCCAAGCTCTCCTCACACTATTAATTCCATCGCAGACCCTCCAAGCTCTTCTCACACTATTAATTCCATCGCAGACCCTCCAAGCTCTCCTCACACTATTAATTCCATCCCAGACCCTCCAAACTCTCCTCACACTATTAATTCCATCCCAGACCCTCCAAGCTCTCCACACACTATTAATTCCATTGCAGACCCTCCAAGCTTTCCTCACACTATTAATTCCATCACAGACCATCCAAGCTTTCCTCACACTATTAATTCCATTGCAGACCCTTCAAGCTTTCCTCACACTATTAATTCAATCGCAGACCCTCCAAGTTTTCCTCACACTATTAATTCCATCGTAGACCCTCCAAGCTCTCATCCCTCTATTAATTCCATCACAGACCAACCAAGCTCTTATCACACTAATAATTCCATCGCAGACCCTCCAAGCTTTCCTCACTATTAATTCCATCGCAGACCCTCCAAGCTCTCCTCACACTATTAATTCCATCGCAGACCCTCCAAACTCTCCTCACACTATTAATTCCATCGCAGACCCTCTAAGCTCTCCTCACACTATTAATTCCATCGCAGAACCTCAAAGCTCTCCTCACACTATTAATTCCATTGCAGACCCTCCAAGCTCTCCTCACACTATTAATTCCATCGCAGACCCTCCAAGCTCTCCTCACACTATTAATTCAATCACAGACCCTCCAAGCGGTCCACTTACTAATAATTCCATCACAGACCCTCCAAGCTTTCCTCACACTATTAATTCCATCGCAGACCCTCCAAGCTCTCCTCACACTATTAATTCCATCGCAGACCGTTCAAGCTCTCCTCACACTATTAATTCCATCCCAGACTCTCAAAGCTCTCCTCACACTATTAATTCCATTGCAGACCCTACAAGCTCTCCTCACACTATTAATTCAATCACAGACCCTCCAAGCTCTTCTCACACTATTAATTCCATCGCAGACCCTCCAAGCTCTCCTCACACTATTAATTCCATCCCAGACCCTCCAAACTCTCCTCACACTATTAATTCCATCCCAGACCCTCCAAGCTCTCCACACACTATTAATTCCATTGCAGACCCTCCAAGCTTTCCTCACACTATTAATTCCATCACAGACCATCCAAGCTTTCCTCACACTATTAATTCCATTGCAGACCCTTCAAGCTTTCCTCACACTATTAATTCAATCGCAGACCCTCCAAGTTTTCCTCACACTATTAATTCCATCGTAGACCCTCCAAGCTCTCATCCCTCTATTAATTCCATCACAGACCAACCAAGCTCTCCTCACACTATTAATTCCATCCCAGACCCTCCAAGCTCTCCCTCTCTATTAATTTAATCGCAGACCCTCCAAGCTCTCCTCACACTATTAATTCCATCGCAGACCATCCAAGCTCTTATCACACTATTAATTCCATTGCAGACCCTCGAAGCTCTCCTCACACTATTAATTCCATCACAGACCCTCCAAGCTCTCCTCACACTATTAATTTCATCACAGACCCTCCAAGCTCTCCTCACACTATTAATTTCATCGCAGACCCTCCAAGCTCTCCTCACACTATTAATTCCATCACAGACCCTCCAAGTTTCCCTCACACTATTAATTCCATCGCAGACCCTCCAAGCTCTCCTCACACTATTAATTTTATCCCAGACCCTCCAAGCGGTTCACTTACTATTAATTCCATCACAGACCCTCCAAGCTTTCCTCACACTAATAATTCCATCGCAGACCCTCCAAGCTCTCCTCACACTATTAATTCCATTGCAGACCCTGCAAACTTTCCTCACACTATTAATTCCATTGCAGACCCTCCAAGCTCTCCTCACACAATCAATTCCATCGCAGACCCTCCAAGATCTCCTCACACTATTAATTCGATCGCAGACCCTCCAGCTCTCCTCACACTATTAATTCCATCGCAGACCCTCCAAGCTTTCCTCACACTATTAATTCAATCGCAGACCCTCCAAGCGCTCCACTCACTATTAATTCAATCACAGACCCTCCAAGCTGTCCTCACACTATTAATTCCATCCCAGACCCTCCAAGCGGTTCACTTACTATTAATTCCATCAGACCCTCCAAGCTTTCCTCACACTAATAATTCCATCGCAGACCCTCCAAGCTCTCCTCACACTATTCATTTCATTGCAGACCCTGCAAACTTTCCTCACTATTAATTAAATCACAGACCCTCCAAGCTCTCCTCACACTATTAATTCCATCGCAGAACCTCCAAGCTTTCCTCACTATTAATTCCATCGCAGACCCTCCAACCTCTCCTCACACTATTAATTCCATCGCAGACCCTCCAAGCTTTCTTCACACTAATAATTCCATCACAGACCCTCCAAGCTTTCTTCACAGTATTAATTCCATCGCAGACCCTCCAAGCTCTCCTCACACTATTAATTCCATCGCTGACCCTCCAAGCTTTCCCCACACTATTAATTCCATCGCAGACCCTCCAAGCTCTCCTCACACTATTAATTCCATTGCAGACCCTCCAAGATCTCCTCACACTATTAATTCCATCGCAGACCCCCCAAGCTCCCCTCACACTATTAATTCCATCGCAGAATCTCCAAACTGTCCTCACTATTAATTCCATTGCAGACCCTCCAAGCTTTCTTCACACTATTAATTCCATCGCAGACCCTCCAAGCTCTCCTCACACTATTAATTCCATTGCAGACCCTCCAAGCTTTCTTCACACTATTAATTCCATTGCAGACCCTCCAAGCTCTTCTCACACTAATAATTCCATTGCAGACCCTCCAAGCTCTTCTCACACTATTAATTCCATCGCAGACCCTCCAAGCTCTCCTCACACTATTAATTCCATCGCAGACCCTCCAAGATCTCCTCACACTATTAATTCCATCGCAGAACCTCAAAGCTCTCCTCACACTATTAATTCCATCGCAGACCCTCCAAGATCTCCTCACACTATTAATTCCATCGCAGACCCTCCAAGCTCCCCTCACACTATTAATTCCATCGCAGAATCTCCAAACTGTCCTCACTATTAATTCCATTGCAGACCCTCCAAGCTTTCTTCACACTATTAATTCCATCGCAGACCCTCCAAGCTCTCCTCACACTATTAATTCCATTGCAGACCCTCCAAGCTTTCTTCACACTATTAATTCCATTGCAGACCCTCCAAGCTCTTCTCACACTAATAATTCCATTGCAGACCCTCCAAGCTCTTCTCACACTATTAATTCCATCGCAGACCCTCCAAGCTCTCCTCACACTATTAATTCCATCGCAGACCCTCCAAGATCTCCTCACACTATTAATTCCATCGCAGAACCTCAAAGCTCTCCTCACACTATTAATTCCATTGCAGACCCTCCAAGCTTTCCTCACACTATTAATTCCATCACAGACCATCCAAGCTTTCCTCACACTATTAATTCCATTGCAGACCCTTCAAGCTTTCCTCACACTATTAATTCAATCGCAGACCCTCCAAGTTTTCCTCACACTATTAATTCCATCGTAGACCCTCCAAGCTCTCATCCCTCTATTAATTCCATCACAGACCAACCAAGCTCTTATCACACTAATAATTCCATCGCAGACCCTCCAAGCTTTCCTCACTATTAATTCCATCGCAGACCCTCCAAGCTCTCCTCACACTATTAATTCCATCGCAGACCCTCCAAACTCTCCTCACACTATTAATTCCATCGCAGACCCTCTAAGCTCTCCTCACACTATTAATTCCATCGCAGAACCTCAAAGCTCTCCTCACACTATTAATTCCATTGCAGACCCTCCAAGCTCTCCTCACACTATTAATTCCATCGCAGACCCTCCAAGCTCTCCTCACACTATTAATTCAATCACAGACCCTCCAAGCGGTCCACTTACTAATAATTCCATCACAGACCCTCCAAGCTTTCCTCACACTATTAATTCCATCGCAGACCCTCCAAGCTCTCCTCACACTATTAATTCCATCGCAGACCGTTCAAGCTCTCCTCACACTATTAATTCCATCCCAGACTCTCAAAGCTCTCCTCACACTATTAATTCCATTGCAGACCCTACAAGCTCTCCTCACACTATTAATTCAATCACAGACCCTCCAAGCTCTTCTCACACTATTAATTCCATCGCAGACCCTCCAAGCTCTCCTCACACTATTAATTCCATCCCAGACCCTCCAAACTCTCCTCACACTATTAATTCCATCCCAGACCCTCCAAGCTCTCCACACACTATTAATTCCATTGCAGACCCTCCAAGCTTTCCTCACACTATTAATTCCATCACAGACCATCCAAGCTTTCCTCACACTATTAATTCCATTGCAGACCCTTCAAGCTTTCCTCACACTATTAATTCAATCGCAGACCCTCCAAGTTTTCCTCACACTATTAATTCCATCGTAGACCCTCCAAGCTCTCATCCCTCTATTAATTCCATCACAGACCAACCAAGCTCTCCTCACACTATTAATTCCATCCCAGACCCTCCAAGCTCTCCCTCTCTATTAATTTAATCGCAGACCCTCCAAGCTCTCCTCACACTATTAATTCCATCGCAGACCATCCAAGCTCTTATCACACTATTAATTCCATTGCAGACCCTCGAAGCTCTCCTCACACTATTAATTCCATCACAGACCCTCCAAGCTCTCCTCACACTATTAATTTCATCACAGACCCTCCAAGCTCTCCTCACACTATTAATTTCATCGCAGACCCTCCAAGCTCTCCTCACACTATTAATTCCATCACAGACCCTCCAAGTTTCCCTCACACTATTAATTCCATCGCAGACCCTCCAAGCTCTCCTCACACTATTAATTTTATCCCAGACCCTCCAAGCGGTTCACTTACTATTAATTCCATCACAGACCCTCCAAGCTTTCCTCACACTAATAATTCCATCGCAGACCCTCCAAGCTCTCCTCACACTATTAATTCCATTGCAGACCCTGCAAACTTTCCTCACACTATTAATTCCATTGCAGACCCTCCAAGCTCTCCTCACACAATCAATTCCATCGCAGACCCTCCAAGATCTCCTCACACTATTAATTCGATCGCAGACCCTCCAGCTCTCCTCACACTATTAATTCCATCGCAGACCCTCCAAGCTTTCCTCACACTATTAATTCAATCGCAGACCCTCCAAGCGCTCCACTCACTATTAATTCAATCACAGACCCTCCAAGCTGTCCTCACACTATTAATTCCATCCCAGACCCTCCAAGCGGTTCACTTACTATTAATTCCATCAGACCCTCCAAGCTTTCCTCACACTAATAATTCCATCGCAGACCCTCCAAGCTCTCCTCACACTATTCATTTCATTGCAGACCCTGCAAACTTTCCTCACTATTAATTAAATCACAGACCCTCCAAGCTCTCCTCACACTATTAATTCCATCGCAGAACCTCCAAGCTTTCCTCACTATTAATTCCATCGCAGACCCTCCAACCTCTCCTCACACTATTAATTCCATCGCAGACCCTCCAAGCTTTCTTCACACTAATAATTCCATCACAGACCCTCCAAGCTTTCTTCACAGTATTAATTCCATCGCAGACCCTCCAAGCTCTCCTCACACTATTAATTCCATCGCTGACCCTCCAAGCTTTCCCCACACTATTAATTCCATCGCAGACCCTCCAAGCTCTCCTCACACTATTAATTCCATTGCAGACCCTCCAAGATCTCCTCACACTATTAATTCCATCGCAGACCCCCCAAGCTCCCCTCACACTATTAATTCCATCGCAGAATCTCCAAACTGTCCTCACTATTAATTCCATTGCAGACCCTCCAAGCTTTCTTCACACTATTAATTCCATCGCAGACCCTCCAAGCTCTCCTCACACTATTAATTCCATTGCAGACCCTCCAAGCTTTCTTCACACTATTAATTCCATTGCAGACCCTCCAAGCTCTTCTCACACTAATAATTCCATTGCAGACCCTCCAAGCTCTTCTCACACTATTAATTCCATCGCAGACCCTCCAAGCTCTCCTCACACTATTAATTCCATCGCAGACCCTCCAAGATCTCCTCACACTATTAATTCCATCGCAGAACCTCAAAGCTCTCCTCACACTATTAATTCCATCGCAGACCCTCCAAGATCTCCTCACACTATTAATTCCATCGCAGACCCTCCAAGCTCCCCTCACACTATTAATTCCATCGCAGAATCTCCAAACTGTCCTCACTATTAATTCCATTGCAGACCCTCCAAGCTTTCTTCACACTATTAATTCCATCGCAGACCCTCCAAGCTCTCCTCACACTATTAATTCCATTGCAGACCCTCCAAGCTTTCTTCACACTATTAATTCCATTGCAGACCCTCCAAGCTCTTCTCACACTAATAATTCCATCGCAGACCCTCCAAGCATTCGTCCAACTGTTATTTTCATGAGACACCCTCACATTACAGATCCTGCAACCATCCCGAGTGTTACTTCAATCTCATGCACTTCAAGCATTCCTCTGACTGCAACCTTCATCACAGACCCTGCAAGCACCACTCAGCCTGTTACTTCCATCAGAGACCCACCAAGCTTTACTCCAATTTTCAGCTCCATCATACATCCTCCAAGCCTTTCTACCACTGTAACTTTCATTACAGACCACACAAGCATCCCTATGAGCGTTACTCCCGTCACAGGCACTTCAAGCATTCCTCTGACTGTACCTTCATCCAGTGACGGCTCCTCCACCGAGGCGGAGGAGCATCACCCCACTGCCAGGAAGCAGCAAAAGAAAGGAAAAAATAAGATAATAATAACGGAATGGTACTATCATTTTACATTGTCCTCCTGCTGCAGCAGCACGCGTGAGGGAATGGGGCGGGGCTGCAGAGCAGGGGAGGCCTGGAAGAACACTACTAAAAGTGCAATGATTGTCTAGCCTGCCCTCTCCCGACGCCCGCAACGGTCATGCACACTGTCCCTGTTCTCCATGCAGGCTGCATTACAGCCTGCATGGGGAACAGGCCCACCCCTCCAGCCCCTGGCTGTGTGCCGTGTCACGGCGCTCTGACCAATCACAAAGCTGCATTGCAGCATAGTGATTGGCAGCGGGGAGTGTGGGCACTCTGGTGCTTCCTGTTTCTCTAAAGAAGCCAGTAAGAGGACGGGACAGGACACATGAGAGGCAGCGGCGCCGGCTGGCTGAGGTAAGTGATTTTTTTTACCCGATTTGCCACCCCCGCCCCTTTGCCCCCACCCGCCCCACAGCTGCTTCTAGGCAGCAGCCACGACTGTCCACATCACAGACCCGTGATTTAACTCCAGACCTTAACTTCCATCACAGGCCTTTGACTCATTCCTCTATCATGTTCTCTATGTGAGAAGATCCTGCCTCCTGCTCATTAGATAGTTTCATTGAAGTGACAGTCTCGGTCACATGTTTATACTCCATAGATTTGTTCTGAGAAAAAAGTGTAGAAGAACCATTTGAAATTGCACGTATTGTAGCATTACATGCACCAATTGGCTATTTAAAAGAGGGAACACTAGATGTCTGAAATGACAATTGTTGCCTTATTACGTACTGTGCTTTTTGCTATTTTTGCATTAAACTCATGTTAGAGTTTTACATTTCCTGACGTATGGTGTTTTATTTTAACACCAGTTAATTAAGTTGATTGCCCACCGAGCACCCCAACTCTATGCTTGAATCTCCTGTAGGCAAAAGATGAGCTAAAATCATCTATCCCACCCCAACACCTTTACCTTCTGCAGGAAGAGAATGATACGGGTGAGCATCTGGGCGCGTTGCTCCTCCAGAGTGAATAGCGTGCGTGGCGTACGGATGAAAATCTTGGTCTTGCCATATGCTACATCATGTTGGAATCCACAACTTTCGATGAGGCGCTGTACAGCCGCCTTGTCGGAGCCCAGGTCATGGTTTGGCCAGGTGAACTCAGAGATCATCTTGTACCTGTGGAGAAAAGTGCAAAAGTTGACAGCAGATACAGGAGGTGGGCAACTATCAACAGCCTGGGAAATTCCTGGCAATGCTTCATGTCATAAAGAGCACTGTGCATAACACTGGTCTTATCTCAATGACTGATGGGCTGTGTTTTTGAGCACTAGACCTACTTGCATGGAGCTGTATAGCTCAGGCAGAAGTCCTATTTCTAAGGATACAGGAGCTGCCTATGTTTCTGTTGTTTATTATGGCTGATTGTGCTGGTCCTAATCTAGATGAAGGGCTATGGATGTGCTTCTACTGCTATTCCATGCCTAAGGTTGCTAATCCTATTTCTACACAAAGTGCGTGTGTGCTAGTGGTGGTAGTCATCATCATGAAACTTTATTCGACAGTTAAGTCATAAAAGCACATTATACAAATACATTTAAAAACCAAATTTTTAAATATCTAAAATGTTTAAAATACAATTAAATCATACTGTAACCATCGAATATAAAAGATTTCATAAGTTCACTCTTTAAAATAATTATTTTTGGGACGAGCATCGATTCATTTCACAAGTATATTAGTACAGAAATTCAAGTCTTGCATTTAATAAAGAGACGCATAGCTTAACTCTATTTCTAATAGGCAGAACACATTGCAACAACAAGTCCCAGTGAACATTAAATATAGTAGGAGGTCACTCATTGACACCTTGGTGCAGTGTGTTCAAACGGATTCGCCAGGCCCAGCTTAAAAACTTCGCAACAGCTAAAGCAATTGGAGGTGCTGGATCTGAGCACAATATTCGCAAGGCTACTGCGCATCTCCTAATGCCCATTGCCCTGCAGATCGGCTTTATCCAAACGTTGCGGGGCGCAGTGTACATGGGGCAAAAGAATAATATGTGACCCACAGTTTCACTTTGTTCTTTGCACTTTTCATATTTGTTATTACTAGAACCTCCCCATCTGCAGTCAAATTCCCGGGTTGGAAGAGCACCCACCCTTAGTTGGAAATACAATTTACGGTCATAAGCTTTCTCAATCAAGTCCCAATACCTTTCCAAAACTGGACGGAACTTGAATTCGAGGAAACGACCTGTAAGGTGGTTTGGGAGACCTTGAGAGCTTTCTGATATGAATACCATTTCCCAGTACCTTTCTTTCAATTTTTCCTTCATAGGGAACACATCATTCAAAGGATCATTCCAAAGCTCTAACAACCCAAGCTTCCCTAGGAGGTGTCTAATTTCCTTTAGCCATGCTATTTTGTGGAATAAGTCAGATCTTATGACATCCATGAGACCTCTAGTATAGTGTGCTAGTTCCTCTGTGCACCATAGCCTCCGCCAATACAATAAAGAGAGAAGACTCGCTAGGTGTGCCACGGGCTTCTTACCAAGATCCAGCAATAACGGTCTTAGGGGGGTGCTTTGAGGGAGACTTGTTACTTTGCGTAAAAACGCATTCTCCAAAAAACAGTCAAGCATTTCAGATTTTCAAACGCCCATAGCTCTGCCCCGTATAGGGCTGAACTTAAGACCTTCATCCCATAGATGTCTAAGACTGGGCTAATAGGTTTTGTCAAGGAGGTTTTAAACTTAGTAAGAAGGATTCCTGCTTGCTGTTTATGCATCAGAACAACCCGATCAAGTTGGCAATTCCATCGCATATCCTTATGTAGTGTAACGTCCAAGTATGTGAAGGAATCAACCTGTTCCAGGGGCAGACTATCCATAAACACATTACCCCTGAAGGACTTGTTTTCATTAAATGACAAACTTGGTTTTAGCTGTGTTTACTTCCAGGCCACGTAATTTGCAGAATTCTTCAAAAACGCAAGAGAGCTTTTTGTAAACCACTTGGGGTCTTGGAGGTTATTAGGGTGTCAGCCGCAAACATAAGGATTGGAATATGTATCCCTGCCAGCACCGGGGCATCCGTGGGAGTCAGGGATAGAAAGTCGACCACCCCATTGACAAAGAGTGAGAACAGGGTAGGCGCCAAAACGCATCCCTGTCGAACACCCCTGTCAACAGGGAAGTCTTCCGTCACCTCTTCCCTACCCCCACACCGGACCCGTGCAAAGTTATCCTCATGTAAGGAGATGATTAGGGACAGCAGCTCTGGCGCCATCCCCATTTCTCTCAGGACCTGCCATAGCTTTTCTCGCGGGACTAAGTCGAAAGCTGCCCTTAAATCGACAAATACCGCGTAATGGGCTCCCTTACCTAAGACCACCGTCCTCCAGTACAAAGTGATAAAACAAAAGACTTGGTCTATCGTACTAGTTCGGCATCGGAAACCGGCCTGCATGGGACTCAGGATATCGTGATCCTCTATCCATGTCTGGATCTTATACAGAACCAGTCGGCCCATGACCTTCTGCACTGAATCTATTAAACTGATTGGCCTGATATTACCAGCTAATGATCGCCCTTTTTAAATATTGGGACGATTTCCGCACCCTTCCAAGAGGGTGGGACATCTGCTCCCCGGGCAATTGCATTAGCAATATACGCAATGTAATATCGCAAGGTTTGTTTGTCATTAACAAAAACATCTGCCGGAATGCCATCCATACCCTGTGCTCTACCCCCAGTCACTGCGTCCAACGCCCTATCAACATCTGCTGGTGTGAAAACCATCCCTTCGTAGTAGATATGGGGGAGCAGTTCATAAGACTCATTGTCACTACTCCTTGCATAAAGTTCAAGTTCAGTAATTTGTATAGCACACTACTCACCCAGAGGGTCTCAAGGCGCTTGGGGGAGGGGGGGGGTACTTTATTTATCAAATATCCAAGTTTGTAGTTGCTTTCTGAAGAAGAGGTGGTTCTGGGTAAGGCGGAGGTGGGTGGGGAGAGAGTTCCAGGTTTTGGCCGCTAAGTAGGAGAAGGATCTTCCCCCCATGGTGGATCTATGGAAGCGCGGAATTGCGGCGAGGGCTAGATTGGACGATCGTAGTTGGCAGGTGGGGGTGTAAAAGGACAGGCGCGTGTTGAGGCATTCAGGTCCTAGATCGTAGAGAGCTTTGTGTGCGTGGGTGAGGAGACGGAACGTTATTCTCTTGTTGATGGGGAGCCAGTGGAGGTCTTTCAGGTGGTCGGAAATGTGAGCTTGGCGGCGGATGTCTAGTATGAGTCTGGCTGAGGCGTTTTGGATGCGTTGGAGTTTTTTCTGTAGTTTGGCTGTAGTTCCGACGTACAGGGTGTTTCCGTAACCCAGTCGGCTTGTGAGTAGTGCGTGGGTGACCGTTTTTCTTGTTTCGGTGGGGATCCAACGGAAGATTTTTTTGAGCATGCGTAGGATGTTGAAGCATGATGATGAGACGTGGCTTGAAATAGTTAACCCAGGCATGTTGGGCCACATTATTCTGTGGGCGATCAGGACAACCTCCCCTTTCCCATTTGAAAATGTCCCAGAACAACTTGGGATTCTTGGCCGCACAAGCATCTTTAAGATCCCTCCACTTCTCTTCATCCCAGCTCTTTTTTGCCTCCAGCTTTGCTTTCCTATAGCAGGCCTGTGCTGACCTTACTATGGATATGTCTTTTGTCTTTAGGGTACTGCCAAGACTAACCAGAGCTTTTCGGCAAGCTGAGTTGTACCATCCCTCCGGTTTACTTCCCCTTGAACTCCTTCCTGCTTTGGGCTTACAAAAATTAGTATTTAGGCCCTTGAAAAGATTAGTTTGAATCTCCGTCACATTAGGGCTGGTTTCCATACTAACATTAGCAGAACCCAGCACTGCCAGTGCGTTGGTTACATCTTTGTTAAATGCAGCTACTATTTCAGGATTTTCAACGATTCTGCTCCATTTTCAGATGGCGCATATCGTAGGCTAAAATGTGGTCGGGCACTAATACTTCCTGGGTGGGTGGTACGCCCTCGGTGAGGGACAAATTGAAAATAGAGGTGAGTGGGTGATGGTCGCTCTCCATACGATTAGTAACCTCCATGTCTATAAGATAGGACCATAGTCTTAGGTGAACAAGCAGGTAGTCAATACGGCTAGACCTAAGGCAGTTATCGAAAGTGTTCCTACCTAACTTATCTGATACAGTACGCCCATTAGCTGCCCTCAGATGATTGCCCATGCACATTCCTCTCAACTGGATTGCTGCCTCTGTCCACTTTTTTATTGGAACTACCTCAAGGGCCCGAATGCCCCATCTAGAATCGTCCTCTTCCGTAAACTGGTGGTCTTCATACCCTAGGGGCTCAAAGGTTGTGTTAAAGTCCCCCGCTACAAGAGACAAGATATTCGGGGGCAAACTCACTATCAGTTCTTCCAAACCAGTTACAACCTCAGATTTGGTCCCCCTTGGGTGACCTCGTGCATAAACATTAAAGATTTCTAGACATATTCCTGAAGGAGTACTAACTCTTAATGCTAAAATATCGTTGTTACATACTGGGCTCTGCTTGATTTTACACCCTAGATCTTGTCTCACCCATATAATTAATCCCCCAGCTGGGCGACCCCTGTCTTTTTTCAATGCTGGTACATAGAAATTAAGATCGCCAACATTTAAGACAGGATCTACTAACCATGTCTCCTGAAAAAGGCATATGTCAAATTTTTCAATTAAATCCGACCACTCAGGTGAGACTAATTTTGAACTCAAACCCACTAAGTTCCAAGATATCACCGAGGTTGTCCCATTACTTTTGGACATCCCACCGGCGGGTTTTAGTCTTTCCAAAAAGTCACACTGGCTTTCTCCATTATCAGAGCCCAAATGGTTCCTTAGAACGGTGTCCATCCTGGGAGGGGGATCATACTGGATATCCCTCTTATCGGGGATAGAAGGAACAGTCAAAACGAGTGCCCCCCTAGACAAGTTTATTTGACTCTCTACACCTGCTGGTAATAGGATGCTGTTTTCTAAATCAACTGTCATATTGTTGTGGCTAGCTGCTGGAATATCATCATCACATTTGACACTGCCCACAAGTAGATCAATTCCCCTGCTTTTTGTACACTGGGTAAGTTCTCGATGGTGAGCCCCCAGTCTGGGCAAGGAAAACTGTCAGTCACAGTCATCCAACCCAGAAAATCTGTCAGAGCCGTTGTGGATCCTTATCCCCCCCCCTCATTATTAGCACGATGTTCTAACTCCCTTGTCAATAAATTGCATAAATTGTGCTGTTGTAGTGCACAATAGAAAAAGGTAAGGGGTAGGGAGCGTATTGAGGTTCTTGGGTTTGCCTCAAACCAATCGCAAATTTATTCTGCGGCCTTTCTGTCTTTAAAATTAATAATTACGCAATCCCCCTTAATAGACTTGCTTTGGGAGCCCACCCAGTCAACACGCCTAGCAAAATAAATTTCTGCTGATACATTCGGGGGCAGGGGACGATTAGAATTGAGCCAATAGATGCACTAGTTCTTTAGATCCCTGTACTCCTCCCTTTTATCCTGACTCAATGGAGTTACCCCCGCAAGTACCACCACATAAGGGATGGATTCCGGGGGGGAGATCAATGCAAGGAAGCTTTTTAACCAATGGCATTCGGGGGGCATCCAGATTTAATTGAGTAGTGTGTGATGCCTCCCTTGTAACCTTCCTCCTCCCACCCCCTCCATTCTGCGGGGGTTGACTAGGCACAACCTGGACTCCCAAACACGGTAAGAGGGGAGTATGCTGAGGGATAACAACAACTGCCACATCTACAGGTTTAGCAACAAGTTTGTCAATAGGTTTGTTGGTTGCCTGGCAATTACTAGGGCCTTTGGGCAGAGACATCGTCCGTGCCTGAGCCGAAGCATGTGATAATTCAAGACATGCTAACCTGCTCTTGATTATGTCTAACCTATCATATATTGGGAGGCATGTTTTTTAGAAAATGGATTCCAGCTTAGTCCAAAAGTCCTTCCCCATTTCCACTAGTAGCTCTTCATTGGGAGTCGAAGGCAAAGTTATTACGTCATTAGTGGGACAGTCAGAATCTGATCCCAAATGCGCTGGCGATGTGACATTCCTGTTTTCTGTCTTGATTTTCCGGGTCTTTGGATTTTTCCCTTTAGCAATAGCTTCCCCTCATTTCCTTTTGGAACTTTTGATCTTCGGATCTTGATCAGTAGATTGACTGGACAAGGCCTGCTTGGCGTTAGATGCAGACCGTGTCGTAATACACTGGACCGTTAATCCTGTATTAGTACTATTAGGTTGCCTCGGTACAATCCTACAATTAAGATTTGCTTCATCGGATGCTGGAAGGTAAGGGTGACTTTCTGTGCGCTGAGGAGCACAATTTCCTTCCCCCCATGAGCACTTCTTACTTGGCTAGATTCTAAGGTTTGAGAATACACCAGTGAACGGGCCTGTGCTAATAAACCCAATGAGGAGCGCTTTTCAAATGCGATGCCCAAAGACAGTCTTTTTTCAGTCTGAACAATTTCAGTTTCTACGATTTAGGACGCTCTTATTTGAAACTGGTCCAAAGTTCCCACTATGGAGCCGCTAGCCAACGATTTTCTTCCTCTCCCCGGAGGTGATGCCATTATATCAATTACAAGCTTTACAAGTAAGTTCACAACCTCACTTGTGGCTTGCTATATAAACGATAGCAACAATACTATTTAATAAATGTAAATGTAATGTAAATGTAAATACCAATTTATAACGCGCGACAATCGCTCCAAGGAGCATCTAGGCGCCCAGAAAAGACCACCAGATGTTAGGTAGTTCCTATGCTTACTTGACCGAGACCCGAATTACACTAGACTTTGGGCAGTCGTGTCTTGTAGTTTAAAGATCCAGGTTTTTAGGTGTTTACGGAAATCTATTTCTTTATCCAATGATCTCAACTGGGGGGGAAGGGAATTCCATGCTTTTGCTCCCAGTACCGCCAGGGATTTACCCCCTCGAGTTTTAAGTCTGAAACTTGGGACAGTAAGCAAGTTGGCCGTTGAAGAACGCAGTGCTCTGGTTGGGCAGTATCTGCTGAATTTTTTCCTCAGGTAGGATGGGCCTAAGTTGTGGACCGCTCTAAAAGTAATTAAGAGTACTTTAAACAAGACCCTTTTTATAATAGGCAGCCAGTGTAGTGCCTTAAGGGCTTTGGTTGCAGATGATCTTTTCGGCCACTTTAAAACCAACCTCGCAGCTGCATGTTGCACCATCTGAAGTTTGTGTGTGACAGCTTTATTTGTGCCAGCGTAGAGGCTATTACAGTAATCGATGCGTGATGTTACTAGTGCAACCGTAACTGTTTTCCTTGCTTCAAGGGGCAAAAGATCAAAGAACTTTCTCAGCCCCTTTATTACCCCAAAGCACATGCCTGCCACTCTAGCCGCTTGTTGTCTAAAAGACAGGTCAGAGTCAAAATGCACCCCCAGATTACGGGCCAAGTTGGTTGTATGAGGTGGTATTTCAGCTTTTTCTGGCCACCATAATCGTGGGATGAACTCATTATTTGGGCCTATAGGCATGATCTCCGTTTTGCCTGTGTTGCATTTCAGATGGTTTAGACGCATCCATTCAAAGGTGGCCGTTAGGCAACCTTTGAGATTTTCCTCCCAGGCTTGGTTATCCTTATCCATTACCAGGATAAGCTGTGTGTCATCGGCATAGGCTATGGCGTCTATGCCAAATGACGAAATCAATTTTATCAGGGGTGCGGTATAGACATTAAACAGGGTCGGGCTCAGGCTCGAACCCTGCGGGACTCCCGTCAACAGCGCTTTTTCACTGGAGCAAAATTCCCCCAGGGTCACCACTTGCCTCCTGTCACTTAAAAAGTTTCTTATCCACTCAAGCACTGTCCCTGTGACGCCAGATGTTATTAGCCGGTCTAATAGGATGGCATGTGAGACCGTGTCGAAGGCCGCCGATAGGTCTAATAAAATCAAGACGGCCTTCTTACCTTGGTCTAGGGCTGAGCGGATAGTTTCTGTGGTGAACAGGAGGGCCGATTCGGTGGAATGTTGGACCCTGAAGCCCGCCTGGTTAGGGTGCCATGCCTCACTCTCTTCCAGGAAACGAGTAAGTTGTTTATTTACAATTGACTCTGTAACCTTACACAGGGCCGGAAGTAGTGAGATGGGTCGTAGGTTCGACAATGTGGTGGGGTCGGGGAGTTGTTTTTTTTTGCAGTGGTTTCACCGCTGCCAGTTTCCACTCAGGGGGGACTTTGGCTGTGGACAGTGAGGTGTTAACAATGGCATTTATTATTGGATTGGCGATGTCCACAATGAGGTGTAGGAGTCTAATAACAGCTATTTGACTTCACACTAACCTCTAGGCAAAATGTTAGGGGGGGCCCCCGTCCAGTCCTCATACGTTCTCCAACGGTCTCAAACGGTCCCGCCCTTGGACCGGGCTTCGACCAGCGCGCGTCCGTGCAGTGGAAGCGGTTGCTTCCCTAAGTACTTCCGGTCCGACAGAGAGTAGGGGCGGTACGGTCTCCAGGCAGCCCCCGCGGCTCTCTGGTTGTGTAGTCCTGCTCTGAATCACACAGGTAATGCAATTTCCAATGGCGCAGTTATGTAGGGCCCAGGTGCAGAGAGGAGGGACGGTGCGGTCTCCAGGCAGCCCCCGCGGCTCTCTTGTCCGTGTACTCCCGCTCTGAATCACACAGGTAATGCAATTTCCAATGGCGCAGCGTCTCCCGTGAAGCGGGAGACGCAAGGAGTTATGTAGGGCCCAAGTGCAGAGAGGAGGGGCGGTGCGGTCTCCAGGCAGCCCCGCGGCTCTCTTGTCCGTGTAGTCCCGCTCTGAATCACACAGGTAATGCAATTTCCAATGGCGGATGCAAGGAGTTATGTAGGGCCCAGGTGCAGAGGGGAGGGGCGGTGCGGTCTCCAGGCAGCCCCAGCGACTCTCTGGTCCGTGTAGTCCCGCTCTGAATCACACAGGTAATGCAATTTCCAATAGCGCGGCATCTCCCCCGTGGTAGTCATTTTCTATGGTTCCTGGCTTTAGGTTCTGGTGCTAATCCAATCTCTATGGCGGAGTGTGGATCATGTGAGCACTAGTCCCATTTCTATTTTTCAGATTTGCTGGCAATATTTTTCTACAGTTGTGATCAGGGTTAGTCCTATTTTTATGATTGAGGTTTATGAAGCCATTCTGGCTTATTTCTATGTCAGGCGTAGTTATAGATGAGTATTCCCTGTGTGCCACTTAAGATGGCATCACCCTATTCCATCTACACATGCAATCAATGAAGAGGGACTCTCACCGATAAGCTAGACTTACTGGCTTTGCCAATGCTTGTTTTTTTTAAGGATATTTAGCTTCAAGGGCAGGGCTCTGTTTAAATGTCACTATACGAACTTAACAAACAAGTGATTGACCTTAACCCCTTCCATGCTGATGACGGCCCCCAGCCGTCATGCACTACGGTGCTCGTGTGCTGATGACGGCTGGGGGCCGTCATAAACCCGCCCACTCGCGATTCTGCTGCACAGGCACAGAATCGCAGCCGCATGGAAGGGGTTAAGTTCTGGAGTTTGGATGTGCAGCGATCCCAAGGCAATTTCCATAGACCTTTGAGCACGCAAGTTAAGGTATCAATTGGGTAGTGACGGAAATCATAGCCAGGGGCAGTCCCCACGTTATGGCGAAGGAGCGACGCCCCACTAGGTGGCAGCAGATTTAAACACATGAAAATTAAAATGATAGTAAACCAGTTTTATTTTTCTTCTTACCTGCAGGCTGTCAGCGGGCAGTGTCATAGGGCAGGGAAGGGGCCTTGCAATCTATGACAATAGTCGGGAGGAGGGGTGATGGACACTGATAAGTGCGTCTTAAGGTGTTGTACAGCCGGGTGGGGAAAAGCCACAGGCTCCCAGGCACTATCTGAGCAGAAAACTAGGCCGCTCAGACCAATCCCAGGCCTTCTCTCATGCTGGGAATACAATTCGCAGCATCAGAGCAGCATCAGGATTGCCGTCTGGGTGCCTGCACAGTGTGCACAAGCCCTGGAGTGGAGGACAAGGAGAGGAGCAATGCTGCGACCGCAGCGCCAGGTAAGTAAAGTCTTATATTTTGTATTTCTTTTTTTTATCTGTGTTTATTTTTGTATTCACAGTTGTCCCCCCCCAACCCCCTCCACCGCCACTGAACACACCACCCCCTCACTAACACAACAGGAATTTGCACTGGCAAAAAGGTTTAATATGTTAACTCAGTCGCTCTTAATCTCTCGTCTGGGGACTCCTGGGAGCCTGTGAGGCCTACTTAGCAGGGCCTGTGACTGTTTTACAAAACTAAATCATTTTAACATTTGTCAATAAAAATTAATGTAGTATATACAAATAAAGAAGCAAAACAAAAAACCTGTTCTCTATTTGATTGTGAATTATACAACATATTTCAATATTTGAGCGTTTGTTTGGTGTCTACCTGCTTTTGCATTTTTGTGATTTGTGTTGCAGTACGAATCATAGAAATTGCTTAGGTCGGGGGTCCCTGACTTCCAATAATGACTCAGTGGGGGTCCCCCGATTCCTGTAATGATTCAGTAGGGGTTCCCAGAAGACAAACAGTTAAGAATTGCTGTGCTAATACAAGCAGTCTCAGCACATTATAGCGAGGCGCAAGGGAGGGAGCCAGCAAACATTGACCGAGATGGAAATAGCGGAAAAGTTGCCCCTCATGCAGTTCAAGGCAAGCACTCACGTGGAGCTGAAAGGATACACCACAATCACTAATGAAATTAGGCGAGAGATACATACTCCACCAGCCTCAGCCCAGACGTGATTGACAAAGTCTCACGGTGAAATAGATGAAAGAAACAGGTCGAAAAAAAGACAACAGTAGTAAAGGGGAAACCCAAAACACACTCAATGTCTGTTGTTGGCAAAAGGTTTTTTGAGTACTGTAGTGTCAAAACCCAGACTTAAAAGCAAGCCCTTTAACTGCAAGCATGGTGGTCTCGTTAGTCGCTACCCTCACCATGTGCAGCGCACCCTGCTTTTCTATGTCAGTACACACACTCAATACTACAACAAAACCTGGGCAGCTCGACAGGCTGGGCTGTGTGCGAGCCCGGGTCATGGGTCCTGAGGACTTCTGAGTCATGCTAGGGGGGTTTATGGGGATGGCCATGCTGCAACGGGGAATTAGGCCACCTTAGGCCACAGTTTACCTACTCTGGGACCATCTTAGCCCCACCCTCTGACAGTTTCAGACTCTGACCTTCTGGGTCCGATTGGATGACCAACTTCATGGAGGCTTCTGGGCCTGTTGGAACGAAGCGCAGTAGTAAAGTAATGTGAGCTAAAGGTCCAATAAAAAAGAGGGGGCTTGGTGGGGTTAGGGGGGTCTCCCCCCCAAAAAAAACCACAAAAAAAACGAGCGGAATTAAAAAAAGAAGAAAACTTACATAAAAACGGTCTTCAGTGCCCCTGTCATCAATGAAAGAGCCTCCACAACGTTGTTGCGTAGCGTGTCCGTCACTATAGAAGTCCTTTTTTAATTTTCTTAGACGTGTTTTGACGCTTGTTTCTGTGGTTGGTGGAAGTAAGGGCTGCTGATGAAAGGCGTGCAGGTGTCGGGTAAGAAAACAAATCTTTGTTCTTAAAAATTACCCTGACTTAAAAGTATGAAGTGTTTCTCTCCTTTCCTTCTGTAGACTGACCCCTCTCCATGCCTCATTTCCCTGGATATAGCCTACTAACGCTAATAATAATATACACATATTTTTTAGCCTATCACTATCATTATGTACAATGGAATGACATATGTGCCTAAGGGACGTAGGATGTTTCGTAGATGTTTTTTTCCGTAGAATAATCCTGCGTTCAAAAATGCTGGGTGCTAAAGCCACTTGCGAAGTAAAATTCACGTGGTAATGCCATGCGTGGTACTGGTTAGCGTTGTATAATCATATAACCCTACTTGGGTCTTTCTTGTCTTTTGTTTTTCGCCCTCAGCTGCAGCAACTTGCTGCCGGATACAGGGAAAACAGGTCCCCTAGAAAGAAGAGTTCTCTCCTTAACACCTGCCTCTGAAGTCGTTTTTCTCATAGGACTCTTATGCTCCGAAGGGACTAAATCCTCCAATCATGCTCAATGGCTAAGGCGGCTGCTATCGTGATTCCAAGGCCGTGTCCACCACACTGCTTCTTCAACTCCTTACTGGCCGAGATGTCGGTCTTCTTCACTTCCTTCTATGGCCCGGAGAGAATTGATCTGTGTTCCCACCGCAGTATGCTCGTACAGACCTGACCTGGCAGTTAGGGTTGGCTGCTCCCATTGGAGGAGGGTCAAGACTGATTTGCATATGGCTGCATCTAAACTTAGATGACATAGTGTGTGAAATAACAATAGACTGAGATGCCACCCAAGTAATGACAAGTGGCTGAAATTAATTAAAGCATTCCACACATCATTATTTTTAATACTCCAGAAACTTCTTACGACCGCCATTTTGGGTTGCTGGCCACAGCCCCATAAAAAAAAAAAATCACTAGCCTTTTCCTGGTGAAATTGGTGCAGGCAAAATTCTCGGAAGACTGCACAACTTGTAAGATAAGGACACAAAAACCTGTGTGTACTTGATTGAGAATTGTGGGTGCACTTTGCATAGAGGCCACAATAGTAAATCCGCGGAGCCATGAATCGGCGCGCTCCTCTGTAGGTTGGGCTACGCTTGTGGAATAGTCACTAACGTGCCATACTCCTTAAAGCGACCAGCAAGCATGAATATCACAGGCCCTGCACATCAGTAGGTCGGCAATTTTTATGAAAGGTGCCAAATTTGGAAAGACGGGAAATTGCAGTGGAACTGTCTGATATGAGATTTGTTTGGACGAAGTCAGCTGCTACAAAACATTTTTTATAATTGAGGGCTGGAGCTGTGAGGGGTGGAAGGCGGGGGAGATAAATAGCTTGCCCAGAGGTTCTCAGAAGAAGAAAGGGAAACTGATATCACCAGCCAGCAGACCACCCCCGCCACCATGCCCCGAAGTCACCCATTACTGATCTGCAGCGAGAAAAAACGAAAATGCGAGAAAAATCTGCCAAAGTCAGCAAGCTGCAGAGAGAGGGAGGACTGTCTTCAATCAGAGAGCCCCAGGAAGACCCCCCACCCCTTCTCCCCCAGGACTAATGTGCTCATCAATTACCAAACAGCTCGATTTACTTGTAGCCCCGTGATTAGCAGAGGCCCCCACTCAGCACTATCCTCGCCCCGACACATATGGACACACTGTCTCAGCCTCTCAGTGATACCCACTTCTCTTCTCAGGGAGACAGGCAGGCAGAGTCAGCAGCGCAGCAAACTGGAGCAGAGCCACAGGGGCACATCAGCTATGTTACCGTACCATCGCAAACCCACATCCTTGCCTTGGGATGAGCTGAGCAGTACGGCTCATGCGTTCCCCGGAGGCCTCCATGCGCTGCACCAGCTACCGCCTAGGTCTGTTGTGAACATACTCCTAGCTCTGATCCCAGGCTGGCTCGCGCGCTCCCACGCGGGGATAATTCCCCTGCTGTGCTGAGCGTTCTATAGAAATGGGCGTGGTCATGACGAGCTCAGCTAGTCATGAGCACAGCGCCACCGTGCAGCGGGACGAGCTGTGCTCGACACGAGCACCACTGCGTGCGGCCCCTCCTCCCCCCAGCACCGGGGGGAATTCGCCCCGCGGCGAAGAGGTTGATCTCAGCCTCACCCCATCCCTGCTCTCTGGATGAGCCGGCCTAGTTCTACAATTAGGCCTCGCATGTGATAAAAAGCTGGACCCTGTCTATGTTCTGCAGCTGGGCCCCAGCTCTACGGTGCAGTCTCTGTTCTACAGCTGGGCCCCAGCTCTACTGTGCAGTCTCTGTTCTGCAGCTGTGAATAGGGGGCATTATCTTTACCTGTGCTTGTGATTGCCCCTGCTGGTGTACACATTATACCAGAACTCTATGCCGCATTCTAGTAATGATCTCTGGACATAGGTTGTTCTGGGACTGTCCCTTCCTAAGCCCCTCCCCCCAAAAGATAAACAAATGTTTTATTACATCTTTGAATCCATAGTGTATACAGGGTGGGTGCACTTCTCAATAAGTGAACATGTGGGACAGCCAGATTGGTGATGGTATTTTCATTGCTTCAAACATCTGTCCTGTAGAGATGGACTAGATCAGATTGGGGCCAAAACTAAGCCAGGCCTTCTCCAAAACCAGGTGGCCCACCTTTGTGCATCACAACCTACTTGAGACTCATTGCTTGGTTAATACTGGAGAATATTTTGCACCAAAACGCGTTGCACAAGAGTTCTTCCAGCCACTTTACCAGCCCTTACCATTCCTTCACCCCCTAATATCATCCTTCTGCCTGTTCCCCATCTCCTTCCCCCCACTCTTCAAACCAACGTTTTGCCTCTTCAGCCTCTCTCTGCTTTTCAAACTTCCTTGTGTCCCTCTCTTTCCTCCCTCCAAACTGCGTTCCTCTTTTCCTCTGTTCTTCTCTGTCCTTTTACTGCCTTTTAAGCATTTTCCTGTCCTTCTCGATCTTTCTCTCTTTTTCCTTCCTTCGGTCTCTTTAACTTCCATTTTCCCCACCTCTTGTCTTTTTTACTTCCTCTCAGTCCTCCTACCTTGCATCGCCCACTCGTTTGATCGCCAATTATTTCTTCCTTTCACGCCTTCTTCTCATTTTCGCCACTCGTCTCTTACCTCTCCATTTTATACCATCGAGCTTACAATCTTTTCACTCCTCCCTGCTCTTTTCCATCCATTTTCACCCACTGAAATCGTTCTTCTTTTTCTCCACTTTGCTCGTCTCCCTTTATTCCCTCCCCTTCTTATTCTCCACTGAGACTTCTCTCTTCATTAACTTTCTTACCACCATTCCATGTCCTCTCAGATCACCACCATCTCCAAGTCCTTATTTCTCTCCTTAGTTGTTTTCCTTTCTTCTCCAACCTCTTAGCTCTTCCAGAGGCTGAGGCTGAGGCTGAGCGGTACCCTGCGTTGCACACAAACTCGTATTGTGCCTTTTTGCTTCTTTTCGTAAACACCCTAGGGTATGTAACCATCAATTACCACCAATGAGGAGGCCTGCGAGCACCTTCATTGAATGGGACCTAGACCAGCAGGGGAGACTTTAAAGCAGATAGCTACCAGGGACTTAGGCAGAGTTAATTAGGGGCCAGGGTGCCACTGGCCTCTACCTTCTTCGTGTCTAACAATAGAAAATACATCTTTTTATTTGAAGGAATTAAAAAAAAAAAGTTTCAACTACTGCAATCTGTCGGATGTTTTGAATTTTTACACATCCATATAGTAATCACACTATCAAAGCTAAGACTAAACTTAAATAGCGTGTTATGCGGTTTCATCAATCAGAGGCAGACCAAGTGGGAATTATTTTTCAATTCTAATCAGTTAGAAATTAAAATAAAATCTCTTTGGAGGAAAGCTGCCAGTCCTGAGTAAATTCCATTTGTTCTCACTTCCTGTAGTAAGCCTATTACAAAGTTCCCGCTTAATCGGAGAGAAGAGAACAAAGGGATAGTAATTGCTGGATTTCTCCAAGAGCAAACAATTTAGAAAAGTAGAATTGCGATTGCAATGCAGGATTGCTTGTGCCAATGCCGATAATATACCCATTACCACATTTCGGGGCGTAGACCATGAAACTGGAAGCGGTCTTCCCCAGGGTAATGCCCATTGTGTATTAGGTTCCGGTCCAGTGTTCTAAACACACATTCACTACCAGTGTTTAGATATAGTCTAAGTACTCCCACATTTGGAAAAAACAGAAGCAAAGAATAAGTTCAAAAAGGACTGCCTAGGAGCACACAATTTGGTCACTTGGGAAAGCCGGGATTGAAAACCATGTGTACTGTCCCATAATTTCCAACTTGTCCACTAAACTGCATATTTTGGTCCCATCATTATCATATTGTCCACTAAACCACAACTGGCGTTGCCCGCTCGCCCATAATTGGAGTGGTGGTGGTTCTCATAGCGATGCGCCTTGACAGCTGTCACCAGGGAAATGCTGCTGTTTTGAGGGTCTTGCACAGACATTCAGTAGTGTTCATTATAAGAATATTTTGGCAAAGTGGTGCAGCTGAATCTATATGAGAAGTCTTAATTTCATGGCCAAACCGTGTCCACCAGTGGCTGGAGCCATTTTGGCGTCTACCCACATCCAGTGCTCTTAGCCCCCCCACCCCTATTCCCAATGAATTGCACGCTTGTTGGAGGTCTTGTGAAGATGCTCTGTTTTTTTTTTACCAGTAGTCACTATCACACCTGAACCTACTGCTAGGTGCTCCTGTATTTGCAGATTTCTATTTTTTATTTTATATAGCGCAAACGTGACCCGAATCGGGTATCAGAGCGCTTTACATAGCACCAGCTGCATTACATGAGGACACATTCATTTTTTTACCGGCATAAAGCAAAAAAGCAATTGTGCGGCCTACCTCTGGGCCTTAAGGGAGTTGATGGTTACTGGGCACTAAAGGTGGTGAACTGCAGATTACCACTGGTGACCCAGGACCAAATATACTATTTTATTCCAAATGGATAAGTAAGTTCCTTGAGCTTGACTCTCCAGGGGCAGTGATAGGGAGCAACTGCAGGCTTACTGCAGGAGGCGGAACAGCTATTGGATCTCAGAAAGTGTGACACAAGCACACCGATTAGCCCACTGTCCAATAAGATCTTTATCTCGTACAGAGAACAGGATTTAGGGGAGCGAGGCAATGCATGAACTCCCAGAAACATGCTTTGCACACCATTATCCCCCCAAAAAGATGTCTTCTGATGGGTCCATGAATTCAAACTGTCCTGTGAATTGGTAATGTAACATTGGGCGTTCTAGGGTGTTTGTAATTAGAAAGCAATAAGGCGTAATCAGGGTCTGGGTGCAACAAAGGGTACAGCTCAGGCTTCATCTTGGGTTATTAGTTTTTAGACAGGCATACATTTCAGTGTGGGTATTGCTGGCCCTTCAATCACTTCTGAGCTATAATTAGAGCGGCCGGAATTGCGATTCTCTGTCCACTGCATTTTCTGCATAATTACAGATTTGCTGCATTTGCCACATAATCAATCATCCGCTGCATAATTTGCAGATGTTAATAGTCGAAGGCCCTTCGCAAAGGTTGACTGATCCCCTTTCTGTTGCTTTTTGCTGTATTTGGGTGTTTAATTGGTACTACTTAGGTGAAACCTTTGCCCAGCCTCCATGAAATGACAAAATAATGAAGTAATACTATTATAATATGCTATTGCATTACGCCGCATAATTAGCCTAATGGCGCCTAATTTAGGTAACCCAGTCACATAATTACATTGGCTCTGGCTATAAAGAACAATGATGATGGAAATCAACCATCAGCTAAAACTGACTCAATATTCTATTCGGTTCAACTCCTCATTTTAGCAACACTCACTCTGTGTAGTTTTTTTCATCACAGTGTTGAGGGTGTAGGGCAGCACACAACCATAGCTCCTTGAGAAAAAACGCCACTACACGCTATAAATGCACTATGAACCTCCCTAAGCACACTAGTGGACTATCCCAGGGGGCTCCTGTGCCAAAGTAAGCTGGTAGAAAACACTTCGCTCCAGGTTCTTCTGCAAAACGACTACTCTGGACACAGCCATTCTAGCAAAACAGCCACTGTACTAAAACCTAGCGGTGCATAATAAAATACTCCTCACCACTGGAGTACATTCATCAAGAACATCTAGATTTTTATGTGAGAGTTTTAATCATGCTATCGTGAGCCCACTCTTAAAAAAATACATTGTTAGACACGTCAGAGTGACCTGGCAAATTAAAGGCTAATTTCTTTATTCCCATGCATATACTAATTATTGGAAGAAAACGACGACAAATCAGTTAGAACACTGTGCAGCGAACAACCAGGGTTAGCGCCCTGTGCAGCAGGTTTAAGACCCGACTGAATTGCGCAGGTGAACGGAGCTCGTGATCACCTCAGGTGCGGATGGCAACCGAATGATGGTGGATGAGGGCGATGGGGATCCTGATATTACGAGACTTCGCCACCTTTGACCCTCCATTTTGCTCCATCACATCTCTGGCCTGACCCGAGACTCTACATTTTTTTGTGAGGAAGGTCCCAAGTTACTCGACCGGGATCTTTTCTCTCACAACCAAACCTCTCTTCTGGGATGTCCTCCAATGAACAATAGTTTCCCCCGCCTGTTTAATCTTTATTTATGTTGATTAGCATTTTCACTACAGAAATATAAAGACAAAACGGATTTCTATGCTGAAGACACCCTGCTTATATTCAGGCTCTCAAAAATTCTGCCTACCCCACCCCCGACCTCCCGTTTGCCCTAGGTACCACGCAAACATGGGTGACGAACACCCTTTTAAAATGTAGTTCATTAAAATCTGAAATTTTAACCACTTTTAACTGAGTCAATAGAAGACCATTAGTGAGTGACAGTGCGCTTTATAAAGATCCTCGAATAAATAAACAGTGGCCCATTGCCCCAATACCCACTTGTGCTTCACTTCTTAAATTACTCACAATAGAAACAAAGAATGGACATTTTTCAGAATGAAGGTGGGGGAATGAACAATACAGCTTAAGCTTGGTCCAATTATGCAGATACATAGACTGCGACAAAGTGTGTGGTGTGTCAGTAAGGTTTTTAGCAACACATAAAACCCCCATCATGTAAAGTCACAGACTAATGGCTATGCAATGCTGAGAGCAGACAGGCCTACTCACCTGTGCAGGAACTTCTGGTAGGCCTGGCGGTAGGCAAAGCCGGCACGCCGCACGCGCACATTCTCCAGTAGGCCCAGGTACTCCACCTGGTGCCGGCAGCGTTGCTCGTCAAACAGCTGTGGGGACTTCTTGTCATTGGGTTTTATGCAGCGCACGTAGTACGGCTCCTGGAGGGGTGAGAACAACAAGGTGAGCTAAATCAGCTTCCCCATACACTGCCTTCACCTGGGAGTGTGTACTCATAACAGAAACAAAATGGCAGCAATACGTGGGCGAAAAGTTGGAGCTATCGATGTTGTGAGGAGACCACAATTAGCAGCCATGCCAATTTACTGCCTTGACCCAAAAGCATCCACATTCCAGCTTTAGAAACAAGTTTGCACAGATTTTATGGACATCAGGTCTATTATTAAAGTTCAAACACAGATAAGCCAGTAGAGATATCTTACAGGTTTCATAGACTCCAACAGATTTAGGCATCAGACAGCAGAGGTATCCCTGCCTTTGTATAAAACTTGCATCAGGGGTATTATCTATTCTTTAGGGCGTAGTTGTGATGACTGCAGCGGCTCTGGTACTCGAGCTGCCTTTGGCTGAAGCAGATGGAGAGTTATGAAAGCCTTGGTACAGTGATTAGAATACTTTGAGAAAGTGAAAGGATGTTCCCCAAGCAGTGATGCACTTTTGCTCACTATTGACCGGAGGAATATAAGATCCAATATACAAGTAAAGTGCGGTTACCTCTGACAATTTGAGCTTCTTGACAATAGCCTCATGATTGGGTATCATGGCTAGGAAAACAGCTGCTTTCTCAGTTGGAGGTTTACATTTCTCACCATCAGCCTTGGTGGTACTGAGTCTAGTGGTTGACTCCGTAGCACGGGGCTCACGGCTCGATCGCCAGTGGGAGCTCAGCTCAGCATCACATGACTCTGGGCAAAAGCTCACTTAATCTGTGCCCCCAGCGCCTTGAAACCTTAAGGGGTGATATGCCTGTGCTTTATAATTATGGATTATTATAACTCTCAGACGGTGGTTTACGCTTCTCACAACCAGCTTGAGCGATGCTACATCTCAGACGCGAGGAAAGGGCTGCTGCCTCAGCTGGAGTTTCAGTTTCTCACCATCAGCTTTAGTGATTTGGGGTCTTTCGCACAAGGAAAAAGCTGCTACCTCCGCTGGAGGTTTGATCTTCTCAACACCAGCCTCAGTGACCAGTCTTACAGGATCTTTGGCACATAAACAGAGCTGGCCCCGCAGCTGGTGGTTCGAGGTGAGCACCTCCAGGCTGAAGGATACAGGATGCTTGGTGCGTTGAAACCGCCCCGGATGCTGTGCTCACCGGCAGCCTCAGGGAGCCTGATCCCCTGCTAACTGCTGCTCACCAATCTGAGGGACACAAGTTCTCCTTCAGGGAAGAACCGGCTACCAAACTGGATGAGAGATGATCAACATCGGCTCTGTCCACACGACATCAGCTATTTTAGTTCTACAATTTCCAGCTAGGCAATATCAACATCTTTGGTTTCATTAAGGTTTGTGTTGAAGCTGTAAGCAAAACTCAAACAACTAGAGGGTGTACATATGTAAATGTGAAAGAAGGCTGAAGCCTGTTATAAAAGTATTATTTCTTGCATATTTCAGAGGCTTCTCCTAATGCCTTTTCAATGGCATTTATGATCAAACTCAGAACCATCCTCTTCAGCCACCCCGTTTTGGCGATTCACAAACCATCACCTTCCTGGGCGATACTAAAGCTTCCATAATCTATGTGGCTATCAAGATTGTCCAACAAGTTAAACGCTCATCAATGAGACATTTCACGCGATAGGACGCTTATGAGTGCCTCGACTCAATATGGGCGATTCCGTGTTCCATTAAAGTTAATAAGTGAGTATCATTTAATTGAGTATTAGTAACACCTGTTATTTACAGTGCTTAGAAGCTCATTATGTACTACCATACAAAGTAGTAGTATTAATATCATAAAAATTGCATTATCTATGATTTCATTTTGTTTACAGGACACCGTCCACTATAAATGGTGCTTAACCCCTGAAACTTGTATTAATACACAGTCTCCCAGATAAAAAGAAAGTTAATATATGTTATTTAAGATTGGCTATAAGGTACTCCTGTGAGCCCACCTGAATGCACAGAACATGCACATGGTAACGACAGCCTTTCAGGAAAGGATTTATATTTACCTAGGTATGTATATATAGCAGGGACCTAACTCTCAGGAGCATGATGTACTGTGCACACTATAGGAGTCACAAAATCCATTGCCGTGAATTTAACCCGTTGACTGCGGCACGAATTCCGCTGCCGTGCGGGTGATTTATGACTGGGCGTGGTCAGGACGGCCCCGGCCGTCCTCGGCACACGCCCACTGTGGCCGTCCGATGCACGCAAAGGACTAAAGAAACATGCACGATGGAAATCTGCCCACACACTTTGGCTATTGACTAGATTTCAATGTTTAAATATATGTGCCACCCTCACGGTGCGGTCTCCTCACAAGTACAACTGAATAGGTTTCTATTAGCAGTTGCAAATCATGAACATATCCCATTTACTTTGCACCTCATTTGAAGCATTCCAGGAAATCAGCCTCTATATTTCGTGCAAATCAGTACTTTTTCAAGGCTACTAGGTGAAATAAACACTTTTCAGAGATTACGCTGTTGGACAGCAGTTCTGCTACCATGCTCAAACTAAATCTGACAAAACTCGTCAAACAACTATGTAGGTTGAGCAGCCGGCGCTGGGATGTGTAATACAAGCAAGCTACGTGTTCAAATCCCACAGGACAGACTCAGTCTTTCCTGAGCGAGATGGCAAAACGAACAAGTTACTTACCTTCGGTAACGCTCTTTCTGGTGGATACTCTGTAAATGCGCAGATTTCTAGCTTCAGAATACTCCCAGTGCCAGACTGGACCCCGAAATATTTCCTCAGCGGTGCTACCACACACTGCTAGGTGGCACTGCGTGGCTCAGCACTGGCACTGGAAAAACCTGTGACTCATATCCAAGAAAATCAACCTAGCACAAAACTGGTGCCAACTGCCCTTTCCAGGCAATCAAGAGTACCTAAGCCAGGGTGGATGAAATATTTGGCAGCAACTTGTCCAGCATGAGTTGCCTGAGCACGGGAGGCGCGAAGGTTTTCTGGGACAGCAGGTATGGTCTCGCTGGACACGCCTCACAGGGCATGTGCGTAGTCTTGACCGACAGCAATGCTAGATTGGTGGAGGAATACATACGATTGCCAATAGCCTTAAAACTCCCAATATGGAGGAGTTGTGAAGAAAGAGCTGGCATTCAATTTACAGATCGAAACCTGAAACAAAAGGCTCTCTGGAGTAGGATGTTTAGTAATAAAGTCAGAATCGCCAGGAGCCGAGCTGTGATGCCTGGCAAACTTCCTATTCACTAGTGGGCAGGTATCAGTAAGGACCGTGATACAAGGAAGCAAATGTCTAGACATGATGGCTCCAGGCTGCAACATTTCTGTAAGGATGTTCGTTTTCGTCTCGACTGAGGACAGCTGTAATTATAAAAACTCAGCTGCCCCCTAGATCACCACTGCAAAGGGAGCACTTTCTACCCTGGAGGGCCCAAGTGATGAGACAAACCCTGACTCAGGGGACATTTCAAGTCCAAAGGCCTCTTGCAAATCCATTTAAAAGTTATCATCCATGTAAATAGGGGGGAGAAAATCTACATCCCTGCCACCAGCATCATCCACAGCCTGGGGTGTCCCTTGTTCAGAGTAAGAGCTGAAAAGAAAATGGAGCCTCTGCGCATGCATCTGGCCTGATAGAGGCACCAAGTCAGGATGTAGGATGACCGGTTGCGCTCTTGCAATCTCGTAGTGTGAGATTGGTTGAGATCGAGCTGTTTGTTTCAGAGCCAGACATCAGAATCAGCACTGGATCATCTTCCAGTGCTGGTGGCGTTGTCAGCAGCATCGGCGTAGAAGAGCCCGACACAGGTCTTGGAGCCAGAGTGGTAGCTTGTACCGGAGTCGGTATGGGCCCAGGTGTGTCCGAAAGGGTCAGATGGTGCTGAGAAAAGATCAGCTAGTGATGACCTGACTGAGGATCCATTTGATACCTTGGAGTCAGAAGGCATGCCCGAGGGAGGCAGAAGGACACTAAAATTCTTCAGAATGGCAGTCTTCAAGCTTTCCATCTGCTGCTGTGATGATTGACCCAGAAAAATGTATTACACACTGGGATCAGCTGAGGAACCGGCCCAGTGACTGGAGACTTTGAGGGCAAACAACTCGCATCATGCTGCCCCACTGTCTTCGCTTTAGGTTCAGAGTGACGGAATATGGTTGGCGTGTTTTGGAATCATGTCAGCTTGATTTTGGCAAACATGGCCACTGTTTCACCTATCAGAGTGAAATTCCACTGGATTACGTGCGGTTGCTTCTACTTTCATTACATCGTTTTTGGATACGTTATGTGCCTATAGTTGGAGCAAGCTATAAGGTTGCTTAGCAGTTGATGCTTTTTCACTCAATATACGCACATACTGCCCTGATGAAGCCCTATTCAGGGTGAAACGCGTTGGCTGCATGAGTTGGTTTTATACTTCAATATTTTGAAAATAAAAAGCAACAGAGACACCGAAGACTCCTTATCTCATTCTGTGGAATCACAATTGTAGAATATTAATCTTTCGGTTTGGGTTGCCTCTTCGTACTTTGTTTATTTGTGCTATAAATTTTGGGTCTCTTGGCAGAGGATCCTTGAGGTGGGCATCCAGGCAAAGTCTAAATATTGATGTTAAGTATGCAGTGACCAGGAAGTTAGTGCGGCTTGTTCTGTGCTTATTGTTTGACGGAATATGGTTGAGTCCTGCTGCACTTTATTTTGTTTGCCCTTGGACTTATTAAAGGACTTTGAGCGTGAAGTTAACCGCTCGAGGGAACAGACTCGGGAGCAGGACAGAGTCTGAGACTTGGAGTGTGAATGGGACTTGCACAAAGGTCTAAACTTCTTCTTGAGTTGAGCAACACACAATTTTATTTCCAGGATCACCTTCCGGTGTATGGGGGTACATTTATCACATGAATGTGCCGTGGTTCGAGCCTCGACACCAGAGATATACTTAGTGCGGGTCCATTACTGGCATTGGTTTCCTCCAGTCACAGCATGGTTTGAAATCTGTAGTTTTTGGTGAGGAATTCCTTCCCTAGCACACTGGAATTTTATTTAGAAGTCATTGGCAGACGGACAAAACTGAAGTGGAGGTCTGGTTCTGGATCCGAAGGCGTGGAAAGACAGGAACTGACATCAGCAAGCAGGGGGAGCGGCGCACAGAAGACGGCTGTAGAAAAGTTTACAGATCCAGCTTTGAGCCTGGGCAGTATTCAAAGCAGAGGAATCTGCAGCTAGAAGTATCGATCAGAAATGAGTGCTGGGTTAGATAACAAAACCATGATTATTTGGCAAAATCACATTTATTTATTTGAAATGTATTATACAGCATGAACGTGACCCTTGTGGGTATCAGAGCGCTTCACAAGTAAATGAAGCAATAACATAGAAATCTCTAAGCATTAGTAAAAGTAGATACGTGATAGGAGAACAAGAAGCTCAATAGGCAGAATTCTGATGATCTATACCAAGAATTTGTTCATTAACAGGAATTTGGCTTTTTTCTTGAAGGAGGGAGTGAAGGGGTCAGTCTAATTTCAGAAGGGAGAAAGTTCCAGGTTCTAGGGGCCATGTCACAGAAAGTGCGGTTGTAGGTTTTCTTCCGGTTGGAACGTTGTGGCTTTAGCAGAAAAGTGCTGGAGCTTCTAGAGGATCTAGAAACTCCAGACAGATCAAGCTTGTTGGCAACATAACTTGGGGTGTTGAAGTGCAGAGCTTTGTGCGTTTATTTGTGGTGTTTGCCATTTAATTGAATAGCATTAATTAGTCATTTAATTTAGCTGTTTGGTGGAGCATAAGACATGCATAGCCATGCCTGGGCACTGTGGTAAATTTCAAGATTTATAGGAGGCATGGAAAGGTCTGAGGTTAGTTACAGCCCAATGGATGTGTCCCAATGGATGTGTGGTCTAAGCTCCAGTACTTAATTTAAGCTGGTGGTAACACTGTCACTCCTTTTTGGGGACTGGCTATTACTTTTCCTCATCAGATTTGCACCCACAGCAAGAGAGTGATAAACACACATGAAGAAAAGAAGAAAGAGAAAGACAGACAAACTTTGACTTAGGTAGAAAGCAGGAACCCACAAGAGTGAGATAAAGGGGCAGCGTGTGGTGGATTAAAGAGGCATGAGGTGGTATCAAGACTACACAGACTTGGTATTCAAAATACAGACATTCAATAGCACCAGCCGTGGTCTTCTGAGCTAAGGCTTGGGCCCGCCACTAATTCTTTTATAAATTAAGCACTTTAAAACTATTATTTAGTATTCCTCGATCACTGCCCCCTTCTATGTACAGACCTGCCAACTTTGAAAATATTTTTGTTGTGTGAAAGGGAAGGCGGGCCTCGGAGAGGTGGGTCCTGGAGAGGGGGTCGGGCTCCTGATCTTTCAATGTCTTTGCACCATGAAGAGACATTGCATGGTGCAGGGCCTGGAGAGGGGGCGAAGCTTTGTGCTTGAGCATCCATTCCAACCTGGCCAAAAACGCAAACAGCCTCCACACACAAGCGGGAAGCCTACTATATTTAGGGGATCAGCACTTTATGCTCAGTATATGCTACTGGCTCACCACCCGGCGACCATTTGAACAGTGCGATATCAGGTGGCACATGGCGAGTTGGCAGCTCAGAATATAGGAGTTCAGACAGGGATATTATCTTCCTTGCAAACCCAGAGATTGTGTTTAGGGGTGACAGAAACAATCACAAATAGAATGGGGATTAATTCAGCAGCTGTGCCATCTCGCCTGCTTGGATCACATGCAGTGGGTGGGAGGGAAGGAATTTGTCAGGCATGCACCTTTCCGCATCATTCGTCATCAATGGCTTAGCTTCATAAGAGGATGAAGTAAGGTGACCAGACATCCCAGATAAGCCGGCACAGTCTCCGATTTTGGATGCCACCCCCGGAGTCCTGACATTTTTTTCAGAAGTGGAGCATAATGTGAGGCTTTCTGTACTAGGTTACATGGATGGCTTTCACACTGCACCACGTTTGCTCCTGTTGTACATGTTTAAGGCATGCTGCACGTTGCACAGGATAGCTAAAGATGCACACGCGAGCTCACAAAATCTCTGAAGAACTGGGATATGGTCGAAATTACATTAATAAAAACTGAGGAGACAAAGAAAGGCCAAGAGGTCAAGAAAGAGAAAGTCAGCGAAGCTGAACAAGGTGTAGGAACAAAAAGACACAGAGACAGGGCGATGAAGAGGTGAGCGTTAAGAATGGAAGTGAAAGGAAAGCACCATAGGAAGAGGCGTGGGGCAAGAGAGAAAGATTAGAGATGGAGACAAATATAATGAAAAGGAGAGAGAAAGAAACAAGAGTAACACCAAGGAGTAAAGAACACAGTGCATTAAGGCTGGGATAAAGAAATAGAGCGAGCATAGCAAAATGAAAAGCAAGAGAAGGTAACAAGAAGAGACATGGGGGCGTGGCTAGCAGCATGGCCGGCTAAGACGTGTCTGGCCGGAGCTCCGGCCGGGGTGCCAACTAATCCGACGTTTTTACCCTACCCCGGACGAAGGCTCGCTCATCAGGCAGTGTATGCATGAGTGCTACATCAGGGGCTTGCTTAGTGGCACCGACGGCGCCGTGGATCTCTCCTTAATCCGCCGTAATCGGCACCAGGTCGGGTGCGCTCGACCAGGCAAGATGGCGGCGGCGGCATAGGAGGCGGCCCCGGACGAGAAAGGCAGACTGCGGAATCCTGAAAAGGTGCGGGAGGAGAGCCAGCGGCGGAGCGGAAGGGCTGGGCCCGGACCCGCGTCCTAGGGCGGACAAGTGGAGGCAGCGCAGCACCGGGACCTCAGGGTCGAGCTTCGGCCGCCTTCACCAAGATGGCGGCCGCCAGCGAACAGAGCCGGTAAGCGACCTCGGAGGAGCGGGGCGGACCGAGCCGGCGAACACCAGCGTGGTGCAGTAGCCTGGGGCCATGAGCGGGAGACGTCCGGACCTTCTTTCCCCCTCCCTCCCCCACTGCCTGACGGTGAGGAGCATGGACGACCGGTGTGGGGAAGCGCCCTCACCTCTGCGAGGTGGAGCGGAGTAAGGCTTGAGGCAGAGGGGAGCTCGGGGTGCGACGAACTGGAGGTGAGGACACCCAGGCTATGACCTGGCGGTGGGGGCCGGAGATTTTCACCAGGCTCGAGACTGTGCCGTCCACGTTGCATGCGACACCCCCCCCCCAACCCCCCCCCACCTGCACCCGACCCACCGGGCGCACAGAGGAGCTCCTGGGGTGCGGGGACCGGTGGCGGACGGCGGCAACGGACAGCAAGCAGCAGCGGCCACTGACTGCGAGAGGGGACTGCATCTGGAAAGGCGCGGTCCAGTCCCTCAGCACACGTTCGAGGGGAAAGCGGAGGAGCCAGGCCTGGGGGTGAACTTTGAATATCAAGGGCTGCTCCGTCCCACGGGCCGGACACAAAGCACTACACAGTGGGAGGTGCGAGGAGGGATAAGCGCTATCCAGAGGGCGGTGAGAGGTGCGACTCCCCAGCAGGCACCCCACAGCGGTCCCCCACGGGTTGGAGAGTACGACTCGGCCGCTCCAAACACCATAGAGGGAACGCCACCCAGAGCACCTGGGGATCCGAACCTAATATAGAAGCTTTCCTGGCGGCTGGGAGGGGACGGGACGAGGACCTTCAACGGGAGACGTGTGGGGCAAAAACAACGGCCAAACGACACTCCCCCCCCCCCCCCCCCCCCCCACCTCGGAGCTGCACACGGACTAGCGACTGCACCTGAAAAAAAGGTATCAACGTGCTGGAGACAACATCAGGGATACTGGCGCTCATCTACAACGAGTCGACAACAGAGATCGCGCCAGAACCACAGCCGGTCCCACAGAGAGGGCAGTCGTGGGGAAGCAAGACCCGATTCCCAAACCAACGAAGCAAGGCCCCATGGACAACTTTGCTACATCAAGACAAAACGGGGACCAGCGGCCGGATACGCCGGGACCGCTCACAGAAACGGCAATGCTCCTGGCGGCCATCCAGGCATCTAGAAGTGACATCCAGGAATCGCGGGCTGCATTGGAGGTAAAGATCGGAGAAGTGGGCTCAGAGATCACGCTGCTACGCCAGGACTTTCGCAATTTAACAGAGAGAGTAACAATGGCCGAGAACAGTCACAGATAATGAATCATCGATCACAGCGTTACAGAAAGACATGGCAGAGCTGCAGGCCTCGCATCGCCACCTGCAATGGAAGGTGGATGATGCCGAAAATAGATCCCGCCACAACAACCTCCGTTTTGTGGGTTTTAGAGAAGGACTTGAGGGGAGGGATGTGGCCTCCTTCCACCATGCATGGCTAAAGACTACTTTCCCCGCGGCTCAGTTCTCTGCCTGTTTCGTTATTGAGAGGGCCCACAGGGCGCTGCTGGCCAAGCCGCCGGAGGGCGCGAGACCGAGACCGGTCATTGCGAGATTCCTAAACTATGCCGACAGACTTGATCCTTAGAGAAGCCAGGAAGCTGGGGGAGATCCGATTCGAAAATGCCACGATCATGATCTTCCCAGACTATAGCCAGGAGGTGTCAAAACAGCGCCGCTCCTTCGACTCGGTGAAGATGAAATTACGTGCCTTGAAACTGGACTACATGCTCCTTTTCCCGGCGAAACTTAAAGTTATCTATAAAGACAAAACCATTTTCTTCACATGCCCGGAGGACGCCTGGCACTGGCTTGAGGAACGCCCCATTTTGAACAGTAGGGAAACAGCAAGAAGAGACGCCATAGACAGATCGCTGAGGGAAAGGACGCGTTGGGAACAGCCGAAGCCACAGAGAAGAAGATCCGGACAGATCAAAGGGAGTAAACCAGCGACGCCCTATCAGACCCGCGGTACCAGCGGGAGGAGAGAAGGCAGATCGACGTCCCCGAACAACAACAACTCTATGTCGGGCTCCAGGTTCAGCAGTCTACGAAATGGTATCCGCTCGGAGGGCGACGAGGAAGAGGACTCGGAGGGGCGTGAATCCGGGGGAGACAGAGAGAACAGTCGTGCCGAATCAGTCCACCCCCTGGTCGCCGAGATACAGCTAATGGAACAGGACTCATCAGGTCTGGGTCCCGCTGCGGACACCCAGGACTCGCACTCATGAACATGGACTTCTGGGGGACAATGAGATAGCAGCCCGGTACCGGGAACACACAAGTTGGCACGCCTTTATATGTTGTTTTTCTTGTTCTTTCAGTTGTTTGGTGTATGATGGGAGGGAAAGGTGGGAGGGCGACAGGCCTTCTCCCGCGGATGGTTAGGTCCCTGGAAGGGGAGCGACTGGAAGGGGAGGGAGGTGGGGTGGGGGAGGTTGGGAAGACATGGTTTTCTTACAATTGGGAGTTGGGGGAACAGGGGAGTTGGGAAGGGTGGGGGACACAAGTTGAGAAACAGCGACCACATGCCACTACGCACCTTACACCACATCACCTCGGGAGCCCTACCTGGAAATTTGAGGGGAACGCACAATGGCAGACCCACTAGATCACACTCCCACGGGTGACTCAGGCGTCACAATATTATCTTGGAATGTGAATGCCTGGGGTCTAAGATCAAACGGGGCCTAGTAAATGCATATCTAAAAAGGCTAGCGCCGGACATTATATTACTCCAGGAAACCCACCTAAGAGGCACTCATTGCGCTTTTATAGCAAGAGGCAGGCACGTGGTGCTTGCGCACTCCGGTTACACGGCGGACACCAGGGGGGCTGCAATCCACGTTAAAAAATCCACACCGTTCACCATCACTCGTATATGGTTGGACCCTCAGGGGACGTATGCAGGGGTACAGGGAACATGGAGGAGGCGCAGGTACACATCGTCTCAGTTTATGCCCCCCCAAAACTCCAGGCGCGCACCCTCACGGCAGTCACGGCTATCCTTCTAGACACAGCAGATACGATCCAAATAGTGGGGGGGGGACTTCAATGATGTAATGTGTGCCACAAGGGACAGATCGGGGACCCCACGTACAGCAGGACACGACACGGCACTGGCTCGATAAATAAGCACTTTTGGCCTCACAGATGTCTGGAGATGGCTCCACCCCACACAGGAGGCCTACTCCTACTACTCCGGGGCACACAAGGTCTTTTCCAGGCTGGATTATATATTTACTTCCAGGCAAGAAATTACGGTCAATGACTTAGCGGAATATAAAGCACGGGGAATCTCAGACCACTCCCCCCTGTCTGTACACTTGGGACGGGGGAGGAGGGGAAAGACTATGGAATGGCACCTTGCGGCGTGGGACCTGCAAACACCGGATCTACTGAAGGGAATTAGAGCAGACATAAAGGTGTATGTGGCTGAGAATGAGGGATCAGTAGAATCAGGGATCACACTCTGGGAAGCACTTAAGCCAGTCCTTAGGGATCATATAAACAGCAGACAGGGGGCGGCCAGGAGGGAGCTACAACAGACGGTTACAACCGAGGAGGTCTCGATCTTAGCCCTCGAAGCAGAATATCACCATGGAAAGGAAGAAAAAATACTTAGGAAATTGCTAGACACACAAAGACACTATAGAGAACTTGTCACTGGGGAGGCACGCACACAGGCACTGGCGACACTCCACCGCCTATACGACGTGGGTGATAAATCTGGTAAACTTCTGTCGTGGCTGAGCAAGAGAGAGAGGGCGGCACGATGGGTAGACAGGATTGAAGTGCCGGGGAACAGATCAGCCTGTACGGACGAGGCTATAGCAGAGGCCTTTGCTACGTATTATGAAGACTTTTACAGAGCTAGAGATTTGGGGGGCGAGGTTGAAGCCAACCACTATCTGTGCGACATGGAGGTCCCAACGCTGTCCCTGGAGGATGCCACGGACCTGGAGGCAGAAATTACACTAGAAGAAATAGCAGAGGCAATAGCGTCCCTAAAGCCGGGGAAGACGCCGGGACCCAACGGCTTCCCAGCGGAATTCTTCAAACGTACGGCGGACCTGCTGCAACGCCATATTCAAAAGCTCTTTGTTGAGGCACTCCAAACGGCGAGCCTGCCACCTGATCTGGCGACGGCCACAATTGTCCCTATACACAAATAGGGTAAACCCAAAGACATATGTGCCTCCTACCGCCCGATCTCTCTCCTCAATATGGAGACGAAGATTCTGGCCACTGTCCTCGCTAGGCGCCTGCGGAGGGTAATTTCTGAGTTAGTGCATGCGGATCAGTCTGGGTTCCTTCCAGACAGGGCAACCAAATTAAACCTCCGCCGCACACATAACTGGCTGCAGGAAGTCCGAGGGAGGAGCGAGCCCCATTGGTTCCTCTCATTAGATGCAGAAAAGGCTTTCGATGCAGTTCACTGGCCCTTCTTGTTTGAGACGCTACGGAGGTTCGGCTTTGGCCCTAAGTTCTTACAATGGATCAGACTCTTATACTCTGCCCCAAAGGCACGAGTGACGGTCAATGGAAGACTATCACGCGAATTCCACATTAACAGAGGAACACGCCAGGGATGCCCACTGTCCCCCCTTCTATTCACATTGACGATAGAAATACTAGCAATCCGGATCCGACAGAATCAGGGTATTAGGGGGTTCACCTGGGGAGACTCGGAAGCTACCCAGGAAAAAATTTCACTATATGCGGACGACGTCCTGCTGTTTGTGACGGAACCGGATGCCACTATCCCGGTCCTGTTCAAAGAGTTGGATGACTTCGGAGCTAGAGCTGGCCATACCATTAATTGGCATAAATCGATTCTATATGACCCACAGGGCCGAGAGCGGAGGGATTGCCTACCGGAACTCCTCATTCACACCACAGAGGGATTCCGGTACCTGGGGGTGTTCATAACGCTAGACGAGACACTTTCCCTTAATACCAATGTGACCCGCATCATGGCTAGTGCGAAATTAGAAATGGACCGGTGGAGGCAGCTCCCGCTCACCCTACTGGGGCGCGCAGCTCTATATAAAATGGTTTTGCTGCCAAAATTCCTCTATGCACTGCAAAATGAATATTACCCGCTCCCTCCTACAACCTTGCCTAAAATCCACGCGGACCTGCGAGCTTTCCTATGGTTGGGGAAACACCCGAGAGTAGCCTTAGCCACACTACAACGCCACCAGTACAGTGGTGGGATCTCCCTTCCCAACCTAGAGGCATACTATTGGGCAGAACACCTTACCCCGATAAATGAAGGTTGCATGCAGCAATAGATCACCCTACTTATGCGCTAGAAAGATCAAAATGGTCTCACACACATGTTCTGTATTACCTATACGGAGGTCTACGGGGGAAACACCTTCTGCCGGCCACTAGGATCACGTTGACTGCATGGAACAGGGCGACCAAACGCATGGGCTGGGACAAACGGCCCACCCGACAGACGCCACTATGGCACTGTAAGTGGCTGGGTGAACTTAACAAACTGACAGGCTTTAGGCAGTGGGATGACATCGGCATTTCGACCATAGGGGACGCGATTGCTAGGGGAGACCTGAAAACATTCCACGCCTTACAGGGGGACTTTGGCCTACATAACACTCAGTATTACAGATACACACGGCTACGGCACGCCTGGTGGGCGCAGAACATCATTCTGGCAGACATCCCAGAATACGCCCCGTAGGAGGGTAGGTTACTGCAGGAGCAAATAGGGAGGGGTGCGGTCTCCCTCACATACAGAACACTGACCAACAATACATTGGGAACCCTACAAGACCTGAGAAACAAATGGGAGGCAGACACGGGAGAGATGGAAGACCTGGACTGGGAGATGGTTCTTATGCACCCTCGTGAGGTAGCGATTAAGTCCAGACTCCGTCTCATACAGCTGAAGGTGTTGCACAGAGCCTACTACGACAGGGTGCGACTATACAAAATGGGAAAGGTCATGGACACTGCATGCCTTAGGTGCCGCCAACCAGAGGGGAATTTCTACCACATACTTTGGGGCTGTGAAATCATACAGGAATACTGGGAGAACATATTTGGGGAATTGGATGAGGTCCTGGGAACTACTCTACCACGTGACCCAAAACTAGCTCTGTTGGGGTTAACGACCGAAGTCGACTTGGCCCGCCCCTTGATCATATTCCTAGTGCTGGCATTGGTGGTGGCCAAGAGAGACATTGCCCGGCACTGGGGAGCGGCCGAACCGCCGGACTTGGAGGAATGGAGGAGAGGGCTTGACCTCTATATGGCGGCTGAGAGAGTGACATATAAAGCCAGGGGTTGCCCAAAAAAGTTCCGGAGAGTATGGACTAAGTGGAGGCAATATCACGGACTAGAGTGACCTCACAGGGGATCTCTGAAGGGGAACTTTGTCATGCTTGATGTTTGACACACACCTAAAGGTGGTGACGGAGACTGGACCTGTTCAATGTCTTACTGTAGAACCCTGTTCTCATCCGGCGGAAGTGACTTTATCAGCAAAGGGTAGACGGACTTCGGGGTGGGGGAGGTGGGCGGGCATGGTAGGAGCTGTTTTTAGGGGTTGTTTTCTCTCGTTTATTTGCATCTGTAACTAGCCTTGGTTAAACTGTACTGTCGTTTTTGATATGTGAGTAATCCTACTGAGCAAAAGAAAAGTTGCGGAACTGACGGATACTGGCTGAATGTTGAAGCCAGCCCGTGTCCTCATATATTTTCAGATGATACGCCTAGAGCAACAATAAAAATGTATTTGAAAAAAAAAAAAAAAAGAAGAAGAGACACGGAAAAAAAGTGGATAGAAGGAGAAAAGGATAATAGAGGGAAGGTGAGAGGGAGTGAAGAGAGGTCCTAAGCCAATCACAATGCAGCGTTATGACAACTAAGCACCCAGGTAGCACCAAAGCAGTGTTGATTGGTCTGAGCGCAGCGATTCGACGCTCAGCCAGGAAGCCTGTGCATGTTCTCCACCCAGGCTGTAATGCAGCCTGGGTGGGAAACATGGTAAGTGCGCATGAATGTTTGGCCGGCCCCAAACAGCCGGCCCAACATTAATGCGTGGTAGTAAAGTGCGCTCGCCACTCCCCATGCTCCTGTATCAGAGCAGCCCTGCCCCACCCTGCAGAGCTGCTGCAGCAGGACAAAATAAAATGATAATAACCTTGTTATTATCATTTTATTTTTCCTTTATTTCACTGCTGCACAGCAGTGGGGCGATGCTTCTCCGCCTTAGCGGAGGAGCCGCCACTGTGAGAGAAAATACTAGAGAAGAAGTGAGAGGAGAAGAAAGAGTAAAAATCACAGGAAGGCGAGAAAGAAGTCAGGTGAGAATGAAAGAAAGTGGAACTACAGAAACAAAGGGAGCAAAAGACGAAGACGGCTGGAATGCCAGAAACCGGTCCTCGGAAGCTTGTTTCCGGTCCAGGGAAGGCATGGCTTGGCAGTTTGGGCTGGACTGTTCCCATGAGGCACAGGGTTAGACTGATTTGCATATAGCCATGTCTGAACTGGGGTGGCAGAGTGGGCTAAAGAACGGTGATGGATTAAACCCAGATCTTTTGACTGGGTGTGAGTGTTTGATTGGTTCAGATGCTCCGTCCATTACCACCCCCTTTTGAATAAACAATAGTGGACCTATCAGATTAAAATGTACCCCCATAATTATTTTAGCTTCTCATTTGAAATTATAGGCCACATGCATTTGGAGTGCCAAAGCCACTGGGGCAGCATGAAAGAACCACATGTAGTGCAGCTGAACACCATCAAGATCCATTACTTTATGACCCAGCAGTCTGAGCTCCCTCCAGCAGCATAAACAGAAAACCAGCCAGCATTTCTCTCTCTTCCCCTTCCCTCCCTTCACTGAGCCCCTCGTGATTTATTTATTTATAAAGTTTTAAATAGAGCGAACATGACCCTAGAGGGTATCACAGCACTTTACATTATACCAATCGGAAACATTAGAACGTTACGTTGGGTAATATACATACATACAATGTTCGACATTCAATCAAAAAAGAGGTAGACAGTGGTAGATAAGATAACAAATGTTGCTAATAGTAACGTATGGTGAGATGAAGGGCTTTATTGGTCATGCAGGCGATCTTTAGTTGTATTTTTGCCTCATATGGTAGCCAGTTTAGTTCTTTTAAGGTCGGAGAAATTTGGTTATTTCTTTTTGTTCCAGAGACCAGCCTGGCCGCAGAGTTAAGAGATACCCTCGGCTGGGCCTATTTGTATTTGGGAAGTCCGCATAGAGTGGTGCTTCCGTAGTCCAATCTTGGCAACACTAGAGCTTGTACCGCCAGTTTTAAGACAGCCTGTGGGAGGAAGGGTTTACGTTTCCTTAGGATCCTCAACTGATGGTTAGCTTCTTTGGTGGCATTACTGATATGTCCCTGCATAATCATATGTTTGTCTAGGATGATCCCCAAGGATTTAGCAGAGTCAATGATGTGGGTAGAGCAGTCAAAGGTTGTTAGATGCTTCAGCCAGAGGTCTATCTTGGGTGTGTGGTTGAGGGGGGAGATGAGGAGGAATTCCATTTTTTTGGTGTTCAGCATGAGGGGATTGCCAGTGAGCCAACTTTGAGTATTATGCAGAATAGCGTTGAGGGAGATAAAGTCTTCTGGGGAGGCGATTTTCATATACAATTGTGTTTCGTCTGCATACAGGTGATATAGAATGTTTGCAGAGTTCAACGCGTTTGCCAAGGGTTACATGAGTAGATTGGAAAGAGTGGGTGATAGTGCTGGGCCCTGTGGAACCCCTAGGGTTACCATGGAGTGTTGAGAGAGTGATTGCTTCATCTTGATTCTTTGGGTCCTATTGTTTAGGAAAGAGGTAAATCATTGTAGCACGGGACCAGATAGACCCATCCTTCATTCCAGTAGGGACAGTAGGTTGTCATGTTTACCTGTGTCGAAAGCAGAGGATAAGTCAAGGAGTATCAAAAGACATGATTCATTATGGTCTAGCATTTTTAATATGTCGTCCATTATGTGGGTGAGTGCTGATTCAGTGCTGTGTCCTTGACAGAAGCCGGTTTGGTGTTGGTCTAAGAGGTTGAACTTCTCAATGTGATTGTATAGTTGAATTTGTACACATTTTTTAAGTAGCTTCCCCAGAGTGGGGTGTTGGATATAGGGTGGTAGTTGTTGAGATCTGAGGAGAGGGAGTTGGCTTTCTTAAGTATGAGTGTTACTTGCCCTTCTATAAGCAGTCGGGTATGGTGCCTTGTCTAAGAGAGGTGTTTACAATCTTTGACCATAAGGGTAGAAAAGAGGTTTTTAACATTTTGAATGAGGAAGGAGATAGTGGATCTGTTAAGTGACTGGAGGGATTAATCGCTAGAAGAGTGTTGTTGATATAGTTTTCCGTGTAGGGCGGGAAGGTGTGTCAAGAGGCTTTGTTTTTAGGAGTTGCCACTGGTGTACTAAATTGGACCTTGACCTGGGCGTAAGATGTAGACTCATGATCGGTAGCTGGTGGAAGGGCATTCTTAGATTGTATGTTGTATTTAATGGCTTTTGTTTTTTCTAGGAAGAAATTGGCACGCTCCTCGCAGCTAGGGGTAGCCGACTCTCTTTGTTCCGTAGCGTTTGGTGTGTTGGGTGATTGATGTTTGACTATTTCGAATAATTTTTTGGGACGATTAATGGCTTGGTTCAGCTGGGTTCTAAAGAAGTCCGCCTTAGCTTTTAAGAGTTTTCTGTTGTATGTATTCCTCAGCGCTCTAATGTGATTCAGGTGTTCAATAGAGGGTACTGATTACCATAGTCGTTCAGCTGATCTTAGCTTGCGCAAGTCAGAGTTCAGATTCTCGTTGAACCATGGTTTGGATGTTTTGGTGGAAAGTTTTTTTGTTGGAGAGGGCTGTTGAGTCAAGTATTTCAAGAGTAGTGAAATTGTAAAAGACTGTGAGGTCATGAACGTCTACCTTGCCTGTCTGGGGGGGATCAGATCGGTGTTGCATCCGTTTGCTAGGTCGATAGGGTTGATATTTTGGATATTCCTTTCCCATAGTTTTGTTTTTGTAAGTTGGACTCTTTTCGGGGTCACCTCAATATTAGTAGAAAAGAAGATGCAGGAATGGTCTGACCAATCACAGGGGAATCCAATGAGACATTGTTCGTTTTGGCTATGATGAGGTCTAATGTTTCTCCCTTGTTATGGGTTGGACTGTCACAGAATTGGGTCAGATCCTGATCTGACAAGAAGGATTTAATACAGGTTACAGCTCCGAGAAAAATCTACGACACTTGTGAGTTGTCGTTGAATGTGATGTCTTCCATTATCTGTTCGATGAACGGAAGATTATCACTAGGGAGCTGGTATATGATGTGAAGTTTGCTAATAAGGCAGTTGATGTTTGTGATGTTGATGCAACAGTAACCACAGGTGGATAAGGAGACGGTGTCCGTTTGATTGACTGAGAGTGTGTTTTGGTAGTTGCAGGCTAAACCACTGCCAGGTTTCACAGTTCTGTCTAGGTGGATTATGTCATGACTAGGAGGAACCAGTAGGTCTAGGATAGACGAGGAAGAGCTGTTTAGCCATGTTTCAGTCAGGATAACAATATCAAGCTCATTTGAGAGGATGAGATTGTGGATGTCAGGCGCATGTTTGCTAGCAGATCTGCAGTTGAGGGGTACGCACTTCAGTTTGCTAGTGGAGTGGGTGAGGGCTGTCTGCACTATGTTGATATTTTTAAGGTTTTTGCTATTTATAGATCTTTTGTTGTGCGTGGGTTCTCTAAAGCGCCAGAACCTCCAACCACCATCCACAAAGCCAGAGAACATCCAAAGTGACCCTCCTGCCACCATCCAGACATGGAGCACCCAACTAACAACTCTTCCTGGAGCAGGGCCAAAGGGAAGAATCCACCAGACTGTACCCACACCATTGATTCAATACCCACAGAGAGGAGCCCAGAACCAACCTAGGCCAGAAAACACTCAGCTTCATCTAAGTCAACCATCAACCCTGACTCAAGGAGAGGAGAGTCACTGCCTCCCGCCACTAGGAACCCCTAGCTCAAGGTCTAAAGTGGAATGCCTTGAACCAAAGCTGGAGGGCAGAACCCTACTATTCACGCTTCAGGAAACTCCTAAAATGGAAGGTATTCACGCTTTACCTAGACCACAGGATCAAGTCAGGAAGATGGGATAGAGGCCATGCCCCACAGGGCCCTGGAATCCTCTTACTCCACAAGGCCACCCTTTCACTGTGAACCGTGCAGTGTTGGGTCAATGCGGGGACAAGTAGTAATGTATACACATTTTGCAGTCTGTGTGTGTGCGCTGTGCTGCTGTATTGTTGTACAGAACTGTCAAGCTTCAATATCATGAACATCAATACTCAACAACTGATTTTTGAGAGTTTGTGGAATCCGAGGAAGATTCAGGGCAAGTGCATCGTTTTGTGGAGGCACGGAAGTGGGGGGGATGAGAGATGCATTTCTGAAAAGTGTGGGGTCATTATTAGTTTCTGGGATAGGGCAATTTGACTCTATTCAGGAATATCTGGGATTAGACAGAGCATCAAGGGCATGACACACCCAAGCAGGCCTGCCCCCTCCCTTGAATGGCGAGGTCTCATGCCAGGCGCAGCACGCTCCAGTTGAATGCTCATACCCTGTGGTTAGCAGTCCTGCACCGTTCCACGACCTAAGACTTTTGGCCTCTTAGTGAAATACGCCCAAATCCAAGAGGCTGCGCCTGGGGACTCATTAATATGATCCGTGATGCACCCTGGGAAATCATGGACCTCAGCTTCTCGCACAGTACTCCCTTTGGCCACTTCTTGCATTGTGCAAGCCGTCCAAGCCCAGTTCGAAATCTGAGCACCAAACTAGTGCATGGTTCATTCAAAACCATACACAAATCCAGCCCCTGGTTTCTCTTAAAACAAGGAAGTCACAAGTCCCATTATGTCCTCAGAGGCAACTATAGCAGCAATCCATCACCCGCTGGTTACATTTCTAGCAAAAGATACCAGCTGCCTAAACATACCTTTGAACCAAACACACCTGGACTTCCAAATATTTGCAGACCCTGCACGCGCCACCATTTCTTCGTGGAGCCTGTTCCATACTGCAACTATTTCCATCATTAACATCCAGGCCTGCCCAGCATGACATTGACGCGGACATGACATTGATATTGATTCAAATTATTAAAAGGCGCCCGTGTGAAACAGCAGAGCACAGAAGACTCACAGCACCACGGGGAAGCCGTCTGTTGCTTGGTCTGGTCAGACCCGAGCTGATTTCTAAAGGTTAGTTAGTTGAGTTTTTAAAGGAACAGGTTGTTTTGCGCTGTTTTCTTAAGGCTTGTAGGTTTTGGGGGCGGTATGTGATCAGTAGGCTGAAGAGGAGGAGGTGGACATGTTGGGTGAGTGGTGGTTCTCGAGTTCTTTACTGGAGGCCGGCGGTTCGGACAGTTTGCAGCATCTTTTGGGGAACCTGTTCCAATTGGCTGGAACCAGGGTCGCGAGGGGTCAGCCGCTGCAGAGGTACGGAGCAGCGAGGCGGGTTTTTCGGGATCATCTTGGAGTTTGGGGCCTGGAGGTTGCTGTGGTCGTGGGTGTGGTATATTAGAGGTGGTGTTCTCTCTGCCATTACTTTGGCTGTGTGTCAACAAACGCGCTGAGCGCCATTTAACCACACGCACCCTATTTAGTGTGATACCTAAATATCACATATGACGTGGAGCAGCTAGCAGGTGGCAAACATTTTATGTCAATTGCAGTCAGCTCAAAAAAAGACATACAACTACTCCTATTAAAAGACGCCTTCATCGTACCTCCCTCCCCCACACACATTTTCAGAACTACTCCTTCCATCTTTTGTTCTGATTCTGCTAATTCACTTCATTCATAACCTGCTACCGGATTCCCTTTCCCACTGAGTTCTGAGGCCGCCGCTAGGCGACATGTTAGCGCTATATACAACTCTTTAAATAAATGCATACACAAATAAATAGAAAAGAACAATAGGATGTAAACCTATGCAATTGCAGGTTGGCTGGCTAGACTGTAAACACACGTCCAAATAAGGCTGAGAGTGAGCAGAGGAGCGAAATATTCCGTCACTCACAAAGGAAATCTAAAAAACACCTCGTGCAGGACAAGCCTGAAGAGAAAGGATGGCTAGGACCAGCTGCCCGTGGCCCAATCTGAGCAGACATCAGTCTTTCTCCTTGCGAGGCTGGTTCAAAGCCCAAGGCCACCATTAGTCACAAGGGCTTTCACGCCAGTCTGCAGGTGAGCGGCAGGTGCGGGTGAAGCTGGATGGGTACGTTGCCATGGTTACATCCATCATCTGGGGAAATTAAAGGCGGAGTTTTGTGCCAGCTGTGCAGTGCTTAGTGTGTCAAGTCACATTCCTCCAGGAAATTACGCGGCTGGCTGCCAGCAGTTCCCTCAGAGGGAGATGTAGAGAAAACACCATGCAAGTACCGCCCTCCCTCCTATCCAACTCCCCCCCCCCCCCCCCCCATCCCCCCAGAGGGTCTGGGGTCCCCAACACACACTCCACATCCCTCCACGCGGAGGCGCGACACGGTAAACAGCAGTAGCGATATACTGTGCAAAGAGCGACACCTCAAGGCCACTAAAGGAACAGCAGGGTGAAGTATACATGCTATTTCGCACAAGAGGACCAGCTGAACCTGATCGGCTACTAGTGTGATTTTTTATTTGGCATTTATTGATTTTAAAGTTTCCATGTGATTAGGCACAACGGGAAGGCGAAGGAGTGCTTTACAAAAACAAACGGAGTTGTAAAACAAACAATAGGAACAATTCAAAATAGGATTGTTAGCAACAGCGGTTGAAGTGTACAAAAAAAATAAGGAAAACGTGACCTAGAGTACAAAGGGGGTGAGTGAGTGTGGTGCAGGGCCAGAGAAGTGGCTAAAAAGAAAAGAATACTCTGCAATCATTTTGTTGGTCTTTGACCTTCAAGTGAATACATACACATTATATGACATATGTTATATGTGGCAGCATCGTGATCCTTTTCTATTGCTTATCCTTGCTTTCCTTCTGGTGTCCGTGTGACGCTCTGCCACGCGGATGCTGCTTCGAACATATACCTTACATGTGACTTGTTGATGAGTTGACCCTGTGCAGATTAAACATCTTATTCACCCTCTCCAGCACTGAACTCCATTGTTATGGTCTTGCATGACAGCGTAGCTTTCGTCTGACAATCATGTGAGAATCACCAGAAGAGAGACTTCATATTTTGGGAGCCAGGAGCACATGTTTTGTGTCTTGTCCTCCATGCAGCTGTGATCATTTTGTTTATTTATCCAGCTACCCGAGTTTGTACTTTCAGGGGCACGGAAATTACACTGTAATGCTATTAAAGTGTATTAGATAACTAGTTATTTGATGTTGTTTTTCTCTGGCTACAGGATAGATAGGAAGAGGACAGTCATTTACCTACACGCCCTTTTAACGTACACCAATATTTTTCTACAGTTCTTTGCTTCCACAAAAATACAGATCCACTTGTATGCTATTTACTTGTAATGCGTCACAGTACAACATTTCTTTGGAGCAAGCCAGACCTACTGGCATTGCCAATGCTAGTTTTACATTGAAACGATGGACAAACTGTACCTTACTGTGGGACTCAGCACAGGGGATCGCCATTGTCACTAAGGAAACTATTGCAGATCCAGCAGTGGTCACAATATCCCCATTTGTTTCTGGAAGGAAAATTCGGCTTACTATAAAGCTGGTAGTGAGTGCATCCTAATAACGTGTGCTTTCTGGGAGAAACCTGGAAAAAAACTTTAAGTACAGCGAAAGAGCCTCGCCTCACTGCTGAAAAGGAAAAATAAAATGATAATAACATATCATTATCATATTATTTTCCATATTACAGTGAGTGGTGGGGCGGGGCTACCCAGAGCAGGGGAGGAGTGCTTGGGACTCCACAAGTGCGCATGAACTATTTGGCTGGGCCTCTTGGGCCGACCTCACCGTTCATGCGCACTTTGCATGTTCCTTCATGGCTGCATTACACAGTCGGGTCAGGAACATGCACAGGTTCCCTGTTCCAGTCTGAGCGCCGATCCATGGTGCTCAGACCAATCACAACGCTGCATTGCAGCATTGTGATTGGTTCATGGGAGCCTATCTGTCCGGGTGCTTCCTGCTGCCAGCTAGGACAGGAAGATAAAGAGAAAGAGGATGGAGGAGAGGCGGTGGCCGGCAGTTAAAGGTAAGTTCTTTTTTAATTTCATTTATGGACTACTAGTGGCATACACTTTCAGGCGATGGGGTTGTACCAAAGACATTGTTAGTAGACAGCATTCACTTGGCTCCAGTACCAGATGATAAAGAAAAGTATTTATCATTTAACTGCTTCCCTGCAGTGCACATTTCCCTGCTGTGCGAGCAAATTCTACGCATGCGCAAATCAGACAGCCCCCAGCCGTCCGACGCACACGCCCACCAGGACGTCAGACGTCCGGGGGCTGTCCGACGCACGGAAGAGGTTAGAGCTCTGTGCAAATATTATAGCAAGATTGTGCAGAATTTTTCTGATAAAATGGAGCCATTGCGAGCATTGTTTAGAAAAAATATGAATATGTGTAAACCAAGTCACAACAAAAAACACTTGACCAGATAACATCTGAGACGATTCTCTTCCACTGCTTCCAGTCTTCACGCATTATGCATGGGAAAGAGGTGTATAATTACAATTGATTGCAGCATGTATGGAGTGGGAGCTGTGCTCTTATGGAGAATGGGAAACATGGACTCGAATGTGGCATTTATTTCAAGAAAGTTGAGTGAGAATGAGAGAAGATTTGCAGTAATTAAAAAGGAACTATAGGCATGTGTTTGGGCCATCAAGCACTTTAGAAATTATGTGTGGGGGAATCAATTCTTATTACATACTGAACAAAAACATTTGGTTGGAGTTTTATCTCCAAAGAGGGAGGGGTGGAACTTTGCTGCTTGTATCACCAAACTGACATTGAAATTTCAAGAGTGTAGCTTCCATAGTAAATATGTGCTAGGGAAAATTAATGTGACAGCTGACTGTACATTTTCGCTAAAGTAGCTGGATAGCGGAGGTGTTAAAAAGTATTTGGCGGTTGTAGCTGCTCTCAATCAAATTATTTCTTCCTTCTTCAGTGGGGTGAGTGAAGCAGACTGGAATGAGGCAGAGGCCTTGGATGATTTAGGCTCAATGATTTGTAAATGGGTATGGGTAGAGTGACCCAACCAGAAGAATATAACCCTGGAGGCACTTTCGGTTTGGAATCTTACCCTATAGTTGGACGTAAAAGACAATTTATTGCTTAAAGCTAGTTAGTTATTCCATTAGTAGTACATGAAAAATTGTTGAGAGTGGCACATGAGGGTCATTCAGCTATGCAGTCTATGAAAAGGCATCTGGGGAGCATTTCTGGTGGCCAAATGTAGAGACAATGGCTAAAAGGTGAGTGAGGGAGGGATGTTGAAAGCTAAACCAGAACCCTTTACATCTGTGAGGACCAGAGCACCTATGAAAGAAAGTAGGATTCAATATTTCTTGTCCTTTCCAGTGTTTGCTGACTGAGTCCAAGTATGCATTGGTTTTCAATGATTAGTAGTCGAAGTTGCCTGAACTTAAGCTGGTTGGCCTGGCTAGCGCAAGAACGGTCATGGAATTCTTTAAATCAGTGTTCTCCAGGAAAGGTCACTGTAGGAAAATAGTCACTGACAATGGAGTACAGTAGGTGTCATGGGAAATGCAGGAGGTTTTCACAAAAACGTGGCATTAAACATCTGACAGCCCTGAATTACCCACAGGGTAACAGACAGCTAAAGAGGTTCAACAGAGTCTCTCGAAGATGGTAGCACCAGGGAATGCATGTTTCAGTCCATGAGAAAAGGTTTGGTTATGTCACATCATGCCACATATTCTCACTAAAGTGAGTCTTTTTAGGTTGCTTACGAGTTGTGATACAGCTTCGTAGTAGTCCCCATAGTGATTCAAGAAGGAGGTTTGTGGAGGAAAACAAAAACATGGTGCATGCAAGGAAATTGCTTTGAGAGTTGCCAGGAAATAGGTGAAAATTAAAACGAATTATTACTATAAAAATGTAGAAAATGTACCCGACTTCAAGGTTTGAAACTGGACTAGTATTCTGAAGCCTGAGTTGGTAGCCAAGGGATATTCTAAATATGGTAGGCCTAATAAATTAAAGAGAGTTAATCTGCAGAAGGTGGTAAACGAAGAGGGAAGAGTTTGGAATGTCAAATAAGGGGAGAAGTGTGATAAGATAAGACAGGATATAGATTTCCTGAGTGAGAGGTTCTTGGTGAATACACAAGGATGCACAGATATTGTTGGGGGTCTGCTGAATATCCTTTGGGGTCAGATTGTGATCCACAGTCCACTTCTAATTTGGATTTTGTTTTTAGGTCACAAGGGACTTGCTGCTCAAACTGGATGGTCCATTTCTATTGAAGACAGAGTCAAAAGGATGGGTAGGGTTAGACACCATCAATAAGAGTCAAATACTGTAGATTGCTCTTTGTTAGAAACCATGTTGTTTCCCAATGTCAATATACATTTCTTGGTGTTTGGCACTCTTTGTTAATATCTAAAATGTTGTATGCTGTTGCTGCAGAATTTATTTAGGTCTGATATTGCATTTTATTATTTTGATGCATTTGTGCTGGGTTTAAGGGGGAAAGAGTGATATATGCAGCAGCATGATATTCCTCATCTATTATTTATCTTTGCTTTCTTGTGAGTCCTGGCTATGCTCTGCCACACACATGCTGCTCTGAACATTTACATTTCATGCGACTAGTGATCAGTTGACACCATGCTGATTAAAATCTAGCTCTCTTTAAATGAAAAATGAAAGCAAGTTAAAATGATTGGTAGGAAATGTATACTTTTACTTTACAAAAGCTCAGATGGTTAATGCAATCACTGCCAATATCTGTGTGTGGAACCACACTGTCACAGAGCTAAACTCTGGTTGGGACAGTGGGGACTAATAACATATGTTTATAGTTCTAGGAGGTCCCAGCCTGCCACTGGAAGCACAGTGAATATGCAAATAAAAGGATTACATCACAAAAAGTGGTTGCAAACTACGCACCGACTTTTTGTAAATCAATTCTTATTTTGTGAACTATTAGGTCGTTTGGCAAAATCACCATTCAGGGTGGGTGCAATTGAACCTACCTCATCAATATTCACGAGGCAGGTAGCAAATTTGGACTCACACTGACTGGTTTCTATCACTGGGAAGGTTGTATGGTGGGGTCGGCAAACTACCATGATTGTGATCGCATTTAAATAAAATAGGTTACTTTTAAAAGCAGCCCATTTTCATTAAAGGAACCACATCTGCATTTAAGGTGAAAAAAACTTTTTTTCTTAACTTTACAATGGTTTACAGGCTAATTTGACCGCAATTGTGGTTGCAAATCATTGATGCATATATCTGTGAACCATAATTTGTAAGAGAGCCAAACCCCCTTCCAAATTGCAATTCAGGGTGCATAATGCATTTCTAAACCCATTTTACGATTCAGTAAACGGTTATGGGTTTGCAAAATGGTTTAGTACATTTAAAAAAAAGCCATTTAGCAGGTCACAAACCCTGTGATTTAGAGAATCATAGGCTTTGCAACCTCTAATTGGCTCAATACATCTCTCTCTAATTATTTAAAAGTTGTATTCTACACAGTAGAAGTTAGTTTGTGGCAAAATGTGCAAACAAATTGTGCTTAAAGTGCTTCCAAAATATATATTTAGATAAATAATCAAACTATTCCTTGTGCTAACCTTTTTTTAGAAGTTTCTTTTAGAAGGACACTCTCCAGAACTCCGCTACAAACACTCTTACACTACCTCTCAAAAAGAATACAGCTATCTCACCTTGAAGCTTCAAATCGCTTCATCAATTATACTGGCTCCAAAGCAGCCTCTATATTTTCTGATTTACGAGTTGAACACATTTCTATATCTTTCAAGTAGCAGGCACCCTGGTGAGAAGGTTGGTTTCTTATTTCTTTGTCTGCCTCTTCCTTGGGTTAACAGAACTGAAGAAACCTCCCCTTCCATTTCAGAGAAAGGTACTTGATGGTTGGCATTATCTGAATGGGAGTGGTTGTTTTTTTTAACAAAAAGTAAGGAACTGTTTTAGTAAAATTAAAAAAGATTGGCAGATCATTCCCAAGAGATTCTGCCCACTTCAACCTCTAATCATCGAAATACTATAGAGGACAGAGTGCTTTTCTACCAAGAACAATACAGAGATGTAACAGCAATGTGTAATTGTGTGTGTGTGTGTGTGTGTGTGGCATTTCTATAGCATGAACTAAGCCACAGAGCAGTAAAGCGCTATGCAGGGTCAAAGGCAAATATACAGTCAAAAGGAGATTGCAGGGCAACCTAGATACTGAGAACAGAAGTGGGCTGTTATTTCCTCGTGATATGGTGAAGTGAGTAAATACATCTTATTGTGACATTTGTTTGTGATGCAATATGATAAAAGGCAGCAGACCACATGGATGAGGGCTGAGAAAGGCATTTAGGTGGAGGGGTTTGTGACCGTGAATCCTACACCATAAATAAACTGCCCCTGACCGACCAGGTACTTCAGTGCTCTCACCTTCCCTTTCTTTTACCCTAAGCTGTAAATGACAGTGCGAAGTACCAATTACCTATACACTCTTAGGCGAAAACACCTCTAGTCCGATGCGCTGTGCAGGAACAAAAACCCGGAAAATGGTGAAATCTAGCTAGAGGTTAAAGATTTAATTTGTCTACATGTGAAAATGTGATGTGCAATATATATTGCACTTGCATTTACATACTTACATGCTTGTCTTTTTTCCTCTCCTTTATTATTACTGTGCTAATTGAAACAAGGAATAGTACTAGGTCTGCTTTTTTGTCTTTATTTTCTTTTAACAGAAGATCGAAGCTTTAAGGACTTTAAAGAATAACATACTCACAAACCTATGTGGGATGCCATTAAAAAGTTTATTAACACCAGCCTTAACTGAAATCTGCTGAGTATTAACTGGTTATTACAACTGTTTCAAGGCATGCCAAACAGTTAGACTACTGATTATTTTTTCATCCATCATTTTTAGTAATATGCAGTTATTTTCTTTTTTTTATTTGATCAACTCCTATAGCAGATATTGTTTTAGTCCTCTTATTTGTGCTATCTGAATCACTGAATTAAATGCTGATATGATATGGACTTTTGACTGTATGTCTAATTCCCCCTAAGGGATATTCAATAATAAAACTTGACAAAAAAACTCACTCAATCAGCATTTTTATAGCACAGCACTGCCACCCCTAGGGATATTTGGTCGCTGTGGATTTGATGTCTTAGTCGAGGAGCTAGGTCTTGAGTTTTCAGTGTCCTTGCGCTGGGTGGTGGGGAGGGGGAAAATGGCAATAGGAGGGAAGAAACAAGTAGAAACAGGAAAATAGAGGTCAGAAATGAGCAGGAGGCAAAATTAAGGTATGAAATGAGCAGAATGAGGCAAAATATAGGTCAGAAACTAGCAGAATAAGGCAACATTAATGTCAGAAATGAGCAGAATTAGGCAAAATAGAGGTTAGAAATGAGAAGAAAGAGGCAAAATTAAGGTCAGAAATGAGCAGAAAGAGGCAAAATAAAAGTCAGAAACTAGCAGAATGAGGCACAATGGAGGTCAGAAACAAGCAGAAAGAGGAAAAGTTAAGGTAAAAACGTTCAGAATGAAGCAAAATAGATTTCAGAAATGAGCGGAAAGTGGCAAAATAAAAGTCAGAAGTGAGTAGAAAAGGCAGAAAAAAAAGCATAAAACAAGCAAAGGATAAACAAACTGAAGGCATCAGAGGGTAGCATACTGCGGGCAAGCTGTACAGTAGAACTTTCTGAGGGGGAGCCGGCACGAGGACTAGTAACGTTGCATAGTCTTCTCTAAGAAACATTTGCATAACAAGCAAGGAAACATTAAGGGAGGCGCTTTGGCCCTCTCCCCTTCTCAATCTTTTTTTTACCACTTCCGATTGCTGCTTCTCATTCTCAAGGAGACAGTTTGCATTAGTGCAGTGAGTGAATATGTTGGTGGCAGGTGTTGCATTCTAATAGGTGGTGTCATCTGCCAATGGCTTGATCTCTTGACATGGAGGGATATCTGGATCTTTTCATTTTGCTGGTTGGAGTGCTCAATCTTCTCAATGTTCATATTCATGTGCCTCGCCTATCTCAATGCCTTTGTGCACATGTCCCACTTCCACTGTCTGTGGACATGTCACCCCCTTTCCAAGTGATCATGTCTTCCTGTCCCAGCATCCCTGCCTCCTGCTCCAGTGTGCATGTACTTCTCAGTGGCCATATACATGCGTCTCATTCCAGACCTGTGACCCCTGCTCCGGTGTCTGCAGGTACAGCAGTTAGTGGGGCCACACGTGCACAGTTCTAGCAGTTAGTGAGGTCTAACTTACACATTTAAACCGGTTAGTGAAGTCACACTTGCTCAGTGACAGCGATTAATTAGGTCACACTTGTGCATTTACAGACATGGGCAGTCACATTGGTTAGTGAAGTAGCAATTGTGCAGTTGCAGGAGATCATACTCGTGCAGTTACCGCTGTTGGTGAGGCTGTGCACTTACAGCAGCTAGTAAGGTCAGAGTTGTGCAGTCGCAGAGGTTAGCAAATTCCCACTGCTGCATTTATGACAATTATTCAAGTCAGAAGCGATTTTCTGGTCTGCACTTGTGCATTTAAATCCCTGGCAGAGACAGGTACAGTACCATCATGTTAATAAGATACCCTGAGAATGATTGAACACCGTCGAATACATCGACCCCCATGCCATCGCAAGGCTGGTCTTGGCACGGCCTGGCCTAAGGGTTGGCTGGAGGAGACGTTGCTTACCTTTGAGGCCAGGTTGTCCACCAGAGCGATCATGGAGTTCTTGAACATAGTGGCCGCAGTCAAGGGTCGCTTGGTCACTTCTGTGATGCTCAGCTTCCCTTCCGGCCACATGCCCTTCAGGATAGGATTGGAGCTGTAAGTATAAATGGAAGAGAAGCATACTTTAGGAAGGGACAGTGGACATGAAGGATTAGCAGCAGTGGGCAGCCGTGGCTTGCCATTGGTTACATCTGGCCTCGACCTTGGTTCCTGTGGACTCAGGGAGCATGATGGCAGAGGCAGGAACTGAAAATAAACATGGCTCTATGAACACTGTGGACTCAGTAGCATGAAGGTGGGGACTGAAAATAAACATGGCTCTATGAACACTGTGGACTCAGTAGCATGAAGGTGGGGACTGCAAGTAAACATGGCTCTATGAACCAGGTGGACTCAGGGAGCATGAGGGCAGGAACTGAAAATAAACATGGTTCCAGGTGGACTCAGTAGCATGAAGACAGGGAGTGCAAGTAAACATCACTCTAGCAACACTGTGAACTCAGGGAGCATCAAAGCAGTGGCAGGAACTAAAAAGTAAACATGGCTCGAGGATTTCGCTAGAGCTATCTGTGTGCGATCGAGTCACAAGTCTGACTGATCAAAATACAGTTCGGAGGGTTAATGTGCCTTCTGCAGAGCACAACATCTTCACGTGTAGTTCAATAATTTGAATTTTATGTAAAATGATCGCAGAGTGACTCGTGTTACCTTCAGGCCACACGTTACAATCTTTGTGATAATGGTCACTGAATTATGCACTTGTATCAAAATCGGCATCTAACGTGCCGGGAATATGTTGAGCACTTTGCGGTGAGTTTTTTCAACCTTTAGTTATTATAAGTTTTCTATTCTGGGTTAATTTCGGCAGAAATAAACACTTGTTGGGAAGTGTTATAAACAAATCGCAATCAGCGTATTGACACATATTGAAAAGTAAGCCAAGCATTCTTAAGGGGCATGTATGGGCCTAAACCTCTTACAGAGAAATAAAAAGTCAAAGATCTCTTTCAGACATCAGAATATCTCTTAGCAACTTGTGAAGTGACAAGCTGAGTGTCTTTGTTTGCAATGATTGGAGTCTCTCGGAGACTGCAGGGAGGAGCCAGGCTCCATTTGGGATCCTTCGACCTCCAACTTGTCAGTTCGTGACTAAGACAGGACCACCCTATTACAGCACTGAAAAGGGATTGGATACTGCAATGTCATTGGCAGTCAATGGGTGCATGAAGGGGTGGATGCTGTGATGTCATTGGCAGTCAACGCGTGCATGATGGGGCGGATGCTGTGATGACATTGGCAGTCAACGGGTGCATGAAGGGGTGGATGCTGTGATGTCATTGGCAGTCAACGCGTGCATGATGGGGTGGATGCTGCGATGTCATTGGCAGTCAACGCATGCATGATGGGGTGGATGCTGCGATGTCATTGGCAGTCAACGGGTGCATGAAGGGGTGGATGCTGTGATGACATTGGCAGTCAACGGGTGCATGAAGGGGGGATGCTGTGGTGTCATTGGCAGTCAACGGGTGCATGAAGGGGTGGATGCTGTGATGTCATTGGCAGTCAACGGGTGCATGAAGGGGTGGATACTGTAATGTCATTGGCAGTCAACGGGTGCATGAAGGGGTGGATGCTGTGATGTCATTGGCAGTCAACAGGTGCATGAAGGGGTGGATGCTGTGATGTCATTGGCAGTCAATGGGGACATGAAGTGGTGGAGGCTGTGGTGTCATTGGCCGGTAACGGGTGCATGAAGGGGTGGATGCTGTGATGTCATTGTCAGTCAACGGGTGCATGAAGGGGTGGGTGCTGTGATGTCATTGGCAGTCAACGGGTGCATGAAGGGGTGGATGCTGTGATGTCATTGGCAGTCAACGGGTGCATGAAGGGGTGGATGCTGCGATGACATTGGCAGTCAACGGGTGCATGAAGGGGTGGATGCTGTGATGTCATTAGCAGTCAACGCGTGCATGATGGGGCGGATGCTGTGATGACATTGGCAGTCAACGGGTGCATGAAGGGGTGGATGCTGTGATGTCATTGGCAGTCAACGCGTGCATGATGGGGTGGATGCTGCGATGTCATTGGCAGTCAACGCATGCATGATGGGGTGGATGCTGCGATGTCATTGGCAGTCAACGGGTGCATGAAGGGGTGGATGCTGTGATGACATTGGCAGTCAACGGGTGCATGAAGGGGGGATGCTGTGGTGTCATTGGCAGTCAACGGGTGCATGAAGGGGTGGATGCTGTGATGTCATTGGCAGTCAACGGGTGCATGAAGGGGTGGATACTGTAATGTCATTGGCAGTCAACGGGTGCATGAAGGGGTGGATGCTGTGATGTCATTGGCAGTCAACAGGTGCATGAAGGGGTGGATGCTGTGATGTCATTGGCAGTCAATGGGGACATGAAGTGGTGGAGGCTGTGGTGTCATTGGCCGGTAACGGGTGCATGAAGGGGTGGATGCTGTGATGTCATTGTCAGTCAACGGGTGCATGAAGGGGTGGGTGCTGTGATGTCATTGGCAGTCAACGGGTGCATGAAGGGGTGGATGCTGTGATGTCATTGGCAGTCAACGGGTGCATGAAGGGGTGGATGCTGCGATGACATTGGCAGTCAACGGGTGCATGAAGGGGTGGATGCTGTGATGTCATTAGCAGTCAATGGGTGCATGAAGGGGTGGATGCTGTGATTACATTGGCAGTCAACGGGTGCATGAAGGGGTGGATGCTGTGATGTGATGGGCAGTCAATGGGGGCATGAAGGGGTGGATGCTGTGGTGTCATTGGCAGTCAACGGGTGCATGGAGGGGTGGATGCTGAGAAGACATTGGCAGTCAACGGTTGCATGAAGGGATGGATGCTGTGATAACATTGTCAGTCAACAAGTGCATGAAGGGTGGGATGCTGTGATGTCATTGGCAGTCAACGGGTGCATGAAGGGGTGGATGCTGTGATGTCAGTGGCAGTCAACGGGTGCATGAAGGGGTGGATGCTGTGATGACATTGGCAGTCAACGGGTGCATGAAGGGGGGGATGCTGTGGCGTCATTGGCAGTCAACGGGTGCATGAAGGGGTGGATGTTGTGGTGTCATTGGCAGTCAACGGGTGCATGAAGGGGTGGATGCTGTGATGTCATTGGCAGTCAACGGGTGCATGAAGGGGTGGATACTGTAATGTCATTGGCAGTCAACGGGTGCATGAAGGGGTGGATGCTGTGATGTCATTGGCAGTCAACAGGTGCATGAAGGGGTGGATGCTGTGATGTCATTGGCAGTCAATGGGGACATGAAGTGGTGGATGCTGTGGTGTCATTGGCAGGTAACGGGTGCATGAAGGGGTGGATGCTGTGATGTCATTGGCAGTCAACGGGTGCATGAAGGGGTGGGTGCAGTGATGTCATTGGCAGTCAACGGGTGCATGAAGGGGTGGATGCTGTGATGTCATTGGCAGTCAACGGGTGCATGAAGGGGAGGATGCTGTGATGACATTGGCAGTCAACGGGTGCATGAAGGGGTGGATGCTGTGATGTCATTAGCAGTCAATGGGTGCATGAAGGGGTGGATGCTGTGATTACATTGGCAGTCAACGGGTGCATGAAGGGGTGGATGATGTGATTGGCAGTCAATGGGGGCATGAAGGGGTGGATGCGGTGGTGTCATTGGCAGTCAACGGGTGCATGAAGGGGTGGATGCTGTGATGACAGTGGCAGTCAACGGGTGCATGAAGGGGTGGATGCTGTGATAACATTGTCAGTCAACAGGTGCATGAAGGGGGGGATGCTGTGATGTCATTGGCAGTCAACGGGTGCATGAAGGGGTGGATGCTGTGATGTCATTGGCAGTCAACGGGTGCATGAAGGGGTGGATGCTGTGATGTCATTGGCAGTCAATGGGGACATGAAGTGGTGGATGCTGTGGTGTCATTGGCAGGTAACGGGTGCATGAAGGGGTGGATGCTGTGATGTCATTGGCAGTCAACTGGTGCATGAAGGGGTGGGTGCTGTGATGTCATTGGCAGTCAACGGGTGCATGAAGGGGTGGATGCTGTGATGTCATTGGCAGTCAACGGGTGCATGAAGAGGTGGATGCTGTGATGACATTGGCAGTCAACGGGTGCATGAAGGGGTGGATGCTGTGATGTCATTAGCAGTCAATGGGTGCATGAAGGGGTGGATGCTGTGATTACATTGGCAGTCAACGGGTGCATGAAGGGGTGGATGCTGTGATGTGATTGGCAGTCAATGGGGGCATGAAGGGGTGGATGCTGTGGTGTCATTGGCAGTCAACGGGTGCATGAAGGGGTGGATGCTGTGATGACATTGGCAGTCAACGGGTGCATGAAGGGGTGGATGCTGTGATGACATTGGCAGTCAACGGGTGCATGAAGGGGTGGATGCTGTGATAACATTGTCAGTCAACAGATGCATGAAGGGGGGATACTGTGATGTCATTGGCAGTCAACGGGTGCATGAAGGGGTGGATGCTGTGATGTCATTGGCAGTCAACGGGTGCATGAAGGGGTGGATGCTGTGATGTCATTGGCAGTCAACGGGTGCATGAAGGGGTGGATGCTGTGATGTCATTGGCAGTCAACGGGTGCATGAAGGGGTGGATGCTGTGATGACATTGGTAGTCAACGGGTGCATGAAGGGGGGATGCTGTGATGTCATTGACAGTCAACGGGTGCATGAAGGGGTGGATGCTGTGAGGTCAATGGCAGTCAACGGGTGCATGAAGGGGTGGATTTTGTGATGTCACTGGAAGTCAACGGGTGCATGATGTCGCGTTCACCACCCCGGACATGTTAGAGAACTGATGTCCATGGGTGGAGGGCGCCCTTGATGCCAGTGAAGAACTCAGTAACTCGAGAGTAGTTCTGCACTCTGGGTGGGGACTCCTTTGGAACAGAGCAGAGAAGTGACAGAAGGATCAGTCTGAAGGGAAGCAAAGGAAAGGGAGCCAACAAAACATGTAAAGGGCGAGGGGCTCAAATTGAAGACTGAGTATCCTATAGGAGAATGTCTTAAATCAAGTGCCTAGAAGAGTCTGGTCACTATGCAGAGCTAGGCAGTTGTAACATGTAGGTGTAATGGGACAAGAGTGGAGGAAAGACAGGAGGGCTTGGAACGAAGTCCTCGAAGGGGGAAGGTATCCACATTTCTGATATGCCTGCAACACCTACCGCCACGAACACAACATATCATTCTAAACCTCCTTTTCACTTGAATATAAGAATCCAATGGCTGGACATCTAATGTCTCGGGGCGGCACCCCTAAGCAAGCTAAGGTGGCTACTAACCCACCATTGATCCAACGCCACAGCCAGAGGAATCATGCGCAGCCCGCCAAGATGGCTGCCAACAATTTACACCTTTGTGAGCATGAAGTCTTCTATGTTAGGAGTCTGCCTTTCCACAAAGTGGCCTGATCTGACAAAGACCCATCTGGGTAGCAGAAAGGGCAAAACCTGGCACCGGTCTGCCGGCTCATGACTGTGGCCAATGCCTGTTGGGTTCCTACCTGTTGTACATCAGGCGCTTGAAATCCTGGAACAAGGTATCCTTGTTTTTGTCGATGAATCCAACTACAGAGTACCTGCAACAAAAATAAAGAGCATCAGCTGTGTCGAACCCTAATGTACAAGAAAGCATTGGCAAAGACAGTAGGTCTGGCACTGGCTGCCAGCCTAGTGGGATTGCCAATGTGTTTGGGTTTTTAATGTTTTAGTAAAATGTTTTTACAAATCCATTAAAAACCGCGCAACCTGGAATGCAGCCACATTTGCATGCAGAGGTGGTCATATTTCAATGCTTTTGTGAACAAGCTTTCCAAAAATATTCAAAGATGACTTCCAGTGTTTGCTCACACTCAAGCAGATGCCTTTGAATGTTTTTGCAATAAGGTTTTCCAAAAACATACAAAGATGCCACCCATAAAAATGCACGCACAGGCGGCCATCTTTATACGTCTTAAAAGCCCATTTTTAAGTGGTACCACTTGCAGAGCACATGAGAGATGAGGAGCAACACCAAGTGGTACTGAGTGCCCAGTGGCAGCATCCAGGGAGCCAACAGGCCCTCACAAAGTTAAATAAATAAATGTATTTTTAAAATAAAAAATCATTATGCCAGAAGTCCTGGAGAGTGAAGGGGACTCCTTCTTTGGCAGGAGTGCACTTTGTGCACAAGCAGTATAACAAAGGAAGCCAGTGGCTAAAGTGGGCTGAGCCGTTCACCAATTTTGTGTGGCGGGCGGAAGCAAAACGTGCATGACACTGCAGAAGATCAATGGATGAAGTGGGCTGGATGAGAGCCGATACTAGTAAATAAATCATACATATGTATTTTTATTTAAACCAAACGTCTTAAATAACGCCGGACACAAACAAAGGCGCCTGATGGCCAGGTCTGCCTGCGTCTGTCGAATACAGGAAGCCATCTCAGTACCCGCAGCAGGAAGTGTATTTTGTCTCAGCCAATCCAGACAGAGGGGAAAGGTCAAACTGAAACAACATGCCACTTGTGAGTGATCCGCAGACAAACTGCGTGGTGTTAATGAAAGATGGAATTGGGCTGCTTTTTGTAAATAAAACATAATAAACTATAAATGATGGCAATTAAAATAATGTGACGGGAGATGACATCAGTCAAACATAGTGTTTATGGAGTGAAGGAGCAGGAGCTCAGGCGTCTGTAATAATTCCAGCATGGACTCAGATTGTTTTCAAGCTTGAAGAGTTTTGATGAATTATTCGTAAACAAGTAAGCCCGCCCACTTCTGGGGACCCATAGCAGGAAATTGTGCATGGTCCCAACCGACTAGTTTTTGTGAAATACTCTAGCGATCTCTGAAAACCCACTAGTGTGCCACTGTGTCCTGTCTTTTTCCGCCTCCCAAATACTCGCCCACGTTCCTCACTACCCACAACAGGATTTACAAGAAGTCCCGAACAGAAGTGCGCTATCCCAGCCCTCCATGGAAGACCACTCGAAGCGTCTCATGGACTGGCATGTCCCTCCTGATAACCACACCATCCCACTTCCAATACCCAAAACAGGAAGCCTCACATCGCCCAGGCCTACTCAATTCGCTGAATTTACTATTCCTGTCTGTCAAATCCCAGAATGTGTTGAGCAGGAAGTGTCCCATGGCCCCAGCTTCTGTGGAGTACGCCAACCCATCAGTCACTCTGTTGTGACCATAGAACGTCCCACACCGTCTTGGCCTGCCTGCTTCTGCTTAATTTACTAATTCAGCAGCCAGAACATGGCAAGTGACCCAACATTCCCCTTTTGTCAGTCGCGTCCTAAAAACGTGGATTTTTGCTACCCCAGATCACCTGGCACTATCTCTTATTTAAACGCTTTACTCAGTCATCCTCTCCTCCGTGAAATCTACTAGATGTCCTTTTCCGCTAAGCGCCAAGATGCTCCTTGGAGTGAAAGTTGTGCTATACAAAAAAACTCTCATTCAATCATTCACACTACTCTGTATCTCACAGGGGCAGGAATGCCAAATGGCTCCGAAATACCACACTGCTGGTCATGCCAACCCGTCTCTCAGAATGCATATCACAGACCGTGACACATTGCTTCAACCCCAGACCCTGTGCCCATTCACAACACCCAAATACCCAGAACAGAAGTGCCACATGGCCTCAACCTGCTTCTGCTGCCAGCCACACTACCTAGTCAGTCAATATGCAGGACACAGTAAGAGCCACGTGGCCCTGTGCTCTTCTACATGTCAGTCACACTAGCCCACCTCTCCAGACAGAGGTACATGAAATAACACACATCGCCTCCTTACAACCCTGCTGCCAATCAGTCATCCTCATGAAGCACACAGGAAGTGCCTCATAGCACCAGCCTTCTCACTGCTGCCAGCTCCTCAACATAGGGAATGGAAGAGTGCCGTGCAACTGACATGTCTCCTTGTGCCAGGCGACCTCCTCATCGCTCCACTGAAGGGCCGTGGAGGGTCCTATGGTGGCAGTTTGAACCCCTGCTGCCTGCATCACCACCTAATCTTTCAGTGTTTCAGTATACAAAACCCAAACTGCGGAGACCGACCCAGACCACGTACAGATTCACGACATTTCCTGCCTGTCCGCTGCTGCCAGGCAATGCCGCATCCCTCACTACCCGGCTCGCACCACACTCCAGCAACTGGCACCAAAGCACCACTCCCAGAGTATGCTGACCGCAGGACACAACCCTTTCCAGAATATCACTGCTACTCTTACACTTCCACTCTCAGGCAATTCTTGAAATTGCACAGATACGCAAACTGGCAGTCAAGGGGCTTACTTAAGGGGTCTTTGTAAGATCACTGCTGGGTGTCCTCGTACTCTTCAGTGACCCGTAATCAGCATGGCTTCAGGCGCAGTAAGTATTTGTTTTTCCACATGGAGCCCTGGATGTCAGAAGAGAAGGGAACCAGGGAGTTCTTTATTCCCTTCGCATTGACAGAAGAGGCTGCAAACCCTGCACTACGCCGAGATGTTAGTCAATTTAGTGATTCCAAATGCAACTGATGCAGACCCTTGCGCCGCTTCCCACTTCCGTTTGCAGATGGGCAGTTCTGCCAAGAGGATAGATGCCCAACTGAAGGGTTGATCGCCCATAAGTTAAAACGAGGCCACTTACCACCACTGTGTGGAATTGCAAAATTACATTTCAACAAGACCTACTCCGCACATACTCACACCACATCTCCAGCGTAGTGCTTGATCCGGAAATCTCGGTCAAACTCCAGGGATTTGTCTGTGGCGCACACCTGAAAAATACAAACATTGAGAAGCTGTCCTACGTCATCGAGGCAGCGTCATGTGACATACAATGGACGAGCTCTCCTTTTATGATCTGAAATCCCAATCATTGTGCACATGCCTTGCATAAAAAATTAAATCACAAGGTCAACAAGTTAAGGACACGTACTGGGGTAGACCTACGTGCTTACAGATGGAGAGACATCAATGTAGCACATGCAGCAGATCATGCTCCCCTCCCAGCCTTCAACATGCTTGGATTTATTAAACAAACCATCCATGGCCTTCATGTAGTGAAGAGGCTATACACTGAGGACATGCCTCAGAGGACAGAGCTCCAGGCCTGGCTACAGACAGGAATACAGGACATAAAACAGAGGCCAAGCACGACCAGCTCAGAATGGCGATACACAGGCGAAAAAAGCTATCGGGTCTTTCGGAGCACACCTCTAGCAGACTCAGCCTGGGGTCGGAGCAGCAGGCTGCTCAGAGGAGTTCTTAAGAGAGAGTGGGAAAAGGGAAAAAAGAGATCAGAGCAGATTTAGAATCAATCATAGACAAAAGATGGAAATAAATAAAGAGAGAACAACAATAATAATAGGAATAAAAAGCCAGCAACAGAATGTCAAGAAGACAGACAAGAGGAAGAGAGAAAGAAAGAAAGAAAGGAGAGAAAGAAAGAGAAAAAGAGAAGGAAAGAAATAAAGAAAGCAAGAAATTTGGAATAAGAAACATCAAAAAGAAATGAACATATGATCTCATAAAGAGTGCAGATGCTGGTTCTCGGGAAATCTAACACTAAGCAGTTGCCTAACCAATAGCAGCAAATGGCACCAGAATGAGCCAAGAAGCATCAAATGTGATCCCTAGTAAAGGGCGTAGGGACTTTGGGAGGGCAAAACGTCACTTTCGCTTGGGTACCAACATCCTTGCACCAGCTCTGGCGAACGCGTGCCTAATCGGCAAGGTTGCACTGTCACTCTGCTGCAAGAACTTGAAGATTTTAATACCATCTACAGAACATAGATGGAACTGCTTGAAGCAATGTGAGCCACTGATAATTACTCTGGGCATATTCCATACAACTGTTTTTAGCTCATCTGTACAACTACAGAAAGGTTTCAACCACATACAAATCAGCCTTGGTTTGCTCCAACAGAAACAGTCTTCCTCTGATCTTTCTAATTGCGCCAAGCTCCTTGCATTGCGTTCAATCAGAACACCCACATGTGGGTGGGGGATCAGTCAGGGTCTGACGGTGACTCGTTGATCCTGGATACTGGCCAGACGTGAAGCCTGCTACAGGTCTTAGTTGGAAGATTGTGGCACTCTGTAACTAGAGCAAGGTTAAGGCTTGTGCAGAATGGTTACTAGGGCAACCAACTTCTAAGCGACCCCTTGGTAAAGAGATCACGAATGTCACAAGTCCTGCTGTGATAATACGGATCAGGGCCAGCTATAGCACTGGTGATGCCTGGTGCAACAATCTTTTTGTTGCTTCCATCTCATCCCTCTCCATGCACTTCACTGCTCTGCTTCCCTTTCACCCCTCTCTATGCACCTCACTGCTCCGTTTCCATCTCCTCCCTCTCTATGCACCTCACTGCTCTGTTTCCATCTCCTCCCTCTCTATGCACTTCACTGCTCTGCTTCCATCTCACCCCTCTCTATGCACCTCACTGCTCTGTTTCCATCTCACCCCTCTATATGCACCTCACTGATCTGTTTCCATCTCACCCCTCTCTATGCACCTCACTGCTCTGCTTCCATCTCACCCCTCTCTATGCACCTCACTGCTCTGCTTCCATCTCACCACTCTCTATGCACCTCACTGCTCTGTTCCCATCTCATCACCCTATATCTCCTCAATCACCTTCATCTCTCTCTCGAGCTCCTCTCACTCTTTATTTATTTTTGACATTTGTACAGGGCTCTGTTACCCGAGGTAGGTGTCCTGGCGCTAAGTGTTACTCCTGAGTTAGAGACAGGTTAGAAAATCAGATGGTAAACAGCCAAGTCTTTAAAGCTCTTCTAAAGGCCATAGGGTCCGTCAGTTTTCTGAGGGCGTGAGGCAAGGCATTCCAAGCTTTGGCTGCGCCCAGCACAAAGCTTCTGCCTCCCCAGTGTGGTTCCGTGGTTCCGAATTGGGTTCGATAGTTCCGAACCCGATTTATAAAGATCGTCGGAAATGGACGACTTTGGTCTCTACAGACCGCAAATGGCGAGTGTAACGTGTCTGTGTGTTTTCGTATGAATCGATATAGGAGAACACTCTGCATTTGAGGATTTAGTCTGAACCTCCGGGTTCCATTTTGTATGTGGCAGCCATTTTGTGTGGTTGCCCTAACATAGGCCCAATGACTGCGGCCGAGAAAGTCCTTGACACGTACGCCTTAGCTGACTTCTGGTTGACCTGGCCGAACTGACTCCTCGCCTGAGGCGAATCCCGCTGAGCCAGTTCCTTGTGCAGCAGCTGGCCTGACAAAGATCAAAGGACAGGACGTGTCCGGGTTTATGGTACACCGTTCCCACCTCCTCTATCTCCTTTCCATCTGTTTCTGCCTTTCCTTTACGACATGTTCATCGATCTGGGTTGAAGGGTTTATGATGGGTTTGTCCCGCCTGATCGAACAGGAAACCAAGCATGTGTGCGATCGTTTTTGGTGGGCTGGACAACGGAAAAGGGGATTGTTTTTGCCTGTCGTCATTCGCTACTTTTGAAATGCTACATTGCTATTGGTCAGTTTGTATGCACCAAATGTAAATTGTAATGTTGCCAGAGGCGTAATTTTCGGCATAAAAGACCGTGTTCCTTTCATAGAAGTGTGCAGTCTCTGACGAACTACCCGTGTGTACTTCGTTGATCTCTGTTCCTGGTTGCAACCAATAAACTTTGGTCTTTGACGTCATCAAGAAGTATCCTGTGTCTCTGTTTGCCAAGACAGGGGAATTCGGGGTCTTTGGGTGTTGCCCTGACACCGCTGGGTTACCGGATTAGTACCGGTTCTGAAAAACCCAGTACCTCAATTGGCGCCCACGTGGGGCGACTTCAGCGGTACCGGTCCAAGCCAGAGGTTCGTGAGAAGCTTCGTGAGAAAATTCTGGAGGAAGGCCAGCCACTTCATCGACCCCTGTATGTCGTCGTGGTCCGAAAGTCTTTGCTGCGAGGTTTCCCGCTTTCCGACGGCTACGAAGGACTGCTGCCCTGACTGTCGCCCTGTTTTGGAGCCTTAGACGTTTGTAGAGCGAGACGATTGACGGGTCTTCTGGTGACGCCAGACAACTCAGTTAAGTATAGACGGAGCGTCTCCTAGTCCTTAGTTTGTTTTGTATCCTTTAGTGGATAGCTTTGATTTGGTACCTGCAGGACCCAAAGCCAAGGGATTCGTATATTCACGAGATTATCAATTTAGATTCCCCTTGTTGTTTGAAGCTAGACTAGTGAGCAAGATGCCTGGTTTTAGCAGTCTTAGAAATGTGTTCAGTTGTGGTACTTTGAGGGATACCCGGTTAGAGGATTCGTGTCCGGTTCCTCCGATCGGAACTCCTACATACGAGTTGTATGTGAAACATGGTGTAGGTCCTATTAGCTACAATGAGATTTGGGTAAAATACACGAAGAGTGACGGTGTCCTACAGTGGCCCCGTTATGGTAGTTTCGAGACAGAAGTCTTAGATAACCTTGAAGTGAAGTTGTTCAAGAAGAAAGCCCGGCCGGCGATGTTTGACTCTTTCCGCATATGGCGCAAAGAAGCCAAACAGAACGAAATAAAGTTAGCGAAGAAGAATAAGAAGGGTATGTAAATGGTGCAAGCTGCCGTTGCATACAGAGATAATGAAGAAGAGAAAGAAAGTGAGCAGATTCTTAGAGTGAAGAAGTTAGCGGTAGACCGATGCTACCCGGTATTGCCGTCTAAAGAGCAGAAAGACGAGAAGGATCTTACAAAAGATCCTTTAATGTCGCATTTGTTAAATTCACCCCCACCTTATGTGCAGAATGGTTGTGGCCGTGCAAGTGCTGGTTGCTTTGCCTCCTGTAATTCCTCCACAGCCAGCTCCTTCGTTGGCTACTGTCCCTTTGGCGCAACCTTCTCAGGGGCTGCCAACTTTGTCTCTTCCTGCTACTACTGCCTCTATGCCTGTTCCGACTATGGATCCTTCTACTACTGTTTCGTCTCCTCTTGTCCTTCCGACTACTCCTTCTCCTAGACAGCGGATGACCGCTGCTTTTTCTGGTTTCTTGACTCCTTGGTTGGGACAATTGGGTATGTCTTCTGTGAGCGAGCGTAGACAGCTGCGTAGTCAATTGCCCGATACAGATGAGCGAGTGGTTTTGAATCATATGGCACGTAGATGGGTGACGTATAAGTCCCAGTATGATCTAGAGGGTATCATGGATGTTTTCCGGCAATGGGAAGCACCAAAGCAACGTTATGTTTTTGAGCTTATGCGTGCGTTCCTCCATGAACAATGGACGGACGAAGTGGGTAGAGTTCCTGCGGAATTGTTTCGATTGCGTTCAGAGTTTGTTAAAGGGACGATTGTGAGTTTACACGACATCGAGAAAGAGGTGTCGACGTTATTGTCGCTTCGAAGTGATGTTCCTACTGAACGGCTGTTTGAGACAGACCCGTCAGTTAGGAGACATGCGCATCAGTATCCGATGCGAGAGGTTCCTCCGGTTTGGAGACCTGCTGATCCTAATGCTCATCCACCTGTTGATGCGCATTTTCAGCGAGTGTGGGTTCATGTCCCATGGAATCGTGCAGAAGTTCTAGCTCTTAAGCAGACTTTACCTGATCCGCGGAAGAATCCGGCAGGATATTATGAAGAACTTACGCAAACTGTGAGTTCGTGCGTTATGAATTTGGCGGATATAGATATGTTGTTTGGGAATGTAGTTCCACAGCCCATCTGGAATGTCATTCGACATACGGATCATGATAATGAATTGGGTGATTCGTGGGTGAATCTTGTTGCTGCAAATGATAGACAAGTTGGAGGTGCTAAGCCTGAAAATGTTATTACTGAACTTCCTGGTAGAATTATCACTTTCATGAAGACCTTGATGCCCGAGGTCCGTGTTAATTGGGATAAATTGTCTGTGTGTAAGCAGAAAAAAGATGAGTTTGTTTCGGATTTCTTTTCGCGTTTTGAAAAAATGTTTGTCGACCATAGTGGTCAGGATATGGCTACCGAGGGTGGCCAAAGATTATTCGTTGATAAATTCGTGCACAATCTTCTTCCTGAGTTGTGTACCAAGTTGAAGGATTCCGAGAGTGCTTGGCCCGTTTCTACATCGGCGCAGATTCTAGCTACGGCTCAGTACTATGAGAATAGGCGTAAGGATGAGTTAGAGAAAGCGAATAAGAAGACTAAGGAATTGAAGACTAAAGTTCTTCTACAACAAGCTTATCCACCCCGTGTTAATAATCAGCGTGATTATCAACAATCACCACAGTATTCGAGGAACTCGCAAAGAGACGAGACTCCTCAACAGCGTAGTCAGTATGGGCCTAATCAGTGTGCGTATTGTAGAGAAGAGGGCCATTACAAGAATAGTTGTCCCGTTCTGTTGCAACGTGCAAATAGTGCTCCTGGTGCGAGAGGTAGAGGTGCTCAACAAGCGCCTAGAGGTAGAGGTCGCGGACAGAACGCGCGCCCTTTGCCTCCGCAGAATTCAATGAATAGTTTTGACCAACAGCAGAATTCGTCTGGTAGGTCTACACAGTACTACGTGGATGATTATTATGTTGAAGGCGATGAAGCGCAAGGCAATGATTGCTAGGACAGCCATGGACAAAGAGAGGGAGTTGTTTCGATTCCAGTAGATCAGAGTGGACCCTACGTGGAAGTAATTGCATCAGGTGTATCAGAGCCTTTTCTGCTAGACACTGGTGCTACGAAGAGTTCTATTATGCGTTCTGAGCTCCCTGGCGCACCTTTGTTTGGCTTTAATAATGTTTCTATAGGTTTCTCTGGCGCCCCCGTTACGAATCCGATTTCTGTTCCATTGCCTCTTTCTGCTGGTCCTCGTAGGTTTGAAGCACCCCTTCTTTTGACTACAGGTTGTAATGAGAATTTGCTAGGCCTTGACTTGTTGAAGAGATTGTATGCGACTTTGTACTGTTCTCCGTTAGGAGTACATCTTACTCTGGGTGAGAATGTGATCTCTCCAATATATGTATCGAAGGATTGTCTCCCACCTGAATTGTCTTTGCTACCAGATTCATTATGGGCTATGGGTCCGAATGATGAGGGCCTGTTAGATATTGCTCCATATGTTGTGACGTTGAAGGCGAATGCTAAGTTACCGCGCATTCCACAATATCTTATTTCAAGTGATGGTGAGCGTGCACTTTTGGCGATCATTTATGATCGGATTGACAAAGGTGTTGTTGAAGAGACTCGAGGTAATGTGTGTAATAGTCCGGTTTTGCCTGTCTTGAAAAGAACTGATTCTTCACAGCCTCCTGTGTATAGATTTGTTATCGACCTCAGTGAAGTGAACAAGATTGTTGTTCCACAATTTCCTGTTGTGCCTGACATTACTGCATTATTGACATTGATTCCTGCTTCTGCCACTTGGTTTTCGGTGATCGACTTGAAGAATGCTTTCTTCAGCATCCCGATTGCCATGGAGAGTAGAGATATCTTTGGATTCTCTTTAGGAGGACGAAGTTTCCGCTTTAAACGCGCTCCGCAAGGCTATTGCGAGAGTCCATCGATCTACAGTCAAGCTCTGAAGACTCAACTTGACTTATTAGCTTTTCCTGAAGGTGCAGCCCTTATCCAGTATGTTGACGATTTGTTGGTTGCTGCTGATACCGATGACATCTGTAAGGATGCCACTGTGAGGTAGTGTGGCTCACTGGTTAGAGGCGGCAGACCCGAGAGCAGAGGACGGCCCGGGACCAGGGTTCGATTCCCGGCGCGGCAGGTTTCTGGACCAGGGTCAGCGGACTCGATAATTCTCTCGCCTCGGTGCCCACTCTGATCAGCGATCACACTCGGCAACTCTGGGCATTAGCTTGCCTCATCTTCACTAACCGCCCCACCAGACCGCCGGGGATGCCTGGTCTCAACCTGGAGATACCCATTAAGGGACCATCTCTCAGGGAAGCCAGGAAGGGTTTCGCAGCGGTCGAAGCGCCTTGGGACCTTCCGGGTAAGTAGTGCGCTATATAAATGCCTATACATTTACACATACACTGTGTCCTTGTTGTCTCATTTATCTGATTGCCATCATAAAGTTTCTCTCTCGAAACTGCAATTCTGTCGCCAAGAAGTTACCTATTTAGGTCACCTCTTATCGAAGGAGGGAAGGAAACTTACCCCAGAAAGAATTCAGACTATTGCAAGAATGAGTGTCTCTACGACACAGAGAGAAGTACGTGCGTTTTTGGGTATTACGTCGTACTGTAGACAGTGGATCCCAAATTTTACTCTTCTAGCGAAGCCTTTGATAGCTCTTACAGTTAAGGATACTCCGAATCCGATTCCTTGGACTGATGAATGTCAAAAAAGTTTTTCTGAATTACGCAATGCGTTGTGTTCGGCTCCTGTGTTGGGTACACCCGACTACAGTAAGCCTTTCACATTGTATGTCCATGAGAGAGAGGGATGTGCATTATCGGTTTTGACTCAGCAGTTTGGCGGGAAGCAACGCCCATGTGCGTACTTTTCGTCGACTTTAGATCCTGTAGCTAGAGCGTTGCCGAGTTGCTTGAGAGCTACAGCGGCAGCGGCTGTTTCGATTCGACAATCTGCGGGTTTGGTTATGGACAATACGTTAGTGGTCATGGTTCCACATGCAGTGGATACCTTGCTGAATCGTACGAAGACACAGCACTTAACTAGTGCTCGGTTGTCAGGGTATGAGCTTACGTTGTTAGCAAGCCATGTGCACATCAAGAGGTGCAATACTCTAAACCCGGCTACATTGTTGCCGATTTCGCTTGAGACAGATGATGATAGTGAAGAGCAACACGATTGTTTTTTGAGAACCGAAGAAGAGACGAAAGGGAGAATAGATCTGAAGGATACTCCTCTCCCTGACTGTGATGATGCTTTGTGGGTTGACGGTTCGTGTTTCAAATTACCGAATGGTGATACAACTGCAGCATATGCTGTGACGACTTTGCATACGGTCGTTGAAGCTGCACGTATCCCACATAATTCCGCACAAGCGGCTGAACTGATTGCACTTACGAGAGCATGTGTTTTGGCGACAGGGAAACGAGTGAATGTGTATACAGATAGTCAGTATGCGTTTGGTGTGGCTCATAGTTTTGGACGATTGTGGCGTGAACGTGGGTTTTTGACATCGCATGGGAAGAAGATCCAGCATGGAAAACTGGTGAATGAACTTCTTGAATCTCTTACGTTACTTTTGCAAGTAGCGATTGTGAAATGCAGTGCCCATAAAAAGGTTACGGATGATGTTGGTCGTGGTAATGCGTTTGCGGATGAAGTTGCGAAAGAAACTGCTTGAAACGTGATGAGTCGAATGTATGTTGCGGGTCCGGCGAGATGGGTTCCAGAGAAGGGTATGTGTGAATACACCATTGAAAGCGTGAAAGTTATTCAGAGTGAGGCCACAGAGAAAGAGTTGGATGAATGGAGAGAAAGTAAGGGTAGGTTAGACTCGAATGGGTGTTGGACTGATTTGTCTGAACATCAGAGATGGTTGTTGCCTAACGCGTATGTGCTTCCAGTTGTTACAATGGCACATGGAGTGGCACACATTAGTGTGAAAGGGATTTGCAAGTTGTTGGCTCCGGTTTGGCAGAATGTAGGGATCCCCAGATGTGCAGAGAATTTAGTTAACTGTATGGTGTGTTTGATGATAATCCTGGTAAGGGAACTCCGACACCAGCTGGTCATTTTGCTCCTCCTACGTATCCGTTCGAGGCTTTGCAGCTAGATTTTATTCATATGGAAAGATGCAACAACTTGAAGTATGTGTTAGTGGTCGTTTGCTCTTTTTCTAGATGGGTAGAAGCTTACCCCCTTAAGGACAATACCGCCTTGTCCACAGCAAAAGTTTTGATAAGCGTTTTCCCCGAGATTTGGAATGCCGAGAATCATCTGGAGTGATAACGGAAGTGAGTTTGTGGGTCAAGTTATGAAGAGAGTGTGTGATGGTCTCGGGATTAGGCAGAAATTCCACGCTGCAAATCATCCCCAATCAGCTGGTTTAGTCGAGTGCTACAATGGCACCCTTAAGTTGAAGTTAGCCAAGATTCAGGAAAGCACTGGTTTACAATGGCCAGATGCTCTGCCATTAGCACTTTTGTCCACCCGAATGACTGTGCATTCGAGAATGGGTTTGAGTCCATATGAAGTTGTGTTTGGTCGCCCGGCGAATGTTTGGGGCGTACCAAGACCGACGAGGTTCAGCGACCTCATACACCCTGTTTTGCTTGATTATTTGCGTGAATTGACAACTAAAATGAGTGTTTTACGCCAACAGGTATACGACAGTCTTCCTCAAGCTACAGAGGATCCAGGCCACGCTATTGAACCCGGTGCCTGGGTTTTCGTCAGAAACTTCCAGCGAACGAAGAACGAGCAGCCCCACTGGACTGGGCTCTATCAAGTCCTGTTGTCTACGAGATCTGCGGTGCGAGTGCGTGGCAAGCGCAACTGGATCCACGGCTCGCATACCAAAAAAGCACCTTTGCCTTTGCCCTATGACAAGTGGGTCCAAGAGGGTCTTGCAGACTCTGAGACTGACACAATCCCGAAGTTCATGCCGTTCAGCGTTGCTCGTTTAATTGGAACTAGTTCAGAAAAGGAGAGCGATCGACTTTTACAAGCATCAGTACCTCCTGCAGTACGATTGGACACTACCGAGCCTCATCTTTTGTTCACCGATCAAGAACTACCTGGAAGAAACCGATACAATTTGAGACCGAGAATTAAGGACAAATAAAGCATTAATAAAGTTGATTTTTTATTGTTTGCAGGTTAACTCTCCGCCAAGGATCTACTCATTTTTGTTTTTCTTGAACTGCCATCCGGTTCTCGCTGCTAGGGTCGCGGTTGCCACAGTCTTGGGAGTGTAAGCCTGAGACACTAGGTCGAGGGTTCTGTTGGCCCGAGGCAACCTTCCTGGGTGCAGCAGAGGCACTCTCAAGCAGAATCAACCAACCACCGCGGGCAGCACCTTTAGTTTAGGATGGATTTCTTTGTGTTGGAGAGACCTGTGCAGACATTGACTTTTAGAAAACGTATATGCAAAATAATGTCGAAGAAATGCTTTTTGATGCCATGTATATTTTTGCTATTAAGCGTCATGATCTTTATAGCTGGTTATGTAGCATTTATTTTTAAAATGACGTCTAATTCCACTGTGCAACCTACACCTTCACCTACTATTTCTTCTCATTCTTTCCACCCTTTGCCTGAACATGAGGTAGTCAGACGTTTGGAATTCTCTAATAATTCTTTCATTCAACTTTTGCACCAGCATCAGTTAGTGATTAATACAACTAACTGCTGGATTTGTGGTTTGATGCCTCATACAACCGATAAGGGTATTCCTTATCTGGTTTGGCCCTTCAGTTTAAATGGTTCGATTCGAGCTTACAGAACCATGTTTATCTACGCCCACAGTGTTCACCCCCTACGTTCACCGAAAGATAATCCGAAGAATAGCCCTCTAGCTAGAGGCATAGTCGACATGATTAGAGGGACTAATGCAGTAGAGACTATTCCGAAAGATGAGAGGCAAACATATAGTGGTTGGAACGTAACTGGATATGGAGTTAGTCTGAGTATTAACCAGCGAGCGAAAAGTTCTCCACCGATCTGGATAGCGCCCCATAAGGGCTACTATTGTTTGCAGGGCAATGGTAAGAATCCGAAGGCTCAGTTAGGGAAGAGCGTTTGCGCTGAGACTTACGTGTTTCCGTCTCAGTCTTCCCCAGCGTTCTTAGCTGCTAAGGGTACCTACTTTGTTTGCTACGACAAAGCCTATACATGGTTGCCCCATGACTTTTCGGGCACATGTTTTGTTTCCTTTCTGTTACCCCCCACTTTTACAGCGGCGGCGGATTACCACAAGACGAGAATTGCTAGAGGTGTCTTTAGCCAAGAAGACACTGCAGGTCAAGAATTGGGAGATTTCGTTAAGGGTTTTCTGCCGTTCTGGGGACCTATGGCTAACAGTAGGAATATTCGGCAGCTGACAAGAGTGGTCGAGTCCACCATAGTTGAAACTGCCGGTGCCCTTGGTAACCTGACTGCTGAGCTCCAGTCGGATAGACTTATGACACTTCAGAATAGAGTTGCCCTTGATGTTATCCTGGCAGATCGAGGTGGAGTTTGTAGATTGATTTAATCAAGCTGCTGTGTTTTTATTCCAGACAACGCTCCATCAGTCTTCCAGGCCATTTCCAAATTGCACAAAATCTCCGATTCTGTCCATCTGGACAAAGGAGATTGGTCTTTGATGGGATGGTTATGGGGATTGATATCCACTTGGGGTTTGAAACTTCTGATGGTTATTGGGATGGTCTTAGCAATCCTGTTCATGTTCTGTCTCTGTGTACAGTGTGCTCCTGCTATTTGTGGCCATTGTGCTACTTTGTGCGTACGGAAACCTGACCAGAGAAAGATGCTTAGTAATAGGATGATGCTACAGCAGCATATCGATGATCTGATGAATATAGATCCGGATTCAGATTAAAATGGGTCTGGGTTTATTGCCTATGATAGGGCAAAAGGAGGTCTGTGGTTCCGTGGTTCCGAATTGGGTTCGATAGTTCCGAGCCCGATTTATAAAGATAGTCGGAAATGGACGATTTTGGTCTCTACAGACTGCAAATGGCGAGTGTAACGTGTCTGTGTGTTTTCGTATGAATCGATATAGGAGAACACTCTGCATTTGAGGATTTAGTCTGAACCTCCGGGTTCCATTTTGTATGTGGCAGCCATTTTGTGTGGTTGCCCTAACATAGGCCCGATGACTGCGGCCGAGAAAGTCCTTGACACGTACGCCTTAGCTGACTTCTGGTTGACCTGGCCGAACTGACTCCTCGCCTGGGGCGCATCCCGCTGAGCCAGTTCCTTGTGCAGCAGCTGGCCTGACAAAGATCAAAGGACAGGACGTGTCCGAGTGTATGGTACACCATTCGCACCTCCTCTATCTCCTTTCCATCTGTTTCTGCTTTTCCTTTACGACATGTTCATCGATCTGGGTTGAAGGGTTTATGATGGGTTTGTCCGGCCTGATCGAACAGGAAACCAAGCATGTGTGCAATCGTTTTTGGTGGGCTGGACAACGGAAAAAGAGATTGTTTTTGCCTGTCGTCATTCGATACTTTTGAAATGCTACATTGCTATTGGTCAGTTTGTATGCACCAAATGTAAATTGTAATGTTGCCAGAGGCGTAATTTTCGGCATAAAAGACCATGTTCCTTTCATAGAAGTGTGCAGTCTCAGACGAACTACCCGTGTGTACTTCGTAGATCTCTGTTCCTGGTTGCAACCAATAAACTTTGGTCTTTGACGTCATCAAGAAGTATCCCGTGTCTCTGTTTGCCAAGACAGGGGAATCCGGGGTCTTTGGGTGTTGCCCTGACACCGCTGGGTTACCGGATTAGTACCGGTTCTGAAAAACCCAGTACCTCACCAGCGCGCTCTCTTAATACGCGGGACCGCAATCAGCCCCATGTCAGCTGATCTAAGATTTCTAGTCGGACGGTACCAATAAAAGTACCGCCTTGTAAGGACTTGAATACTAGGTATAAAGCTTTGAAAAGAATTCTCTTTCGGACTGGGAGCCAATGCAGCTTGACCAGCTCCTGAGACACGGGGACAAATTTAGGGATCCCCAAAATGAACCTAGCCGCCGCATTTTGTAGTACCTGCAATTTATTAAGTACCCCCTGTTGGGCACCAAGAAATAAACTATTACAATAATCCAACTTTGCCATGACCAAAGTTGTGACCACTGTTTTCCTATCGCTGCCAGGGATGAATGGAAGGATCTTACGGATGGATTTGAGCAGGTAGGCCACAGACTAAGATAGTGCATTGACCTGGGGACGAAAGGTGAGTTGATCATCAATCAACACCCCCAGGTTTTTCACCTTAGCTACTGGGGTGGGGGCTTTGCCCATCTGGTCTGGCCACCAGCTTGGGCTCCAGAGGTTAGTGTTTGAACCAAACACTATGACTTCGGTTTTAGCAAAATTTAATTTAAGGCAGTTAACTGCCATCCAGTTACCCACCACCAGCATACACTCCTAAAAATTCCTAGCTACATCTTCTTCCCTCCCTGGTAATACCGACACCACAATCTGGGTGTCGTCAGCATATGATGTAAGATCAAAGCCATATGCTCGAATCACTGGCGCCAATGAGCGAACATAAACGTTGAAGAACGTAGGGCTCAGAGACGAGCCTTGAGGGACTCCGCAGGGCAAGATGAAGGGTTTTGACTCATGGTCTCCTAAGGCCACGCTCTGGACTCTGCCGGACAGGAAGGCTTTAAGTATGTCAAGAGCTTTCCCTTGAACTCCGCAGGCCTTCAGACGGTCAAGCAAGATCCCATGGTGTACCGTGTCGAAGGCCGCGGAGAGGTCCAGCAGCACCAGGGCAGCCCTTCCTCCCGCATCGGTCACCGCTCTAATCTCCTCAGTTGTTTTAATGAGGGCGGATTACGTGCTATGGTACGGTCTAAAACCATGTTGAGAGGGGTCGAGAGATTGGGTGGCAGCCAGGAAGGAGCTTAGTTGGGTGTTCAGCACCTTTTCTATCTTCAGCATCTTTACATCACCTCTCAGCAGACCTCACTACTCTCCTCCTCACCTCTCTATGTACCTCATTTCTCTTCCTATCTCACATCTTTCTTTCAACCTCTTCACTCTCTGGCCCACCTCTCTCTCGCTCTACCTAACCTCGTGATTCACCTCACCACTCATGTCTCAGTCACCTCTCGACCATCCCGCTTCCGTACTGCTCTCGACCTTTTCCTCAACCTCTCTATTTCTACCTCTGTATAAACCTCGCCTCTTTTTCTATGCTTCACCTTTGTCTTTCTGGATCATCTTGTCTCTACACCTCACCCATATCTCTCCCTTCCTCTCTCTACCTGTTTCTCTGCTTCAATGCTCTCTTTACCTGACCGGTTATTCTGTACCTCTCCTTGTTTCGCCCCTCTCTCTATCTCTATCTCACTGTGCTCTCTACCATACACCTACCTGTACTTCCCTCACCTCTCGACCTGCCCACCTCTACCCTTCTGTTTCTCTCCAACCCACCTCTTTTTCCACAGTACACCTTTCTCTACCTTACCCCCACTGTACCTCCACACCTCTCAGTACATTTCCTTCTCCCTATATCTAGCACTCACTACCTCTCTCTAAAAACATACCCTCTCTCTATACCTTTCTTTCTCTACTTTCTTCCTCTTTCTATCTGGCTACTTCACCTTTCGATCTTTACCTTACGTCGCTCTCTACCTCACCTCATCACTAGATCTACATCACCCGTCTTTTCGTACTGTTCTCTTTACCTCTCTGCACTTCTCAGAGTTCCCGCCCCTTTCTACTAGTGAGCTGTGTTGGAATTCACTATCTAGCCAGAGACGTGCACAAGAGGACTGACTTCAGAAAATGATCAGACGTCACCAGATAAAATGGTTAAAGTATTCCAAGCAATGCTTTGATTTCCAGTGGTTGAGTGAAAGTGCAAGTTCTGAAGGGGATTTGTTGGCCAATAAAGCTACAATTTCAAGCGTTTTAGTCTACTCATGATCAGCAATTCATTCTCACTGTGTCTTTCCTAAAATGGATGGAAAAGGCGGGTTAGATACTGAACTGATATAGCGTATTGTATTTTATCTTTCACACTGTTTATTGGTTTTATTGTGTATGCTTTTATGATTCACATTGTGATATCGAATAAAGCTCATTTGGAATTGAACTCCTTGGTGTTTCAGCCAGACAAGTAAACACCCAGATCCAAACGCAGAACAATTGCTTTGTAAATGCTTGTTCAATCTTTCTTTTGAAGCCTTTATACTCGTAGGCGCTGGAAGCTTGAAATTCAGATATTTGTGAGAGTCCATCTGTCTGAAAGTTTAACATGTAATTCAAAAACATTGGGCGTTCTGATCGCTGCAATGACATGAAATGGATCCTAAATTGTCCTAAACAAAATTCATTGGAATGGCCTGTCTGTAAGTGTGTCACATATATGAATGAATGGATTAAGAGCTTTCTGTGGAGGCAGAAACTAGCACACACTGGTGAAGTAGCGACACCTGCTGGTATAAAAGCAGTGATGCTATAGTGTGAAATAGAGACAGACGAAAAGTTTAAAGTGCTGGAAGGTGAAAAATTAATACTAGACAGCCTTGGTATTTAGCAATCCCGGGGCTGCTAACCTGTACTTTTTAATGTACAAATTAGGGACTGGCTTTGGCACATTGCAACCTAAGTCATGCTCCTGAAAAGAGATTTGCAAGGAGAAGATCAGGAGTCAAATTAGGAGGTTAACAAAAATGGTGTTAAATGCACGTAGAGCCTCTCCATCAGAGAAGACTACAGGGTAAAAGCAAAGAAAAAGCTGACAATTAGTGGGAAAGATGTAGATAAGCAGGTCTGGCTCTTATATGCAGGGCCACTGGAGTTATGCAGCAGGGGAGCACCAAATTATGGGGCACGGTTGACGAAATTATGCAGCAAGAAAAGGCAAATTATGCATAGGGACTTCTGTTTTCCATGTTTACTCCTTTTTTTACAGATAAAGAGGCAGAAAACAATGTGTTTCTTGTCTGTATTTATTTTTTAAAGTGGAAAAATACAGAAAATTGTGCTTCTTGTGAGTGGCCTTTCATGCTGCTCTTCATGAATTCCAGGCCAACAGCTGAGCAGATAGACAGCATGGGGAGTTTAAAACAGGAAGAGATTGCCTTTAGTACATGTATATTTTAACATACATTTTAATATAATGCTAATATTTACCAGCGGGGGTATTGTTTCGCTATATTGGCTGCATCAAAACATGAGGGCATGTTTATCAGTTAAATAAATGTGGAAATGTACCATTTTACCTTAGCACTCCATTTGTTCTTAAAACACAAATAAAAACTGATAAATACCAATAAAATGGGTACAAAATAAATATGGATAAAAACTAAAAGAAATGTAAAAAAAAAATATACCATAAAACCTGGTGCCTAATTATGCAGCATAATTTGGCAAACTTTTTGTATAGTATTACTTCATTAGTTATTTTTAAACATGGTAATACAGTCTGGGCAAATATTTCACTCCATTAGAGCTAGTTTATCAACCAAATACGGAAATAACTAACTGAAAGATGACCATTTAACGTTTACGAAGGGCCCTGCACTGCATGTGAACACGTCACCATTTTAAAGTAACTTTTGATCCGTTTGAGCTAGGAACAATTTTTTTTGTTCAAATTTGCACATTACGCAGCAGGGGGTGAATTATATGGCAAATCAATAACTATGCAAAAAAGCTGTGGCCGCAGACTCGCATAAATCCAGTAGCCCTGCTTATCACAAACTACTGTGCGTATTTATCTGGGTCATTGAACGCGATACAGAAGAGTGTTGGATTTGTGGATGGTGCCACCTACAGGATTTGAGTGGAACTGTACCATGGGTATGATTAAAAGTAACTTCACCTACAGAAATAATACCAGGTCTTCATTTAGAGTAGGGTAATAATTCAAATTTTCAGCTAAATCGGAATTACCATATAAAAATGACTCCCACTGCCTAGCTGTATGTTCCCCATATGCAATGACACTGTATGTTCTAATATCCTATACAGTAAAGCCTAACACTTAACGCTATTCATTCAAGACGTTTGCAAATCTGTTCACAGAGCTTGTATGCTTTCTTTACTTGCTCCTGAACGCTTGCTAAACTGGTTTTAGCCAGAATCGCAAGCCACAGTCCCGACAGGCAGCACCAGCGCAGTGTACACAGCGCTGTACTTGCCAGCACATTGCCATTACCGACAGGCTGTCCTGCCACTGCAGTGCCCCGTTTACCATGGGGCAGTGGTAGAATCAGAGTACAAAAGTATGCAATGAACCTGCCGGAGCATGGTACATGTTTTACTGTTTTAGCATTCAATCAATCGATCAACCAAGGATTTATAAAGTGCGCTACTCACCCGGTGGGGTCTCATGGCACTTGGTAGGGGTGCAGCTCCGGTTCAGTCGAAGAACCAGGTCTGATGTTGACAGGGAGCTCATTTCAGGCTTTGGCGGCGACATAGGAGAAAGCTCTTCTGCCTGCTCTTGTTCTGCGAATGCAGGGGGGTTTGCGAGGGCGAGGTCTGGGGCACGAAGGTTCATCTTGGTTACATGGGAGGAGACTCTCTCGTTGAGGTATTTTGGTCCAATGTTATGGAGGGATTTGTAGGAGTGGGTGAACAGTTTGAGGGTTACTCTCCTCTCGACGGGGAGCAAGTGGAGGTCACGTAGGTGTTAGGTCATGTGTTCATGCAGTGGGGTTCAGAGGACGATTCTGGATACGGCGTTCTGGATGGTTTGGAGCTTGTGGAGAAGAGTTTTGTTGATTCTGGCATAGAGGGCGTTGCCGTAGTCCAGTCTGCTGTTTATGAAAGCGTGGGTGATTTTCTGCATTCTGGCGGTATCCATTTGAAGGTCTTGCGGAGGATCCGAAGGCAGTTGAAAATGGTGGAGGCGATGGAGTTGATCTGGCGGGTCATGGAGAGGGAGGAGTTGAGGATGGTGCTGAGGTTCCATGCATGGTCTGTTGGGGTGGGCGGACTCCCGATAGTCACAAGGTGTTGTCCCAGGTGGAGCTTGAGGGTCCACGGATGAGTACCGTAGTCTTCTCATTGTTGAGCTTCAGGCAGCTGCTTTTGATCCAGGTGGCTACGTCCCTCATTCCTTCCTGGAAGCAGAGTCAGGTGTCTTCGGGGTTCTTTGTGAGGGAGAGGATAAGCTGGGTGTCATTGGTGTATGATACTATGCGGACGATGGCAGCGAGTTGGGCCATGTAGATGTTGAAGAGCGTGGGGCTGAGCGATGATCCTTGGGGTACTCCGTAGTTGATCTGTGTGGGTTCAGAGACGAAAGGAGGGAGTCTGATCCTCTGGGTTCTACAAGAGAGAAAGGATTGGATCCCAGGGTCAAGACTGATTTGCATATGACCAGGTCTAAACTAGGGTGGCATGGTGAGCAAAAGAATGATGGATCTTACCCAGATCTCTTGACAGAGGGTGAATATTTTGATTTGTTCTGCATTCCGTCCATCAATTGCGTCTCTTTTGCTTCCTTGCCCTAAGTGCGCCGGGAATGTCCAGACGTGGGTCCTAGGCTCACTGTGCCACTGGATTCAAGCTATCCTGGCTGAAGAGGGGTGAACCCCCGAAACAGGTCCTAGCATGCTTGTTTCCGGCTTGAGAGGACCTGGATGGCAGTTCCGGCTGGACTGTTTCCATGAGGCACAGGGCCAAGACTGATTTGTATATGGCCAGGTCTAAACTGGGGTGGCATGGTGAGCAAAAGAATGATGGATCTAACCCAGATCTCTTGACTGGGGGTGAATGTTTTGATTTGTTCTGCATTCCGTCCATCAATTGTGTGTCTTCTGCCAATGATAGTAACAACACAACTACTAACCATCACACTCCTACAAGTGTGACAATTTTGACTATTCCAGGGCCCCCAAAACTAGCAGAATGGCTTGGCAGCAGCTAAGAGTCATTTTCAATCTATAGTGAATTAATAATTGACTATTGTTGTGGTCATCGCAAAATTACCCATATAGCGGCACCTTATGGCAGACTGTCACAAACGCTGGTGTTGATGATTAAGTGCTGATGTTGACAATTACGTGCTGGTGGCATGCACGGGAAACCACCAGCTGAAACTAAGCAATGTTCCTGTTGCCAAGGCACCGTATAGTCGTTCATGTGCTTTTTCATCTCACTACACGCCTGTGCGCGTACAAACAACTGCAGTACTGGTGTGTGGTGAGCCTGGTAATGTAAGGACCACATGCCCTTACAGGTCTCCCATTGTCTTCGGAGGCAGCAGGCGGGCGGCTGACTCACATCCGGTAAGTCAAAATTCGATCTGTCCATGTCAGCTGCAGCCAGTGCTTGAGCCTCAGGCTGGCCCACCTGTTTGTTTTACTTATGCTCAGATGGACCCAGAGCACTGCGTGCACCGGCTGAAGACAACATATAGGGTCCCAATCCTGGTACATAACGTCACTGGAATGTGGGGCAGAATTGGTAGGGAACACCTAAATGTGGCAGCCTCTCACCTGTAGGGTTAGAAAGTATGTAGGCGTTATGTTTCGAGATGAAAGGGAAGTGTGTTTTCATAATGGGCGGGGCTGGTGGCCCTAGTGGAAAAACATGCGTGCACTTAGCTTTTTCTCTCTATTTGCGGGTGAGGTTATCACTTTTCTCGGAAAAAAACTGAAATATGTTCAGATTTTGGAAGAGTTAACTGCTGTGTATACGAATGTGTATAAAATCCTCAGTATTCTTTTTTTAACATTACGTTTTTTTTTCTTTAATAGAAATAAAATAATTTAGATATCCTAAAATAAAGGGATTTCTCCAATTTCCATTTTTAGGTCTCGTGACCTACAATGCGTGCAAGCGCATTGAGGGAACGAGAATTCAAGTGGCCAAAATCCTCTTCAAACCACAGGCTTTCAGCCGCGGTTTTCTTTAAGTTCATGTGAATCACGTGATTAAACATGCACGCGCATCGGCAGCATTTCTCCTGCAGGCTCGCAAAAGGCTCTCCTTCCTCCCCACATCAAAGGCATCAATCATCCTCCCACAGGCTTCCCCAGCGCTGCCCCGCCCCCTGCTTCACAGCCAGGCCATCTGTTCCCTGCCAGACCTCTCACACCTCCGTCACAGCATGCCTGTGTACTTCAAAGGCTTATCACTTCACACGGCCGGCCGCAGGCCGTGCAACCAGAGCACTTCAGTTGGTGCGCAGCCCCCCTCCCAGTACTGCCTTGTTACTCTCGGCAGCCGTGAGTCCCTAAACACTTTTTATATTTAATTAGCAGCAGCAGCATTTCTCCTGCGCCAGGCCACATCTAAGGCTCTGTGCCACTTTCACCCACACAGCAACACTTACAGACACGCAACGCCACTCACACCCACGCAAGCCCACTATCATCCACGCAACACCACACTCACCCACGCAACGCCACTCACCCAAGCAACGCAACTCATCCACGCAACCCACTCATCCAGGCAAACCCACTCATCCACGCAACGCCACTCATCCACGCAACGCCACTCACGCAACGCCACTCACCCACGCAAAGCCACTCACTCACGCAAAGCCACTCACTCACGCAAAGCCACTCACACCCACGCAGTGCCACTTCCACCCACACAGCACCACTTTCAGACACGCAACGCCACTCACACCCACGCAAGCCCACTATCACCCACGCAATGCCACACTCACCCAAGCAACGCCACTCACCCAAGCAACACCACTCACACACGCAACACAACTCACCCACGCAACGCCACACATCCACGCAATGCCACTCCACGCAACGCCACTCATCCACGCAACGCCACTCATCCACGCAACGCCACTCACACACGCAACGCCACTCACACATGCAATGCAACGCCACTCACACATGCAATGCAACGCCACTCACACATGCAACGCCACTCGCACATGCAACGCCACTCACCCACGCAACGCCACTCACCCACGCAACGCCACTCACCCACGCAACGCCACTCACTCATGCAAATCCACTCACACCCACGCAGTGCCACTTTTACCCACACAGCACCACTTTCAGACACACAATGCCACTCACACCCACGCAAGCCCACTCTCACACACGCAACGCCACACTCACCCATGCAATGCCACTCACACACGCAACGCCACTCACACACGCAACGCCACTCACACACGCAACGCCACTCACACACGCAACGCCACTCACCCACGCAACGCCACTCACCCACACAACAACACTCGCACATGCAACGCCACTCACCCACGCAACGCAACTCACTCAAAGCCACTCACACACACGCAGTGCCACTTTCACCCACACTGTGCAGTGCACAATAGGTCTCGCAGTAGGAAAGTTGGAGCTATTGGTTTTGTAAATGACAAAGCCCTTTATGTTTTTAAAATGAAAACAAAAATAAAAGGCATTGTTATTTGCAATTGTAATAGCTCCAACTTTCCTACTGCGAGACCTATTGACAACGCCAGTGCTTGTTATTATTGGCCTGAACATAAAATGACCACCCGATGTCAATCCTACGTGATCTTCAAAGTGTTTGGGACTGCTGCCCCCCTGTGGACAAGCATGGTATCAGTGTTAGCCTTACCTTTCTGCTAGAGAAGTGCGCATGTTTGCCCAGTTTGCTGTTCAGTGCCTCCAGGAACATCTCGTCCGTGACCTTGCCGACGTTCATGCAGGCGTCGTCCAGAATGGCGATGATGCCCTTGTGCTGCTGCTCCACAAAGTCCACAATAATCTGATTATTGAAGTAATCGATCTGGTAAAAAAAGATATTTAAAAGTTATCGAAAATAGCATGGCTCACAAATAAAATTATGCAATGTGTCAGGCATGAAGTGAAACCAGTGCTTTAAAGGGGCAGGTACTATAGGGTACTAAGTAACCACACTACTTTAAGTTGGAATGGATAGTACCAGCACTTCTCAGCACTACTCCAGTGCTTCAATTGGGAGAGTACAGGCACTTCTCAGCAGCAAACAGGTACTTTGGGACAAGGACCTGTACTTCTATTTAAAGCCCTCAGTGACGCACAAAAGCAAAAAGTTCTCTTGAAAACACGAGATCTCCTACAACCAACTCTGCAAAATAATGACAAACACTACTGAAATAAAAGAGAATGTCTCACCTACACATACAGCACTAGTGAATCTTAACTCTAGATCAATGGTTCTTAACCTTTTGACTTCTATGCCCCCTGCTAATCATTACTGAAATCGGGGGCCACCACTGAGTCATTATTGGAATCTGAGCACCCGGATCTAAGCAATTTCGAACATTTAAACCATAAAACATAGTTTATTTAATTAAAAAACAAATATATATTTTTTTATTTTAATTGGAAGGTTGGACATTTTCTAAATTCAATTAAGATCACCGTTGCCCATATTATATTCTGTTTGATGCACTTATACTGCTCCCCTCAATCAATCTGAGGATACCAACTTAATGTTTAGCATCCAATTTCAAATTCCTTCATATCTACAGAATATTTCAATGTTTTCAATTTCAAATATTGGTTCTTTATTTATATACACTTTATTCATCTGTTAATATTATTTAATTTCTTAAGCAGTCACGCCCCCTCCTGAGAAGACTTTGCGAACCCCCCTGGATCCTAAGACCTCGGGTTAAGAACCTCGACTCTAGATAGCAGCATTGACATTATGAGCAAAGTTAAGAGAGGATGGAGCCTGCTCCACTCTCTCAGTTCTCCTGGGTGAATTCATTACTTATAGTAGGACTCTATTTCCTGTCTGACTTCCAGAAGTTGCACATCTGTACAACTATCCCCAGGCATCGGACTTTATGCAGAAACGTCTGACGGTATGCAGCGCGGGCACTGAGCAGCATTAGAGTGACCTCAGGAATGGATCTGCTTGGACCTTAAGACAAGAAGTAATGTTGCGGCTCCAAAACAACAGTCACCCACATCAGTGACATCAGGTTCCACCTTAAATGCATTTAGTGCAGAGGCAAGGATGAAATACATGGAGCTGAAAGGAGGAAATGATGGCAAAGGTGCATGAACTCAATGCCCAAGAAAAGGTCCTAAACAAACTCAAGTTGGTGCAGAACGCCGCAGCAAGAATCTTACTCAGTATCCCCAAATTCAAATCCATCACCCCGTTCATCCGCCAGCTTCACTGGCTGCCCATCAGAAGCCACACCAAATTCAAAGCCTTATACATTGCCTACAAAGCCATCAACAGTTCTGGACCTCAGTTTTTAAAAAAGGCCTTCTGCCTCTACGCACCCACCAGATCTCTACGTTCCTCCTCAGCACACCTACTTCACGTCCAACGAACCAAGAAAGCTACCTGGGGAGATAGGTGCTTCGTAGTCTCCACGGCCAGACTCTGGAACTCCCTCCCCTTCATCATTAAAACCAGTCCCACCCTCATCACCTTCAGGAAACAACTGAAAACCTGGCTGTTCAACCAATAACCCCGAAGCGCCTCCTTGTCTGACTCTATAATCCTTAAGCGCCGAGACACCCCAGGGTATTTGCGCGCTATACAAATCGCCCAAACATAAACATAAACAGTTGCATTCCCAGAAACAGGAAAGCTAAGAGGTCTTCAGAATAAAACGCTTCTAAAATAAGTAACTATTTCTTCAATGAGCATTTCAGCCGACATGTTTCTCATATGAAATAAGAATACTAACAGTATATCATAAAATCAGGGACTAGGCAGAGGATTATCTAGAAATGACACAAGAAACTGACAATGCCTGGCCGTCCAAGCCATGCTTCATCTCTGTTGTTCGGGGGTTAGTGAATAGTGCCTTATGAAGATGTGTCCCAACAACCAATTTGTTGCATGACAATTGTCAAGAATATGCACCCTTCTGAATTGTGCAGCAAAATATACACCCAGGAGGAGATCTTATTCTTTACATCTCTCTCTTCGTCTGAAAGATGAAGAATGGGTTTCTTCATAAGAAACTTGTCGTTTCCAAATGTTTCCTGAGAGGTAATAGGGGTAATAATCTTAAGTTCAAATGGACGCCCCATCAGTATTGATAGAACTAAGTTAAAGTCCTACTGTATATGCCTAAAGCCATTAGGAGAATTAGTCAAGCATTAAACAATTTCTTTATACAGTGAATGAACAAATCCATAAATAGCAACTAAATATCCCTACTCAAGCAAGAAAAGGAGGCAGATCTTTATCTGCATATCGGTAGGATAACTGCTTCATAGACAAACATATAAGGTCCTGGTGGAAGGCTGCCTATCTATAAGGGTATCTGGAAATACTACTATATAGAGACCATCATTTCAGCCTCCAAGTCTGAAGTCATTGTGTACAAAGATTTGATTGGGTCATCTGGCACCCCTGCCAGACAGAAGATCCTCTCTGATGGAAACGTAACTGAAATGTAATCCATGTTAGAAATCCGTGTACCACGTACCTCGGTTGCAGTCCTGAACTATGGGAATCAGACACAGTTTGTGGGATTTCATTTTCTGCAGAATTCTGAGCGCAGTGGGGTGGATAGAAAATAGAGTTCAACCCACCCAGAGTTCAAGTACCACCCAGAAACCTCTAAAGCAGAACACCCTGGAACACAGCATCCTAGATTTGTAAATAGCTCTAGAGACAAAAAAAGCTACCCCTGAAATCTGCCACTAATCCCAGATTTCATAGAGTATCTCTTTATCAATGTCCCAGTGGTGAATGGCTGCGGTCAGTATATTTAAGTAACCCTCACAAGATGAGCTCCTAAGAAAAAAGGATAGAAAAGGATAATGGTCTTGCCTGCAGGTCCAGATCTTAATATCACTAGGCTGGCAGGGTCATAGCCAGATTGACCAATGAAACAGGCATGAATGAGGTATGAACCTGCTCCCAGAAGCAAACAATAGGCAGACCAGAATGGACAGAGATGACGAGTCTGAATGTGCAGGATGTGGCTTTGAGGATCCTTTTGTGACACTAAAGTGTCATGGCCTGCTTGAATGAACTATCTGGCGTGGCAGGTCGGCTGTGGTTTTTATGACACTTCGGGCACACTTCAAAGAGGCTTCCCCTATCACAGGTAAAACATTAGCTAACATTTGGAAGGGCCATTCTTTTACCCCTCTAGCCAGACAGGCCCAAATCACAGCGGACCTCTATTTGATATTGCAGTGCGAAAGTCTGTTTGTCAGGCCTGTTGGGTTTACATATAACATTTGGGGCACACTTCAAAAGAGGGATACAGGATACCAAAACTATTCGTATATGTCCCCTGTCTAGTTGCTGAAAACTCAGCTTTGTTCAACAAGACGTCTGTCTCCGAGGTTGTTGTGGGTACAGGACCTGCTTCACTCTGGATTTTAGTGTTGGATGTGGGAAGTTGAGTGTGGCCAAACACTTCAGCCATCTTGAAAATGTCCAAAGTGGGTACGGTTATCCCTGGTAGCCTTTACTACACTGGTTAGGGCGTCCTTAAGGGTCATTCCCAGCCACTAGCTCATGCTAGGCATAAATGTGGCACACTTCAGACCACTCCTAGACCTGAGGAAGATCAGCAGATCACTGGAACTGCTCTCTCTTGTACCCAGGACAAAGAAGTGGACTCCAAGGGTCATAAGGCTGACCTCCAGTTCAAGCAACAGGAATAAAACAAGCTCCAAGAGGACTTTCCTGAGTCTGCCCAGCTGATCAGTGGCAAATTGACTTGGACTGAACTTTACCCAATGCTGTGCGAGTCTCTAAGTGTCTCCCGGAGGTCCTGGGGGTCTTTAGAAGTGTACTCCTATGGTGGATTGGGACTTAAAGGACTACATTCAGAAGGTAAAATATTTTACCCAGGACAAACCTGGCTGGTGTGTCTAACCCAAGCACCATCGCATTCAGTGTCAATTGAGCGTTGTTCCTGTTTTATCACGACTACTGAAGCTCATTGGTGCTTTTTGCTTCTTGCCACTATTCCCAGCTAAAACTTTAAAAATTCATATATTCACTTCCCATATTGGATTTTTATCATCCTGGTGTTATGTTGTTTATTACATTTTACTCTTCTTTTTCATTCATTTTAGAATTTTGATGGTTTTGCATTTCAACTTTATCATTGTTTTTGTACTGCATAAATACTTTACACATTGCTAGTAAATTCAACCTATATGCTCTGTGCCACAGCTGTCAGGAGATTGAGCTGAGGTTAATTTAGTGACTTTAGTGATTCACCATAACAAGGACTGTGGTTATTACCGGAAGCGGGTACCAACCTGCCTCAGCTACTAACCCAATTTATTACACATCCATAGCAGGGAGTGTATTTTCGTCGCCACAACTTGTCCTGAGCTGCCCTGCGATGTCCGAGATCTGGAAGCTTTGCTTAAAAATTGTTTTGACAGTTCAAGCCATGCAGAATAATCTCCCTGCATGCCTCGGAGTCAGGAGAGGGCAGGCAGAGGAGACTGCATAAAATGGTCGGAACGAGCCTGGCCAGGCACGACATATTCATGATGGATTCAAAGACAGTTCCATCTAAAGCCACATCACACTACTTGTCTGGACTAAGAAATATTTAATAGGAAAGCAGGTCACACACACAAAAAAACTATATATACAATCCCTTTCACATACTTTTTCTTATTATTGCTATAGTGCAATAACGCTTCATTAGCATATCTTGCATAGGTGTATTTGGCAGGAAGGGCGCATCAGTAATACTGCAACCAAAATTATCCATACCGAGGGGTGTGGAAATCCCGTTTCGACCGGTAATCTCTTTTATTAACCCCATCGTAATTAAGCAGCTACTTGTAATGAGGGCCTTAGAAGGATGTACGCTTCTATTATCAGTGGAGAATTGTGGCTCAATGATTAGAGCTGCAGACCCTGATGCAGAGGTCTGGCCCGGGACCAGGGTTCAATACCCCGCCTCGGCGGGTCTTGGGGTCAAATTTCCTCGGACCTGATAATTCTCGCCTCGGTGCCTATTCTAATCATGGGTCCAACTCTGGGCAATAGCTTGCTTCATCTCCACAACAGCCCCAACAGCGCTGGGATGCCTGGCTTCACCTTGCGGGTGCCCAGGAGTGGACATTTCACAGGAAAGCCAGGAAGGGTTCCTAAGCGGTATACGGACAGCGCCGGGACACTTCCGTTGGAGGTAGCTGTGCGCTTTACAAATGTTGGCATTTACATTTTACATTTATTATATATATTACCTTAACCTTTCTGCAGCAAAGAAAGGAGAAGGAAGTTCCCTAAATGCAGCGCAACAAACTTCTCCTGGACCACAAGTAATGTGGAACCAACCAAATCTTGTGCTCCTCTGTGTGCACCTCGGTTGTCTCAGCAAGACTGCCGGCCACGCCGGGCACATTCTCGGCTACAAGGCTGTTCTGCCTCGGCAGAGCCCCTTCCGTACACCCCGAGCATGCTCGGACCGTGCCCGAGATCCAGGGTCCACCCGTGTTTGCAGTAAACAGATTGTGGTGTAGGGGTATTATCTTTTCTTATCAAGAAAACCTTACTATATAAATGGGTGGGGACGGGAGGGCAGACTCACTGTTCCAATTTCCAGAACACCCATCTGTTGCGGGGAATCATCCCCAAACCGTCCTGTCTTGTCTTGTACAACATTCTCACACCGAGACCAGGCAGAAGCTTTTGCAGGGGCCCAAGTAACTTACAGGTATATGGCGCCACCAAGTGGCCACTGACGCTACTTGCCTCCTCAACAGATTGTGAGTGATTTTGTAATGTTTAAATACACTGAGCAATGGCAGCACGGGTCCTGAAGTGAGCGGTGCCCGGAGTAGACAGCCAACTCCAGACAGGATTTGCTTGGCATAGTTTCTTATGGTCACTTGTCATTGTGGGGCCGCAAAGGGGGCGCAAATTGCACCATTACAGCGTCTTTGAATGTCTGCTGTTACCAACTGCATTTTATTTTATTTTATTTTTATTTTATGCATTTTTATAAAGTGCAGACTTTACCCGAAGGTGTCAGAGGGTTGTACAATAGAACCAGTCATGTTACATGAGAGAAATATTACAAAATAGAACGTACCAAAATAGCAGGACACAGAATCAAACAGCAGGCAAAATGAAAACAATATCAAACATAGCAAGCAAGGAATGTACAAAAAAATAAATAAATATAACAAATTTACAATGACTAACGAACTTCCTGGCGGAGTCTGAGAATGAAGGAATTAGTTCTGCAAGAGTCTTTGGAATAGAAGAGATTTGAGGTCCGCTTTGAAGATCCGGATGTAGGTGGTGGCACGTAGCAAAGGAGAAATAGAGTTCCAGATTCTCACCGCATTACATGAGAACGATTGAGCCATCAATTTTTCCCTTTTGAAGGAGGGGGGCTCAAGCAGGAGCTTTTCCGCATTCCGAGAAGGTCTCAAGCCTCCAGACAATTTCAGTTTATTCGCCAGATAGCGAGGGGAGGAAGAGTGCAAGGCTTTGTGGGTGATGCAAGCCGTTTTGTAAATAGCTCTAGCCTCGATGGGAAGCCATCGGAGAGAAGACATGATAGGAGTGATGTGGTCTCTTCGTTTGGACCGTGAAATTAAGCAAACTGCTGAATGGAGGACGGATTTGAGGGGAGAGAGGTGAGATTTGGGAAGGCCAGTCAGAAGAGAATTATAATAATCCAGTCTAGAGAGAACTAGCGATTGGACCAAGGTTTTTAGGTCTTTCTCCGGGAAGAACAAACTAATCCCCCACAGAAGGCGCAGCTGATGACATGCGTTCTTGGCAATGGAGTTGATGTGCAAGATTAGGTTGTCTTTTGTCAAGTATGACACCTAGGGATTTAGCGCAGTCGACAATGATGGATTTACTGTTGAGTAAATTCAGCTGATCCAGAACAGGAGGCGGTGAGAGAGAGGTAAATAGGAGGAGGAATTCAGTTTTGGAGGGATTGAGAATGAGTTGGTGAACTAACATCCAATTGTGAATAGAGTTGAGTAGTGAGAGATCTTGTGAGGAAGACACCTTGAGGTAGATGTGGGTGTCATCTGCATAGAGATGGTAGAGGATTCCAGATTTGCTTAGGAGGTTCCCTAATGATTCCAGATAGAGATTAAACAGAGTGGGTGCAAGGATAGAGCCTTGAGGGACGCCTTGACCAACCACCAGTGGAGATGAGGAGATGAGAGCCTGTTCGCAATCTTGATCATTTGGGATCTGTCCGAGAGGAATGAGGCAAACCATTTAAGCACTGTGCCTTCCACGCACATTCTCTGTTGAGTGTTAAGGAGGGTGTTGTGATTAACAGTGTCAAAGGCTGCAGAGAGGTCAAGAAGAATCAGAAGGCACGATTCCCCCAAATCGAGTATATGCAGTGCATCATCGATCACTCGCAGCAGGGCTGTTTCAGTGCTGCAATTTTGAATAAAGCCAGACAGGAACACGTCAAGGAGATTATTGTCCATAATGTGTTGGGAAAGTTGATTTGCAACACATTTGTCTGTGATCATTGAAAGAAAAGGGAGATTGGTGATGGGGCGGAAGTTATTGAGGTCGTTCTCATCTGCAGAGGTTTTTTGTTTTTTTTTAGAAGGGGGTAACCTGTCCTATTTTGAGGACAACGGGGGAGGGATCCTTGACTGAGGAAGAGATTAATTAGCCTGGTCCAATAAGAGAGAGTATTGGTATAGAAATCAATGGCGATGACACTAGGTATGGGGTCAAAAGAATGGTTTGAGGGTTTGGTTTCGATAATGCATTTTGAAGAGGTCATCTTCCGAGATGGCGGCAAAGTTCTGCCAAAGGACTAAGGATTATCGCTCCTAAATGGTGGTGGGGTGGGTGACCTGATCCACCCGTGATTTGACCTTTTCATCAAAGAATACAGCAAATTCAGTTGCTTTCTTTGAAGCATCCTCAGGTTTGATGGTTTGGAGATAACAGTTTGGGTTTTTGATGAGGTCGAAAAGTTTTTTGGGTCTGTTTTAAGCTGAGGCGAGGAGGGATATGAAATGTGATGCTTTTTCGTGGAAGATGTGCTTGTGGTATTTGGATCTTGCTGAACATAAAAGAGAGAGATTGGAGGTGGATGGAGATTGTCTCCAATGTTTCTCCAAGATTCTAAGGTTTTTCCTTTCGGCGTAGAGAGCTTTATTGAACCAAGGTGCTGAGGGAGTGGGTCTTTTCCTTTTGCTTTGGAGTGGAGCGACATTGTCGATTCCGACTGCAAAGATTGAGAGGCGATGGGGAGTGAGATCGTTGACATCCGTGTTGGGGTCTAGCCTAGGAAGTGAACGCATAGCAGTCACACAGAGTCTGAAGATCAATGTTTTTAGTGTTGAGGAACCAGGTAAAGCCCTTTTAGTTTGGCCGAGAGTTATAATGAGCGAGAGGTGAAAACGGAAGAGAATGAGGAAATGGTCTGACCAGTCTACATGGATAGGGGGAGCAATGGTAAGGTGGTCTGATTAAGAAATAACAAGGTCCAGAATTGAGCCCTTGGCGTGTGTAATTTTCCGAGCAGTGTTGGACAAGATCGTTAGCTGAGAGAAAGGTTGCAAGCTTGTTGGCAGCCGAGTCTTCCAAGGAGCCCCAGTGGAGATTGGAGTCACCTATGAAGATCTGCCTGTTGCTTTGTGAATATTAGTCACTAACGAAGTCGGTGAGTTCCTCCATGAAGGAAGAGCAGTTACCGGGCGGGCGATAGATGGCACGCAACCTAAAGGGTGAGCCGTGATGAACTTTAAGTTCTAGGGATAGGCATTCGAATGTGCGGAAGAGGATGGTGGGAAAGGCTTTAATTTGAAGGGAATTTCTGAAGATAATCGCAACCCCTCCCCCGATCTTTTCTGTTCTGTCGTTTCTGAGGATAGAATAGTCGGTAGGTATCAGAAGATCAAACCTAGTGGGAGAGGAGTCATTAAACCAGGTCTCAGTGAGAAAGAGCATGTCGAGATTGTGGTGGGTGATAGTGTCAGAGATTTCCAGTTTGTGTTTGGTTGCTGATCTGCAGTTGTGGAGCATACAATGTAGCTCTGAAGCAACTGTTTTGGTAATGGGAGTGTTTGGGCTGATAAGGGAGATAGGGATTACATTCTTGAATGAGGGTGCCCCTTGAGAGGGAGGCTGGTAAGTTCTGATGGAAGAGATGGTCTGAATGGTGAATTGAGTAGAATTGTTAGGAGAGGAGAGTCGAGGAGGATTGACGTTGGTAGTCTTGTAGCTAGCCAGTAAGTTGGTGATGTCTGTGGAGGACAGACTGTGGTTGGCTTTATTGGGGCGCGTGAGCAAGGAACTCCTAGGGAGGGTATTAGAGGAGGGGGATATCTTGGCACTTAAGTGTGAAATGGACGCTTCAAGCTGGGAAATGGAAGAGATGAGAGAATCAAGTTTAGTTTCCAGGGAGAGATGGACTGAGCAGGGAGTGATGGGTGGCTCAATGGTTCAGGGAGGGAGTGGAGTAGGTGAAGGAGGACAGGGGGATGTGAGGGACCGGGGGGAGTGTTGGGGTGCGAGGGTCGAAGGTGGGGGAGGGAGTGAAGTAGGCGAAGGAGGACAGGGGGATGCGGGGGACTTGGGAGAGTGTTGGGGTGCAAGAGTCGAAGGTGGGGAAAGATGGTGGTAGAAAGGAGTGAAGGGAGTTAGTGATATTTTTACTGGTGTTGAGCAGAGGTGAAGAATAGAGATCATAAGTAGGAGGAGAAAATTGAGAAGTAGAAAAGCAGGGCGAGAGGTGGAAGGGGGAGGGGGTTAAGGGAAGGCCAGGGATATGGTAAGATGAGAGGAGATGGGGCTGTACAGGGAGGGGAGGTCAATGGAAGGCCAGAGGAATGGGGAGAAGAGAGGGTGCAAGCCAGGTACCATGGGCAATGAAAGGTGAATGTAGGGGGACAGGCACCAGGCAGAGTGGGGGGGTTCGGCTAAATGGTGGTTGTGGGAGGAGTGAGGGACTGTGGGGTCAAAGGGAGGGAAGAAGGTGGAATTACCAAGAGGGAAAACAGGGTTGTGAAGCATAGGAGGAGAAGGACTGTAAGGTCCGAGGGAGGGAAGAGGATGGAATTACAAAGAGGGAAGGCAGGTAATGTGAGGCATAGGAAGGGGGATTGTAGGTTGTAGAGAGATGGGAGGTGTAAGAATAGAATTGAAGGTACGAGGGAAGGGGAAGGGCGGAAAGGGATTAGGAGAAGGGGGAGGAAGGGGGAGGGTAAGGTGAGTTGATCAGTAGTTCAGGTTGTAAGAAAGGTAGATTAAGTAGGGGGGAAATGGGTAGGAATAGGGGGGATAGGGGGCGGGAGATGGCATTGGAATATTGGGGAGATGCAGGCTGGGGAGGGGAAGCGGGATGTAAAGCAGACGAGGTAAGGGGGAGAACAAGTTGGGAAGGGGCAGAATGGGAGGGGAGGGAGCAAGAGAAGGCGGGATAAAGGGTAGACCTGTGACTCCCGGGAGAGCGGTCTGAAGGAATGTATGGGGGAGAAAGGGAGAAAGAAGACAAGCTAGAAGAAGAAGAAGAATCAAGAGAGATGGTAGTCGCAGGGGTGGGACGAAGGGAGTGGAAGAGGTGGTCAAAGAGAGAGAGAGACAGGAATCTGTAGCTTGGATCATGACAGTGCCATTGTTATAAAGTGTAATGGTGAGAGAGCCATTAAAGCAAGCAGAGGGAGACATTTTTAACCGCTTCCCATGCGGGAAAGAAGAGGAGGAGGAGATGTTGAAGGAATTAAAGAAGCTGGAGGACCAGGAAGGGATGTCGAGAGAAGAAAATAAATTCAATTTTAATCTTCCCTAGGCGCCCATTATGGAATTGGTCAACAAGGAGGGAATCTGGAAATTGTTCAACAGAGTTATGCTTGAACCGTTTTGCTGCTGCTTTGGACAGATTAGGGGGATAAATGACTTTGAAGCAGTTAATTCCAGACTTTATTCGAATGGAAGCCATGATAAGGAGACTAAGTGATGGCGTGGTGTGGGGGTGGAAAAATGGGCCAATAGGGTAGCGATAGCGCAAAGAAGTATAGTAAGAGGGGGGCTCATATTGTGGAAATCTAATGAAAATAAACCAAAAGGAGTGAGGTCAGATAAGGACCAAAAGGAGATGCCTAACGAGGCTAAAAACAGGCAGGAAGGTAGAGGGGAGAAGCAGCATCTGAATATTTTAGGGGAAACCAGTGGTCAATGCACGAGTGTCATTAATGGAGATCTCGATTATTCCAGTATGGTGGAATGTGGTGAGTTGTCATATCCAAGATAGCCGCCACAGTAAGAGGATAGACCATTCCTCTTTCTATTTCCATAGACCATTCTGCAAGTAGGAAATAATGATGAATGTTGCCCTATCCAAGATGGCTGCTATCGATTGACCATAGATCATTCCTCTTTCTATTTCCAAAGACCCCTCTGATATGCATGCATACCTCTTCTATTTCTAATAGTGGAAGAGGAAGCACAAAATAGGTTGCCCTATCCAAGGTAGCCACCATAGATTGAAAGATCATTCCTCTTCCTATTTCCAAACCCACTTAGACACGCGTGCAAACCTCTTCTATTTCTAATAGTGGAAGAGGAAGCACAAAATGGGTTGCCCTATCCAAGATGGCCGCCATATTTTGAAAGATCATTCCTCTTTCTGTTTCCACACCCACTTAGTCATGCGTGCATACCTCTTCTATTTCTGATAGTGGAAGAGGAAGCACAAAATGGATTCCAGTCTTGTTGTTATTGGAGAGGATTGCTTAGAACTCAGCCATTTTGATGGTGTCGAAATGTTGATACCAACACGGTTTTATTTTAACGAACGGCCCGGGTACACAACTGTGTAGCCCCAAGTCTCTGCATGTATTCCTCGCATCCCTTGTAATTGTAATTGTAATTGTATGTAGATTTATAGAGCGCGATTGCTGCCCAGGGGCGTCCAAGCGCTAAAAACCAACAGAACGAGAGGATGTAACCAGGGCGTTATTGGGGGGGCATTGAAGAGGAATGTTTTTAGCTGTTTCCTAAATGAAGAGAGATTGGGGTTTTTTCTTAGGTAAAGGGGTAGGGTGTTTCATAGCTTGGAGGCGTTGTAGGTGAAAGTCCTACCGCCAGTTCTGGATTTTTTGATTCTGGGAATTGCGGCCGTATAGGTCTGGTTGGATCGAAGATTCCTAGTGAGTTGGTAGTGTGACACTAGGTTGAGTGTGATAAGGGGGCCCATTTTCCAGAACGCCTGGTGCGCAATGCATAAGGCTTTGAATTGTATTCTTTGGGGAATGGGTAGCCAATGCAGTTTTTTCAATCCGTTTTTGACTGATTGACGTCGAGGGATCTGAAGTAGAGTGCGCGCGGCGCAGTTCTGCACCGTTTGTAGTCTCCGCATCGTATACTCTGGGGCAGCGAGGTAAAGGGCGTTGTTATAATCCAGTCGTGACTGGATAAGGCCCTGGATGGCTACTTGTTTTGCCTCCATCGGTAGGAGATGGAGTACCTTCCTTAGCACTCTGAGGAGGCCAAAGCAGGTGGCCGCAAGTTTGGTGGATTGGGTGCCAAAAGACAGAGATCTGTCTAGCCATACCCCAAGGCTCTTAATTCTGTCCTTGGGGGCCGGGGGGGCGCCAAAGCAGGGTGGCCATAGAGTGCTGAGGGAGTTGGGGTCGGCAGGGCCCAGGAGCATAAGCTCTGTCTTGTCCCCGTTCATTTTTAGTGAGGAGGAGGACATCCAGTCTTTGACTTCCTCTAGGCATTTCTTGAGCCCTCCTTTCGTAGTCTGGTTAGCTTCCTGCGCCAGTGAGACCACTAGCTGAGTGTCGTCAGCATATGAAATGATCTTAACTCCATACTGACGAACAACTTCAGCTAGTGGCCTCATATAGATGTTGAAGAGCGCCGGGCTTAATGAGGAGCCCTGTGGTACTCCACATCTTAATGGTCTGCTGGTGGAGGAGGATGTTCCGTCAAATACCCGAAAGGATCTGTCCTGTAAAAAGGAATCAAACTAAGACAAAGCTTTGTCTTTTATGCCGATGTTTTCCATGCGGTCCAGCAGTATGTCATGGCTGACCGTGTCGAAGGCCGCGCTTAAGTCAAGGAGGATCACTGCCACTGATCCTCCCTGGTCCAGGATGGTTCTGGATTCCTCGGTGACCATGAGGAGCGCGGTTTCTGTGCCATGTCTTGGTCTGAAGCCCGTTTGAGTAGGATCAAGAAGCTGGTGGTTTTCAAGATATTTGATCAGCTGGCTGTTGATGTGTCTCTCTAGGATTTTACTGAGCCAGGGGAGGAGAGAGATTGGCCGGTAGTTACTGAGGTTCGAGGGGTCTAGATTGGGCTTCTTTAATAGGGCTCGGACCATGGCTTGTTTCCATTCTAGCGGGACTACGCCAGTAGTAATGGAGGAGTTAAGGAGGTCCATTATAACGGGCAGGGTGATAGCAGAAGCTGACATAATGATGTCTGGCGGGGCTGGGTCCCCCGGAGACCCGGATTTGACTTTTTTTGCCAAGGACTCAAGAGTCGTGAGGTTGAGAAGAGCAAAGTGGTCCAGAATGGGAGAGTGGTTCAGGCCAGAATTGCTCGGGGTAGAGGAGGTGCTGGGTAAAACAGGAAAGGATTCATAAATGGTAGTGATTTTTTGCAGGAAGAAATCTGCCATGTTATTGCAGTGTTCTGCGGTCTTGGTCTCACCCAGACTGGGTGGTAGTTTGGTGAGGCTTTTCACAATACGGAAGATTTCCCTAGGTTTAGATTTAGCTAGGATAATTTTGTTAGCGAAATATGCTGTTTTGCTGGCCTTGATTTGTTCTTTGTATGCTTTAAGTAGCTTTTGGTATTGGATTTTGTTTTCTGGCAAAGAGTCCAGGCGCCATTTCCTTTCCGCTTGTCTACACTGGCGTTTCATTGTTCTGAGGGATTCCGAGTACCACGGAGCAGATTTGTGAGAGCGTTTTGTGGTGGTTTTCCCTGCCATTATTACAAGGCTTTCTGCGAGCTGTGGCGGCAGTTTCTTACTTTATATACCAGGCCTCCTGCTGTACTGAGCAGCGCTTCTCAACTTTGTGCCCCAGTTAAAGGTTCACCAGCGCTTCTCTCCGCACATCCCGGTGTTTGGGGACTGCCGAAATGACATCCGACATACTTTTTGGTGCCTTCCGCCCCTGCAGGCTGCAGGGCCCTTCGCGCCGTTCCCACCTGCCAGCAGGTTGTAGGCGGCAGTCTTATGCCCGGGCCAGCACCTACCTCCACAGGTGCAGACCATGCCACACCCCCACTCACCGCTCCGGACTCCCACTGTGTCAGCCGTACTTCGGAACCCGCAGGGTCCTCCGGCAGGGCAGTGCTGTTACCCGCCGGTCTCCTCTCGCAGCAATGGCACCAGCGGAGACCAGTGTCTCGCTCCAGCAGTCCAGCGGTCTCGTTCGTCTTGCTTCCTGGGAGATCTCGGATCGTGCCGACGGTGCCCTCCTTATACAGGGTTCTGCGGCTGCTGAAAGGAAAAACAGGGATCTTGTCCCCGACTGCGGTCTTGCTGCAAGGGGCTTGTGGCAGGAAACCAGCCAGGCGATTGTGATGTTGTGTGTCCCTGAGCTCAAGAGCCGTGATCCGTCACAGTATTACACTGATCTGTCGCAGGTGTCCCAGGCAGTCTAGGCTTTACAACGGCCGGGGGGGGGGGGGGGGGGGGGGGGGGGGGAGATCTGGTCATTTGGCGTCCAAGAAGCAGAGGATTTCATGACGGCCAGGGGGAGATCCGGACTTTAGGCATCCCAAGCTGCCAAGGCTTCTCATCGGCCTGGGGGAGATCCGTTCATCTATCGGACGTCTCCCTGTGTGTCAGCAGCTCAGCCCACAATCGAGCTCTGTCAAGTGGGAGAAAGATCATCGTCGAGGTGAGTTGTCGTGGCTACCGTTGCGGATGTCTCCCGATCCCTGGGCCCGCGTTGTCTTAGCAAGATGGTAGCTGGTTCAGTTCTTCACATCCCGCTCAGCCGTTGAGGTGAGAGACGGGCATTAAGACGGTAACGTTGCTGGTAATGTTTCATGCGCTGTTTCTTCTTTTACTCTCCAATTCCATTCCAAGTTCCGATGGGGCTAAACAGGGATATTCCACAATGTGATCCCCAGCCAGCCGAGCTCTCCTGGTGAGCTCCTCGCCAGTCGGCCAGTCAGTCCCTATGAGCTTGTAACCGTTGTGTATGAAAGCATATTGCCGGCACGTTTGGAACCGTGCATAGGGAACAAAAGCAATGCATTTGTGCAGCGTTTCCAACAGACCCTCAGCCCTCCCCCTGACAGTGAGAGAATGTAAAATGGAGGCTAATTATCCGTTAATATGGCGGAAGAGCGAAAGGGAGCGTGCCACACACCGGTTAACACAATACACCAGTCTTTAAGAAGGGTTTCTCTCCACTGACAGGCGGACAATTAAAGTATGTCAACATGCACACTACTGCTGGCGGAGTGACGGACATCTGAAAGAAACCGGAACCGGAAGCTGAGATGAGGAAGGATGCTTGAAGGGAAGGGAGGTGCTAGGGTATTGTCGGGGGGGGTCGGGGGGTCGGGGGGGAGCTCTAATAGGCGGAGATGGAACCAGAGGGGGAGAACAGAAATGATAACCATGATGTGTGTGCAGCAGACGCCCTTAGTTTTCAGGACATACAGATCCTTTGCCATAAACCACTCACACACTCATAGAAAGGGCTTTTCTATTTTCTGGCTATTGGTAGGACCTTCTTCAGTGGGTAGCACACAGGAGGCAGCGTCACACAGAAAGGCCCCTGGTTTACAGTAAATGTGAATCCGTATTTGTAAAGCACGAAATACTCACCCTTATGGGTCTCAAGGCACTGGGGGCCGTCGTGGAAATTAAGTGAGCAATTGCCCAGAGTCCCATGGTGCTGAGCTGAGCTGCTGCCGGAGCCAGGGATCGAATTGTGAACCCTGTACTCCGAAGTCAGCTGCCCTGGCCGCCGCACCACACCTCTCCACTGTACAGTGAGACGTAGACTCAGTATTGGGCAGCACTGAACGGCTAAACAACAACTGTAGTGATGTGTTTGACCACCTGGTCACAGGTTAAAATCCCAACATGTCCACCCATGAGGCATCTTTTAAAGGTCGATAAAAAGGGTACCACTGAGCTGGGTAACAATAAACAACTATTAGATATTAACAGCACCAAGGCAGCCCTTGGAGTGAACAAGCGCTCTACATATACACCTGTTAAGCTATGTCAAGCTACAACAAGTTCACAAGGAATCACCTCGCTAACGCATAGGAGCCACAGCAGACATGTTATGGCGCGGAGCACTACGCTGGCACTACGCAGCCACCTCAGGAGTGTGCAAGACATAGCCTCTACCATGCATAGGCGACACTCAACTCACATGTTTCCAGGGAATGCCCTCGCGCTGGTACTCTTCCTGCTCCTGCTTCAGCACCAGCTGGATGAAGAGCTGCTGCAGCTTCTCATTGCAGTAGTTAATGCAGAACTGCTCAAAACTAGAGAGAGAAAAAGGGAGAGAGAGCAGAGCACATTAGATCAGAACACATGGGCTCCACATTACAGCAGGAAGGCAGGTATCACCAACCCAGAGTGTTCACTGAAGAGGTCATGGATTAATACTGGACAAACCCAAGGTGGATATTCTAAGCCAAGGTCTTGCTGTGACATAGAGGAAATATTATTGCAAAGAATAAAAGGAAGGCTTGCACTTTGGTGTCTGGGAGCTGCAGACCTGTTATTACCAGCTATAATGTTCTAATGATAAATGCAAGTGCTTTTCATGACAATTTGTGTTGTCTATATGACTATTGACTGTAATGTCAACAGTTATCACATAAGTCTACTAGGTTCTTCAGGTTCCATAGATCTGTTGTCTACATTCATTTTAAAATCAGTCCCTGGAGGATTCCTGCTTAGTTCTCTGAGTTCTAAGTGTTTTTTCTCATCAGTACACCAAAACATTCTAATTCATCCTTCTAAACATTTTAACATTGTTTAGGATGGCTCTAGTGAGGAGATGTCTAGGGTCTAAATTGCAGACGTCAGCACTAGTTAATGATGATATGAACTTCCCATCACCCGCTCCATGGGTCTGGCTTCAGATAAGGGAGGATGGATCTATGGCTTTTACATCGCATGCTTTTACATCGCAACTTTTACAACACATGCCTTTACAACGCATAGTGTTGAGGGGTGCTGGATAGTGAATAGTTTAATTTACTATTCCAACTCCTCGTGGATAGTAGGGAAGGTGTTGGATAGTAAATTAAATCTATTCTCTATCCTAGAGCGCCCCCCAGCGCAATGCGTTGTAATGGTTTGCATTGTAAAAGTTGCGATGTAAAAGCACTGCATGGTAAAAGTTGCGTTGTAAAGGATGTTTCCCAGGAGGATCATCCAACAACATAACAAGACAGACAACATAAGGAATGAAGCCAGCTGGACAGCAAGTAGGAAGCTGTCCTGTCTCTGCAGGAGGCGCCTCACCTGTTGTTGTCGAATATCTCAAAGCCATAGATGTCCAGCACTCCGATGACGGTGTTTTTCCCATGTACTGTGGTGTCGTAGTTCTTGACTTCGATCACGTTGTTAATTCGTGTCACAATCCAACAGAAGAGGCGCTCGTAGATGGCCTGCAGGGAACAAGTCAGTGGTATTAGACTAGTGGCTATAGATACAAGTGGGCTGGGGGAAGTCAACTCACCCACTTTCAGATTGTTTAGCTCGACAAAAAAGCTGAGATTCATTGTCACAGTCTGCCAGCTGGCATCCAAGTGAATCTGCTGGAAATAAGTTTGATTGTCTGCAAGTCACTCCAGCTGGGATTCACCCGGATGGTCCCTGGTTTGTGACCATTCTAAAAAGGAAGATGACTGTCAGGATGCTGGGCTGCGGGGAAGGGTTAGACCAAAGGGGTTGGAGTGTAAGAGGTGGGTCTTAAGTTCTCTCTTTAATTTTAGGAGGACTGCCTCTAGTCTGAGGCATATTGAGAGGATGTTTCACAGTGCTCAGCCTTGGGTATGAAGTTCTTCCACTTAATGTTTTGTTTCTGCTAGAGCAGTTGACTAGTATGAGAGAGATGTTCGCAGAAAATGATTGAGTGGTTGATGGAGTTGAAGTCCTTGCTTTGGTGGATGGGTTTTTGGTCAAGTCTTGAATTGTGCACTTTCTCTAAAAAGGAGTCAGTGTAAGGTCTTCAGAGCAGGTGTGATGTTGTTCTGCTGCCCAAGTAAGCAAGCAAGGATTTCATGATCTCCTACAAGATTTCCTGAGGGAAGGAAATGGTTAAACAAAGTTCCTTCAATTTGACCTAAAAGTTGTAAATGAGGACTGTGAGCAAGTGTATTGGGAATAGGTCTGCCTGCAGATGAAATATCCTAAAGATGCAATTTGTCTACCCTCCACCGATCAAATATCAATTAAATGTAACTTAAAATTATATTTTACAGTATAAGATATTAAAATATATATTTTTATAATTTAAATTTAATGTAAAAGTTTTGTGGATGGCAAGGAAATGTTAGGGTACAGGGACGAGTAGTCTATAGACTTGTGAGGTGTTGTTACAGTGCAGTGGTTGGTAGTGTACAGGTATACTAAGTGCTTTTTAGGTCTCGCCTACGACGAACGCGCTGAAAGCGTGTTCTCGAAGCGAGAACTATAGTCGGCATCTCAGCAGTCTGAGACAGACGAAGGGAGACAAGACCTGGCCGCGCGCAGCGTTTCCCCATAGGATAACGTTGTGCGCGCGGCCAGGTCTTGTTAGGGTTTAGGGCTGGGCAGCGTATAAGCCAGTGGTGGATGCTGATGCTGGATGTCGGATGTCGGGCTCCACCTCCCAACTTTTTAAGTAATGTCTATGGTAATTGCAAATACCAGTTACCATCGCAATTTCCAGTTACCATCGCAATTTCTATTCAAAGAATGCCTTGGCTTGCCTAACAGTCACGATCTTGCTTATATATCAGACAGCTAGGCAGTTTTCTGAGGCACATGCACTAGCTCATATTTATGCTGGTTTCTTGGGATTTTATTGGGTTGTATTAACTTGAGTAGCCTAAGGGCTGACCTTAGCCTGCAATACTCGGGGGTCCCCAGGGAACACCCACTGATGAGACGCCCAGCGTCACATTTTAAAACGGCCCCAATCACTTAGGGAATCAAACATGTGCCTCAAACTTTTTTGTACTGAGCCCTCCCCCTTCCCTCCCCCCCTTTAAGTAAAATGTTTTGAAGAGCGGCCTCTCTTTAAAGTTTTATGGCAAAAATTGGGGGTGTGGGAGGGGCACGGCTGATGCAGGGGGAGGGAATTATGAGATTATTACAGCAGAGTTTTCTTGAAGCTCATAATCCACTCTAAATCTAACACTTAAAAAGAGCAAATAAAATCGACCAAAAAAACGACTCCTAATAATTGGGTGCGAAGAGTACCTTACACTCTTGGGCCATACTGCAGCTGCTACAGTAATGATAGGTCGGCCCTGTGATGCAGGCTGTCTCCTTTTTTCACCCCTTCCACACAATGCCGGACCATCACTTCAATCATTCGCTTCACGAAAAGAAATAAGCTCCTACATTTTTCCCATTACCTTATGCGGCAAAAGTTCCCTCTGTTGTAATGCAAGTAAGGAAAAAGAGCCCCCATGTCCCATTTTTAAAGCGAGACATTCATTGTGTTGCTGTGGGCACCTCATACACCGGGGCCCCATTGCAACTGAATCTGCTTCACTAATGATAACGGCTAGGGTGGTCGACCTCGAATCTGAGGAACTGGGTTTGAGTCTCGGCAAGGACGCTGAACATCCTGTGATTCTTGGCAAATCACTTTAACTCCCAGTGCCTAACAAAAATGAATGTGTCCTCATGTAATACAACTGTTGCTATGTAAAGCGCTCTGATACCCGATTCAGGTCAAGTTCGTGCTATATAAAACGCTGAAAGAAAAAAAAATAACAGGGCAGTGACATGAAGGGACGCATGTATCAACATATTTCTCCATAGACGCTAAATGGGACAAACCCTTTGACACATTAGGCCCCAAGTGTTTTTCTTGTGAACAGAGTTCTTGTTGCTTGTGGAGAGTTGGCCTCCTCTGCACACAAAGGGGACAGTCCTCCAATTGCATTTAAAGAGTAGTTGCTTTTGTACTTCATTCAGACCATTTCAACAGGGAGCCAGCAAAGAACTTATCTAGCCCCAGAGACCTGGGGCTAGATATAAGACACAAGTCCCAAAAAATGGTTGCTAATTGGCCACTTGACTTTTTGTATGTATGTATGTATGTGTGTTCTTATATAGCGCTCAACTTACCCTAGGGCATCTCGGCGCTTGCCTTGGGAACCCGTCCTGGCTTTTCCCTGTGAGATAACCCGTATTGGGCATCCCCAAGGTGAAAGCCAGACATCCTGCCACGGGGGGCCGTTGTGGAGATTAAGCAAGCTTAATGCCCAGAGTTGCAGAGTGTGAACCCGTGATTAGAGTGGGCACCGAAGCGAGAATTATCGAGTCCGTGGACAATTGGGCTCAAGACCCTGCCGCGTCGGGAATTGAACCCTGGTCCCGGGTCTGACCTCTGCTTCAGGGTATGCCTCCTCTAACCAGTGAGCCACACTTCTCCACTTGCAACTGGTCTCTGGTTTAGTAATGTGACCTAGGTACTAATAGCTCAAGTTGCAGAATGACCTGCCTAATCAATATGAATTAGATTGGTCACTGTTGTTTGCAGCCCTTTGTGTTTGGCTACAAAAATAGGGATGGTTGTTTGTGCTCCCATTGAGGAAACGTCTTTTTAAAGGCACATGTATTCCTAAATGAACCTGGCCTAGTTTAAAATAAATATAATCTGTTTCCCGTTCGGGAAAAATACTGGTGGTTGGAAAGCAGCAGCCAGTGGTCCCCTGTAAAACTGCCTATTACCCCCAAATGTCACCCAGCACCATTCACAAAAGGCAGGGTTCCACTTGCGAATTAGTTACCACCTCCTTTGGGATGTGGGAAGCTGATCAATGGTTTGTAACTGCAAACATTGATATATGCCATACTGAATCACAATTAAAATGGGATGTCCCGTTCATGTACCTTCCCGATTACAATTTGATAAGGGTTATTCAACCCATTTTATTTGTAGGAAAGTCTTTTACGATTCGCAAAATGTGTTTAATACATAGCTAAACACAATTTTGTGGTCACAAACACTGTAACTTTGTGAATCACAGGGCATTAGACTGCAAAATGGCTTTGTACACTTGGCCCATGGTCTTTTCTCTTAAACTCAGTTGCTAAACATGTCCGAGCACTATGTGAGAACGTTCTGGAAATCCCGAGGAGGACACTGGCACAATCAAACTATCACAAAGATAAGAGTAGACCTTAGATGAACTGGTCTGCATTCATGTCCTTTCTGAGACATGCAAGGTGAAATATGGTTCTGGTCACCAAATCAGCTCGGAAGTTGATAGGAAGTGTGTCGAGATGGCATCCCGTATTTTATGTGTTTCTTGCTATGTTACCGAATCGTCCGAGTAATCTTTTGCAGGTGGCTGGGTGTTTCGTATGCATGGCTCTTGCCAGCCATTACAGTTTCGATTTATACGCGGACAAGGTGTTCGGATCCATGTTTGGTTTCTTCAGGAGTGGTCTCACTATTGTGTGTTTGAGTCTGAGTGGTGATCGAGCCACTGTGAGGCCAACAATGATGGAGGATAGAATAGATATTCAACGGCTGGTGACCTTTATGTTCGATATGTCAATAATAAAAATAGGACAATTTCTTGATGTCGCTGCCTAAGAGCTGGACTGGGGTCAGAACTCGCAGTAAAAGTGGTCAGATTACCCTCCTAGTTACAGTGTTGCCAGTTAGCATGGCTGCTGTTGCAATATTTACTCTAATGGAGTACATTTCTTTTGAAGCAACACTGCGTGATTAATAAATGCTGTTGGGTGGAGAAGGAGTGTGTTGAAAAGGTTCAGGAGCCTCCAGTTCCTTAGATGTAGAAAGGACTGAAATAGAGTTCACTGCGACCCACGATTGGAAAAGGACTTTTTCTCGGAAGAGTCCAAGTCAATCGCCTTGTGAATTGTGGCGTCATACTGTATGGTCTATCCTTTATTGCTATTGAGATAACTGGGTTATTTATGAGGAGACTGGACACGCATGGTTAGACTGGCAGAAGCTGTGCCACGCCGCCAGCAGCCAGCCACCAAATTGACAGTTTGCATCCAACTCACCTCAGCCCCAAAGGGGCTCCAGACTTCATGTCAGGAGCTACTCTGGGGTAAAACAAACACAGACAGCAGGAAACCCTGCCATGGCAGCACGGCAGACTGAATGGACATTTCTGGACTTTTTTTGTCCCGGGCAGGGAAAACACCGGCTGACATGGGGGTGGAGGGGCACTCATGGACAGATGTCAATTACATACAATTGTTTTTGACACAGCAGCCTTGCCACCAGAAAACCGCATTCCCCGACTGCTAAGTGAGGTGGTGTGCCCAGTGGTGGACAGATGTCTCAATGCCGCTGACTTCTAAATGAGGCCCACTGGCTTTTGAGACATCGTCTCTTTTGTTCAGTTTGTCTACGTTCACATGTGACCACCTGTTGCCCTTCATGTTGTATCATTGTTATACTTAGTTGTGTAACGAGAGTCAGATGGTCCGGGACAGCTGTGACCTTATTTTGTAGGTTAGCCAGGATTTCTGTGGGTGCGGGGTGATAGTAGTCCGTCTTCTACAGCTAGTAGAGTCTAACCAAAGGAGCCACGGCCATTTTTATCAGCTTCTTCTTGAGGGAGGGGACCGGCTTTGGATTTCAGTTCACTGTCATCTATGAAGCTCACCAAGATATGGTGATATGAAGATCAGGGATCAGGAATACTACACTGCCTAGAAGTGGATTGGTTGTTCAGTCAGAAGGATGTAGTCTTGGATACCCACACCCTTGAGCATAGGCATTGGCTAGGTCATTGGTCCAGATGTTAAGGTCACCTGAGTTGAAAGCCCTACTTGAGAGAGTGAGGTGGTGTTGGACAAGGCAGACTTCTTTGGGGAGTGAAAGACGAAGGCAAATAATGAGGCTGGACTGGCGACTCTTTCATTAGCAAGAATTCAAATGTTTCAAAAGATTGACTTTTAATTTATGTGTACTAGATTGGATCATGGTGTATGTAGGTTACCGCTCAAAGCCAAATCTTTTCTCTGTTTCTACTGAGTAAACATTAACTAGGTGGGAGCCTGGGAGGACCCTTCCATGTCAAGTGTGGAGGATGCTGAGAACCAGGTCTTAGTGAGAGAGGAAGAGTGCAGAATAATGTAATCTAATGAAAATACGTTTTCTAAAGCTCTCTTACCTAAAATGTGTTGTGACACAGAGAACACTAGCAAAAGAAAGGAATGAGCGAGCCCTTGCCTAAAAAGAATAGAGCCAGGTTTTCAAGCCTTTTCTGAAAGGCAAAAGCTGGCTGCAAGAGTGCAAATGTGCAGGTGGCTGGCTACAAAGTGGCACAGACCTTACACAAAATGCATGACCACTGATTGTAGAGCAACTAAAATGTGGCACAGCCAGGAAATTGGAAGAAGATAACACGATCCTATGCTTGGGAACATATTTGGTGAATTTCTGCTGCAAGTACAGAAGGTCATATTGGAGGATGCCTCAAAACACATAACATAGTGATTTAAACGTGATAGGCTTCGGCGCTGGCAGCCGGTGCCGAGTATCCAGAGCCAGAGTACCTGAGGAGCTCTGTGGCCTTCGAAGAGCAAGCTTTGCAGCAGTCTTCTGAATGCACTGCAGCAGAGACATCTGGCTGGTGCCTCAGCACAAGAAAATGGTTTCGGAGTAAACCGGGCTGAGGATTAAACCCTGTACAATCAAGGGATGAGTCTGGGCTGGCAGAGATGGGAGAGTTGGTCGTAGATCTCTCATCTAGTAAAAGCACAACACCGACAGGTGGTTCGATTAACTATTTACGGAAAGGCCTGCATCCAATCAAACCCCAAACTGCGTCCCTTAGCCACAGGGGCAGGAGAAGGGCCAAGGTGCCGTCGGACGTTGTATTTATCTCGCCAGCCTGGCGCACAGAGCACCGCCATCTTGTCTGAGTGGAATTTCAAGAAGTTTAACTCTGATCCTCAAGCAATACGTAGACGTGTAAGCCTTTTTTGATGGTGGATTGTGCATTTAAGAGTGCATCACTAAAGCAGTTTTTTGGCAAGAGGTATGAGTGGCAATGAATGATGGACAGTCCTGGAGGGAGACGTAGAGGCTGAGGAGCTGCATGAAGCAGTACTCAAAAGAGGAGACGAAGAGCATGCTCTATCCTTCTCTAATGTGACCACCTTTGTGGGTGTGGCTATATCCAGAGAAGAATGAATGAAAACTGTGCACGATGCTGGTGTGAAGGTGCTGAGGCCTCAGAGGAGGCTCTTGGTCAATGGCTCTGGTCCGCTACTTCATTTGTGAGAGTGTTTGTGGATTCTTTCAGGTTATTATACGGTGGGCATATAGAGATGGTGACAATTTTCTAAGAATTCACAGGATTGGACTGCTGCTATTTATTGGACGAAATGTCATTCTGTGGTTTACTGTCAGCATGATTGAATAGATTAAAGTCACTGCTGAAGGCAGCCTGGCACTGTTGTGGTTCCACGTAACTGGGTAGGATGGCACATCTATGCTTTGGCAGGACAGTGAGGCTAAGACTTCATGCCAGCAGACAGGTGGCACTATTTGGATTCACAACACAGGCAGCATGGCACTACAGGGATTAAATACATGGAAAAACACACAAGGCAAACCCCTATGCCCACATCCAGAACCAGGGTACAACGCAGAACAAAAATAATAGTTCCATTGGTCATACTATAACATCAGTGCAGGAATAATCCAATAAATGAACACCTGTGATTAAAATAAAATTGTTGTATTTATTTATCTCCCTTTGGTAAACGTTGTAATTTACAAAGGGCCAGATTGAGGAGTGCTCGTCGGTGCATTAGTGGGAACAATAAAATATTTAACACATATACACAACCACAAGGGGTGTACCCTATTTTACAGGTATTCACAGTCAAATGGAATAAGTTGTTTCTTGTGTACGGAATTAAATCAAAACAAAGGACAGTCCCTGAAACGGGGTCAATGTTTCTATACACACACTAATTAAAAGGGGTCTCCTTAGGATAACAAGAGTGGTCTGTGAAAACAGCTTCATGCTGTAAACATCCTTACACATGCCAAGGTTGTCTTCTTGAAATGCCATGCCAATGGTTCATCACAAATTTGACTATTCTTACATTTTGAATGTCTGGCCCTTTATTTTACCAGATTGTGCCACAGAGTGCTGAAACAGTCCCTTCACCTGTGGTTCGTTTGATTATGTGGCCAGGACACCACTATTAAAATCACTGTCTGGACAGAACGGTACGTACATGATTCACCGTCAGCCAGGGGCAGCTCCTCCATTATGGCGGAGGAGCGTTGCCTCACTACTGAGTGCCAGCAGATTCAAACACATGAAAAACAAAATAATAATAAAACAAGGTTATCATTTTATTGTTCATCTGGCCTGCAGGCTACCAGCGAGCAGAGTCCTAGGGTGGGGTCCCCCTTTGATAGCAGCTGCAGCAGGGAGGAGGAGTGTTGGGCACAGCGAAGTTTGCATGTCGGTTTGGCCGGCCGTCTTAGGACTGTGTTGCACAGCTGGGTGGAGAACACACAGGCTCCCAGGCCCTGTCTGAGCGGCAAAGATGGCCGCTCAGACCAATCCCATTGCTTCTCTCATGCTGGGTAGTAGTGTTCCCAGCATGACAGCAGCATTGAGATCAGCATTTGGAAGCATGTGCAGTGTGCATCCGCCTGCAGGATTTGAGGAGCAGGAGAGGAGCAAGGCGGCGGCTGCAGCGGCAGCTAAGCTGTATTTATATTTTTAGGTATTATTTTGCCTGTGTTTTTTATTTTTGTATTTCCCCCTGTGTTGCCCCACCACTTCATATTCCGAGCCGAGCTGCAGTGAGCACACCAGTGGGATTCACCGAGAGTGAACACTGTGGCATTGCTAACACTCACTGTAAGTGGGAAAGGTGGTGCTGACACACTTGCACAAATACCTGTGAATGGTTAGGATGGCACTGCAGTGATTCGTAGTTTGAGTAGCCGTGATAGAATTGCCAGCATCCATTCTGTGTGGGCATGATGGGGGGTCACAGTGAATGGGCAAAACAGCTCAGCTGGGATTCCGCAAGCGGGCAGGGTGATACTGATGACAGTCAATGTGAGTGGGCAGGGTGACGCTGCTTATTTTTACCGAGAGCGCACAATGGAGAAGTGTGGCTCACTGGTTAGGGCAGGCAGACCCTGAAGCAGAAGTCAGACCCGGGACCAGGGTTCAATTCCCGACGCGGCAGGGTCTTGAGCTCAAATGTCCACGGACTCGACAATTCTCGCTTCGGTGCCTGACCTAATCATGGGTTCACACTCTGCAACTCTGGGCATTAAGCTTGCTTAATCTCCACAACGGCCCCCCCGCGGCGGGATGCCTGGCTTTCACCTTGGGGATGCCCTGTAGTGGCTATTTCACAGGGAAAAGCCAGGACGGGTTCCCAAGGCAAGCGCCGAGATACCTCCCCAGGTGATCGAGCGCTATATAAGAACATACAAAAAAAAATGGCGCTCTGTAGATACAGGGTGAGTGGCTAGAAGAGCACTGCAGGGATTCATGGTGCACAACCAGAATCCACTTCGGGGATTCACTAAGCGAGCGAGATCGCCCTGCTTCGATGCACCTCGATTGGGCGTGGCAGATTGGATGACTTCCTTTGTGAGCAGGAAGGACACAGATTACAATTGCTATGGTAAACGGGAGGGCACAGATTAAATTCACTGGGAGGGAACAGGATGGCAATGCGTGGTGCAGTGTGATAGACAGGGCGCAGTGCTAGGACTGACTCTGGGTGGGCAGAATGGCACTGTGGGTGGTGTGAGACTACTTAGATTCACCTGGGAGGCAGGGTGTCACTGATTACTTTCAATATAAACAAGAGCAGTGGCTTGCATTACATATACTGATGAGTGAGCAGAAAGGCACTGGTAAGAATGACTGTGGTGGGACAAATATTTCACTAAATAGGGTGGAGCTGTAAGAAAGCCCTGTCTGTGGGTGCTAGGCGACTAAGACACATTTCATCATCTGAAGCAAACTAACATTGAAAAAGCTCTGCCTTCAGGCCTCCTTACCTTTGCAAATGCATCCCTTCCATAGGTGGCTTCCTTATCTGTGTGCTGCTTGTCAATGACATCTCGCCCAGTGGCCACTGTACGGAAAAGAAGGGCTTTCTCTACCAGCTCTGACTTGGTAGAGAGCAGGTCCGCTATCACCGAGACCACCTTCCCGTTCTCGATCATCGGCGGCCCGTCGCCATCTACAACAAACTTCAGGTTACCCTGCAGAAGAAAAAACATTTACCAGTTCTGCATGTCCCATCCCTGCCGTCCACACCACCAGTATGTTTTAAAACGAGAGCACGGTACATCATCTAACTACATCAATCAACTCTGAGCTTCATACACCCTATGGTTCTATACATCCATTGGGTACTTCATCAAGTCCATGGGGAATTGAATATACCAACCTCTGCTTTCATGACATGCTTTTAGGTTCGAAATCTTCTACAAGGAAGACAATTTCACACTTGATGTCTTTAGTGTAGAGGCCCATATCAATGAGATTCACTTTACTTGCAAGGCACTAGTGATAATTAATCAATTTCTAGAATTACATATTGATCAAGTACTCAATAATGGAGGCAGATTCAGGAAGAAAAGCGGGGGAAGTAGCAACAGGAAAAGTTCGGCTTTAATTCAGCACACACTATTCAGTGCAAACCAGAATTAAATCCCTAACTAACACCTTTAGCTACAGAAAAGATACTTCAAAGTGCACAATCACTCGATGGAGGGATGATGCATGTCATGTGAATTTAAAAGAGGGTAATGCTGCAAAAATATATTGGTGATTTGTTCGGTATTAAGCCAGGACTGGAGTGCAGTGTCCTAAAAAAAACATAGGCAAAATTTGGGAGATAAAAAGGCAACCAGCCCTGATAATAGCAGTAACATGAAGTTTAATGCAAGTTTATTCACATTTGCTGGCGCTGAGGAACCGGACAATCCTAGCAGCACCAGCAGTGTCATCATAAAAGAAAAAAACTGAATATTAGATTATAAAAATGATATAAGAATATCAATGTTGGATCAACTGGATTTCCTAAAAATGCTATTTGTGAGTTGCACCAAATATTGGGCCCCACAACATATGTTGATTACTCGTGGAATTAGGGGTATTGTGGAAAAGCGTATTAAAAGAACCATAACCAATTTGTCAACAGTGCTTTTCCCTACATTTGGTCATGAGGAAACCTGAATGTAGACGTTTTGGCATCTTGTGTTTTATGCATGTGGCAAAAAGGTTTATGTCTGACACTACCAGAGTCTGGAAAATTGTGTTTAGAGCACTTTGATCCAGTTTTCATTCTTCTTTGTGTCTGCGGAGTCTCTCTTCTTCTACAGTTTGTTCTCTTGGTAAATGTAATGGGATTATCTGGATGTTCTTCATGTGTCCTTGAATAGCCACATCCAGATATCTTGTTCTTGTAGTAGCCTTGACAGTATGTTTGAATTTGGGCCCCACTGTTTTTGGAGGTAGAACATGGTTGTTGTGTTGTCTGTTTTTATTTGCACTAACCCTCCTGCTACCTGTGTATGCAAAACTTTGGTGCCAGAAATAGTCTTCAGTTCCAACACATGCATTTCTTTTGACTGCTTCTGTACTCCGATTCTGAGATTTCCCAGGGATAAATCCCACCTGAGTGTGATGTGTCCGTTGTGATAAATAGTGTTGAGGTTGAATATTTCAAATCCCTGCCTTTTATCATGTTTGCGTTATCCACTATTTCAATTTTTCCTTCAACCTCCTTGTCCACTAGATTATTGCTATCCCCTACACCTGCGACCATTGATTTGGCAGCCATTATTGTATTATTGCATCGTCTCATATGTCACCTGGCCAAAACAACGAGTGGAAAGGAAGCCATCGTCATCCCTAACATTTTCACAATTACTTTTCAGCGGGACAGAACCAATTAATGATTTCTCCCAGTGCTTGATAATTCCAGGGTGAACAGTACAGCACATGATGTATGCTCTTCTGGCATGGTATGAAACAAGTCGCCTTAATAGCACTGCACTTCCTAGTATTTTGCAAGCATTCTTGGCAACAGTTTTATTCCAGTGATTACACCCATCACGCATCTGAATCATTTTCTAGGACTACTGATGAAGGGAATATGTAAGTAGGTGCCCTTTAAATTGATGGTCACTATGTAATCGGCATCCACTAGAATTTGATTTCTTAAAGTGTTGCCATTTCGAATTTCTGAGGTTTGATGAACCTGTTTAAAATTTCAGGACCTTGATTGGTTGTAAAATTAGGCCTTTTTTGGTACTAGGAAGAACACTAAATAAGTCCCTTTGTAATCCCGTTTCAATGATACTTCTTGCTGCTCACATTTTTTAAAGAGGTCCTCAGCTTTTTCTCTGAGTTGTTCGAGGTGTTCTTTTTCTCACCTCTATCTCTTTGGTGGGATTTGGGGAAGTGTCTTTTATAGTTCTACGAAATACCTGAGTTGCCTGAATTGATGCTGCTATTGGGAAGGTAGACCTGCTGTCGCCATCTATTATTTGGTGTTGTCAGCTTATTGCAATTTTTCATTTGCTGTTGTGATTCATCTGCAGACCCTATTATGTAGACTCATAGAATGTGCCTTCTCAAGTTAGTTTTTGTACAACTGCCTGCTTGCTGTGTTCTAGGAATGACTTTAGGCAAGTGTTAGTATACAAAACAGTGATGGATGGAATGCTTGAATTAGTCTCGCCCACTGGTAACCACTCGGGCCGCATCTCTCTTCATGGTTATTCTGGACACCATGCCACCTCAGATTGGACCCCGCTATATGCAAATCAGTCTTGACCCTACTCCAATTGGAACAGTCCACCCGAAATGCCAAGCAAAGTCCTCCTTGAACTGGAACACAAGCAACCCAGGATCGGTTTCGCCATAATTCTGGGCTCATCAGCGATATAAAGCTTGGTTCAAGTTACACAGTGTGCATGGGACTTGTGTCTGGTCCAGGGAGGACATGGCCTGGCAGATCGTGTTGGACTGTTCTCATGGGGAGGAGGGTCAAAACTGATTTGAATATGGTTGGGTCCAAAATGGCTAGGTGCGGTAAGCAAAAAAAACAACGTTTTTAGACCCAGATCTCTGACGGGAAGTGAGTGTTTGACATTGTTCAGAATTACGTCCATCAATTGTTCTTTTTGCATTTGTCACCCCAAGTGGGATGAGGATGCCCGGACATGGGGTCCATGCTCACCATGCCACTGGCTTAACGCTACTCTGGCTGTTGAGGGGTGATACCCCAAAACCTGTCCTAGGATGCTTGTTCCAGTCCAGGGAGGACCTTGCCTAGCAGTTCGGGCTGGACTGTTCCCATGGGCAGTAGGGTCAAGACTGATTTGCATATGGCTTGGTCCAGGCTGGTTTAGCGTGTTGAGCAAAAAAACAATGGATTTAGACCCAGATCTCGGTCTGGGGGTGAGTGTTTGACATTGTTCAGCATTCAACCCATCGATTGTTCTTTTTGCTTTAGGCAAGTATTAGAAATATTGTTTCCCTCTAGTATTACTGACTTTACTCCTTTCATAAATCCCTCAGGAAAATGCTGGATGAGTTCTGCCATATTCTTCCACTGTTGGTGGCCACATCTGCTGAGCAGAGTTTTAAGGTTAGCTATTCCCCACCGCATTGTGGCTGATATTCCCATCTTTCTTCCTACTGCCTCTGGCCTCTTGCTGTCTTTCTCTGGAACAAAGCCAGTGGAAGACGCAGCACTAGCGATTTTGCAAGCACATAGTGACTACTGGGTCAATGATTATCCTGCACGGTGGGTCCTTTGGGGAGGCTCTGTACTTTTTTTTCACCCTACTAGTGACTGTCTCTCTGAAGGCCTCCGTACCTTGTTGTAGAATGCTTGGCAATACTGGTAGGAACTGACTTTATTCTGTTTTGGCAGAATGGCTTGCTTAAAGGAAGCAGAATTTTGTCTATTCCTCTAGTTGCAGTTCATATGTATCTGCTGCAGATTTCACAAATGTAAAGCACAAGGAGATATCATGCGGCGTGCATGATCGAAATAGAAAAGTGTCAACCTCCTCTTGAGGTGATCATGTCTGCAGATTCTGAAAAGATCTTGGACCTGATTTTCTTCCTCCATGGGTACTTCTAACTCACCTCTAAAAAGATCACCTTGAGACTCATGCATTGGTTCAGATTATGGGGTAATCCTTTCTTCTGTTGTAGCCCTCTCTTACTGAATCTTGAATTGGCTGCTTTTGTGGAAACTTTGAGTGCCATGAGGCTTCCTTCAAATTGTTTTTTTCATTTGTAGCACAGCAGCTGTTTGGCAATCTTGAAGTCAACTGTTTTTTTTATCTCTACTCGATGTTGTGCATCGGAGTAGATTTTTTCCTCGGGGAGGGGGGGCAGGAGTAACTTGGTTTCCTTCCCTCTTTAGGCTTTTTACCTTTAACTCTTCTTCAATCTCAATCCCCCTTTTGAGTCGGGTCGAAGTGTGAATGTTTTCTGCTTTAGTATCTTTCAACTTTTATGCCAAGGGCTTTTTTGCCTTTTGATTCCAAATCGATTACCAAACATTTTTAAATAAACCGCTGTTTACCAGTTTTTGAGTCCAATCGTTTTAGCCCAGAATCCCTGTGTGTCTGAGGCATTGTGGGTGTAAGAGTCTTCGGTGCATAAGTAGTTTTTCTAGTACTTGGTTTAAAATATCTTTGATGTCCCAATCAGAGCGTTGGAGCCTAGCTGCTTCCCCTTAGCTTCTTCTTTCCCTTCCTCATCATTTGAATGTTCCATGCCATCCAATAAGAACTGTTTTAAAGGAACAATGGCGCTGTGTCGCCAGTCTCATTTCTCCTGCACTTTTTTATTGTTCTAGTTAGGAAAGATTTGCAAGCTTTGCAACCTTTGGATTCATGCTTTGTTGGACGGCACAGACTACAGAATTTGTGTATGTCTTTTTGTTCTACTTTGTGGTGACACTTTGGACAGAATCTGAATGGACTGCTTCTCGTCTCTCCTGGTAAACAAAGTACTGAAGCGAGCCTGGGATTACAACTGACGCCAAGCTATGCATTTTTCTGACCCCACTGAGGCTGAAGCTCAATTAGAAAAATCATGTCTTCGCAGGTCTTCGTTATGGTTCTTTCGGCATCCCTGTGTTTGATTGCGTAGTTGCTTTCCAATCATGATGTTAGTTACGGTCTTCATTTTTTCCTTTCAACGTTCATCAACTTGGAACATTCAATAGTGCTTCCAAAACCAGCAGCAGGTAAAAAAAACCTGAATATGGAGACCACGCACTGAGACATTGTGGGTTTATTCTGGACATTACAGGCAGTCGGCACAACTGCTCCTCTGGTCCATTCCCCCAAAACAGAATTTTTATCTGTGGACTCTTAGCAGTTTTTTTAAATCAATTTATCATGCATAGATTGCTATAGGCAACATCTGTCTTCATATACTGAGGACCTTTATTACAGAGGTCCTTGTTGATGACTGTCAGTAATATAAATTGGTAATCTTGTTGGTGATGTTGGTAGGTAGTGTTAGTTGTAGGGATGTTCAGTTCCCTTGTACTGCCATCTATCAGTGGCCTGTCTGTTTCACTTTTCCTTGCCAGGGTGTTTACAAGGCACAGTACTCAAGTCAGTCAGTTTCTAGGAGTCTGCTGACTAGACTCCTGGCAATCATTACCCACATTGGATCTTCTTGCTTACAGGGATTTATTCTACAGCAATCGAGACCCATAAGGAAGCACAATGTCGGTGCTGTACTGCACTGGATTATACGCGTAAATATGGCAGAGAGTCTAAAAATGGGTTACATAAAGTGTGAATTTCTGCAGGTTTAGGATGTCTCTATGGCACAAACCTCTGCACAATTGGAAGATCCTACTCATAAAAAACCTTATCTAATCGAGTCTGCAGCTGTGTTATCCCTAATATCAACAGAAAGAGCAAAAATATAAAACAGCTGTGGAAGTGTTTTGCTTTGCATATCAAAAACTCTGCTTCTGTTCACGGTCTGAATTACCCTTGTAGGGATCCCAAACTGGCTTAAAGGGCCCAACAGAAGACAGTGAAATGCGGTCCTGCAGATTGTGCATGATTCCTAGTATAGGCACAAAGTATAGTGGATTTTGTCCCTTTTTCCTCGATCTCCTTCTGTAAATCAATGTACCCTCATCAGCAAGAATAGGCGGACATGGGATGCAATGGTGTGCAGTCTGAACACTTAGTCTTTCATCAACTAAATGCAATACATTTGATCGTATTAGCTGAATTCATGTTATTCAAGCCCTACTTGCAAAAACCGAATTATTTGCATCTGAAAATGACTTTGCAGCCCACTCACAAGGTGCAGGATGGAGGCCAGAATCTTGTAGACGGTCTGGATCTCCTCAGGCTTGAAACCAATCACCTTCATAGCCTCAGCAGCAGCTTTAAACTCTGTTCCATCATTGATGGAAGACTGCAAAGACAATATGAAAAGACTCAGCAGCGAAATCTACAAACCTCAATGCACAAACCTTGCCAAGATCACTGAACAATACCATCCCAGAAGCTGATCTAACCTGCCCCCCTCCGCAGGCTTAAATAACTAGTTACACTTTGATCACACACACACACGCACGTACACGCACACGCGCGCGCACAGGCACAGGCACTTCAGCTGACACTATGGTCCAGAGACAAAAATGCAGGCCCCCTTTCGACAATGAGCGATCTCTATAGAGCAATGGACTGAGTCAGAGAGGAAAAAGGTACTCCAGGATTCAGGATAAGATAAGGCTTTATTGGAACCAGAAAAAGATGATGTGCTAGTATCCGCATAAATACAAATGTGTGCTCAGATCAAGAAAGGCAAAGGTGCATGCCTGCAATTATAAAAATATTTACTGCAATCAGGAAAAAGAGAAAGGTGTGATGGAACCAACAAAGGGCAGATATTTGCAGGAGTCAGCAATAAACAAATGTGTGCTGCATCAGAAGAGAAAAGGATAAAGGTGTGCTGGAGTCAGGAAAAGAGAAGTGGGAGCCGGAATAAGGAAAGACACAGGTATCTTGAATTAGGGAGGACCCAGAAATCCCTGAATCAAACAAGACTGAGGTGTACGGCGATAAGAGACAAAGACGGATTGGAATCGAAGAATAGACAGGGGTGCATTTAATCGGGAGGGGGCGGAGGTGTGCTGCAATCAGAGCTCATGAAGATGTGCTGAAATCAGAAAAATAAATATTTTCCAAATTAGCGAGACAACAGTGTGATGGAATCTAAAACAGAAAAAGGTGTGCTGGAATCAGTGGAGGGTACAGGTGACAGCAAATAAAGGAAAGACAATTATGTGATTGAGTGGAGAACAGAAGTGGAATCAGACAAAGGGGAGAAGTTGTGCAGGTTTTAATAAGCGACTAAGCCGGGCAGGTATCAGCCGAGTCCTTGCACTCACCTTGAGTTGGGCACTGCCACGGATATAGTTGTACGTGGAAAGTTCCTTCTGGAGATGGAGGGAGCGCAGAACCTGCTCCGAGCCACCCACGAGCAGCTGTACAGAAAAAACGAAGGTGTTAAGGAGAGAAGAGAAATCTGTATGTGGTGTCAGTGTACTCATGTTGCAGGGTGATGAATCTTTGTGTTGAATCAAGAGTTAAATGCTGTGTACCACCTCAGAGATGAGGAAAGCGTGTACTGATTTAGAGCGCATAAAGTTGATCGATAGATGTGCTGAATCAGGACAGTTAGATCTTACGTGCTTATATAGCCCAATCAGATAATTTAGAGTGTACCATTAACTGTAATAACCTAGTAGATTTGATGTCATGGATTCTGACCAATAGTAAGATCACGCACTGAAACAGTGCAGCCACTTCTCACTTAGGAAATAATTATCTTACTGGAAGAGTATAGTTCGAGCACTCATATTGACCCATAAAAGTGACATTTCGTGCACTCGGCCATTACCAGACGATCTCATGTACTGATTGGATACAGGCATCTCTCATGGAGACTAACATTACTCCTGTGTTTTTACCCCTTATGTGGCTTCTAAGTTGGAATATTGTAACATTCAATGATTAGTCAAGACATACATCAAAGAAGCAGCAACTCACCTGATAGAAGGAATGGAAGCTCCTCTCTCCCGGCTGCTGGACCAGAACTCTGGACTGCAAAAGAAAAGAAGCAATGGTTTCGAAGAATGCTGGGCCCCATAGAATGTCTCTTTCCACCACACTTACAACACTTGTCTCTTGCTGGTGGCTATGAAGGTCCTCTAAACATCAGTGCCTGTGCATAACATACCAGACCCAGAGTTTACAGATCTTGTGTTATTGGTCACCAAGGATGGTACAGTTCAGACACAAATCATGTCACTATTAACCAGGATGGAAGATGATGCAGAGAAAACTGCATGCTGCAGTACATGGGGTTGTACAGACCTTCCCCTGGGCTGTACCACAGGGTTGATCCTATTATGTTGTTTTTTCCCTATGAAGATAAACTGAATAGTTATCAGCATGGGTGGTTCCATCTGTGCTACACAGCATAAATTAGAAAGATTGACTTTCTGCTACTGTCCCATGGATGCAATTCAATTTAATTTGACTTGGTTCTGGTAAAATGGAGGCAACTGCAGGAGCCCTGCAGACCTCAGGACGGATTAATTGTGGCCACCTAACACGGGTGCTTCACAACCCTGCTGCAACCATGCGCTTTAACTTTGATTCTTGTACGTGTTTCAGAACTCATGTGATTAAAGGTATATCAATGCTTTTTTCTCTTTAAGACCCTCAGAAAGAACCTACCTCTTCTTCCATCTTCATTGTGTTAATGCACCATTCAAGCAATCCTATCTGCACACTTGGACTACTGTCACACACTCTTGTGGGGTCTCCCAAAGTGCCCTCTACCCAGAATTCATTGCAGTAAAACATCACCATCAGCTTTCTCCTCGATATCATCAAGTGCACCACCACCTCGTCGCATCTGCCATGCTTCAAATGGCGATGCGCACCACCTCCACATGGCTGCGTTTTCTCATGGGCCATGAACAGCATGGTTCCTGCTTTTCCTACATCATTGCTTCACCAGGCGCCACCCGCTCTTCCACGGCCAACATTTTGGTGGTTCCCATCAATACGCTGGTGAGGACCAGCAGACTGAGCTTTGTCTGTTTTCACTGATAAAACATGGAAAGCACTTCTTTCAACCAGCGCTCAATTCAGTCATCTTTTCCTGAACAATATCAACACCTGGCACTTGCTTTTTTTTTTTATTTTTTTTTTTTGAAAAAGATGGTACATAAATGGACAAATTTCAACAATTATTACATACATGATAAGAATTTGATAAATATTTGATATATTTACATACATTTTTGAATACATTTTGTTAGCGGGAACGAGGAAAAATAAATAGATAAATAGGGTTAGAAATCAGCTTCAATTAATTGGAGACGAACAAAGTTTTTATCCATTTCTATCTGTTCTCCAATTAGTTACAGGAGCCCATAGGCGTATACCCTCCTTACGCTGCCTCATGCCTTTATATTCATAGAGGCAGGATTCTATGTTATGAATTCCTAGAAATCTCGAGAGCCACATCTGAAAGAATGGAGGGTTCGTATCGTTCCACGCCGCAGAAATTAAAATTCTAAGTACAGCAACAGATAAAAACATTAGATCTCTTTCAGCCTCGCCTAAACCCAACTTAGAGTCTGTACCCAGTAAAATTAGAGTAGGGGATAGGTCGATGGACTGACCTAGCAGCCCCTCCATAAATTTCATTATTTCTTTTTTAACATTTTCCAACTGTTTGCAGGAAGAAAACATATGTATAATGTCAGCCTGACTTTCATTACATCTGGGACAATTATCATTTTCGCTTAGACCCCAGGCAAATATCTTCGCGGGTGTATGGTAAAGATTAAAAATAGTCTTGTAGTGTTGTGCGCGAAGGTTTGATGCCCGGAATATTTTTTTATTCAATACGAGAGCGAGGTCGAGATCGACATCAGAATCTCCTAATTTTGTCGCCCAGTTAGACTCAACCTTCTCAATATCATCCGGGATTTGGTCCAATAGGCAATTATATAAAATCTTAATCTACCTACAACCTCTATCTAATAACTCAATCAGTGGAAAATCTGCTGTATGTGAAATCTATGGCCTGACTGCCCTAATTGCCCTGGTAACTTGACCATAAACAAGCCATTGACTGTCTGGAATACCAAATCTTTCCTGCAGCATTTCGAACCCCAGAATTTCACCTTCTTCAATTACATCTCCTAAGGATCTAAGCCCCAACCTTTTCCACATCAGCAAATTATTATCATTTTTTAGTTGAGGAAAGAGAGATGAATTATACAGTTGCAGATAGGAATTGATTTTCGGGATATTAAACATTTTCATAATAGCTTTCCAAACCTTCCATGCGCCAATCAGTGTCTTCAATCTTGTTTTTTTATAAAAGCTTCGTTCCAATTCGCATTGAAATACATTTATAGTCTTTTCACCCAATAGCATCCTATATATCTGGGGCGGGCATTGTTGATCTACAAACCCAGGTGTTATATCAGGTACAGATGTAGATTGAAATAGAGTAGTCATTTGGGTTAGCAAGCAGGCCCAATGATATAACTTTAAATTCGGCAATCCCATCCCACCCCTTTCTCTGGGCAGTGCCATTAAGTTTGTAGATCGCCTTACCCTGCCGTATTGCCATACAAATCTGATAGACATAGATTCAAGTTGTTTCATGATCCTGTCCTCTATTGCTAAAGGGATGGCCCGAAATAAGTAGAGAACTCTAGGGAACATAGACATTTTAACTGCATTTACCCTTCCTATTAATGAGAGGTGTAGCACATCTATTCTTTTTAATTCCTTCTCAATATCCTTAATAAGTGGCAGATAGTTCTCGCTTACAATTTTCTCAACATTGGCATTAATTTTTACCCCATAATATATGGCAGAGTCGACGAATCTATAGTCAGTTTTGGCTATATTTTTAGAACAAATAACCTGCGTTTTTGTTTCATTTAGAAGATAGCCTGACTCTTCCCCAAACAGTTTAGCCATTTGAATTAGAATAGGAAGAGTTTGTTGTGGATTATTTGTTAACACTGCAAGATCGTCAGCATAGGCCAGTATTTTACTTGAATAACCATTGCATATCACTGGAGCTATCTCTGGGCAGTTAAGAATACACTGTATAAGGGGGTCAATATACAGCGCAAATAGAATAGGGGAACAGGGACAACCTTGCAGAGTCCCTCTTTTTATATGTATAACCCCCGATTTCTCGCCCATTGCTGTTACCTTAGCTGTTGGTTCTACATACATGGCTTTAAGGGCCCCTATAATATTGGGACCAAATCCCCTCGCCTCTAAGATAGCCCAGAGAAAGTTCCAGTCCACACGATCAAACGCCTTCTCTGCGTCGAGCAGGATCATAGCGACATCCCCCCCACGGCAGCCTGGGCATCAAACAAAGAGATTTCCCTACAGGTATGATCCGTTGTGCCCCGACCAGGGACAAACCCATGCTGCCATGGGGATACTAGATCGCCGATTACCCAACTAGCCTCTTTGCCAGAATTTTAGAATAAAGCTTAGTATCGGAATTTATTAGTGAAATGGGTCGGTAAGACCCCGCCTTTTCTGCCGGTTTCCCCTTTTTATGGAAGATTGCTATATTTGTTTCTTTCCAAGAGGCGGGTGTTGATCCTGTACACATAACCCCATTAAACAAATCTACCAGAAGCGGAGTGATTTCGGTTTCTATTGTTTTATAGACTTCTAAAGGTATCCCGTCGGGACCTGAAGCTTTACCTGAGGCCAATTCCCGCAATGCAACTGTTACTTCTAATAATGTAATTTCTTCTTCCAATTTTTTTTTGATTGAGTCTTCTAAAAGTGGGCCCCGATCTCGTATTCCTTCTCCTGGTTTCTTAGTAGGTTCTTCCTGCTCATACAGCTGCTGATAAAATGTTTCGAATACTCTTAAAATGTCCTTACTTTCTGTATACCTGATCTCATCCTCTTCTATACATACAATAGTGTTTCTTGTTTTTTCCTGCCTTAACCTGAGGGCAAGTGCTCTCCCTGCCTGCTCTCCGGTCTCATATCTTTTAACCCTATTTGATTGGTACTCTCCTGTGACTTTCATGGTTACTTCTTTCTGGAGTGCGGCTTTGATTGTCAGTAGAGCTTCCTGGCTTACAGTGGTATTAACCCCTTTGATTATATCAGTCATATGTTGTTCTTCTACTTTTACTAACTCTTTCATTAAACCATCAATCTTATTTCTATCTTCCTTTCTTAATCTTGCTGAACAGCTAATAGTTTCACCCCTCAATGCTGCCTTAAAAGTTTCCCAGACTGTATTTCTAGACGCACTGTACCTATTTACTGCAAAGAATTGTGGGACCCAATTTTTCAGATGATCTATAAATCTTTTATCACTAAGGAGCTTTTTCTCAAAGGACCAGGAATTGCTTTTTCTTTCCCTCTGACCTATACTATATGATAGAATTAATGGATTGTGGTCAGAAACCACTTTAGGAAGTTTAAGTATGTCAACTTTCGATAACTCAGAGGACGAGATCAGGAAGTAATCTAATTTTGTGTATTTTTGGGCAGGATTAGAGAAGTATGTGTATCCAAAATCCAAGGGGTTTTTGACCCCCCATACATCAAGCATCCCGTGAGAGCTTAGAAGAGATCGAATAGATTGAAAGACCTTGGGTTTCCGACCTGCATATGGTTCAGATCCGACCCAATCAGCTGAAATATTAAAATCCCCCGCTATTATCAAAGGTGTAGCCCAACCCACAAGTTCGGTTTCTAAAAAGTCGAATATTTCAGGCTCATCTTGATTGGAACCATACACCACACATAACGAGAAACCGAGGTCTAAGTCAGCAATTACCCATCTCCCATTGCTATCCGCCTTCACTTTCCTTGCTTTACCTAGGGGACCTCGAATCAGTATAGCTACACCTCGAATTGTAGACGTCTGTGTAGAACAAGCTATTAACTCAAAGCCACCCAGTGAAAGTAGATTGCGTTTTGACCATGGGAGATGGGTTTCTTGTATACAGATAATATCAATCCTTTCATGCCTTTCATGCCTTACTAAGAATGCCAGTCTCTGCCTCTTCCTCCAGTCATTCAGTCCTCCCGCATTAATAGTGCATATTCTAATGCTTGCCATTTAATTGTTTATATATCTCATCACTCAGATCCTTAATCATGTTATTGTCCTTCTCAACGAATCTTTGTCCAAAATTGTACCACTTTCCTTTTTTCTCGTTTTTCCACCCTTCCACCAACCAATCCCACCCCTCAACCCTCCCTCCCCCCCCTTCCTCCTTGACCCTTGCCAACACCTGGCACTTGCTACTGCACATTGACTCTCTTATTTCTACAGTGTCTCTATTTTCTCTTCCTCATCTTCCACTTTGCTATTGTCCATTTTTCATTCTTTTTCTTCTGGAGCTAGCGTCAGCATGCCCTGTTCTATGGTATCAGCAATGCTGTACATACATATATGTATATATGTATATATACACACATATATCACTCTATTTGCTGCTTGATTTACTACACGTCATAAAATCGGAGTAGCACTTGGATTGACATATATAGACCAGTGTGGTCTCATTGCACACCCGAACAAATGATAACATTACAACACGTGTCTACCACCATGTGACTTGATTAAAAGCAATAACAAGATCCAGTAACAGTAATTAAAGAGAAGAAAACACACGGATAGCTAATAGATATAAAACTGGAATGTCTACAATCCTAAGCGTTTTATTTTATCATCGTATAGTTAATCAATGACATCAGTCGTAAACTAGCATTACTTTTAGGAATGTACATAAGTGTCCACAATATTTCTATCATTTAAGAGCCTTCAACAAGGGAAAAACTCTTACATACACTTCTGAAGTCAACAGTGATTTGCGTCTAACGATTTCCTTGCAGATTTCTTACAGTTTTGATACCTTATACTATTGTAGAGGCGTCAACCAGATCGTTATAAATGAATGATTAATTTATCTGCACTGGTGGTTAGTTTATGATCAACATTATACATTTTTGATGATGTGTTTTGCTTCTACCATAGCAGATTGATTTATATAGGAGATATTTGCAAGTGCTGGGAAATATTCAACACTATTCCATATCAGTTAGTTCTCTAGTGTGTGGTCTAGTTTCAAGGTTTTATGCTTTTGTTTAGAACGAGTTGCCAATACATTTTATTAGTATCTCATGACATAAAAAGGTATGTGGCTTATTACTCAGTCACAGGGTTTTTGTTTTCATGAAACACTGATGCAATTTACTGGCCACTTTTCCTAAACTTTACTAGGCAAAAGATAGACCATAAGCTAGGCCGTCAATGTCTCGATGGCAGTGTAACTTCCCTCGAACTGAAAATGTTCAGCCACAGTAGAAGTTCAACAGGTGAGTGTAAACTCCATAAATGTTAAATTGGAAATCATCCAATGAATCTTATAACCACTACGTCAATATTGCATGTAGCATATTTTGTTTACTAACACACACACACACACATATAATGTACTTCTACAAATAAAATCATATAAATATATGTTTTAATGAGTTGTGACATTTTGTTGTGATTGAGGCAGGAGGATTGAATTAAACTAATAGATAGATGTGACAATCAAGTGATGAACAAGTCAAGGTTTCCACCTAGGGTGTACTACTGCTTTAATTTGTCCATCCCAGTTACCGGCCTAAATTCTTGGAGCAATAAAAAAAGGGAAAGATTATCTTCCCCCACTGCCCCCATCCACGCTTCTCAGTAAGAGTAAAGTCTCCAGAAGGTGGCATCAACCACCATGCACACTCAAGATTGGTTCATGTTAGCATGCGCTAACAGCAGGCATTCTATGTTAGCTTTAATGTGCAAGCGCCCTGTCCGTCTCCAGCCGCAGCATGTTCATGGGGTGACCCAGTGATGCGATCCCCACTTCAACACATTTGGTGGTAAACGCAAGACGTTCAGGGCTGCTACATGAGTGTGCTATGTTACCGGCATGACGCACAGCATTTCACTCCAGTAAGAAGCAACCGTTGCGCCTTAGATGGTTCGAGAGGTACAGAAAAGCAATATCCATAGAAGAAAATGCCTCACAGTGTCATGCTCCCCTCTCACAAATGCAAATATCATGTAGCCAATATCTCCCTCCTCGGTCAAAACACTGATGCACACCAACATTGGGATCCAGCGCTAGCAGCTATACATAGCAAGCCACAGTGAAGATAATCAAAGTCAGCCAGGGTAGGGTAGGTTCAGACAGGCACTGGTAGCATTAAGATCAAAGGTCTGTGCAGGCAATAGCCAGAGTCACTCAATTTGTAAGGTTCCCAACCTTCATGGGTTGTCTTCCACAGGGTCATTGACCACACCCCATCTTCGCCAATAAGGAAAAGTGTTCCATAGCAAAAGAATTAAGTCAAGTTTACAGTAGATGCTAAATGCATGACTAACCTCCATGCAGGTGTTGATCTGGTTCCAACTCTGCGTTTTATGGCCCAGATCCCCACATGACCTTCATCTGCCAATTCCAAAACATTCTTTCTTAATTTAAGGAGCACTATCAGTTGTTCAACCTGGTGTAACAGACCATTACAATTCAACTCTTGTGAAATTTAACACAGGGTGTGAACTTCAGGCCCAAACTCCTCACGATCGGCCAACCGTTCATAACTGATGACCTGACTTTTTTAAAAGTTGCATCTTCTGCCAAAACATTCCACCACTCTTCTTCACATAAGTCTTGATCAATGATAGCAGAAAGACGACTAGCCATACACTCCGTCGGCTCATTGCCATGCGAGTTACCAAGCACTCAAGATAGAAAGTCAGCTTTCCTATTTTTTCTAAGGACATATTAATGTTGTAGTTCTATTTCTGTAGGTAAACTTGCCATATGGCTATTCTCAGTATGGCTTTTACATGCCCTATGGTGCTTAACAAATACAGTTTTTGATCAGAGAGTAATGTAAATGGTACCCACCAAATATATGTCCTGTGATACTGTGCATTCCACCACAATGCCAACACCTCCTTTTCAATTGCTGTGTATGTAGTTTCTGTACAACGGTGTGCCCTAGAAGTGTAAGCCACCACTTCCTCCAATACTTCACAGCTCTTTTGCATGAGCACAGTTCTTAATTCCGCATTACAGTCCTCTGTTATAATAATGCTATCAACCCGTGTACAGCAGGGGCGACTCCCCCACTAGGGCAGAGGTGCGTCACCTCACTGCTTTCTCGCAGTGTGAGAAGCAGAAACATAAAATGGTAATAAGTACTATTTAATGTTTCTGCTTCTCGCACTGCGAGAAAGCAGAAAGGTTTGTTTGGGGGTGGGCGGGTGGGTCTGTTCTAGTGCAGGGGAGGGGTGGTTTGCCCACTGCTGAGGGCTCTGACTGTTTGGTCAGCCCTCTGGGGCCGCCCAAACCAGTCATGCGCACTCTATAGTTCTAGAATGCCGGTTGCACTGTAACCTGCATGGAGAACATGGCCTCCCAGTAAGCCACTTCCAGGCGATGTCCCGACCAATCACAATGTTCCACTGGAGTGTCGTGATTGGCTTAGGGGAGGGGAGGAAGGCTGCTTGTTTCCTGAAGACGTGGGACCCGGCCGGTGAAAAGGTAGGTTTAAATATATTTTTTATTATTATTAATTAAATTAACTCCCTCCCTGTGCGACGTCACCCCTCCCCTGTGCGAATTCACCCCTCCCATGCTCGACTTCACCCCTCCCAGGCACCAGACGCGACTGGTGTACCAAATGGTTTCAGAGGGTTCACTCCCACAGTATCTGCACGCACTCCCAATATCTGCATGCCCTTTCTTCACAACACTGACAGTTGTTGTTCCACGTCTACACTTCACCCTTTCTTAAGCAACTTTCTTAATGAGAATGTTTTCTCAGCAAAATGTAGAACAAACTGTGAGTAAAGTTTAATCAATCCATGAAAAGATTTCATTTACTAAGTATTTGGCTTTAAACATCCTGCTCTTCGGCTCTACATCCCTATGTGAGATGCAACGTCTAAAATAATCCAAACCCTCTTCTTCAAACGTACACTTATTAAAATGAAGAGTCAAACCACGGCTACTAAGGATTTGCAAAATCTTCTTGTGTCTGGAATCATGTTCTATTACATCACTGCCATACACTAAGAGGCCTTCTTGAAAATGCAGCACACCTTACACATCCTTAAACATCAATCTAAGGATTCTTTGGTACTCGGAGGATGCAAACTCTAATCCAAAAGGCATACACTTGTAGCAAAACACACCCTCTGGGATCACAAAGGAAGGGTGGTGCTTGGAATCTTCACTTAGTACTACCTGTTGATGTGTAGTAGACATGTGGAGCATGGTGAACCTGACAGCCCCTCTCAAGGTAAATAACTTCTCAGCAATATTAGGCAAATGTTCATGGTTGACCCACAAATTATGGTTGAGCTCACGTTGGTCAACACATATTTTAAGTGATTTATCACCCTTGTGTACTAGAACTCTGTGGGTTCAGTGATGACTAGCTACATAACTTCTCCAATTCCTTCCACAGTTTTCTACTGAGACACAATGGTAAACTGCGTACCTTGTGAACAATGGGTGTGGCACCTTCCCTCAAGATAATCAAGCTGTAAACCCTTTATTCTAGGCAATGATTCCGAAACAACTTGGGAAAACTTGTGTAACCACTCATTTCTATCACATCTCTTCACACAATTGATACATCTTCCTTGTCACATTTTTGTTTTTTGATAACACAATATCTAGCTCACCTTGGTTGAGCCACCCCAACAAATTCAATATTTCCTTGGCAACAAAAATGGTAGCCGGGACACTCTTTCCTTCTAACATCCAAAACTCCATCAAATGTACTCACAATATCAATTTGCTTCCCTCTATTTGAAAATGTAATTTACCTGGAGTTTCTCAGTGTCAACGGCCGGATTTTCTTTGAAAACATCCAGCCAACTTACAGTGAATGGGGAGCCCGAGCCAGCCAACATTCGTTCTTCTACTGCACTGAGTAGAACATTACAATACGGGGCTTTTTTTTGCCTCCCCCCACTAAAGACACTTGCTTACAATTTCCATGCCCAACTTCTCCTCCCTCAATAACAGAAAGGATAAACTCATTACTATCATTTCCCTCACATTCTTTTCCAGTTTGGACACCACAGCCTTCTGTATCCCAGAGTACCGACACGCTCTTGCAAAATGTCCCTTGCGTTGCATCTGAAACACATCTGAGAGGTAAAGCAGGACAATTCTTAGCAGACCTAGTGTGGTTGTGATTACCACATCTGAAGCAATATATGTTGCCAGTGTCTTTTTTGGTCTCCTCTCGTCTATTCAGTTTACTGCTCGGAATTAAAAAAAAAAAAGTTTTTCTGTGATTTTCTTTGTCGCATTTAAATTTCATATCCTGTGCAGAATAGTGTATCAGTTGGAGATGTCATTTCCATGAAATAAGCTTCTGAGTTCTCCACACACCTTTCAAAAACGTAAAGCAGTGTCAAGATCTGGATTTTTCATTGGCAGCAGTCTCTCCTGCATTTTTATATTTTTTACTTTCTTTAATAATTTATGAAGAAAAATGTCATCCTTTAGGTCTTTAAATCACAGTAGTTACACCTGGTTGCTAATATTCTCAAAGAAGCAACAAAATCATCAATGCATTCCACACGTTGCTCTGCCCTTTGCAAGATAGAAAAGAAAACATCCTGCCTCTGATCAGAGTAAGCGGAAATATCTCACTACAAGTTGTGAGCATATCTTCAATAATAAACGAACATGTTCTTACTTTAATTTCAAAGGTTTTCAGTATTTAATACAAAGTAAATCATGATAGGTATTGACAGCTTATTTGCATATATTCTTTGAACATATAAAAATGCACTCTGGTAAATTACGGAAAAATACATATTTTTTCTTTTTTATCCCTCTAAATTCACTCAATCTACTCAATTTCGCCTGCACACGTCACATATACCGCATACAGATTTTTTCTACAAGCTTGCATTAAATATAAATTAGTCTATGTACCTAGCAAAGGAATAAACAGGATCAATAACGCAGATCTTTCATTTAAAGAGTTTACATACAATTGATGCATTGAGGGACATTTCAATTGCTCTTTTGATGTAGAGCATAAGTCCGATCACATAAATAGAGCGGTTAGCTTTATATATTAGTTTTTGTTAAATAAAGTGTAAATAGAATGTAAATAGCCTCCTCCAGTGTTATGGTCCTCGTACGCCTGCTCGTCGTGTGCCGATGTGCGTTTCGGTGAAGGCCACGGAAGTGTCCACACCTTCCTCAGGGCACTCGGGTGTCGTATTCCAGGTTGAAAACTAAGGCTCGATCCGTACGGTGAGTTGTTCACTTCTTGCTCTGATCAGAGGCAGGATCTTTTCTTTTCAATTTTTTGCAGGTTCTTTGTGCCCCTGGTATCCTGCCTGTATTGTATTTCAGGGGCCCTCTCTTTATTTGTCTAGTCTGCCCTTTTAAGAACTTATGTCTTTCTAGAACAACATTTCTTAATGGAGAAAACCTTTTGTCTAACATTTTCAATACTGAGTCATATTCATCCTGCATTTCAATAACCACGAGCCTCTCCCTCATATGGCTCGAACACCTTCATGAGGACACAGCAAGTTAAGGTAGGATCTAATGTATGAATAAACATGCTTACCACAGCTGTAGACAGATAAGTGCGACATGCATTGCTGATAAATTGTTTTTAAAGAATAATATCAGCTGAGTTTCATAAGTCCCGGTTCCTCATTGTTATACTTACCCACAGTAAGTCAGGCAACAAAAAGGCACCCACAATGGACGTAATGTCACATCGGACGTCAATGTTATACGTTGGTGTTGTATACTGTATATACTGTATATTATCTCTGACCACGAGATGGCACGTGGCTTTACCCGTGACATCTCGTGTCAGTCGCTTTCTGTTGTGCACATGCACATGCTACTGCATCTTTCAAATATGTATGCTTTGCATGAGTTTAGAATGATGTGGCATTAACTGTTTAGACTGGACTTACTCCAGACGTGTTTCTAATAAACTCTCACTTCATCAAGCTTCCTGAGTCCTCCAGTCTTTCCTACACTGGCGACGAGGGAAAAGGACTTTATCTTTTGTTTCTATGAAGATTTCATCAATGATTTTTTAAAGAAAAAAGATAATTTTGACTTCAAATTTATTTCCGACCTACTGGAACCAGCAGATTTCCACAGCGACTCAGGCGGATCACAGCGACTCCAGCGATATTAGTTCCTGTTTTCTGAGGTATTTAAATTAATTTTCAATTACCTCGAAGATATCGAAGAGTTAGTCTTCAGCGCGAGTTCCTGCCTGCTCAAGCTTCAGCCTACACGCGCGCATGCGCGAGTTACGTGGAATTGACACTACGTCATACGCTTTCGAAACAAGGCCATTTCCTCTAAAAAGAAAGCAATTTCCATGGCGGCCATCTTAGATTGGTAAACTTCAATCGATTGGTGTTTCTTTTCATCGTTTTTTTTTCTTTTGAAGTCCGTTTTTCTTCCTGGAATCTATTCAACACGATGGTTTCTCAACTCGACCTCATTTAAAGGTATTCTTTTGGATTCTACACGATTGTTCTTCAATCCAATTCTATTTAAAGGTTTTGTTTTGGATATTTATTTTCTTACACATCAAAGTAATCTTTTAACATTAAACATTTTGACAAGAGTGGAATTGTTCCTCCTCCTTCGTTTTTGGCCAATAAAGGTGACCCTCCCATGGAATGGGAAATATGGGAACCTGTTTTCTTAGCTTATGTTGAGGTCATGGAAGGCACTGAATGTGAACCCGAGAGGAAATTATCCCTTTTAAAACATTGTCTTGGGGGGATTGGATTAAAAGAATTCGTCACTCTTCCAACTTTAACCAATCCTGGTGAAAAAGATGTGTATGAATGTGCAGCAGAACAATTAAAAATTAGATTCGGAAAGAAAAAGAACATTGTCATGGAGAGATTTATTTTCTATTCCCGCAAACAATCTGCAGATGAACCAATTGATGATTTTGTATCGTCTCTCAGATCTCTTGCCGTAACTTGTGATTTTGAACATATAACCTATGAACAGGTATTAAGAGATCAAATACTCATGAGAACAAATAACAAAAAGGTCCAGGAAAGACTTTGGACAACTTCGGATATGTCTCTAAATGCAGCCATTGACATTGCAAGGTCAATTGAACATTCCGAGAAGTTTGTAAAGGAAATAAGAGGAAGTGAAAAAGGAGATGTCTTTAGCGTTTCCAAAGAAGGAGAGAAATTTAAGAAACCGTTTACCTTTAAAAATGAGTTTGCTAACAATAAGAATGACTCAAAATTTAAGTACACTAAAAGTGATAAGAAGAGCAATACTCAGTGGATTTGTTTCAGATGCGGAAGTTCAAATCATTTAGCAAACTCTAAAGTTTGTCCTGCCCTTGATAAAATGTGTTTGAAATGCAATAAGAAAGGGCATCTAAAAAGGTTTTGCAAATCCACTACCAAGAAAGTTAATATTGTCCAAGATTTTGATGACTATGATTCAAATGAAAATGATATCGATACTGTTATCAATATTTGTGGTAGTGAAGGTGTAAGTAAATTTCCATCTTGCGATGTGGTTATAGACGGAAAGACAATTAAAATTTTTGTTGACACCTGTGCATGGTATACATTATTGGGTTTAGATGTTGTAAAAAAAAATTGGCCAAACAAGATTTTACTTGAATCTGACATCTCTCCAGGGGGTTATACTGGACATAGGATTGAATTAGTAGGTTACTTTTGGGGGAAAATCACTTTTTCAAGTGAATCCACATATGGTAAGATCTATGTCGCTAAGTCTGGGCAACCTTTGTTAGGGTGGCCACACCAAGATCAATTGGGCATTAAGATAGATCCAAGAGCCAATCCTCCAGTTTACTCCATTGCTAACACCAATGATCCTGATCGTAATCTCATGCTTGATAAATTGAAATCTGAATTTTCAAGTGTTTTTAGTGGGAAACTTGGTCAGTATTTGGGTTTTAAACACACTATTAAACTCAATGATGGTGTTATTCCTGTTCGGCACAGAGTCAGGAACGTCCCTCTTACCTACAAGGATAAACTTAAAGTCCTACTCAAAGATTTGTGTGACAAAGACATTATTGAGCCCATTGAGTCCTCGCCGTGGGTTTCCCCGATCGTGATTTCGGTTAAATCCAATGGCGAATTGAGGCTCTGTGTAGATCTTCGCAGTTTAAATAATTCAATTTGGGTGGATGCTCATCCCTTGCCAAATCTTCATGAGATGGTTTCAACATTAGGAGGTGCTGAGATTTTCTCGTGCATAGATTTGGCAAGTGCCTATCATCAAGTTGTTTTGGATGATGAGTCCAAAAATCTGACAGCCTTTATTACGCCAGAAGGTCTTTTCAGATATAAACGCATGCCTTTTAGATTGGCTAGTGCCGCTTCCGTCTTTCAAAGGCTAATGAAAGAGACACTTGAAGGGTTGACTGGGGCAATCGCCTTACAAGATGATATTCTTGTATTTGGAAAAAATGTAGAGGAGCACGATGATAATTTAACCCTTTCGATGCTGATGACGAGCTCAGCTCGTCATGATGCACAGTTGAGCTGTGCTGATGACGAGCTGAGCTCGTCATGAATACATACTAAGAGCAATTTCCAGCACAGGGGGGGAAAACACCTAGCAGCCAAGGTGTTAAGGAAAGTTATATCCGCATTATCCTCTAAAGGTCTTACTCTTCGTCTTGATAAATGTAAAATTAGAGAAAAAGAAGTGAAATACTTGGGACATTCCATAAGTGGTGCTGGAATTAGACCTAAGCAAAAACACATTGAGAGCATTATTAAAGCCCCGGTTCCAGTTTCAAAAGAACAATTGGTAGCTTTCTTAGGTTTAATGGAATTCTATGCCAAATTTATTCCAAATTTCTCTTCTAAAGTTGATTCCTTTAGGCCACTCTTAAAGAAAAATGCAAGGTTTTTATGGTCTGATGTAATGACGGAGGCATTTCAGAATTTGAAAGCCTTTGTTGTGAATGCTCCTTGTCTAAGACCTTTTGTTGTTGGAAAAAAATGTACCATCATGGTTGATGCAAGTAGCACGGGGTTAGGAGCTGTGCTCATGCAAAATGACTGCGGAAAAGAGTGGATAATTGCCTATGCTTCAAGGGCGTTGAGGGATGCTGAAAAACATTATTCAGTTATTGAAAGAGAGTTATTAGCGTCAGTTTGGGCGGCTGAACATTTTAAAACCTTCTTGTGGGGAACAAAATTCACTATTAAGACTGACCATAAGCCTCTTATTTACATGATGGCACCAGGTGGAGGTCGAACCTTATCGGCTCGCCTTGCCAGATTGGCATCCAGACTACAATCTTTTCAATTTGAGATGGTGTATGTAAAAGGGAAAACTAACATTCATGCTGACTGCATGTCCAGATTGCACACTTCTTGTGATGTCCCTTGTGATGATGATGAGTGTGAAGTAGCTTTCACTTCGCAAGACATTATGTTAGTGTATGGTGAGAAGTTTGATTTGAGTAGGGAGTCCTGGGTAAGAAAAATGGAGAAGAGTATTGAATTAACTCAAGTTAAAAATTACATTTTACAAGGATGGCCAGGACAAAGGAAGTTTTCAGGCGAGATGATGAGTTATGCCAAAGTTCAGGATGAGTTAGCAATTGAAAATGGGGTTCTCATGAGAGGTGATAAATTTATTCCTCCTTTTTCCTTGAGAGATACTATCATTGGTATTGCCCACGAGGGGCATTTAGGGATCTCGTTTACTAGGAGACGTATAAAATATTTCTTTTGGTGGCCAGGAGTGGACGGTTGTGTGGAACACTATGTCCAAAAATGTTCAGAATGCGCCAACAGTGATAAGTCTGCTGTTCCTTTACGTCCTGAACCTTGTCCTGTGGAATGTCCTTTCGGCCCTTGGCGGAAGTTAGGTCTTGATTTTATTGGTCCATTTTCTGTCTTACCTGAACGTGAGAAATTTGGCATGGTTTTGATAGATTATTTCTCAAAATGGCCAGAGGTAAAAATGGTTAGGGAGATAACAACTAGAAATGTAGTAGAGCTCTTAGATGAAGTTTTTTGTAGAGAAGGAATCCCAGAAGAAATAGTGACTGACAATGGACCACAGTTTACCAGCAAGGATTTTCAATGTTTTATCACCAAATGTGGGATTACGCACAATAAAATTGCTGTGTTCCATCCTGAAGCCAATGGCCAGGTTGAAAGATTCAACAGAGTTGTGAAGGAGGCTATCCAACTTTCTGTTAAAGGTCATTTGAACTGGCATAATGCCCTTCAGTCTATGTTATTGTCTTATAGAACATCTCCCAACTCTGTCACTTTGGTTAGTCCGTTTGAACTTTTAAGGGGTCGGAAACCCAGTACTCGTTTAACTCCATGGTGGCTAATAAAAAGTTTGAGTGACCATTGTGGTTTTTCAAAGGTAGATTATGATTTGGTTCGAGACAGAGTTAGCGCATATAAGGATAAGATGAAGGAAAGGATGGAGGCAAAGCAGGGATCAGTGAGTAAACATGTCATTTCTGTTGGTGATTTTGTTCGTATTAAAAGAAAGGAAGGGGTTTTGAAAGGGGGTCAAATTTGGTCACGTCCCAAGGAAGTTATTGAGGTTTTCAAGCATGCTGTCAGAATTGAGGATGGGAGTGTTTGGAATTTGAACAGAGTTTCTATATTTAAAGGCAAAGATACGTTTGTGTCAAAGGATGGCAGTAGCGCTTTATTCAAAGGCAAGGATGCTGTTGTGTCAAGCGATGATAGCAATGTTTTCCTTGACTTTGAATCCGACAGTGGGGTTCCTGGAAATGTAGAAATCACTTCTGGGAGTCTTTTGAGTGAGAATGCCAACCCCAGGGTTGTAAGGACCACTCCGTCTATGGTGCCCTCAAAAAATTGTCCTAGGTCTCACCGCCTTCCTGAAAGATACAAGGATTTTGTCATGAATTAAGATTTTAGAATTGTATAGGTTATGTAGTTTTTTTGTTGTTGTTTTTTTTTTTCATTTACAGGAAGGGAGGTGTGTTGTATACTGTATATACTGTATATTATCTCTGACCACGAGATGGCACGTGGCTTTACCCGTGACATCTCGTGTCAGTCGCTTTCTGTTGTGCACATGCACATGCTACTGCATCTTTCAAATATGTATGCTTTGCATGAGTTTAGAATGATGTGGCATTAACTGTTTAGACTGGACTTACTCCAGACGTGTTTCTAATAAACTCTCACTTCATCAAGCTTCCTGAGTCCTCCAGTCTTTCCTACAGTTGGCGCACCAGCAGCACCTGGCTTGGCTCACCATTGCACAAATAGGTCAAATCCGGACTTTGCAAAGGAAGGGGGCTGAGCGGAGGGCAGCAACCATATAGACAAGGGATATAAATGCAAGCGGTGCGGTAGTTCACAGCAGTTCAAGGAGGTAATGAGACTTAGCTGATGACTGCCAAAAACTGCAGAAATGATGAGGGGGGAAACGGGTTTTGTTGGTGGAAAGTTGGTGGATGGAACAAAACATGGTGCCAGCAAAGAGATGGATTGAGCAGAGCCAATGACAAGTGAGTAACAGGAGGGTTCAATAGCAGCAACCACCAACATCTCACTTAGCTGCTGGCAATGGAATGGTGATGCATGAATTGAACATTCCAATTAGCAATGACAGAAGTCCTGCTATTAAACCCACAGAGAGTCAACACAAGGAATGCCAGATGAGGATGCCTAGGCGCTTGCAAATTATTTACTACAAGCAAAAAGACGTTCTGAAAGAGTCTATTAGAAAATATTCACATTTTACATTTTAAGTCAGTGATCAACTAATGGCCTGAACTAATTGTACACTAGCAGGGTAATATTTTAAGTGAATTCTATGTAACATATTTTTCCTTTTCATTTTTGTGATGCAGCTGTTTTCCTTCTTCTCCTACGGGGTTTGTTGTGATATAATTACTGCTCCATGCTTTGAATATATTTGTCCTGGCATTCTACTTTCCACAAATGAAGTCCTAACACACAGATGAATATCTGACAAACCTGCCTCAGCACAGTATTGCATCACATTTCAAGTCATGGAACTTACACGGTTCCTAGGTAAAATCTAGGTCTGAGGGAGGAATGTTTACACAGACCAGAGTTCATTTTTTTTCTTTTTTGTCCTCATTCTTCGAAGGATGCTCTAGATTCAAGAAGGTGGGGCCGGTCCAACCCGTGAAAAAGCCGAAAATAGACCCGGTCTCTTCACATTGAAGGGTGGGTAAAGGTTAGCCCCGGGACCGTTTTCAGAAGGCCCATCTAGGTTGACCATGGCTCCTATTCTTCTACTGACCATTATATCTAGCCTTAGCTAGCTTCCCATCGTACCGGCCATAAGAGCAAGATCGTAATCATTGGATAAGAACAAAATAAGGCTGTGTGTTATATTAGCGCAAAATTAATATGAGAAAGTTTATGCACATTAATTCAGTGAGAGAAACTTAAAACATATAGGTCCCAAAATGTTTTTTTAGCCCTTTTATTTGCTTGATCGAGATTAGAGATACGTTGTACTGAACCAACCCATTCAGTTATGGTAGGGGAGGCAGATAAAATCCATTTTACACATCTCCCTTCCTGCCAGAAGTAATTAAACAAAGAGAAGTATCTTCTGCTTTCTTGAAAGAGTTAAGTTTTCCGTCCCACTTGGAATGACCCCAAAAATAACTGAGGCTCCAGATAGCCCAACCTCTTTACCCATAATTTCGGAAATGGTCTTACCCACGTGGTTCCAGAAGAGCTGAATTGTTGGACACTTCCCTAACATATGTTCCTCGTTTACGTTGATTTCATCGCACTGCGGGCACTCCTTTGTGGCTCCATTTCCCAGCTTGGATAGTTTCAATGGCATCCAGTATGCCTTGTGGACAATGAAAAGATGGTTTCTCTTTAAGGGAGCAGCTTTCAATGTGATCAAAGGATAGACATAGATACTTGCCCGAGAGTTTCGAGGTCTTCACCCGGCAGGTCCTTCTTCCAGCTCTCTGTGAATGGGTTCAGCTTTTCCTCTCCGGTATCAATTATCAGCCAGTACCATGCTGCTATCTCTTTTCGTGTTATAGATCTTGTACAGATCGCTTTCACCAAGATACGGTTCCCTGCTAACTCCTTTCTTATTTTTCATGCACCTTGCATGGTCATGCACAGCAATATCGGAGTATTGGGGTAGTGTAACACAGATGTTGGGTAAAATGGTGGGTATTGCCATTGATTGCACTGTTCGCACATGTTTGCTGGGCCTGGTGCCGGAGGGGTGTGCCACTAAGCGCAAATTTTGCATGGTTGCATTACTCCTGGCCAAAGGCAGAATATCAATGTGTTGGGGCAGTAGAACAGCTCCAAAGGTTAAACAATGGATCCAGGACTTGACGTATTGTAAGGACACTCTGCAAACCTACGAGGAAGAGCTACCCACTGGTTCCAAACCTAGAGACTACTGGAAATATTTAATTGAATACCTACGAACCTGCCAAGATGACTAACTGTATGTAGCAGCCACACTACAAAAATGTTGTTACAGCTTACAATGTAATATTGCAAACTGGATAAAGGATGTTGTTGTGCAAGGGTCTGTATGTTGTTTATCCGTTGGACATTGTATGTCTTTGAAAAATGCGAATACAATTTTTTTTTAAACCCTTGCTTATGGATTTTATCCAGCTTGAGATTTGGTAATATTTAAACTTTGAAACCGAATTATTTGATAATTCAGAGAAGCACTGCCATGGAATTAATTCATTTTCCACAATTAACTCTCCCCACTTGAGTATCCCAGCTTTCCGTAAAGGAAGGGCAAGTGCGTCTTGTAAACATGCCGGGGTGCCTGGGGAGTCCCAGATAGGCGTTTCTTCATTGTAATAAGGTATGTGTGGCAGTGCTCTCACCTGGGCCCAAACTCTGGTCGCGGCTAGACGGATTTTCAATCTAACCCATGCCTGTAGCTGTCAGACCAGAGTTCATGCTGTGGTGCTATTTCTCATTCTGTTTTGCTGCACATCTTTTTCCATTAAAATGTAAATGCTGAAACAGAGCACTTGGCATTAGTGTGGATTCACCACATCCCATTCGATTTTAAACATCCATGCCAAATAATATTATTGGTGCCACCAATACTGCGCATAAACTCCCCATAATGCTAATCACGGGCAATTCAAGAATGGCAATTCAATACAGACAATTACTTGTCCCCATCATACATCTCTCCTCAAATTTTGCTCATAAACGCAGTGCTTCTGGTTCCTAGGTCCATGTCCTGAACGTGTACCCCCTGGACTCACATTTCGCCTGGCCCCTGTAGAATATAGAGTTTGCCACATGAATGTTGTGCTTCAAATGGACTGTGACAATTCAGTCACATAGTTCTTCAGTGCTGAACAGTAGTGGCTAGAGCGTTTTCCAATGGTTATTTATTTAAATGCTTTGCAGAGCTCTAGCTTACGACAGGAACCACTTTGTAGCACTATTATTGTGATGAATGTAGTACTTGACTTGCCTTGTACATTTTCTCAGCTCAAGAGAGCCACGGATGGCGGTGAAGAAATCAATAGAAGGTTACTCAGTTGAGTGTTTAACATCGGTTTGTGTTGCATTTTCCAGTGGATTGTTCCCATCGGATGGGGGAGGATAGTCTCATAAAAACATCTAGTAGAAATGGAAAGCTTCTTTGAACAGATTTGCTCTCAATTGTTCCTTCAACACTGCCAGGCTAGTAATGTTCACATTGTCTGTGCACAACAAGTTCCAGAGATGAACAGTGTGAACCTGGTATGATCTCACTACATGTTTCTAAAAGTTGAACCTGGTTTGTAAAATCAGATTTACGCTGTCCGAACTCAACGCCCAGCAGGATACAATGGGTGTGACTGGCTCTTAAAAGGTATTCGGTGCCCAGACACTCCCAAGCTTTGAAGATGGTGTACAGGTTACATTCTATTCTGTGGCTGGAAAACTCTGTTCTGATTTATTTAAAGTCTTGCCGCTTCAGTTTGAATGCTCTGTACCTTCGCATGTGCTTTTTGGGAGCCAACAAAGGCAATTTTACAGTAATTGAGACCGAAACACCAAGGGTCTAGTTGGTTCACACATGAGGTGGGGACTCTGGAGCCGCCAGAGGATCCTTCACAGAAGCTTGAGATGAAAGCCGGTATTCTTCACCACCACAATTTGTTGATCGAAGGGATGATCCTCGTTGATCCTACTCCTAGTTGTTTTACTACTTGGGTATGGCATGGGGCGGCTCCAGGTTCATTTGGCCAAAATAATAGTAGGATATTATTTGGAGAGTTGCAAACTTCTGAGAAGCCAGTGCTTCTCCCCCTTGAACATACCTGCTGCTGCTTCTGCTAAATCAACAAGAGCTTCAAGGGAGCGCTGATCACTGGGTGCATCCCTGACACACAGCCCCACTATTACCAAGTTGCCTTCAGATACAGTGACTAAGGGGTAGGAACCGTGTATAGATCAGGCATGGCAAAGCATTTCAAAGGCAGACTGCCAGAGTACAACAACAACAACAAACACTTTATTGTTTCAGTTAATAAAAACCATAATAATCTCCCAAAGGGCAATTAATTTCCAAATCATAAAATTATTAAAATTGGATTTCATGTCAAAGTCTAGAGTGTTGCTATCATTCCCGCTCTCAATACAAAGTGCATAAATCTGTTTAAAACCAGTCTGCGAATCACTTTTGTACCTGGAAGATTAAATAAATGGACGTAGTCATCCAGTTCTTATTAATATATTAATAAAACAATCTTCTATTGCTATTACTTTCAATCCCAATATGAAGTACATTAGTGAAGTTAAAAACCTGTCTGTTAATTACTTTTATAACTAAGGGGATGGATGCTGCATCTACTTCGTCCTTCTGGGAAATGGTCTTAGCTTTCGAGAATGACCGTAATCGCTATTTCATCAGTGGATCAGAGGCGCGTTTCCCCTTGGTCTCAATTGGCTTTTCATAAAATGTCAGAAATGTCATCATCTTACAGTTCAAATAGGGATCTATCGGATCCAAGCCTTTAATCATTGCCGGTCTGCAAGACAGAATGCCTCTATCGTAATAAGCTTTTTTCAATAACAACACCCAAATTGTTTTTTTTTTAAAGAGGGGCATTAGCAGATCAGATTAATAAACTCTAGCTACGCTGCATCACATAAGTTACATGACATGGGACCATTATACTTCCATGATGGCTGATCAGTTAAACTTGGTAAAACTCCATAGCTTGTGGCCATGAATTTTCATTTCAAATTAAATGAGTATATTGTGTGTAGATATTCTGCTGGATGAGCTGTTGTGTAGGACTGCAGGTCATCCAGGCATGAGACCGCTTGGCTAATTAACTTTTTTTTGTCTTCTAGCAGTGATTGGGATTTGGTCATTTTGTTTATCACCCCAAGGAAGACAGAAAAAGAGGCATTCTGGGCCCGGAGTTCGGTTGTCTTTGTTTCCTCCAGAGCTGTTTTCAAGAATTTGCCATAACTTGAATGTGGATCTTCTTTCTGGGCCCGCCACAAGTCATCATGCAAGTCATTGGCTCGATTTAACCAGATTTTATACCAGCTTTTAATAATAGCAGATCTTCTCTCAATCTCTTGTTGCATAAGACCAAATTCCAATCTCACCAGTGCCAGGGATGCATTCTGAGGTAAACTGAAAACGTTTTTGTACGCTTTTGTTCATAGATTGTCTAAACGTTTTGCATCTTTACCATTTAGGACGATACTATCATAAGCCACTGTTGGCAGTAATTTGGCACCTATAACTGCGAACAGCGACTTGAAATATGGGTCCCTTAACTTTTTTGTAAGGGCACAGGATGCGTAGATTAGGCATTTCCTTTTTTTTCGAGACATTGTTTATGATATTGAAAGTTTAGTCAATCATCTATGTACAGACCCAGATATTTGTAGTTATTGATTACCCCTAAAGCTGTTTCTCCCAGCTTAATAGGGTGTTGATGTCCAAGCCGGTTCCCAATAGTCATGTTTTTTTTTATGATGTTGATTTCCAAGGCATTGTCCTTGGCAACTGTGGATAAGTCATTGCCACAGTATTTAGGAGCAGGTCATCAGCATCGACAAACCCACCTCAAGGGAGCTGCTCACCAATAGGCAACATACCTACTCGTAGGCATTCCTTTGTTGTAGAGCATTGTTGCAGCAATATGTTGTCACATTAAAAAACATAAGCTGCACACAACACTGAGCTTCAAGGGAGAAAGGCAGCCTAACCTCAGCATGCATCTCTCGGGCAGTAAAAGGCACTTCTTTTCATTTCTTCGATCAATTCAGCTGCTCCTTTCACTTAAGATCACCAATCCTTACCATCTCCCGGAGACCAACTCACCCTACCATCCCCTGGAGACCACCCACCTTACTATCCCCAGAAACCGTGGCACCTTACCTTTTCCAGCAAGTAGTTACTGATGTGTCCTCCAATTGGGTCTCCTTTGAAATCAAAGTTTATGTCCATGTATTTGCCAAAACGGCTGGAGTTATCGTTGCGGTTGGTCTTGGCGTTCCCAAAGGCCTCTAGCACACAGTTGGATTTCAGCAGCATGTTCTTCACCCTGGACCACAGACATAGAAATAGTGTGATGTTTAGTACAACCAAGAGACCCTTCAAGTACACTGCACAAAGCCCAGGCATTTAAGAGAGCGCTGAAGTGCCATATAGATAATTAGGGTTCTTGACGCGTTTATAGTTCAAAAGATACATACCTTAGCAGTTATTCAAATGGTTCGAGTTCACATAAATTCACATAATATGTAAATATAAGCAAAATGCCCCATTACTCTTACCTCTCGACCTCGGCCCTCTGGCTGGGGTTGGTAATGGCAGCAATGTATTGCATTATGTACTTGCTGGCTTCTGTTTTACCGGCCCCGCTTTCCCCTGTGAGAAAAAGAAAAGATGGCCAAGCTGTGGTTAGGGAACTTTAGTCACGGGTTGGATTAAAATCAAGAAGAATCAAAGTAAGAGTACGGCTACATCAGATGAAAAAACTCTACCAAGATATTTCCCCCATAGAGTAAAGGCAGTGTTTTGGCAAACCATTTTCACAGAGATCCCTTGTGTCTAAGGAGTGCAAAAACCTACTGGTCAGATACAGAAACTAGTTCCTTGATTTGACCACTGATCTCCTCTCCTGCACTATCTGCACTGGTTGCATCTGATCTTTGGAATCAAACTTGAGGATTCTGGAAGCAGAGTGATATTTATGACTAGCCCTGCCAATGAAGACTTTTTGCACAGTTCAGACCCCACCCTCAGAACCCCTATCCCAAATTTGGCTAGATATTTACACTCAAATTCAAGAATTCTGGAAGCAGAGAGAAAGTTGTGAGTAACAGAAGGGGGCTTAAGTCTAGGCCAATAGATACTTCTTGCACATTTCAGACCCCACCCAGAGAACCCCTTTCCCAAAACTGGCTAAAATGGATTTGAGGTGTTGAGCCTCTTCATCTACAAGCTAGAGTCGAGCACCAGGAGACTGGTCCAACAAGGTGGGGAGAGCGGCACTGGTGTTGTGGAACTCAGCCAATTCAAGCACCAAAAGCACTTCAAGATTCAACTCTGACATTAATTTACCATAGGCATCTGCGAAGGTCAGCGATTCACCAAAATCATATGCAAGAATCAGCAAAACAAAAAAATCCTACATGACGGTTGGCGAACCACCACAATCCTAGGCAAGGGTTTCAGATTTACCACAGTTCTAGGCAAAAGTAGGTTATTGGATGAAATTATAGGATTAGGTTGAGGGCAGGGCGGGAGGACCTGCAGTAAGGGAAAAGTTATCTAAGGGTGGTCGCACGAAATCTAATGGAAATTTTATTTCAACCACTTTAAGGTTAACTCCTTTGTTAGTACAAGCTGTAGCTCCGATCCTTTTACTTTTGAGGAGGAGGATGAAAGAACTCCCTTAAAAAGTGACAGAGGCTTATCCTTTATAATCCTGCATTAGGACTTCAATGTAGTTCTTGGTTAGATGATTGTTGTTCTGCACGTGTAGGGTTTTTGTTATTTTGTGTTCTAGGGGACCATGCACATGATGTAAGGAGTTTACCCATCAAGGCTAATTAACTTCAAGAGACAATACAATAGAATATGTACTACTCAGGACAGCCTTGCGAGATCTCAATTCCCGGAGATGGTTGCCCATTTTGGCTGAACAGTCGGTAAGCATCGGTGACGAGTGGGTGAGGCTTTTCTCCTAGTTGAAGGGACGGACAATATGGCATCTCATTATGATTGGTATGGAGGTGCAGATGCAGGAGATGAAACGTCCATTCTCATGGTTCACCCCATCGAGAGATTGGTCTTCTATCCAGTGGTTCAGTCTTCTTGTGGGATTTTCTATTCTTGCTGGATTTTATTACACGAGGAGATTGGCCTCCCATCCCAGGAGCTTGGACTTTAAGTTAATTGGTGGTCAATTACTTGGATTCAGTTTCTTAAGTGAGGGGCTGTTCATGTGGTCTCTGAGAACATGAGTATTCAATGCATAAGCTTAGGTCTAGTCTATGAGTAGACGAGTCTTCTATGCCTAGGGTTAATCTAGAAGTAGAGGTATTCTTCATATCTGGGGTTAGTCTAGGACTAGATGGATATTCTATGGCTAGGACTAATGTACGCGTACACTGGTCCTCCTTGCCTAGGGTTAGTCTATGAGTAGATGAGTCTTCCATGCATGAGGTTATAGTCTATAAGTAGGTGACTATTCCATGCCCGGAGCTTGTGTAAAAGTACATGGGTCTTCAACACCTGGGTTTAGTCTATGAGTAGATAGATATACCATGTCAGGGGCACATGGGTCTTCCACAGCTGGTGTTAGTATAGGAGTGGGTGGGCCGTCCATGCCTGGAACCGGTCTATCAATAAATGACTCTGACATGCCTGGTGTTAGGTTAGGAGTAGATGGGCCAGTCATGCAGGGGTTTAATCTCGGAGTAGATGGGTCTTGCATGCCTGGGACTTGTCTATCAGTAGATTTGGCATACATGTCCAGTGTTAGGCAATGAGTAGATGGGTCCTCTATGCCAGAGGTTATTCAAGGACTACATGGATTTTTCCATATCTGGGGTTACTCTAGAAGTGGATGAATCTTCTGGGTCTGGGGCTGGTCTATAAGTAGATGAGGCTTGTCCATAAGTAGATGGGTCTTCCAACCCAGGGGTTCATTCTCTGTAGAGATGCATCTTACACCCATCTGGTTCGATCTATGAGGAGATAGATATTCCAATAGTCCATCCCTGTAGGTTTCTGTTCTATGGTGATGTAGGTGATTTATTTTGTGTGACTGGTCTCGTCATCCCTGTATAGTTTGTATTGCTAAAAGTCGCTGACAGTGCCTCATTTTCATTAAAAAAAATGGAAATGTGGATTTTCATTACCAATGTCCAAGTGGCTTTATTCAACTTTCCCTCTGAACCAGGACACATGTCTGGGTAATTGTGAGAGCTACAAATAACAAACTGTAAGCCAAATACATTCCTGAACATTATACTGAAGCAGAAGCAGGTACATCTCTTCCCAAGTAAGACTTGAATAGTCACCTACCTGAAATGACAATGCAGGTATCCTGGCACCTCCTCTTCATGGCCTTGTAGGCAGCATCGGCGATGGCAAAGAGGTGTGGAGGGCGCTCGTACAGTTCACGACCCTTGTACTGCTCAATGGTTTCCCGGTCATAGATGTTCAGGGTCTTGTAGGGGTTGACGGAGACTACCACCTCCCCAATGAAAGTGTAAATGCGCCCCTTTTCAAATCTGTGGAAGACCAAGCAAGACGTGAGTGAGGAAAAGAACTGGAGTAAAAGCAATCTTCAATGTGACTGTATAATAGATGAGGTTGTAATATCTCCCACAGAAAATCTTGCAACACCTCAATTTTAAATTACTTTTTTTGCGCTCTATTCAAAAATCACTTTGCACGTTTAGTAGTGGGCTAATACACTACTCCAAATCTAATCCTATTATTGTCAAACGTTAGTAGGTCAGAAGTCTGGCATCATAGTTTGTAAAGTTATTCTTACTTTGCAAATTCATGTAGCAAAAATTTGCCCCGGTTATGCCATCACAGTGCAATCAATCTCCATAAACCATATTGGATCCCGGCCTGTGATGGAACATTCTGAACGGTTTGGAAAGTCACAGAGCGGTGAAGCTATGCTTCGAGATTATGGCTGGATACCGGAGTAACCTCTAGATCACATTTTAAGTCCAGCAGGGCTGATTTTGCATTTCACGCTTGTGAGCTCAATCTAATAACTACCATTGAATTGAGTCATAATTATACCATATATTTCTTTTTAAATAGTTTAAAAGCCAGCAGAAAATTTAGTTTGTGGCAATAGCTACATAAATGGTGACAGCAATTAATGCTCATTAACACATACCACAAAGCATAGAGCACTCCAGCATATAGCAACCTAACCCAACTATGATGTGTAGGTAATCCAAAAACTATTGCATATAGTTACTGCACATATATATTTTTCTAATTTATCATTTTGTAGTCAGCAATTGGCTTCACCTCCTCTGGTGGATTTGCCATTCTGCTTTTATTAAAAAAACAAACGTATGCTTATGCAGTCCTTGTTCGCAGGTATAATAATAAAAATCATCATCATCCAGCATCACAACCTATGAGTATTCGCATCATGGGTATCCATCGGCACCCTTCACCAGCATGGATAATGTTAATTTTCCTTTGGTGGGCCTTGTTAATCCTCCGTGCTTGTGCACTCTGTAGCAACTCCTGATATTTGCAGATTTAGACCATGGTAAAGTTGGCAGGGCAGAGCCGGCTTCAGCACAGGTGGCATCCAGTGCAATAAGCTTTTTTGTCCCCCACTCCCCATCATATGACCTTCCCCATGGATTCCCTCACTACCACTTGGCAAAAGTGCCCCTCATCTCTCCATTGACCCTCTCTCAAATACATTTAATTTGTTTAAAAGAGCTGGTAAAAGCTGGTTTTACTAATCCACTAAGGTAGCCACATGAAATACAGATCTGTTCTTTGCAGCAGGTCTATTAGCCCTCTGCACTACTTTATGGCGAGTCACAACTGCTAGACAAAACGCCGACCTCTTTCTCAATCACAAACATTACTCAGAAGAGTTGTCATGACATTTTTATAGGTGCCTGTAAGCTGGAGGCACAAGGAACTATTCAGCAAGTGCATTTAAATCGTGTGTTATTGGTAAATACAACGCCCCCTCCAGGTCAGAGCCCAGTGCGGCTGCACCGTTTGCACCACCTTAAACCAAACCCTGTGGCGCGGTCGGAATTGTCCATAAATTTGGCCAGATAGCCCGGCTAAGCAACTCAAACACAATAGCTACTTCTTCTCCATTGGAGACCATTAATAACAATGTTACTGGTCTACAGGTCACCCAAAGCAAATACTTTGAGGCTGCAATAGATTATATACTCCCATTGAGACTACTGCATGGTGCAAATACCGATAAGGTGCAGTGAGGTATTTATCCAGTCAAATAAGTTGCACCTATTTGGAGTTTTGGAGGGCAAAGCGAGGCATTATACGGGTAGTTGGTATTTATTGAACTTGAAATCTGGACTTTTTGTTGCCTTTTTACTGCCTAATTTCCATCACCCTTGCTGCCTTTAAGAACAATATTTTACTATTTAGATTGACGAGGACTGCAAAACTGAAGCAAAGATTGAAGAACCCAAATCTTGCAACGAGGATATTTTGTTACCTCCTTAGTTTGATTTTTTTCCTCCTGCCTTTACATGATCTGTTTTGTTGATCAAGGGTATCTTTCATACTCGGGGGAAATAAATATGCAGATTGTTGTCCCTTTGTTGAAAGTTAAGAAATTCTGTGGCGGATCAAACAGTGCAAAGATGAATAAATATTGTAGTAAGAATTGGCATAAAAATTGGCTTAGACTTAATATGGTAAAAAGCATGCTATTAGTGGTGGGCATTGATCTTGTACTAACTAAAACTAATTATATGCACTGGGGTTTTAAAATTGATATTGACATCTAAAATAATGATCAAGTTAAGACTTTAGGAATGATTTTTGATTTACTCATGCCTAAATGGGTAAGCCAAAGACACACAATTGATGGACGGAATGCAGAACAAATCAAAACATTCATCCCCAGTCAAGAGGTCTGGGTTAAATCCATCATTCTTTTGCTCACCATGCCACCACAGTTTAGACCTGGCCCTATGCAAATCAGTCTTGACCCTGAGCCTCATGAGAACAGTCCAGCCAGAACTGCCAAGCCAGGTCCTCCCTGGACCGGAAACACGCATCCAATGACCGGTTTCGGGGTTTCACGACTGATGAAACCCCGAATCCGGTCCTAGGATGCTTGTTTCCAGTCCAGGGAGGACCTGGCCTGGCAGTACGGGCTGGACTGTTCCCATTGGGCGCAGGGTCAAGACTGATTTGCATATGGCTGGGTCCAAACTGGAATGGCGTAGCGAGCAAAAAAATGATTGATTTAGTCCCAGATCTTTGTACTGGGGTAAATGTATGAAATTGTTCTGCACTCTTTCCATCAATTGTTCTTTTTGTAAATAGGTAAGACAGCGATACGGATGCAGCTCATTACCATTTTTAAATGTTTTGAAGAGTGCAGCATCTCCTTGACAACGAAAAGACAGCTAAATTGGCATGGGCTATAGTGGGGTGTAAAATAGAGCACTGTAATGCATTGTTGGTAGAGACAACCAAAATAAACCGATTCAAACTGCATGTAGCTCAAATCTCAGTGATGAGAGCAGGGGTAACAAGCACAATAAGACATGCACTGGTTTCCAGTTCAGGCCAGGGTTTCATTTGAAATCATAAATATCATCAATTAAGCGATTTATGGAAATGCCCTGGATAGTGTTAGAAGTTGGCTTTCTATACATGCCTCAAGCAGATAGCTGCAATCTTCTGGGAAACAACTTTACTTGTCATGCCTAAAACAAGTCATGCACATGCTGGAGGACCTGTGCTCCCAAATCAGGCAAGAAGTCTATGGAATGAGCTCCCTGATCAGAAGAATCTCACAAATGAAGAATCTTAAGACTCAGTTTTTTAAGTGATCCTAGTATGCAGTCAGGGCTCCTGTACCTTAGGGTTCACCAGCTTAATAATGACTATGCTGGTGGATGATGGATGGTGGATGGAGGGTGACGAATAGTGGATGATGATGATAAACTCTAGCTAGATATACTGCAGATATTCTCTTAGCGCCGAGATGCCCAAGGGCCTTCGTTCGTGCTCTATAAATGCTGTTAATAAATAAATAAATAAATGAAAGATAAACGATGATGGGCAATAATGATGCTTCATCAGTATCAATCACCATTAACCCTAATTTGCTATATTGTAAGCACCACAAACAAATTGAACTGTCTTTTCTCACTTAAGTAATAGTTTTTATCATGATCTAACTAGGATCTGCCAATATTTCCCACAAGAGGGCAAGTCTAGTATCTAAAAAGTGATAGGTATTAGAGGTGGATGGGCAGCTTGGAAGATGCACTCATGAACTATTGCAATATATTTCATGGTGCACCGAGATGTGATCCTCCAACTGCACTTTAGAGGCAGGCAGTAAGGGCCAGATGCATCAAAGGGTTTTGCCCATTCTGTGTCCATGGGAAAATGTGTTCATGCATATGGCCCTTAACGTTTCAAGTGGGAAACGTACATAGCCAGAGGTGCTGCTCAGGTTACCGAGACCTTACAGGATCGGAAAGCAGCCATAAACCCAAGGTTACACCAATATTAAGCTCCGAAATTTGTCATATAAACTAAAGCGTTGTCAGTATAGCTGATACAATGCCTCCACATGTCATACAACCAAGTGCCCTCTGGCACCAAAGATATAACATCAATATTAACTAAACCCGACTCAGCATTAATTATAACCAAAATACTAACTTTACATTTATTCAGGAAAATCAGTCATTTTGACCCCCAAGTATCAGTTTGGCATTTCCTGACAACACACACATTTTCTACTCAAAACCCAACGTTTATTTTCGGTAAATAAAGTAATTTCCTTCCAAACAAAAGTAGATCATTTTTGTTACTTAACACCTTTTTTATTTAGTATTTTATTAAATCCACAAGTTAGCCCACCAAATATCAAGGTATCATTTTTATCAGGTGCTCGCGTGCTCCCCACAGACAGCCTTGCATATTTGCGTATCGCAATCACATGGCAGGAGTGCCCATCATACGCTAGGAGTTGGAAAGCAATGCTGGGGATTTCCATATTGTGTCAGGTTGCTTATCAGAAACAATGAGCTGCCACCAAATGCCAGCAACAGAAGACCTGTGGTAGGCCAAGGAGTGACACACGAATGCCTATAATATGTCACGGATAGACACGGAATGCCAGCACCACCATCATGTCAAAAATGCCTATTTTATGTCAAGGTGGGCCATTATATGTCAGGGACACAAAAAATGTCTAGAGGAACTATAATATACGTAGAAAAGACAGACAGACAGACACACACACACACCTCTGCTCTTGCCGAAGTAGCTCTGAAGGGAGCGTCCAAGCCAGCAGTCAAGTCGAGAAAAATCCCCAATATCGAGATAGGCCAGTCCACTGCTGCTTAAAGGGACACATGGCGTTCAAGCCACAGGGTCAAGCTGTAACAGCTGTGTGGTGCAAGATATGCCTTCTGCAAGTGACCCGTTGAAGCACGTCTGTGATAGGGATTGGAGCTGTTGCCTTATTATTACCACTGCCTTCTACTAACAACGGGGCAGTTTGAGTAGGTCGTTGCAATAGTCCAGGCCTGGTCTGTAATAGCCATCTGAGGGAGGCCAAGTAGATGCTCACACCGACTATCATCGTTTAGCTGTTTGTTTTTTAAGGTTGTGATGGAGAGATCTGCGCTGAAAGTACTGGAAATGTATTATCTGAGACAATTTACAAAATTACATTTTCAAGAAACGCATCAATGGATTCATACATGTGCGCATCTAATCATGTAGCCAAGTCATCTAATCATGTTGTCAGTCAATAATGATCCCAGGAGATCAAAGTTCCATTCCAAGCTACTCTGCAAATGGTGTGATCCTGGGCAGATCACTTTATGTGGCTGTGTTACTTCCCATCTTTTGCCAATGCCTACAACTATGCTAACCTCAAGCGTTACATTAAAATATAATTACATTTAATGTAGGATTGAGTAAGCAATAGTAAAGTAGAGCTCATCCAGAGACTGTTTGAAGAGAGCAGGCGGGGAACAAATAGATTGGATTGGCTCAGTAGCCAACATCTGCCTCACATCCAAAATGTACCTGCTTTCAGAATCCTTTTTCAAGCAGTCACAAGTTATTTACCATTTCTTTTCGCGAAGAAACCTGCAAATACATCCATTCCACGCCATATCAAAACGAAACCAGAAAGTAGAAGCAGATCATGGAATATCAAAGACAGAGGCAGAATGTGGGAGCAACCTATAGAATATCAAAAACAAAGCCAGAAAGCAGAAGCCGCCTATGGATACCGAAGAAAGAGTCAGAATCTGGAAACCACCTATGGCAGACCTAAGGAAGCTAAAGAACGAGGATGGGTTCAACCCAGATCTGCGACTGGGGTTGAGTGTCTGAAAAGTTTCGGCCGGGCGTTGGCTTGGGGTGGGGGCGCCATTTTTCAAAATGTATATTATCCTTTTAAAAGCACCTGCTGCCACGTTCCAGGCCTCCAGCAATTTTCAAACATCAATTAAAATGTCAAGATAACTCTGGTGATTAAGAGTCTTCCTGGAAAGAGACTGGAGGTTTGTTTAGTGGATGTTTTGACTCATCCTAATTTAGTGCAGTGGGTTAAAATACCTGCTGCTGGGAACGTGTAGCATGCAGAGAAGGAAGTGCATATAATGTAAATAGGTCAGTGGGGGTTACTGCTTCTGTAAGAGAGCTCCTTTCATAACGTCATTTATAGTCAAAATCCTATAATATAGAACATTACGCTATTAACTGTCATCCTAGATCTGCATGCAAACTGCATTAGAACATGTTAGAGCTATATTTTTTTTGTCCAGTCTTTCATCATTCTAGCATTGTGAAAAGGGTGCCATTGAGTAGAAAACAATGATGTTATGTGCTAAATTATGATGTGTGTTTTTCCAGAACACAGACCCTTAAACTATATTGCCTACCTGTATTGATGACATGTCACTCCTACACTACACCTTGTAGTCCTGTTGATGTAACATTTCCAATACACCGATTTACACACACATGATTGTCTCTGTGCAATTTGTGTGGTGTAAAGTGCTCTGACACTTTACACTGGTATAAGTGGTGCAATAAAACTAAGACAGTAGTTATGGAGACTTGAGGGGCACTGTTAAAGGGTGCTAGTGAGGGAATCTGTGTCTGAGGTGGCCATTGGGTGTGGGGGGCGCCAACAGACATTGTCACACAGGCCGCCACCAGCGCTAAAGCTGGCCCTGAGATTCAGTGCTCTGTGATCATTATCTCCTTGTGTTTGCTTTGTTGGCCCCAAGTTGGCAGGGTATGCCCAGACGTGGGGCGCTTGCTCACTTTGCCACTGGATTCAAGCTAACCTGGCTGATGAGTGGTGTTACCCCAAATTCGGTCCCAGGATGCTGGTTTCCGGTCCAGGGAAGACCTGGCCTGGCAGTTGGGGCTGGACTGTTCCCATGAGGCACAGAGTCCAGACGGAGTTGCATGTAGCCTGGTCTGAACTGGGGTGGTGAAGTGAGCTAAAGAACAATTATGGATTCAACCCAGATCTGTGGCTGGTGTGTGGGTCTTTAAAGTTTCAGCGTTCTGTCCATCATATCCTTGGGTTTGCTTTATTATACCCCAGGAACAGTCATAATGCTGAAGAAGACATTGGAATATCAGTGTAGAGAGCCAGAATGAGGCAGTCAACTATGGAAAAGGTAGACAGCTGTATTGCCAGAGGAGCCCATGGATTAACAACGAGAGAAGCAGAATGCGGACGATGCCAGTTTAATACCAAAGACATAGCCACACTATGTGGTACGTTTGTGCCATATCTAAGACACAGCCGTAATGTAGGAGCAGTCAATGGAATACTGAATACAAAGCCACAATGTGGGGAGTCGACATGGTATACCAAAGACACAGCTATAATGTGGGATAAGCTTGTGGCATACTTAACCCTTTCGATGCTGGTGACGAGCTCAGCTCGTCATGATGCACGGTTGAGCTGTGCTGATGACGAGCTGAGCTCGTCATAAAAGCACCAAAATCACCACTTTCCAGCACAGGAGGGGAAAACGCCCAGCAGCCATGTGGTTAAGACACCGCCATAATGAAGAACCATCTATGACATGATCAAGACAGACTGACAGACAGACTTTGGGAGTCTGTGTCATACCCAAAACTGAGCTAGAACGAGGAAGAGAGCTGACATACAGAATGGGAGAGAAGACTGTGACGTGCTCCAGGCAAGCGTGCCAAACAAAGCCTCCAAGGTGGAGCAGCCAGTGCCATGCACACATGCAGACTTGCCTCTCACCCACCAGTATTTTGCAATAGGACGTCTTCAGTTTTATGAGCTGGCACCTGAAACAGAAGCCATGCCCAACTCCCTCAGGCACACACACCCAGGTTTGAGCAACTCTGCCAGCCACTTCATAAAGTACACATAAGGCAGGCCGCCCACTTTGCTTTGAGACGACTCGAAGGCTTAAGAATTTGGATACACACTTTATAGGTTAATCTGCAAACTGAATGGATCTGGGGGTGCAAGATTGTGGGGCTGAGAGCTGAGAGAACCTGGAGCATCTGCCATCTATAGATTTCAAGGGCTCAGCAGATTAGGAGAGAAGTAGAGAATCATATTCAGCAATTCACCACCAGGACTGGCTGGCATACAAAGCTTTCTCCTCAATGAGTCATGGCACAGAGGACAGGCGCGAGATTGACAAGCCAATAGATCTCTAGGAATCATTGGCTTTGAAGACACAGGGACACCGAGCCACTCGCCTCCAGGAACCACTCACTCCAAAGGCAAGACCTCATACCTTTCACAAACCTTTACATCTATGAATCAAAGGTTAGAAAGACTGCCTCAGAGAACCAGGTACTCCAGCTCCTGTAATCACAGGTCCAGGATACAGGGAGGGGCGCAGGACATATTTTACCTACAGAAACCAGTGAGTAAAGATTTAAGCAAAATTTTTCAAAATCTTCCATTTACAGTATTTAAAGTTACACAATACATCAGGGTCCTTGGCCCTTCCCGCAATAGATGCCACAGTCCAATGACACAGAAATACCAAGTTTGTTATCTCTCATAAACACAAGCTCAGATACTTGCAGCTGGATTCACTGCTCTTTACCTCCCACAATCACAAGTTGAAGATATCGCAGGAAAGGAGTCCTTCAACCAAGCAACTGCAGGCTCAGAATCAATCACACATTCAGCATACAGGCAGAGGGATTCAACACCTTCACTGCTGGTAATCACAAACTCAGGATGCAGCAGCGCGATTCAATGCCATTTACCTGCAGCAATCAAAGTACCAGGACCTAAGCAGAGAGAAGCAAATCCGTTTGCCTCTAGTAATCACAAATTGTGAATATACGCATAGGAGGGATAAACGCCTTTTGACTTTAGCAATAATATCTCCAGAATATAGGGAAGGGGAAACTAAGCCTTGCACCTTTCGTAAACACAAACTAAGGATACATGCACAGGGATTCAATGCCTTTGACTTTTAGCAAATATTGTCAAAGAAAATGGGAGGAGATGAAAGTCCCTTTCACCTCCAGTAAACAGAACCTCAGGATATATGCAGAGGACGGTTCAACGCCTTGTGCCTCTAGCAATCATAGCACCAGGATGAAGCACCTGGAAATAAAGCCTTTCACCTCTAGTAAACATCAGCTCTGGATACAAATACAGGGATTCAATGCCTTTCTAACGTTCGCTGAGTATAGGCGGAGGGAAACACAACCTTCTTGCTTACAGTAAACACAAGTCAGACACATGCAGATGGGTTTAATGGCTTTCACCGCTAGTAATAGCAGGATTAGGGATATACAGTATTTAATCTCTGGTGGCCACTGACTCATGATATGAGGACACCAAGCCTTGTACCTCAAGGAATCCCTGGCTCAGACAAGTGCCAGAATTAGGAGTACCTCTAGGAATCTCTAGCTCACGAGATGAGTGAAGGGATTTAGAAGGTTTCACTTCTTGGCAGAGTGAAACAAAGCAATTGATCCCTGCGCTGGCCTGTACCGAAGATTTCAGCAAGGACGGAGGCAGTAATCCCTAGATCGAATGTCCATCTGTAGGATACAGTACACAACGCTTTCCATCCAGAAACTGCTCAGGCTTTAAAAAGGCGTACGGATAAAAAGATTTACCTATGGGGAAATTGACTCAACACAGACGGCAGCGGTTGGGCATTCGCCTCTTTGAACAGGTGGAACATGGAGACATGCTATTTCAGTTCTATGGTCTTACCAGGTGTTAACTACAGAGTCTGGTGATAGTGTTACTTATTGGGTTTAATCCGTACAGTTCGGACTTGGGCTAATCTGTTTGGATGAAAGGGATCCCCTGCACCACTGGGACCTAGGATTTTTGTTGTCACTTAATCATAGCACAAAACGCTGGAACAAAAACATTAAAAATATACAACTTAAGAACAGCAGATAATGGGGAACCTAAATGACACAGTCAAAAGATTGCCAGCTGAATGTATAAATCATTGTCCATATTACAGTAGATAGCATCGCTTCAACTATAAATTAATAAAGGACAGAGAATTTCCATTACTTAATTGTATTTATTTTTTGTTTATTAATTTTTTAATAGTAAGATTGCTCCATAGTCATGCATCACAAGGGTAAAAGAGGTGACCTCCCACCCCCCGCATCTCCAACACTTCATTTATTGCATCCTGGGAGCATATTATTTGCCCAGTCTTGAACCTTGGAATGATTTAACATTTGTAAAACTGGTAAAGAAAGACAGTCCAACAACACTAATTTGTCCACTTAAAATCTAACTTCACCATTAGAGGGGATTTTAAAATAAAATTCATTTGAGTGTAAACAGTATATTTCTATGTGCTCCAAATCCAAAGTTATCACCTATTTAATGCAATAACGGAACCCAGTGTTAGTTAATAACAGTGGAAAAACAACTTTAGGAGTTTTCAATGATAGGATATGTAAAACTTAAGAACATATGTCCTACTTTTTAAATATAACATACCCTGCCTAATGAGCCTTTAGGGCCCATCTTAGGGGTGAACTGTATGTATTTATAAGGAAGGTTTAGGCCTGGCAAAAAGTCTATTTTACCTGGCCAAAATGGCAGTTTAAACCTGCACTACGGGCTGCAGTGGCCGGCCTAAGACATATTTTAAAATGCTACTTAAGTAATAAAATGCATGCTGCAGACCTACTAGCAACATTTACCTTACAGGCCCCTGGGTACATGTGGTATGATTTACTAGGGACTTCAAAGTAAATTAAATGTGCCAATCAGGTGCCATACAATATTCCCATGTTTGTCTGAGACGGAACAAGCAATTTAGCTCTGGTTGGTACGGAAGAATCGCAGAGTCCTAATGCCAACAAAAACTGGTTCAGCAACAGAAGGCAAAAAATCTGGCAGAGACCCTGCAAAAAAGACCAGGTACAACAAACATGTGAAAATGTGATAAAGAAACTTCAAAATTAAAAAAGTATATATCACTGCAATGAAAGGCATTGTTTTTAAAGTGACAGTTCTCAAACATGAACTTGGAAAATTCATGCCTTCCCAGCCCTAACAGCAATGCCATTAGTGAAGAAAGTTTTCATGTGCACCTTCTATGTGGCCAAGATTATTAATGTACATGTAAAAGCAATATAGTTTATTATATCAAACACAAGAGGCTCTGTACAATGCACATCCTGAACTCCTATATTTCAGGGTGCTCTCATGTGAGAATGAAGAAAAATGAGGCAAAGTTAAATAAATCTATTTCCTAGGATCACACTTTGGTCAAGTGGAGAAGCAGAGATTGATCCTTGCTTCTAAGCACTCATAACATAACAGACTAAAAGCATAAGGAGATTGTGAGGTCTAAGATTCTCTGTCATTCCAATTCAATAATCAATTACTTCCTTTATACATCTGACTCGCCAAAGTTAGTGATAGCTCGCAGAAAAGGCTCACCCTAGGGTGCTCTAGAGGGACAGCGGCTCAGATACAGCATAACACAGTAGGGTCAGATCTATGATTCTTCAACAGACTAGGGGTTTAGTTAGAGGGTGGTATGGAATATTACCCTAAAAATAACATCAACTCACTGTGCCCACTATGTACATGCTTTGCTTCCCCTGGATTCCCCTTCCACCCCCATTCCCCTCACTCACACCCTTCTAGCATCAATGCGACCCTCGCCACACCATGGACCATACTTTTTGATCCTTGGGAAAATGTTTTATATGGTTACCTTGAGGATACTGCAGAAGTCAATATTGTTGGTCCGTATTTGTGAAGGTCGATCTCAGTCAGAAAATTGTATTTGGCGAGGCCTCTCCTAGTATACTGCTTTCAGCGAAGCCTCTCCTACAACATTGAGTTTGGCGAGGCATCGCTTGGAATAATGTGCTATGTGAGGCCTGACATAGAATTCTGTATTCAGTGAGACCTCGTCTAGAATACTTTGTTTGGGAAGGTCTCCCCTGAAATACTGTGTTCTGTAAACCCTGCGATAGAATACTGTGCTCGCCGAGCCCCAGGCTAGAATACTGTGTTCAGTGAAGTCTTGCATAGAATACTGTGTTTGGAAACTCCTTGACTAGAATACTGTGTTCAGAGAGCCACTGACTAGAGTGCTGTGTTTGGTGAGGCCACATCCTGCTGAGGACTAATACAGAGCATAGACCATCTGGAGCATGGCCCTCAACCTTTTCTGTAATACAAGGCACTTATGTTCAGTAAAAACATCGAAAGCTACTATCATCATCAGTGTTGTAATAGTGACAACATCAATCAAGATTACATTAGTGACCACCCAGGCAAGGTTATCCGCTGTGATCACCTCGGTGCATCCGGCAGGGTCTCCAGCAGCAATGTAAAATAAGCTTTATTCATTTGGAATGCCTCTGCATGGGTTATACAAAACAGCCATAGCCTCAAAGCACCGAGGTAGTAATAAGTCTCTGCAACTCCACATTATTTATCACTCAAAGATCAGCTTTAGGCAGTGCTTAATTTGTAAAATATTAAGTGCCCGGGCTCTGACCTGGAGGCCACTGCAGCTTGCACCACCCATCGCCTTTGTCATCGCTGCCAAAAAAACTACTGACCATCTCTCTTGCATGTAAATGCAACAGTTCAGATTATCCCAGGTCCCCAAAGCTAAAGGAATGACTGGGGAGGTAGGTATTAGCAATCTTAATGTTTATTGTATACCTAAACAACCGTTGTTCTGCTCATCTCTAAATTAGATGAGCAGCGCTACCATGTGGTAGTCTGTTCTGTGTATGGTGTTGACAATTATGTGCCGTGCCGAGCACCAGAAACCAATTAAGTGCCGGTGCTGAGCACCAGAAAGCACTAGCTCAAATTATGCACTGGCTTTAGGTACAAGATAACAACTATTTGCAAAGTAAACATTCACCCTGAAGGGTATATTGGAGCTGAAACAACAATGTTTATTGTTACCCAAGTCAATAGTTGGAATTGTTGAACTGGAAATTCAATATGGAAATTCTAATGTTTTTCTCCAAACATCAGCACACGAGTGCTGAACATAAACACATTTTGGTCCTGAAGTTTTGTTATACATATATTAATTCAACCAAGTAAACACTTCTACTTTAGTAGACTGGACTGCACACAGGAGAGCTACTTACACGCAACTGAAGAGCTAAACGTACACTACCAAGATGGAAGCTTAGTGCAGGGCAGGGATGCACTCGCCTTACAGCTGCATAGTGTGGAAGGGAGAGCGGTGTTGGGGTGGGGTCGGTGTAATTCCATACCTCTGAGGCATGAATGCAATGGGAGAGGTGGGTAAGGTCCTAGAACAAGGGGTTTAAGCAAAGTCATCTGAGGGGGAGGAGGCTGGGCACTGCCAGGAAGGCGTTCATTGAAAGGATGGCAAATGAATGGAACAAGATGCTTTCCCTTGGTGTGCTCAGGGAAACCTTTTGTTTCCATTGACGGCTCCCGCCCCTGGGTGCATTAATCACACTCTGGGAGACTCGCCCCGCCTGCCCATGATGGCCCAGCCCATGTCTGCTCAGATTGTGGTGTCTATCCGACACTGCGGCAGCGCCAGTTTGCAAACAGTGTCTGAAAACAGATAAGGGCTGCTAACCCTGCATACTTTGTCCCTTTTCTGCCTATTTTACCAAAGTTCAGGGTCACCGCCTCACATGAGCTATTAACCCAGGTTTCTGTCCTGCAATTCTTGTGAGTCACCAGCGTTGTGGTCTCCACCGCCTCTGCTGGGTGGAGGCCATTCTCTGCCTTCCTGTAAAGAGATTTCCAATTCTACTCCGGAGCCCCTCTCTTTAGCTCTATTATGATATTTCAGTTGAATTCTTTGCTGAACAAGATTTTCCATTTGAACCGTCTTCAATGGCTCCTTTCCTCTCAAGAAAGGATATTTGGATGTTTACGCTTCTCCATACAAGACCCGAGTTTAGGCCCCCAGCCTCTACCCCGCCTCCAGTCTGTCTTCACCTTCCTTCGAATGTGGCCTCCATGCCGGGGTTCAGCATGGCCGGACTGGCCAGGACGGGCGTCGGGCGTTTCCCCGTGGGGCTGGAAGTGCGGGGGCCGGTTATGTTATTGTGAGTCAGTTCTGCAGCAGTGCTGCAATATCGGCCCCCAGTAACAAAAGCAGCAGTGCGTCATACTTGCACAGGTTACCAGTCCAGGCCTGGGGCTCTGCACTGCAGATGGAGGCTCTCTGGTGGTGGACACATTGGGAACGCAGCCTCCATATTCCTGCTGGTTGTCACCCTCCCTCCCACCCAAACATCCCTCCGACAATCCACAAGGCCTTATCACATGGCTCTGATACTTTTTTCCATCATATCTGCTTATGGTTACCAGATGACACTCTTGTACCACTGGCCTCATACTCCGACTCTGGGCTCTCACTGGACAACCCAGTGCTTTACGGGTTGTGTCCCACGTCCCTTTGAGTACACCTGTCAATCAAAAGGGTTAGTAGAGGGAAAACCTGAGCTGGAATATGGTGCCTTACGCGTCATATTTCTCTACACCCATCTCTGGTGGCTTTTAAAACCTCTCCTTCCCTGCTGTACTTTTTCATGGGATTGGTAAGGCCTGTCTGCGTTGGCAGCATTAAACCTAAAAACTTGGAGGTAACGGGTAATTATCTGCCACTTGAAGTGTCTGTGTTAGCTGGAACCATGCACGGACTGACACACGATACTACATTGGCTCAGAGCTTTTCGTAAAACACACGGGTCTTTAGCCAATATATCTGGGGAACAGACCTATAAAACGCAGTGTTCAGTCCCACTGTATCTCAAACACACTAGGCATGTATCCCCACTGGAACACTGAACTGGAATTACTTGCATTTCAAAGGCTGATTTTTACTTCTAGTCCAGTCCAGCACCACAACATCCCTCTTTAATAGGTCCTGCTATTTAGAAATGTTGAGGCCCTTTGTTTGTTTTTAGGAAGAGGTGTGGCGCCGCGGCTAGGGCAACTGACTCCGAAATCTGGGGATCACGGTTCCATCCCCGGCACCCGCACCTTGTGACACTGGGCAATAGCTTGCTTAATCTTCCCGACGGCCCCCAGCACCTAGGGACCCTTACAGGTGATTGTGCGCTTTACAAATGCGGATTATTATTATTATTAGTTTTCCAATATTTGTGCCTTGAGCAGCACTTCCCAGGATCGTAATATTAGATCTTTTCAACTTTTTACAAAATACTAGGGAAGTTGTTAACTGTCCCCAAAGTAGCCCAGGGCTCAAGTTAGCATAGTAAGTAAGCCTCTTAGAATATTTGGGAGAAGATGCACTTTCCCTAAACATTCTAACTCTGGAGTTAGAATAGTAAATTTACTTTCTAGTGTTCATAAAACCCTCACTAAAATGTCATCAATATCCTCTGCCTCACATGCAGTAATCTGTATCAGGCGGGTGTGGGATACCGAAAATCACGGCAAGCTTCACACAAACGCAGTGTCCACTTGCTGCGTCTCTTAATTGGCATGCTCAAAATTAGCCCCAATCTCCCACAGAAAAGAATAAATCTCCTTCAAGGAGAGTATTTATTTCACTATAAATTTGGGAAGAATCATTAGGAATGGAGAAACAAGCTGGATAGCGCACAACCCATAATGAAGGTGCCAATGCCCCGGTGATGTACTTCTACACCAGTGTAGAACAAGTCCGACATCTAGTGAAGGCCAAGTAAGGTTGAAAGCCATCGTCAACCAGAGGATCACATGAAAAAGTTTTGTTTTCTTGGTTTAGTTACAAGACAAGGTAGGATCCAAGCTCTAGTCACACAAGCACATCACCATTCAATGTTTACTCCCAAATTGCCTTTGACAGTCTATTGAGAGGCTGCAAAATCCAAAAGACGAATGCTCGAAAGCAGCTTTACCTATAATGATCACAATGTTTCCTCTACAGGTATATTTATCACTGTGATGGTGTACGTCCACCCTGGATAAGTCAGCAGTATCCCCAATGCAAATTCAGCACTGGTGTCCCGCCTTCGCAGACCCGGGAGGTGCAAGTGCTGACCATTTTAGGTGCCAACAACATCAAGGATCATAGGATGAACTGTCCTTTGTACTTTCTGAAAAACATTGGCATTTAATGTGCATTATGGAGGTCTACACTGTTTTAATTGGTTTAAATTCTCATTTGAAATAATGATTCACATCATGTACTCTCCTTCCTTAGAGTGGGCCATCTTGTGTGTATAACACGTGTATAAAGAAAGGTCTCCATAATATAGTAAAGTACAACCAGATCATGAGAAAATAGTCCAAATGTCTTAACACCACCATTGAGTTCGAATCAGGAGACTGCCCCTATTTATGCTGATACTTATATCAAACACTGATAGAACTGTTGAGATGGCACCTGTAAGGGTATGCAAGCATGAAAATGTGTAACACTGAATATTATCTCCTCAAATTATAAACCATCTAAAACTGTTCTTTGAAAATAACTCTAATATACCTGATCCTGTGCATGAGCCGCCTAGCTTGCCTTCGGGCAGAGCACCTAGCTGAGCGATGGAGGAAGTGGTGAGAGTGACCGGTCTGCAAAATTAGGTTTAGCTGTGGTTGCAATTCTCCATAGGTTTGTTGTTATGTTTTGTCATTTCTATTTTGCTAGAGGCAGTAATCCACCAGCTTAGTCTGTGCCACTGATATATGTGGGATATAACTAAAGGAACATTGAGCACAGCACTCCACACTGATGCATCATCAGACGCACGGAGAAGAAACACAGCGCCAAGTCCTTGTGCTGCTCTCGCGGGTCACCAATCAAGACTTCTTCCCACTGCATACACTAGACATGGACGAAAACAATAACACTAATATTCTGGATGAGAGGGATGTGGCATGGATAGTGGAAGGCCTGGAGGGAGCGAAGGGACGCAAATGCCAAAGTGTGTCTCAAGGATCCAAGAGTGAATACTGTCAGGAGCAAAATCAGCAGGAGACACAAGCTTCAGCCTGTCTCTCACGATTGAGGCTGCCAGATCTACACATACAATCTTGATATTACCTATATGCACGGATGCGTATGTGCATCTGGCTAGCATCAGACTCATGATCCTAGACTCTCACACACAGTAGACCATCCACTGAGGTGTCTGATGTACTTCACCTTGTCAGGTCAAAGCTCACAGAAACTTTGATTAATACGACAAGTGTACTTTAATTATCCAATAAATGTATTCAGTTCTTGTCTCTGCAATTTCCCTTCGAATTTTGTGATATGTTGTAACTTGGTGTATTTAACTGTTTAGGTTTGATGGTGAATATATTAATACCTGCAACATACAGAAAGGGCTGTGGGTATGTTTGCTTCAGCTACTAGATTTTTTAGGCGCAGGAACATTTAGCCTTGGATTTAGATATTGCCAGTCACATCTTGTTTTACCCAAATAATTTTAGTCTCACTGTTTTTGCACTGACTGGCTATTTGGATGTGTCCCTCAATATCCACTGGAATGGGAGAAGGACTATTTTGCTTCTAAAGTTAGCACTCAACAGCACCCATTTAATTCTGTATATTGCAAGGCGCCACCCCACATAAGGGGCGTGGCGCCGTTAGTGGCAGCCAAAGGGCCACATAGGTAGGTAATCCCTTCCGGGTCACACGACCCGGAAGGGATATCGAAGAGAAAAACAGGAAGCGCGTCACTAACAGGGTCAGAGTGACCCGGAAGTAGTTGGGAGCGTGAGGCTTGAAAAGCCAGCGCCTCACTTTCTGACCCCCTCTTTGTCCACTTGACCTCCCAGGAGTCGGACGTCGCATAAAGAAGTCACCCACCCACCCATCCCTGAATCCTGGACAAGAGGTATCACTGGGACTCCTTTGGTCAGTGCCATTTTTTACCCCAGAACAGGTCTTAAAATCATCATGGGCTCCGGGCTGGCAGGAGATTTGGGGCTGACCTGCTGGTGGCCCTGGATTCTCTAGCCCTACACTGGAAGCCGTTGGTCAAGCCCGAAGGTCAAGCAAAGCCCCTTTGGAGAACGGGCTGTAAATAGAATGAATATGTATATACATGTGAGTATTTGAATACTGTGATGTTGAGAATCAAGTTTTTAAGAGTTTACAATAAAGAAATGGAGGCCAATGGAGTAATTGGCCTGGAACTGTATTTTAATAAAAATGTATACACTGCGGAAACCAAACAAGACTCAGGTGTCTCTATTAAGAGGGGGAGTAAATGTGATTGGGGTGAGTGCACTTTGTATGCCATCTATGCACATGCATTTCAGATAGAAGGCAATCCTTTTCTGTCAATTGTTTTCACAGAAGCAAGTTTAAAAAATATATATTTTAAAGTCGACTTGTGTGAATCGGACTTTAATATTGGTGCTCTATTGAGATGTGTTTTCATTTCCATTTATAGAGTAGTATAGCCTGACCCCATTATGGCTGTCTCTTGTAGTCTTGTGAGATCAATAACAAAAGTTGTGATCTTGTATGATTTTTTTGGAGTGACTAGTTTGGAGTAAGGCCTTTCCAATGATCTTCATTTCCATGGCTCCTAGATAAGCCCCGCTCTAAGATCTCCAGTGCATAACACTCACTAAGATACATGATGGTCCAAGATGCAGTGGTTGGCATTCTGCCCAACATCTGCAGCGGCAGCTTCACATCTCATGCTAGACCGCCACCGGGAATCGCATGCCTGTCCAAGCAAGCAGCAACTACAATGACCTCTGCACCCCTATGTGTGGAAGAAGCATGCATCACACAGTCATTTTGTTCTACAGGTATCAATGAGCTAGTAAATAAAAATAAAAAAAGAATTCCTAAGTCACTAAGATAATATATGTTCTCCGACTTGGTTTTACTCAATTTTTTTAGCAACCACTTTTTTTTTCAGGCCATTTGGAAACGGCTGCACCCTGAAGGAATACTGCAAGCACTGAACACTTTAATAAAGTTTTTGTTAGACAGTGTATTTTATTAATCCTTACATTTTTTCATAGCAGCTGATAAGTGTTTTCCACTGTTAGAACCAGACGCTATCAGGTGTTGCTTTCACCGAGGGCACCTGCAGCATGTCCCAATTACCCGACAGCACGTGCTGACGTCAGCCGCTGTAGCAATCCTGTGCTCACTACTTCCACTAGTTTAGAACTGTGTGAAGCAGGGCACCACTGTTTACACGCTGGACCAAAAGGACCAGTTCTTTACATTCCTCTTTATTAGCTCCACATCACGATTGACAATAATTTCATTTAATAAAATCAGTTCCATGAAATACAGCTGCCGAGCAAATTTCTGCTAATGACTAGATACATGAGCTTTCCTTCCAATGCAAATTGAGGAGTCTTTGATCGGCCTGTGCTTAGACACTGAGTGACACCATGCTTCATCCATCATATTGGCAGTCAGATCTTTCTCCTACCTCGCCGCCAAGACATGGAACACCCTCCCCACCCACCTGCGACAGACTCAGGACATGCTGACCTTCAGAAGACATCTCAAGACCTGGCTGTTCGAGAAGTAGCTGCACCCCCCTCCTCCCCCAGTGCCTTGAGACCCTCAAGGGTGATTAGTGCGCTCTACAAATGCCTGATTCATTGATTGATTGATAGATATTAATCGCCATGCAAAAGAGAAGGGTTTTCAAGGTAAGTTTTGCAAGATACTAGGCAATATTATTCTTTCTCTCAAATGTATCTAGTAAAATTAATTACCCCTTTCTTTTTTGTGACACAAGGTTCCCTAAGATACCAGTGACAAATTAGTGGAAATTAATCATTTGCTACAGACAAAGTATTTATGCGCCAGTTATCAATATAAGGTTTGCCTCACCAGTGTGCCAAAGACTGTTGTTCCAAAAAGCTTTGGTACAAGTTTTTCCCAACAAATTCACTGACTGCTAACCGAAACTGCAAGTGTTGTCGTCCGCTTTATCTAGGTCTGTCCTGAAAAGAAAACCCCGAGCGGCAAGTGGAAGTATTTCCCACTTACCGACTCATTGAGTCAAATAAAGACAAAGTCCTACCTACTGATTTTGCAAATGCTTGTTTTAGGCTTGTAACCTGCTGTCGCTTATTTTCTTTGTATAAATCTTTACACATTTCCATTAAATGTCGGCCGACCCACTGTAATTCTTTCATGCAAAGTGTTTTATGGTGACGCCTCCTGGCCCTGGTACGAACTATAAAAATAAAAAAAATAAAAAAAATGTTTTCAGAAGTGCTATTCCCTTAAGAGTAGCAGTTTTTCATGTGTGGGTTGGCTGGAACTACTCAACGCCTCGCTTTCCTGAACATAACGTAGTTTTGGTGCTCTGGGCACCAGAAAGTCCTTACCGCTGTGGTCAGGTACTGGGATGAGGGGCACTTACAGTTGTCCAGGGCCAGCGGGCTATGTCAGCATCATGGAATACTTCATGCCGAGTTACTCCGGAAACTAGTAAATTGGAGGCCAAGAAATGGCAACAAAAATGGGGAAGAGTCACGAGGGGCGGAGTCATGAAAAGCAGTCTGTCAGTCAACTTCCATCAATCTATCAATCAATCAATCAAGGCATTTGTAAAGCACGCTACTTACCGTGAGAGTCTCAAGGAGCTGGGGGGAGGGAGGAGGATGCTGCTATTGCACGAACAGCTAGGTCTTGAGAAGCCTCCTGAAGGTTAGTAGGTCTTCGGTCTGCCGTAGGAGGATGGGGAGGGTGTTCCAGGACTTGGCGGCGAGGTAAGAGAAGGATCTGCCACCGGACGACGTTCTCCTGATTCGGGGGATGGAGGTGACTGAGAGGTCGGCAGAGCTGGCAGTTCGGGTGCAGAAGATGAGCCGCTTGTTGAGGTATGCTGGTACGGTTTTGTGGAGAGCTTTGTGTGCGAGGGTGAGGAGCTTGAAGATGATCCTCTTGTGGACGGGAAGCCAGTGCAGGTCTCTCAGGTGGGGGTGTGATGTGGCTGTGGCGAGGGATGTTGAGGATCAGGCAGGCAGAGGCGTTCTGTATGCGTTGCAGTTGTTTCAACAGTTTAGCTGGGGTTCTCTCGTAGAGGGTGTTTCCGTAGTCCAGTCTGCTGCTGACGAGGGCCTGGGTTACCGTGCTTCATGTGTCAGTTGGGATCCACCTGTAGATCTTTCGGGAGTGCGGAGGGTGTTGAAACAGGAGGATGAGATGGCGTTGACCTGCTCGGTCATGGAGAGTGTAGAGTCGAGGATGAATCCCAGGTTTGTACATGGTCGGTGGGTGTTGGAGCTGCTCCCAGGGCGGTCGGCCACAAGGAGTCGTCCCAGGCCGAAGGGGTGGAGCCGAGGATGAAGACCTCCGTCTTGTCCGAGTTCAGTTCTTCATCCATTCGGGGATGGCTTTTATTCCTTCGTAGAGGTTGATTTTGCCGGTGAGAGGGTCCTTGATGAGTGAGAGGATCCGTTGTGTGTCGTCGGCGTAGGAGATGAAGTTGAGGTCGTGCAGTCTGGCGGCATGGGAGAGTTGGGCCATGTAGAGGTTGAACAGCATCGGGTTGAGGGAGGATCCTTGGGGTATGCTGCAGACGATCTTTGAGGATTTGGATCGGAAGGGAGGGATGCGGACGCTCTGTGTTCTGCCAGAGAGGAGGGAGGTGGTCCAGTCCAGTGCTTTGCCTTGAAATCCTACGTCATGGAGACAGGTGTGTAGGGTGCGGTGGCAGACAGTATCGAAGGCAGCTGACATGTCCAGGAGGATGAGGGCCGCGGTCTCACCATTGTCCAGCAGGGCCCTGTAGTCATCGGTGGTGGCGATGAGGGCGGTTTCGGTGCTGTAGTCGCTGTGGAACCCGGACTGGGACGGGTCCAGGATGTTGTTCTCCTCAAAGTAGCGGGTCAGCTGTTTATTGACAGTTTTCTCGATGACCTTCGCTGGGATCTGAGCAGGGAGATGGTTCGGAAGTTTTTGAGGTCCTTGGGGTCTGCTTTGGGTTTCTTGAGCAGGGCGTTGATCTCGGCGTGCTTCCAACTCTCCGGGGAGGTCGCAATCTCGAAGGAGATGTTGATGGCTTTGCGGAGGTGAGGTGCAATGGTGGCACTGGCTTTGTTGAAGATGTGGTGGGGGCACGGGTCTGATGGGGAGCCGGATTGGATGGTGCTCATGATTTTGATGATGGTGTCGTCGTCGTCGTTGATGTTGGTTAAAAACTATGCCACAAAGAAATTAGCAACAAGTAGAAACATGAAAGTAAATGTGTTATGGCTTAATTGGTTGCAAAGGCTGCAATTTAAGATGTCTTTTGGGTTAAGGCACCTGATGCAAAGAGCTTTCTGTGCCCAGTAAATCTCAGGGAATAATAATGGTAAGATAACTCTGGTGGTTAATGCACTTGCTAGGGAAGATTTTTGTTTTTACAATTCACATTTTTGACTCAAACATGCAAGTGTCTTCAGAAAAGCACACTGTGTAACATGCAGATGACAGATTTTCCTTTTATGTAGCTCTAGGGAAGTGGTTAACAACTCCTGACACCTAGATCCTGTTATTACTTGCTGTACATGAATTGTAACCCTTCCAATATAGAACAGCGAGCTATGAACCAGCATCAAGGATCTGTATGCAATCCGCATACCATGGGTCTAAACCCTTATAGTTTGTTCTCAATCTGTTTTTATTACAAGGTTGCTAAAATGGTTTGAATAGTAATAAATTCCTATTGGTACAGAAAAGCCCCATGGACTGTGTTGCAATTAAATCCTGAATTTGTGTTTCTCCCAGCCAAACACTCTTAACATATAATCCCTACCAGTAAAGACGTGGGACGCCAGCACCTTGTAATCCTCATTGTCTTGAGTAACACCTTGCACATTAATTTACACACGTGTGGTTTATTGTCAATGTATAAAGTGTGTGTGTGATGTAAAGCTCCCCGATACCCTACACTGGGGTGAGTAGTGCTCTAAAAGAATTAAATAAATTCCATAAATAAATGTCCATCCAAATCATAGTTACTCTCAAATACTTGTGGCGTGATAACAAGCGCAGTGCCTTTGTTTTCCCTCCGGCTACATTTTAGGCTCCAAACAGCTCCCAGCCAGGATCGAAGTTGAAGAAAAGGAGGGCTGAAATCCCTTTAGATCGGCCTTTGTTTTGGCCCCAGATGAAATCTAAAATACGAAATCCCACTTGCAGGCTTCACGTTGCTGCTCTAAACAGAAGCAGATAACTAGCAGGCGCTGCTGAATTGTGTTCCGGTGTTGGCAGGTCACACCGGGACAAATTAAGGAGATCTCTGATCTGGCTCAATTCCAGCACCGACGGCGTCAGAGAGACCCGCTGTATCCATCAAAAGATTGGTATTTGAAACAGAGCTACATTCGATGATACTTTGTTTCATCCAGTGTGGCATTTAGAAGACCTGCCTCGTGGCACACTTAACGTTAATCTGTAGCAGTGGTTTGCAACACTGAAGCGGCACTGGCCAGCTGCTCTGCTGAAGCTGAACCAGCTCAGAGGGGTTCAAAACTAAATCAAAGACTTTCAAAAATACTGCAAGATATGAACTAAAATAGCAGAAAATCTGTCAAATGCAAAGAACAGCAAGACACCCAAAAGCCGCGGAACAACATATGAAAGCTTGAAAATCAGAAACACAAAGTTTTCTCTGAATACATAAGAGGGATGGAAACAGGGCCCCTCTCTTTCGCCTTCGTTCAGTAGATATAGTAGAGACGGTGTCTTAAAGTCAAAGCCATATTTTATGGCAACTTTGGCAATAACTAATCATTTATGCCAAAAGCCATCTTCTATGTTATTGTTAACACTGTTCCAATCCTCAGTGGCGGGATGCTACCTATGTGTAATACCAAAGCGAGGTTTTAACTTGTGAATTGTAATTATGTATGAAGAGCAGTGATGTATCTGAAAAAAAATCTAGCAATAATAAATGGAGGGGACAAGGGTTTTCTGGGGAGCCTGCCACTGGTGCCGTTAAATGCCTGAGCTACCAAATAGTAGTCTTGATTCCACCTCATGCCTCTTTCTTGCACCCCTTATCCTTCCGGTCTCCTTATCACTTTATCATCTCTGCTCTTTATTTTCGCCACTACTTTTCTCTGTTTTCCTGCCTTCTTATGACTTCCTCGCTCTTACAATAGGTAAAACATGTTTTTCTTCTGTTTTTTGTAGTGCAAATTTGGCCCAAAAGCAACAAAGTACTTTACAAGAGACCCAGATTACATTACCTATGTTTTTCAGGGCACGGGGAGATTATGTGATTTGCCCAGATTCGCAGGATGTTACGCCAAGGCCAGGACCCAAACCTCAGTTCCAATGTTAGCAGCTCTGGCCACTAGGCCACATATCCTCACTTGAGTTTGAAGACCAACAGTCAGTACCAATGCAACCAACTTTCATAACATCTCCCAAGAGTTTAGTAGGTCTTGAGAGCTTGACCACATCTACCCACAGGGCAGTCAAGTTTTCAGACTCCTGGCCCTGTAGGGAAAACCTCTAATTCCACCTTTTGAAATGATAGGACATCCCAACAATAGCAAGGTCCGCAAAAACATTTCACAAATGAGTGAAACCTGCATAAATTACAAAGGACAAACTTATATATTACAAAGACTCATTTAATGTCTGGGTCAGTGTACAGCACCCTCCCCCTGGGCCAGTTTCCCCCCTAGGACTTGCAGAACTCGACCTTGTGCAGCTGAAGATGTGATGCACCACAAATCTGAAATCAAATTCGGATTGCTGGTTCCAGGGAAGGACGGGCCCAGGCTGAAAGTCCCTTGCACGGCTCTGCACACTGCAAACATGAACTAAGTAGGAGTGCGGCACTGCCTCGCTGCCAGCATGGTACAAGGTCCAGAACCAATAAATAAGAGTAACTCATAACTCCGTTCCAAACCACGAAGGCCACCACACCTGTTTTGCACTGTTCCAACTGCCCACAGTTGGCAATGTCAATTTTCCTATGGACTGTCAACAATTGGCAATGCCACCTATTGCCCAAAATGCTAAAAATAAAGCAGCCTCCAGCAGTCCTCCAGAGCACTCATTCACCCACAGATGTGGACTACGGGCAGTGCCATGGATAAGAAGGCAGACCACACAAAGAGAATGGCAAACTGGCATGGATGTCTATGCGGAAGCCAAAAAAGTAATTTATGAATCTTGGGGAACCCACGAATGTTCCACAAAGTGTGTGGATGGTGGATGGAACATTGCGGGCGGGCACATATGAATGTGGGGGAAAAACACTCCATTCCATGCAGAGTTGCTTGCGTCTGGTGACAATCTCGGAGGAGGAGGGGGTGAAGACCAACCCAGGGTCACTGTAATATATCTAATTCTAAATGTTGTCCGACTACTGGATGGCAATAATAATCGCACACATTGTAAGTCCGCTTTGATGCTCCGCTATTTGGTTGCAAAATGAATCACTAATTACATTGTATTGGTCGTCAGATGTTATGTAAATTGTTTCAATGACACGTTAATTAAAATTAAAAAAATAAAGTATAGAACAGCAAGGCAATAACTCACAGATGTCGACAGTAGGCAGTGGCCCAGAGATGCACAGAGCCATCAATTGCTCACAAGTGTTGACAGCAGGCCGGTTACGGATGTGGCCCAGAGGTGCACACAGCCATCAATAGCCCGCAGATGTCGACAGCAGGCAGTGCCATGGATAAGATTAGCAGGCAGTAGCCCAGGGATGAACATAGCAAGCAATAGCTCACAGATGGCGACAGCAGGCAGGACCCCAGAGCTGCAGACAGCCATGACTAGCCTGCAGATGTCGACAGCAGGCAGTGCCACGGAGAAGATTGACAGGGAAGGTCCAGGGGTGAATACAGCAAGCAGTAGCTCAGAGAGGTTGACAACAGGCAGGATGCAGATGTGACTAGCAGGCAGTGGCCTAGAGATGGACACAGCCATCAATAGCTCATAGATGTGAATCCATGAGCACAGCAGACAGTTGCTCAAGAATTAGGAAAAGCGCGTCACTCTCCGCACCCAGAGTGACAGAGGGCCTCTTCTTGATGCCAACGGTGTGCCCGCACAGGCAGCACATGTGCCCTCTCCCACGGCCTTGACATGAAACCACCACTGCTGAGAGGAGTAAAGTAACCTGTGTACTTCGTGCACGGTGACCCTGACCTGGTGCCTCAAAGGCACCCATCCTTTAATTAAACACATCCCAGACAGGAGGGTGTGAAGCAAACAGCACATTCAGAACACATGTGAACAGAGGAAGGAAGGAGCAAAGGACTGGCAGTGCTGCAGGCCACATGTGCCATAACATCTGCACAGCACAGAGGCTAAAGTAGCCAAGGGCTGGGCCTGCCAGCTGCGGGGCGCGGGAGGGGCAGGATCCCACACTGCACAGCCCCACCTCTGGGAGTGCAGGAGGAGTTCCTCTCTAGGGGTTCATATGGATATAGGTTATGGTGCTTACAAAGCGCCCGCCTAGCTCAGGAGCAACAGAGTGGTTTTGTTAGTAGCAGTGCTTAATTTTTTTTTTTTTTTTTAAAGTGCTAGGGCTCTCGTAAGGAGACGATGGCAGCCTGCACTACACATTGCCACTGTCAGGGCAGCCAGTAATAGTAACACAACTATAACCAATCACACTCCTAGAAGTGTGACACTTCAGACTATTGCCGGGCCCCAAAGCTATAAGAATGACTTGGATGGCAGGTAAAGGTCCTTTCCAATCTACATTGAATTAGTAAACAACTGTTGTTGTATTTGTCCCTAAATTAGTCAGACAGCGACACCATGTGCCAGACTGTCACAAGCGCCGGTGTTGACAATTAAGTGCTGGTGCAAAGCCCGGAAACCACCGGCTCAATTTAAACACTGAAGTAGGAATGAGGATTAATAAGCATAGGATAAAGCAAAATGCCTGGTTTTAATGTGCTAATGCATACACAAACACCGATTGCAAGCATACATGCAAAAATGACGTCTAGCACATTAAAGCCAAACCTGAAGGTGTTCCTAATATAGAGGGTGAGGAGAGGGAGGAACTAAAGAGCATTGCTTTCGGTATAGAATGAACAGGGGAGCTGAAGGGTTAACAACTGAAAGTAATAAACTGGATGATGATGGTGTACTTTTAGATCTAAAATCGTCCCTCGTGCATTCCAATCGAACCGCTTACTTAGAGGTGCAATGATATCCCACACAGAAAACAGCATGAGGCAAGAAAGAAATCACCGCGGGACCTCGAGGGCTTCACCGTGGGGCTTCGAGGGCTTCATCACTGGGCCTCGAGGGCTTCACCGTAGGGCTTTGAGGGCTTCATCACTGGGCCTCGAGGGCTTCATCACTGGGCCTCGAGGGCTTCATCACTGGGCCTCGAGGGCTTCATCACTGGGCCTCGAGGGTTTCATGACAAGGCCTCGAGGGCTTCATGACAGGGCCTCGAGGGCTTCACGACAGGGCCTCGAGGGCTTCACGACAGGGCCTCAAGTTCTTCACCGCAGGGTCTCGAGGGGCTTCACGACAAGGCCTCGAGGGCTTCACGACGGGACCTCGAGGGTTTCAAGACGGGACCACGTGGGCTTCACAGCAGGGCCTCGAGGGTTTCATGACGGGGCCTCGAGGGCTTCACGACGGGGCCTCGAAGGCTTCACGACGGGGCCTCGAGGGCTTCACAACAGGGCCTCGAGGGCTTCACGACAGGGCCTCGAGGGCTTCACGACGGGGCCTCGAGTTCTTCACCGCAGGGTCTCGAGGGCTTCACGCCGGGGCCTTGAGGGCTTCACCGCAGGGTCTCAAGGGCTTCACGCCGGGGCCTCGAGGGCTTCACGGCATGGCCTTGAGGGCTTATGGCTAGACCCTGATAATTTACTGAAGGGACCACAAGGGATCCCCGCAGGGCCTTGAGGGCTTCTTGACTGGATCTGGAGGGCTTACCGACTGGAACTCGAGAGATTCCTCAAGGGACAATGATGGCATCCAGTCAGGACCTCAAGGACTTCACATTAAGCCCTCAAGAGAGACCTCGAGGCTTTGAGGGATCCTCAAGGGTCCCTAACAGAATCTCACGGTGTCTCTGGGAGACGGTCAAGGCTCTCAGACGGGCATCTATGGTTTCTGAACAAGAGCTCAAAGATTCAAATGCGGCCCTCGGTGTTTTTTGTGGAGGCCTCAGGCTTCACATGGGTGAACAGAGGCCCTGAGGCAGAATATCAACACTTTAATTTGGGTCCTCAAACTTTGTGATCAGACCTCAGCTCATAGATTCTTGAAAGGACCGCACTGCTTTATTTCTAATGTGATATGTATTTTATTAACACTTTCGAATAATAAAAGGCAGTCAATACCTTAGGGGCAGAAGGAGCAGGTGCATTAAAGAGCAGCATTGCAAAAAAAAATACAAAATTACAAAATAAACAACACCCATAAACCCAGTTCTTGTAATGGAACATTACTCGTTTGCGGGTGCTTCCCTGCACCCCTTCACTGGAACGAACACTAGGGTAGCAGTAATGCGTGTGTAAGTTGTGAATGAAGACCCCGCATTTAGCCTTCCTCGGGGCAGAAACACTTCACACATCTCGGTAGTTCTGAACTAAGCACGGTCAGCGTCAGGGATGTCAATGTGACGTCATTCGCCTGGGAGTCAGTCTCCCTCACTGGCCGAGCTCTGTGCAGCACAGACTTCTACGGGTCTGGGGATATCTTGAGATTCAAAACTGAGCACCGCCCCCCGTGTGACTGACCTTGAAGAAAATTTGAACTCTCAAACGTGCCGATCTCTCTGAGCGGCTGGCAGGGTGGGCCCTTATCAGTGGCATGCCAGCCGAACACGTCACTGACTACTCTGCCTTAGGTGGCCGAATGTGTCCCCGTGTTTCCAGTTCCCCTGTGTGCCCCTCTGCCTGTGTGTGCGCTATAAAGACGACTTTGTTGCGTGGTAGCATCTCTGAAGCGGTCAGTCACGGCTCTGAGGATACACAGACGAGACGACCCCCCCCCCCCCCCTGCCCGCGTACAGAGCACGGGTCTGAGAGACCCACGAGCCGCCACGCGCCGGCCCCGAGACGTGACTGGAAGCGGGGTCTGCCTGGCCCTGTCCACGTGCAGCCAGGTTTGGCACGAGCCCGCCAGAGGAAATGCCATTCCGGCGCGAGCTGGGGCACTCCTTTCCTGTGCCGGGCAGGGCTGGGACGGGCAGCACCAGCAACAAACGGAGCCTTTCATTCATGCAAACCCCTCCGAAGCAGTCACCGCGGCCTGCCGGCCACCGGGCAGCCGTGGCCCTCAGCAAGGGGGGAGGAGAAGGGACTGAAGGAAGGGGCGACGATGGAGGCGGGCTTCGAAGGAAAAAGGCGACATCTGATAAGGTTCTAACCCCATGCTGCAAAGTACACTCACCGTACAACTCGAGTTGCAGGAGCCGAAATAGCACCTTTCCTGTTTTGTTATTATTCTTATTATTACCACTACCATAGAGGTGCTAGTTTAGTAATGAACACAAGGTTGATGCTCCTTGTTGTTTGCTGTATATGTCTATTTTCTGGATTTCTATTAGGGGAAATGATGAAACCTTAAAATAACATCCCCTTTGCAGACTTTGTTTAGAGTACTTGAAGAAACAAAGAAAAGAATAACGTTCAAGAATTGCAACTCGTTTCGCTCATGGATACATAGCAATAAAGAGCTATTTTTGATTCTTTAAAATCAAATGTTCTCGTGAAAACTTGTTACTGTGGTTAATCACTTTTCTGTGTTTGTGCTTGAACAGTCTGTACTGAACTCTTGGGACAGTAGAGAATGTACTACTGCCCCATCTAGAGCCTGGACAAGAACTTTACAAGGGGCTTATGAACACATATCTGTTGACCAACAACTACCAAGACCCCACCTCACAACTCCCCTCCACTGCCCATTTTGTTCAAACATCAACCCCCCTAATCCTAAGGCCACTGGAGTCCAATGAGAACACTTATTCAATTCCTAGAATTTTTAACTTCCCCATTGACCTCTACTTAACAGCACTTATCTTCTTCAAGTTTTGACCTAGCTGTATGATTTCCATAATTTTATGTGCACTATTTTCATTAAAATTAAATAATTAAAATGTCCAGAAAGCAACGCCAAAACTGCTGTAAAAGCCCTGGTACTCTTGCGTATGGATGAGGGTAATGCCCTACTCCAAGGCCTCCCAGACTCCACACTGGTACCCCTTAAGGGTACCCTACAGGCCAAAGTATATCTCATCCAAGGCCTGAAAAAATATGACCACACCACCCCCACCCTCATGGAACTCCACTGCCTCCCCTCCCCAGCCAGCACCATCTTCCAAAACAGCTGTATCTTTCACAAAGCCAGCACAACCAGCACTTACGCTTTTCTTGTAGGCAAATTCACCCTCTCTGGTGGTTCTGGGCACAGCCACCGCCAGGACACCATCAGAATGTGGACTAAGAAGTGTAAAAAAAAAAAAACACGACAGTACTTTTCCATCTATGGTCCCAGGATCTGGAAAAACATTTCCCTATCCATCGAGACCACCCCAGCACTGCTTCAATTTGGAAGAGTTGAAGACTCACCTCTTTAACCCCTCCCATGCTGGTGACGGAACCACTCAGTCACCAGCCTCGGTCGCGCTGTGCTGGGGACGGAGCAGTTCCATCACGGCCCTCTCGGCGCTCCTGCGTGGAGCTGATTTCGCACCTGCGCTGGACGTTCCATTGAGTGGGCGGGGTCGTGACAGAACCGCTCCGTCACAAGCACAGCTCGCCCAAGGCTCGTGACGGAGCGGTTCCGTCACGAGCATAGGAGCGCCGCACGGCCCCCCTCCCCCCTAGTGCTGCAGCAGAATTGCCGCTGCAGCGAAGGGGTTAACAAACACTACATTACAATGCATTAACCATCCAGAGCTCCGTTTTCTGTCCTCTTATTCGCAGGCTTGAAGCTTGCCTTTGGCCATTTACAGCTCTCCGCTGCCTTTTGGCTAGGTACGCACTATAGAAATGCCACATACATACTTGGTTTGGTTCTGTAAGCTCTGTATTTCTTACGTGTATTGCTATTTACAGTGTTGCATCCCAGATGTAAATCTGGTGGGCGATCTTCGCCCAGAACAACCTACCACAAGCAAACCATAGGATAGCCATAGGGTGAAGAAAGTAACCTTGAACGTGTCCTGACTGGATCGTATGCGAGGTCAGTCCACCTAACATCAAGACCGGGACAGCTCTCTCTGCTTTCCGTCTAAATTAACTGTTTCAACAAATGTTCTGCCTGCTTTTTAAAGAAATCAGAAAATACTACCAATTGAAAGTGTTACAACATATTTCGGTTAATATGCAAGAAGGGCACTAAATCGATTTTAGTTTAATCACCACTAAACATTCCAGACTTTGGCCCCCTCCTGCTGGGAAGGGCAGGCCACGCTCTCAAAGCACTGAGCATGTGCACTTCATATGTCATCTGTGAAGGCCACTCCATCAAAAGGGCTAGTTTCACGCCTCTTAACGCCTTCCCTGCTTATGACGGAACCACGCCGCCATGAGTCACGGGCGGCGTGTGCTCATGACGGTGTGGTTCCGTCATGCGGCTACTGGTCCTCCCACACGGCATTAATTCCCCGCCTGTTCGGGCCAATTAATGAGAGGGTGGGGCCCGTGGCGGAACCACGCCGTCATGAGCACACGCCGCCCGAGACTCATCACAGCGCGGTTTTGTCACGAGCACAGCAGCGCAGGACTCATCCCTCACCCCTGCACCGCAGCGAAATTCACGCCGCGCCGAAGGGGTTAAATCAGGCCCATCCACCATCTGTCCACATCCGGTTTCACTCACTGAAAATACTTTTTTTTCTTTTTAAACAAAACCTCTCGCACCTGTTCTTCCACCCAGCTCGTGCATTCAGGCAGAGGGCATTCCACACATACTTCGGACTCGTCAGACACTTCCACTCACAGGAAGTGACTCAGCAGGTCCGTGGCAGTGTCCACATCTGTAAGATAAGACTAGGCCCAGAAGTGGTGCTGTGTCGAGATCGGACACTGCACCAGGCCGCAGGGCTGGTGCAGTGTTAACATCTAACGCTGGAGCAGCCTGCAGCACTGGTGCAGTGTCACAACCCATGTCTCTAAACATGGCTGCAGGAGGGCTGCAGTGCCGCCAGCAGTAACAATGGGCTTGAAAGTAACACTGGTGCAGTTTCAACATCTGTAACACTGAAGCAGTTTGCAGGACTGATGCAGTGTCAACATCTGTAAGATAAGGGCTGTCTCAGCTCTGTTGCAGTGTCAATATCCAGCACTGGACGAGGCTGCAGGACTGGGCAGAGCCAAAAGCCACGTCTCTAAACATGGTTGCAGGTATGCTGCAGTGTCACCATCAATAACACTGGACCAGGTATCAACAGTGATGCAGTGTCAACATCTGTAACACTCGACCAGGACTGGTGCAGTGTCAGCATCTACATCACTAAACAGGGCTGTGGAGTAGTGCATGGCCAAAATCTGTATCACTAGACCGGGGTACATGAATGGTGCAGCCCAACACCCACAGCAATAGACCAAGGTGGAGCGCGGCTGCAGTGTCAACATCCACATCATTAAACAGGGATGCACATGTGGTGCAACGTGAACCTCTGTAGCACTGCACCAGGACTCACTAGGCCAAGCTGAAGGGTGGGTTCAGTGTCAGTGACTAAACAATGATGCAGTTGTGATGCTGTGTCCTAGATCTCCAACATTAAGCAACGCTGGATCCAGCTGCAGGGTTGTTGCATGGTTAAACTCTGTAATGCGAACCAGGCTGCACAGATTAGTGCAATATCAAGGTGCGCTTCAGTGTCAACATCTGTAACACCAGCCCAGACCAGTGTCATCACCTACTCTACTAAACTGAGCTGCAGATCTGGTCCAATGTCAACATCTGTAACACAAGGCACTGTTTACTGATATTCTTTATTGTAGGATTACTTAAAATCTTTTTCAAAAGCGATAGCATAAAAAAGACACAGAGTATAAAAGTATAAAAAAAATGCATGAATTGTGCCATAAAATGATTCCATATAAAAATGTAAGGTGCTGTGACGTTTATCGCCAAGCGAGGTTAACCAGCCGGCCGAGATGTGCGGTCAAAGGTCATTTGTGTGACGAGTAAGGGGTGAGACGACACTGGGCAAGGCCAAAACTGTGAAGTGCACAGGCGTGCGATATTGAGGTGTGCAGGCATGCATCAGGTTAAGTCATGCAGGGCGAGTGTCAAGGTAGGCACAACAAATAGAAAGCGATACTCTGCCCCGATTAAAATGTAATAATAAGGTGTTGGTCTATTAGGCGCATGAAAGTGCAAAGGGCCTCGCCAAGAAGTTATGTATGGTGGTAGATGGAGAGACAGAACCATGTGCGGGACCCTAAAATGGTGAGTTCCTTATGTATTCCAGTGTACGCCTGATATTAGAATCACCAAGTAGCATGCTCTGTGAGGTGTTGGTCTATTTGGTGCATGAGTGCAGAGGGCCTCGCCTAGCGATTGAGTAGGGTGCTAGACTGAGAGTCTGTAAGAAAGGTGCTCTATATATACTGGACCAAAGTAAGGTACAGTGTGTATAGAGTCCCCAATCCCCAGATGTATGACAGAGGTTGAAGTCAGATATGACCTTACTCTCTAAAGTGGTAGCTTGGTCGAGCAGTAAGGAAGTATGAGAGGACAGTGTACAGCATTTTTTGTACACACTCAGTCAGCAAACGATTTCACACACTCAAGAACTGAACTCTAGGCCAATTGTTTTTATATCAAAAGATATAGTTGTTTTATTTCAGAACCAACAGGTATCAAAATATACTTTTCTCAATATGAGTGACTTCAGGTAATTATTTTGCAGAAAGGCAATAGGCTTTGTAAGTACAATAGCTACAGGGGTTGCAATAGGCAACACAATTCTAAACACAATTAAACATTGAGCTCAATGGGTTTTTCCTACATAAATGAGGTTGATTACTTTAAGGATTACTTTTCTAACCACAGGACTGGATCCTGGATTCAGTCCCGGGACCTAAGCTGTAAACAGTTAAGTAAAAGCGTTTTGGTTACAGTTGTAATTTTTAAAGAATATAAATGTATTTTCAAAGTTGACACTTAAAAACTTTTCAATGAAAAACAGGCAATGTTATCCTATGGAAGGAAATTAAAGTCACAGGTAAAGTAGGTTCTCGTTACTTTTGTAATCCAGCACTGGACTCCTAGGTTCAGCACTGGGACCTCTACCTATGACAGGTAAGTAATTTCGGTTTGGTAATTGGTACGATTTTTAAAGAATATTTGTAGTTTGCAAAAATCGACACAGAAGAAATTTCACAGAAAAACAGTCAATGGTTGCCTATGGAACAAAATGCAGGTACTGGTAAGTACAGTTAAGATTACTTTTGCGGTTCAGTACTGGGCTAGAAGGTACAGTACTGACTTCTCTCCTGATCACAGGTGAGTGATTCGGAATTCGTTATTTGGCTGATTTTAGATGAAATTCCTTCTTAGTGTGGAATTTTGAAACTTTAAAATATTCAAGGGAAAACCAGTGAATGTTAACCTATGGAAGGAAAGAGTTATAGGCTTTTAGGTAAGTACTCGACTGGTGGAGTTAATGTTCTGGGCATAGACTCGGGGTCTCCCACGGTCAGAAAGGTAGAGTAGTTACACCCTCAGCGGCACAGGGGCAGCCGGGTGCAGAGAGAGTAGGCCCAATGCAATCCAATGGATGGTAGGGGGCCTTTGGTTGGTGGCTGCAAGCAAGCAGGCCACGCGGCTGTGGGAGCTGAGCTCCTGGTCACTTACTCAGGGCAAGTGGGGAAGTAGAGTAGGGTAGAAGTTGCACTTCCAGCGACACTCGGGCGGCTGGTTGAAGGGTGCTTTTGAGCTTCGGGCGCTCAATGTTATCCAATGGGAAAGTAAAAAGGTGAACAAAGGCTGCAGGCTCGGGGTCAGAGATTTTTCAGGTGCGACCACCACTTCGAGAGGTAAGTTGGGATCTTGGAGAAGAGGTAGGTACCCCAAAGGAGGGCACAGGGGGCCGCAGTGCGCCGGGTGCAGGGGTGTCTTTTGGTGTCGGGAAATCTTACCCTCGGTGGTCGCGGTTGGAGGGGTCCCTGGTTCTGAGGCTGCAGGCATCGTCTGGGTCGTCGAGGAGGGTCTTTGGGCACTGGACTTTGGGTCCCAGTCGCCGGGTGGGATGTCCTCGTAGTCTTGGATCACTCAGGCACAGGCTGGGCTTGGCGGTTGCAGAGTGGGCTGGATTCACGGTTCCTGGCTGGCACCAGGGGTATTGCTGTTGGAGCAGAACCACTGCTCGTGGGAGTCCCAGTCTTTTGGAAGGTTCAAGGTAAGCAGGTCCTCCAGGGTTGTCAAGGTTGCTGTTCACTGGAGACACTGGAGTTTTGAAGGAGCAGGTTCAAGGATCAATAGGCCTGTAGAGTTCTGGGGCCAAGTCAGTGTGCGTCGTCCTTTTCTTAGCAGCTGCACAGCAGGTCTTAGTGATTCTTGGTCTGGTTGTTGTTGCAAATCGGGATCTGAGGAAGGAAGGTTCGGGGTACCCCTAAATACTAAATTTAGGGGCGTTACAGATAGGGCAAGGGCAGGGACCAATGGGTCCCTGCCCTGGGGTGAATAAACCCCCCAGTCTGCTCCTCTCCTGTGGGAGGGGGCAGGAGCCTAGCGGTGACTGGGCACGGCTCCCCATCTTCAAGATGGCTGGAGCCCGGAGTCATGCTTCACCTCACCTCTCCCACCGGAGGGGTGGGGTTGGCATAGGCTGGCACACCCCCTTTCCACACTTAGGGTTTCCCGCCGTTCTTCCTGCCAGAGTGGGGGAAGAACCGGTGGGGGCCAGTTGCTGGGTCCAGCAAATGGTCTGGAGAAGCTCAAAAAGGCGGTATGCCTTTGAAGCTTCCCCTGCCCATCCTGGGGGAGGAGGCCTGGCACCTCGTCCCAGGATGTGCATTGTTTCAGGCCCCCGTGAGCGGCAGCCTCTCGACCCAGGGGTCCAGAAACATGTCTGGTGGTGGCAACCTCGGCAGCCACACAGTAAGCACATTGGTGGTTTGTTAGGTTTCAGGGGACATCTCTAGGATGCCCTCTGTCGTGCATTTTACATGAAATCCCACACTGGCTTCAGTGCGGGTTTAATGAGCTGAGAAGTTTGATATAAAGCTCCTCAGTCTTCAGTGAAGGCATCATGGTGCTGTGGAGTTCGTAATGACGATCTCCCAGCACCATATACTCTTAATGGCAGCACTGCACTTAGTGCCCAGGAATGGCCCTGGGTACTGTAGGGGCACAGGGCTCGCGCACCTGTGCCCACACTACTGGCATAGGGCACCCAGCTAGAAGGGTGACTGAGGGATGCCAGGGCAGTGAGCTTGTGGGCATGGCACACAGGGATGTGTGCCATGTCGCCTCTCTGTTTAGTTCTGTACTTAGACACTCAGCCTGCAAAGGCAGTGTGCGGGTGTCAGGGTACAGGGCCCCCAAGGGTGGCACAATAAGTGCTGCAGCCCATAGGGATCTTCTCTGGTCACCATGCCCTGGGTACCGAGGGTACCATTTACTAGGGTCTGACAGGTGGCCAGAGATGCCAATTGGGTTTTAGGTTCAACACAGTTTTAGGGGAGGAACACAGGCACTGGGCACCTGGTTGGCAGGAGCCCAGGGCACACTCAGTCAAAGCACATCAGCAATTCAGCAAAAAGTGGGGGCATGCCAATGCAAGAAAGATGGCACTTTCTCATAGAGTCAGATGGAGAGTTAAACCTGTGTGCGGGCCCACTAGAGTGGTACGTCCTTTATGCATGCCAGTGTGCGCTGCTACATGCCGGAGCAGGATGAACTTCTCCAGAGCTAAACAAAGTTAATGTGGTGTCCACATCTGCAACATTTAAACTAGTCTGCAGGTAAGGCACGGTGTTGACCTCTCGAACAGTAAGGTCAACAACTCTAACATGTGGCGTCCCCAAGTCTGTTGCGATGTCAAACGTGCAATAATAATCAATGCTGATCGTGTGTCTTGTGGTCTAAGGTGGTGAAACCGTCAATGTTCAGGGGCAACTCCGGAGGAGTGTCGCCCCTCCCCCTGCTGAAAGCCAGCAGAGGCAAAGAACAAAAATAAAATGATAATAAAACATTTTTAGTATCATTTTCTTTTTCGTCCTGCAGGCTGGAACTGCGAGCCGATGGAGGGGAATGGCCACGTACACTGACGCTGCAGCACCTGGGAGGAGGGGGGAGTGGTGGGCATTGCCAAGTGCTCATGACGATTTGGGGCCGACCAAACTGTCATGCGCACTTGGCCTTTCTCCACCTAGCTGCGCTATACAGCTGGGTGTAGAAACCAACACAGGCTCCCAGTCTATGTCTGAGCGGTAAACCGAGGCGCTCACCAATCCCAGCAAGCGAGCAGTGCTGGATTGGGAGCTGGGAGCCTGCGCAGTGTGCAGCAGGTCCTGGATGTCTGGGCAGTAAGGGTCGGGAGGAGGGAGGTGACTGTCAAAGTAGATATGTGTATTTTCCTTTCTTTCTTTAGAATTCTGCTTTTTTGTTCCCCCCCCCCCTTCCCCCGGCCCCACCACTTCCCAATACGAGTGGCCGCTCCTGTCAATGTTACTAATATTAGGGGGCACTGCTAATGTAGTTCAGGCCGACATATGAAAAATCTACAGACTACCACTGTGTCAATAGCCAATACATATAGTAATGCCAAGACCTACTATAGGTGTGCAGCTGCATGTGCAGCAACACTACAAATGGCTTTTGTTGTGGTGATGTTTCAACATCCTTATCACGTGGCAGAAATGCATGCGTGGCGCAGTGTGAACACATGTGACAGTAATTTGCATCAAATGTGCAATCTCAAGACAGTAACAACGGACATAACAGGGGTGCGGTTCAGTGGAAACATCTGCAACACTCGGCATGCATCCAATTGTAGGAACATGTTAACATGCGAAATATGAAGCCCAAAGCATGGATGCAGGTGAGGTGACAAGTTAACATGTAAAATCTGTAACACTTATGAATGAACCCGATTGTAGGGACCTGCTAATACAGGAAATCGGTAACCTTGAGCATCGCATCGATCCAGATGTAGTTATGTTAACATCCAGCATCGGTAATGCTCGTCAGGGCTTGTGTCATGTAGTACAGCAGCAACACTTACTGAACTACAGGAGTAGTGCCGACTATCAACGTCATTAAAGCCTGCTGCGGTGTTAACATCTGTAACCCCGGGCACTGCTCGGAGGGAGTGGGAAACGCACGAGAGTAAAGTGCGCAGAAAACGTGCAGGACGCGCGCGAAGCGCCACGAACGTTCCTAGAACACATCAGCGCACTGCACAGCAGCGGCGAATACACTGACTGTGCCATCATTCATGCACTGCACAGTAGACGCTATGCCTGCACAGCAGAGACAGTTAATCAACAAACAGAGACTGCACACACTCCTAGACTAACGTGCCTTGAAGTAACGAAGAAAATTCGACGGCAGAGTACTGAACGGCACCGACACTGCAGCAACGACGAAGGCCTGTTCTGCATCTCTCTCTGCGCTGCAACGAATACTGCATGACAGCAATGCGCGTGCACAGACCATACACAGAAGCCGTCACTCCTGCACTGCGCATGCGCGGTCACCAATGACCTCTGCACCTGCACTGACAGCGGTGACCACAGGCCTACGGCCCGCAACGAACGTGTACCGACACTGACGGACACAGCGCTCCCTGCACTGTTGCGCTGCACATTCACTCGAGCACGGAGGCTCCGGTTCGGCAGTGAGGGGCCCAGCCCGGGAGTCTGCACAGTGCAGGCCTCGTGGGAGGGCTCTCTGACTGAAAGGCAGGGAAAGGCCCTTTAAGGGAGCTGAACCACCGCTTGGTAATGGGATTCTCCTGAGCAGTGTTTGCCTTTCCTCCTTTTATCTCCTCTGCATACTTGGAGGTCAGACGCACTTCCTCCCATCTGACAGTGATTGCATTCCCTGCTGCTGGGGGTCTGCCAGTGCAGAGCGGGGAGGTCACAGGGGCGGCCTTCCTAGCTACAGACAGTCGTGACCGGCTTCAGGGGTGTAAAGCAAGCTCCAGCAGCCCCCACGGTGCACCGAGACACCTACCCGTCCCTCCCCCGGCCCCCTCCCCGGATCACTCTAAAGCCAATGGAAATTAGTGAGATACTTGTCTCGAGCGCGCCTAGTTACAAACTGCAAGGGGGATGGGGGGACTGTCATTTTGCATTACAGAACTGGCTGCCATTAGTTAGGATAGTAGAAATCAACAGTTTCCCTTGGTAAATTATCTAGAGAATTTAAGCCCAAATATTGATTTTGGACACAAGACTCAAATTAATCACATTAGAAACATAAACAACATTGTATATAAAAAGTAAGAAAGTTTATTAAAACAATATTGGCACAAGTTTAAAAACCACATACACAAAACTTAAAACAGAGTTTGTCACTCTTTACACTATTCCTATTGACATCATTAAATATTCATCCTGTAGTTCATACACACCCTATCTAAATATCAATATTATACCAATATGGGAAAGGTAGTCTACACACAAGCTCTAATTCATCTGACGTGAAATGGTAGGAGAAAGGAAGAGAAGGGGAGACACAGACATTCACAATTTGTCATACAATTTGTGCACATTAAGGCCCGCAATATAGCTCAAACCCAGACTTGTCTTGTTTTTCAATGTTCATGGGATGAGTTGGGTTTTTAAATTGTGCAAAAGAAGGGAGTCGATGCGTTTCGATGGACTCATTGGATGTTGACCATCTTTTTCAAGACTTTTATAATGTGCTTCTCTCCTAAAAAGGCACTGGATGGTTGCCTCTACCTTGCGGTCCTTATTGCATGGTCTTTCTAAAGTTCATTCTGATACACTTGTTGGGGGAAGATATTTTCATCCTCACTCTTGTGATTGCGGTTGGATCTGTTTTTTTCAAAAAACGTCCCTTTGTTTCTTGAGACACTTCCAGTCTTCAAGAGTATAATAAGCGGGTATCTGCCTCCTTTTTCTAAAAATTCTGTTCGATGCTTGGTTTCGGTCCTCCGCCCCACTCAGCACCTCGTCTTGTGTGTTGAGCCGCACGTTGTAATCTAGGGACCGGTCTTTATTATTGCTGCATCCTGGGGTGGGTCGGGTGGAATGCTGGGCGTGCTGCGTGCTCTAAGCGCATTCAGTTCGCCTCCCTTGGTTATTTGTGGTCTTTTCACTGCACCCGACCGCGTCACTTCGTCCGCCTCGCTTTCACTCAGGGAGTGTTGGTTGGTTGAGTGAAAGCGAGGCGGACGAAGTGACGCGGTCGGGTGCAGTGAAAATACCACAAATAACCAAGGGAGGCGAACTGAATGCGCTTAGAGCACGCAGCACGCCCAGCATTCCACCCGACCCACCCCAGGATGCGGCAATAATAAAGTCCGGTCCCTAGATTACAACGTGCGGCTCAACACACAAGACGAGGTGCTGAGAGGGGCGGAGGACCGAAACCAAGTATCGAACAGAATTTTTAGAAAAAGGAGGCAGATACCCGCTTATTATACTCTTGAAGACTGGAAGTGTCTCAAGAAACAAAGGGACGTTTTTTGAAAAAAACAGATCCAACCGCAATCACAAGAGTGAGGATGAAAATATCTTCCCCCAACAAGTGTATCAGAATGAACTTTAGAAAGACCATGCAATAAGGACCGCAAGGTAGAGGCAACCATCCAGTGCCTTTTTAGGAGAGAAGCACATTATAAAAGTCTTGAAAAAGATGGTCAACATCCAATGAGTCCATCGAAACGCATCAATGCCCTTCTTTTGCACAATTTAAAAACCCAACTCATCCCATGAACATTGAAAAACAAGACAAGTCTGGGTTTGAGCTATATTGCGGGCCTTAATGTGCACAAATTGTGAATGTCTGTGTCTCCCCTTCTCTTCCTTTCTCCTACCATTTCACATCAGATGAATTAGAGCTTGTGTGTAGACTACCTTTCCCATATTGGTGTAATATTGATATTTAGATAGGGTGTGTATGAACTACAGGATGAATATTTAATGATGTCAATAGGAATAGTGTAAAGAGTGACAAACTCTGTTTTAAGTTTTGTGTATGTGGTTTTTAAACTTGTGCCAATATTGTTTTAATAAACTTTCTTACTTTTTATATGCAATGTTGTTTATGTTTCTAATGTGATTAATTTGAGTCTTGTGTCCATAATCAATATTTGGGCTTAAATTCTCTAGATAATTTACCAAGGGAAACTGATGATTTCTACTATTTGGTAGTACCCTATTCCCCTGGTTCACAAAGGGGTCTCTCTCTAAAATGTTTTCAAATTAGTTAGGATAGCGCATGAGCTGGAGGAAATTTGGTGTCCTTGCTGCTTCTTGTGAATAAAATTAGGCAACTGACAGCCACTTTTGTGTTCGCCAGTCTCTGGATGAGTAGTGCCTGGTCCCTAAAAACAAACATTTCTGGACCTTCTCCAAATTCACCCACAGCAGGGCAGTTCCTCCATGTGGGCCGATGAGCGTCCCCCGCTTTCTAGCAGTGCTAGAAGCAGAAACATAAAATGGTATTATAAATAAGCCTGAGCGGAGTTCCGCGCTCAAGCGGTGGAGTGTGTTCGATAAATGCGGTTTGTGGTGATTTTCAGTGCCAGTTGCTTGTCCGCACTAAGTAATCATTGCGAATGGCACCATGCACAGCGCAAGCAAGCGCTACTTCCTTTCTGTCGCTTGAGTAGGCAGTTCTCAACGTGAGCTGACGGTTTCTCAATGCGAGCGGTCGCGAGCATACGCAACCACTCGCAATGAGAAATCTAACCGCCTGCGTTGAGAAATCTCGCTGGGAGGTTGATTTTTCACACTTGCGCTTCCCCAACTTGATGTTGACTATCGCGAATGAGGAAAAATCTCACCGGGTGGTGGATTTTCCTCTCCCGCCAACTTGACGTTGGCGCACGCGAGTGAGGAAAAAAAACTCTGCTCCGTGGAGTTTTTCGAAACCCCGCGAGCTCCGCAGAACGCAGAGTGCAGAAAACTCTGTAAACTCTACAATCGGAGCGTAGTTCCTCACCCAAACTTAATTATAAATACCATGTTATGTTTCTGCTTCTCGCACTGCGAGAAAGCAGAAGGGTTTGGTTGGGGGTGGGCTGCCCTGCTCCAAGGCAGGGGAGGAGTAGCTTGCCCACTCTAAGGGCGCTAACTGTTTGGACAGCCCCAGGGCCGAACAAACCAGTCGTATGCAATCTGCCTTTACTCCATGTAGGCTGCCTACATGAAGAAAAAGGCCTCCCCATAAACGCCTGTGTGGTCGGCGTCCCAACCAATAGCAGCGCTGCTTGCTGTGAGGAGCAGAGAAGCAGAGTCGACGCAGGACCGGACCAGGAGAGTGAAGGTAAGTTAACATTTTTTTTCTTCTTTTTTTTAAATGAAACCTCCCACCCCCTGTGACCCCCTCTGCCCGCGACCCCCTCCTCATGCGACCCCCCTCCTCCCACGACCATCCGTCCACGAGTCATGCCGGCTGCGACTGAGGCCAACACCATCTTTCTGCTGAGGGGGACAGTTGGTGTGTCAGCAGGGGTGAGATCGAGATGGGAGGGCAAGGAAGTGGGCTAACTGGATGATAAAAACATTACCAACGACATGATAATAAAGGATTGAAACCGCTTTAAAATTAATCACAGAGCAGGTAGGAAGGGCACTGCTGTTTGCATAACATTAATGCACACAGCTCCGTGCACCCCCTCTGAGGATTGGCGGCATGGGCCCAGTTCGCCCATGCCAAAAGCCGGCCCTGCCGGCGTATTCTACAACAGAGGGCCCTGTAAAGGGCTGGGCGCTAGGCCCACATGGTTAGGGAATAATGCACATGGACGCTGTGACTTAGGTACTGGTAACTTGCCCAGGGCACGTGTGCCTGGCCCATTTTATTAGCAGGGTCTCCTGAACTATGGTGCCTGTGATGGGTGAGTGTACAGTGTGGGAATAACACAAGGCTGAACACTAGAACGTGTCCAGCAGGACACTACAGGCCCAACAATGGGAAAGCCGGAAGTAACCACTTTAAGGGTAAAGAAAAGTATTCTGATTGGAGGTAAACTGCAACAGGAGGAGAGTGTTGAAAAGAACTCTTCTAACGTTTGGAACCAGTGGCAGCTCCTCCGCTATGGCGGAGGAGCGTCGCCCCACTGCTTTTAAGCAGTGCAAATAAAAAAAAAAAAAGAAAATTTACCTTATTTTCTATCTATCAGTCTCTCTCACCTCTAAGTTTCCCTTTCATATTTATTTCTATTCTATCACATTTATAGCTACTAGTCTCCCTACCTCTACCCTCTCCATTTCCTTTCTCACTTCCAAAACCTTTAATGTTTTTTCCAAATCTCTTTCACCAATAGCTCACATTATTCCAGCTCCTTGGCTTTCAGCTTCTTACTCGTCTTAACTCACCTTTATCTTTGCCAGTTTCCGTTTCATCTTTAGCTGCTACTTTTTGTCGTATATCTATCTTTATTAGTTTCATTCTGATATCTTTTTTACTTTCTTCTCACTTTCCCACCTACATTTTATTGCTACCATCTCTGTTTCTCTCCCCTTCTCTTCCACCTTAATTAGCATTCTCTACCAGTTTTCCCCCGAAACATTCACGCTAGTAGCCTCACTTTGACGTCTCCCAGTTTCACCCACATCACTACTTCTTTCCACTGCCCCTCCCCAATCTCAATTTCCAGGTCTCTCATTCTCCGACTTCCATCCCTCTCAGTATTCATCTCGTCTCCATTTTATGTTCTGCCACTTCCATGTCTTGCAACCTCCGCTCATATGCGGAGCTCTCGGTTCTCCTCTCCTCTCCTCTCCTCTACATCACAATCTCTGTCTTTTACTTCTAAGACTCACCTTCATTTTACAGTTCTACTCCCATTCCACGCTCTCAGTGTCTCGTGCCCTTTGTCTTAACTTCACTATCACATAAGCAGCTTTAATTCCTGCTGGTATTCCTCCTATCTCCAACTCCAGTTTCTTCTCCCCTCTAGCGAGTTCCGTTCTCTTCACATAGCTCACCGTTGTGCACACCGATGGACCCTCCTACCATGCTCTTTCTCCTGAATAACCCAGGTTCGTTCGTATTCGCACCCTGCTTCTTCCAAAATGCACTCTTTTCCTCTACTTCTCCACTTTCTTTTTCTTAACTTTCCTTTCTTACTCCCTAATGCTTACTCTTTCTGCAGAGTCTCTCTTTCCTGCCTCGTATTTCCTTTTGCCCCTGGTCTTGATTTCCTTATTGTGTCATTTTGTTCTTTCTTGCTTTCTTTTTCTCACGGCCTTCCTCTATTTTCTTCACCTCGCTCTTATGTGCTTTCATCGTGTCTTTCAGTCCTGCTAGTTAATTTCTTTTTATCTTTCCTTTTATTCTTTCTCTATAGCTTCAATTAGCATTTTTCCTTGTTTTATTCCTTTCAAGAACTTGTATTTTATCTTTAACTGTATATATACATTGTGCAGTGCTACATATCACACTCTCGCCGTTTCTGAGCCTTGTAAATAGCAGGTACACCATTACGAGGTATAATAGATGGAAGGCCTCAGAACGATGGGAGGCCGAGTCTGCTTTGCTGGGATTGAAACTCATTACTTGCAGACCGCCACACATCTGCAGTAAGCGTCTAACCCAGTGGTTCCCAAACTTTTTTGACCCGTGGCTCCCTTGACCTAATTGTCTGTTGGCCGTGGCTCCCCACCTTTTTTTTTACCGGTGGGTAGGGGGTAGGTGGGTAGGGTGTAAGCACGACCTCGGGAGGACTTACTGTCGCTTCCTAAAGTAATTGATACAATTCACAGTACAGTTTGCTGAAAGAAAGAAATCAATAAAATGTCCATAGGAACTTCAGTCACTTCAGAAAATCTTGACCATGCACTTTGAAATGGCCTATCATCTATTAACAACAAGCATTTACAATGCAATGGTTTTGCCTTTGTTAAAGTTAGAGCTATTGCCATTGCTCTTGACATTATTTTTATTTATGTTTTTTTAACATAAATAAATGGCATTGTCATTTACAATGCCACTAGCTTTATCTATCGCAAATGACACACACAAACACACAAAGAGCCGCCCCACACACACCCCCACACAGAGCCCCGCACACACAGCCCCCCACACATACAGCCACACAGAGCCCCCCACACACACAGCCACACAGAGCCCTCCACACACACAGCCACACAAAGCTTCCTACACACACAGCCACACAGAGCTCTCCACACACACCAACACAGCACAAGCAGGCAACAGGGGCAGACGGAGGCACAAGCAGGCAACAGGGGCAGACGGAGGCACAAGCAGACAACAGGGGCACAAGCAGGCAACAGGGGCCCACAGAGGCACAAGCAGGCAACAGGGGCCCACAGAGGCACAAGCAGGCAACAGGGGCCCACAGAGGCACAAGCAGGCAACAGGGGCACACAGAGGCACAAGCAGACAACAGGGGCATACAGAGGCACAAGCGGGCAACAGGGGCACAAGGAGGCACAAGCGGGCAACAGGGGCACAAGCAGGCAACAGGGGCACGAAAACGGAGGCACAAGCAGGCAACAGGGGCAGGTGGAGAAAACACAATTTTCAACAGCCCACTTGGCTCTGCAACAGTTGCCTTTGAAAAGCAATACGGCGTAATGGGCATGATCAAATCCCGTCCCCTGCATAAAAAAAAACAACAGCCTGAGGCGACTGCTAACACAGATGTAGTACAAGGCATTACACGGCAAGGGTGCTGCTGCCGGCAATTATCCTGGTATTTAAACAAATCTCTCTCTCTCACACACAGCCGCCCCACACACACCCCCACACAGAGCCCCCCACACACAGCCACACAGAGCCCCCCACACACACAGCCACACAGAGCCCTCCACACACACAGCCACACAAAGCTTCCTACACACACAGCCACACAGAGCCCTCCACACACACCAACAGCACAAGCAGGCAACAGGGGCAGACGGAGGCACAAGCAGGCAACAGGGGCAGACGGAGGCACAAGCAGGCAACAGGGGCAGACGGAGGCACAAGCAGGCAACAGGGGCACACAGAGGCACAAGCAGGCAACAGGGGCACACAGAGGCACAAGCAGGCAACAGGGGCACACAGAGGCACAAGCAGGCAACAGGGGCACACAGAGGCACAAGCAGGCAACAGGGGCACACAGAGGCACAAGCAGGCAACAGGGGCACACAGGAGAAGCGGAGAGCAGCTGTCCCCTCCTCCCCTCCCACTCCCCGGCACATCAGAGCAGCGGGAGGGGAGAGCGAGCAGGGCGCCCAGCCTCCGTTTCAGCACACTCAGTCCACCGCGGACAGCGGCGCAAGGATAGGGCAGCAGATTCTGAACCAGACACACTCAACCGGCCCCTGTGCTGCCCATTGCTACCCCTTGAACTCTGACCTTGCACATTCAGATGACCCCTGTGACGTCCAGTGCTACCCCCTGAACTCTGCCCTAGCACACTCAGCTGCCCACTGTGCTGCCCGGCGCCTTGGGCACTCAGCTGACCACTGAGCTGTCCAGCGCTGCAGTCCCGCGCAAGAGGCTGGCTGCAGTCTCCGAGCGCGAAGCTACAGGTGGCTCGGACCAAGTTGACCTCTCGGGCAGGGGACCTTTTTGATTTGTGGAGAAATTTGGATTGTGCGTTTGGAAGTGCCCGCAAGAGGGTCAGATGTCCGATTTGTCTACAGATTGTATCCGTCTATTTGACACAAGCCTGGAGCCTGCCCCATAAGGATTATGAGAAACCTGTAATAAAAGTTGAAAGGTTGCATTCTATTTTCTACCATTGACGACTCCATCAAACACGGGAGAAACTGGTTTTTTTTTTGCCTTTTAAATCGTTTACACGGCTGCGTTTAATACTCCGAAGTGAAGGGCCGTCTGACAATGGGCTGCGGCAAACTCCTGTGAAACTAACACGGATTACATCATGCAGGTACTGTGCGGTCGCATTCGTGAAGTTACGACATCAAAATGAATGGATGAATACATCTTCTGTGCATGGATGGATGGCAATGGATGGATGGCTCCGCAGATTTAAAGTAATGGATGACTGGATTAATGGCTGTTCGGATGGATGAATGATAGACGGATTTTAACAGATATTCAAAAAGACGAGTTAATGTATTTAGGTAGTAATGTGCAGGGAATAGGGGTGGATGGATGGAGACATTTTGTATACAAAGGTGTCACCGTCTAATCTCTGAGCGTCTCCCTGCTAAAACAGTGATACTGTTCTGTTTAAAAAAGGCAAAGGCACGACCCAATTAAAAGCTCCAGTTGTCAAGAGCACTGTCGTATTTTCCTGCAAAACGCGCACCAAAAAAGTAAGACAAAGAAGCGTCCTCCCTGTACTCGTAAAATACATTCAGCGCCTCAGAGGGCTGTGCTCGCGGTTTACGTGGACCCTAAGTAGTTAGTTCCTGGACTTTGAATGCTTGTGTTTAGCCACTAATAGAACTTCCAGTAATTTAAGGAGAGGGGGTGGGTGTGTATTACAGAGCCGTCTCAGTCTGTATTAGCTTCTTGGCTTCTTGTTTTAATTCTGACCACATGCTAAATAGATTTTTTTTTCAGGGAAAACGAGAATGTGGCTTGGCGAGCGAGGGGAAAAGGGCTGACCTCCGTTTCCTGGTGGAGGGAAATGTGGAAGAGAATTTGGGTTTGCCCTCCTTTTCGTAGTGGGATAGAGATAAGGTGGCAGTCGAGGGTTGAGCTTCAACCAGTAGCCCCCCCCCCCCCAAGACCCCTCTCAACTCCCTCCCCTCCATAGAATGTGACCAAGTGTCCCGAGTCTCCAATATATCACAAATATTTATATGCTTTGCGCTGAATGGAGGACCCCTGAAGGGTAGAGGTTGTCCCTTGAAGTGTCTCAGGGCGGCTGGAGGACCCTTGTAAGTCCCCCTGGCTCAGACCTGTTTTTCCTAGAAGAGGGACAGGGTCTCAGGCAATGCTGATCCGACTTCCACGCCCCCTGGGAGAGGGGAATAGATTCAGCCAGGGGCAGGATCAATCTACTTTGCCATGGTTTAAGAGGGGAAAGGAGGAAGACAGGAGTTGGATTCTGGCCTCGCAGTCCTGGTGAAAGACGTGAAATGGCAGACAAGGGGTGGGCTCTGAACTCCATCACCGTGAGCCAGGGGAGAAAGGTTGCAGGTGTGGGCCGGGTCTCATCTCCTTTGGTTGGCACCCGAGTGAAAGTGGTTCCGGTCACGTGCTGTGTTTGACCATCTTAAATGATTGAAGACGGGAAAGGAGGCAGACAGGGGCCGGGCCTCCAGAGGGAAAAGTGGCACACCGGGATGGGGACTAAACCTGTTTAACAACTGTGAATGGAAAAGGTAGCAGTGGCGTTACCCATCATGATGGCCCCCCTGCAGAATGTGATGGGGGGGTCCTCCAGGCGCCCATATCTTAACGATATTCCTTGGCCTTGGGATAAATAGGGGGGCCTGGATGATGTGTTAGGGTTCCCTTGAATCGTTGCCAGGACTGGGGCCAACTTGTGCCACGGGAACTGCTGGGGGCTTTTGGAGACCCCTGGCAGGGGCTTTGATGTACCCCTGCCATGTTGCGGGTTTGGAAGGGGGTGGGGTTACGGTGCGAAGGAGGCGGACCAGGCGCCCCTGAGAATTCAAATGTGGCTCGTTGGCGAGGAGAGGGGCGGGGGGGGGGTCTGATCAGTGGCGTTCTCGACCCGAGTGCAAGGATAATGGGGCCCCTAGCCCCCGGTCGGATAGTATAGTGCAGCTTTGATTGGTCCTCACGAGGTCCCGGTGCAACTGCACCCACTGCACAATTAATAGCTACACCGGCGGACCTCATCTGTGATCACCTTTCCCTGTCGGAAAATTGGATGGAGAGGCACCCTTTTCCCGCCGCAAATGCTCCGCACGCCTACCTCAAGGGGGCAATTTGAGCCTGAAGGGCAGCCGGGCCGCTACTTCGTGCTCTGCAGCTGGTTAAACCATCAACTTTTCATGTGTGTTGTTTTTTTAATCATTTGCGGAGGCTTTCGGGAAATCACTGCCAGATTGTCGAGACTCTTGTTGCATCTTGCTGTCCCACACCTCGGGCTGTTCACAGTGATAGCATTCTTTGACTAGGTTGGGGCAGGAAGGCAGGGGAAGAGAGGAGGGAAAAAAAAAAAAAAATCGACTCACCTGCACCTTGCGACGGCGGCACTTCTCCGGTCTCCCTCTTCGGCATGGGAGACCGGCAACGTCCTCCGCATCTCCCGGGGTTCCCTCCAGGCCACGGGAGCCCCGCGGGCGCCGCCATACTTCTTGCCGTCTTCCTTCTTGTTGCGGGGGGCGGGCACTTCCGGCCGGCCGCGCTAGGATTGGCCGGCCGGCCAGTCACGGGGCGGGAAACGGGGGAGGAGAGACGCAGAAGTGCCGGCAATGCCGAACCAGACTCGGGGGCGTTCCCGGCGTCGCGTGACGTCGGCAAAAGCCAAAGAATGTCGGGAACGCCCCCGTGTCTGGTCCGGCATTGACGGACAGGCCCCTCGTCCAATGGCTAGGCTCCATTTACGGAGCCAGCCAATGAATGACGAGGGCCGACCCAAAGCACACTACAGTTCTCATCAGGTTTTCGCCTGCGCCGAAAAAGATGCGCAGAGCGCATCTTTTTGGCGAGGCAAAACCTAAAAACCAATATAGCATCCTGCTTCACTTTACATTCCTCTTTCTTTGACTGTTTCATCCTAATTTGTGCACGAGTTTCCCCAGTCCAAAAAAGCTGGAAAATGAAAATACTGTATATGTGGCATGGCATGCTGTTGCCAAAATTTATAAAATGCAGTCCAACGATGTAATGAGCTCCGTGTAGCCCGCCTTTTTACAGTAAAATTATTATTCAAATACCATGGTGATCTTCGCTCCAACCTCCGTTTTACACCCTTACCACCGGCATTATTTGTACTGTAAATTTCACAGTAAAAATAATGCTTCCATTTCTAACGATAATGGCATTACTCCTAGTCCTACTCCCTCGCCTTCCTTCAGTACAATTGAGGCCCCGCCTCCCACCCAGACCCACCCCCAGCATAAAAACTCTGCCCGCCCCCACCTCCACCTGCACATAAACAAGCCGAGCTAGCACTCAGTTGAACCGCACCGGGAGGGAGGGAGGGTCCTTGAAGGAAGGCGAGGGAGTAGGACTAGGAGTAATGCCATTATCGTTAGAAATGGAAGCATTACCTCCCGTCCCTCCCTCGCCTTCCTTCAGTACAATTGAGGACATAGCAAGCAGAAGAAAACAGGGACGGACAACTGAGTGACAAAGAACACAAAACAGTGCCCAAAACACAGCAGAACAACATCCCCGGCCTCGCAAAGAGGACAAGACCCTGAGGCCCGAACCCCCAAAGGAGGAACCACCCCCACAAGAGGAAGAGCCACCAAGAACGCGGACCGAAACCCACAACCAGTCTCGGACCACAGCGAATAGACAAAGAGACCCCCACCCGGAAGGACTCCACAACCAGCAGGCCCCACAGCAAAAGATGCCGGACAGCCAAACCGAGCAAACGAGACTCCACAGCCAAGAAAGGAGCAGGACAGAACACAGGCAAAAGCAACCTGCGACAGAGCCAAAACGCCGAGCCACCGGAAGGGACAAAGAATGGAACCGGACCCAAAAGCAACAGAGTCGAACAGCCCAGACAGAAAGGAAACATCCAAAAACAGGGCCCAGAACATCCCCAAGCGCCCCGCAGGGGCGATGGCAACCAAAAAACAAGGCCCAAAGGCAAAAGCCGCAACCCAAGACCCCCAAGGGGCCCAAAGGGAGGACCGGACAGGACATCCAACACCAGCAGCAAAGACCCCGAAGGGAAGGACCCGACAGGCCAGGGAACAAACACCCAGACCCGGAAAAAAAGAACCAGGCAACACGCAAGGAAGCCCGGAGCACCAAGAAGCTGGAAAGCAACACACCGCACTCGCAGAGGGGCCACCGCCAGAGCAGAACAGCAGGACCAAAAAAGGCCAGCAAACACCAAGCAGAGGACAGCCAAGAGGAGGACCGAGGGAAAGCCCGCAAGCCACCGCCAATGAAACAGGAACCCCCAACACAGCCAAGACCAGCTGCACAACAGCCAGGCAGCAGGGCAAACCCCGCACAGAACCCAGGGGAAGGACACGAAACTCCAAAGGGCACGAAGCCACCAGAAGGAACCTCCACCGAGCGACACACAACCCGGACAGGAGAGGAAAACAAGGAGCCCAAGGCCAACGGGGGGCAACCAACAACCCCCGAGCACAGACCCACAGCGCCCGCACCAGAAAGGCCAGAGGAACGTAAAAGGCAGGGCAGGGAAAGGCACACCGAAGAGCCAGAGGCCCAGGAGAGGGCCAGACGCCCCCCCAAGACCCGGGACCCCAGCCCAGAGACCCTAACCGGGCCACCCAGGCCGACCCCGGCGCCACAAACAGGACCACCACAGGGAGGCCCCAAAGACCCACCAACAGTCCAGACACAGGGAAGGAAGGACCCAGCATAACAGAACTGCCAGCACATAGGACACCCACAGAGGCAGAGAGCCGACAGCCCCAGCACCCAGACCAGAGTCCCCAGAAACAGGACGCAGGCAACCAAGGAACAAGGACCAGAACCTGGACCCAGCCAGGACGCGGCAAAGGACAACGCCACCGGAGCGTCAGACGGAGCCAACACGCACAGACCCGCAGAGAGCCCCGAAAGGGCACCAGGGCAAGGCCAAAAGGCCGCAACAGCAACCAGCAAGCGGACCCCCGGGAGAGCAGCAGGAACCAGAACAGGAACCCGAACCCAGCCAAGCCCGAACAGGCCGGCAACCGAAGCCACCACAAGTGGAGCCAGAGGAGCCAGCGAACACCGAGCCAGAAGGCAACAGCGGCCGAGCCACCAGGAGAGCCCCCCCCCCGTGGACCGACCGACAAGGGAAGCAGGGACAACAGACCCCGAAGACCAACCCAACAGGAGCCAGAGGGACAGGCCGAGAAGAAGAAAACAAGCCCAGGGAACACCGCAGAAGCCAGGCACCCCGGCACAAGCAGCCGCAGGACAAGCCGGAGGAGCCCCCGGGGCCACAAAGCCCGAACCCAAGAAGGAAGAGAGGCCAGGCAACCGCCGGACAAGGGAACGGGGCCGAGCACAGACTGAACGAGAGCCACCCAATAGCGCCCGGACATGCGGGAAGACCCAGGGCGAAGGCCCGAGGCCGAAGAGGAAGGAAGCAGAAAAGGGCATACTTCGCAGGAAACGCAGAAAAGAAGCAGTGACCGGGAAGTGGAGAGAAGCGACCCCAAAAAACAGGGCATGCCAAAAACCACCAGGTAGGGCCCGCGGAAAGGCAGCCCGAAGGGCCAACACACGGAAGGGCACCAGCCAAATCCAGGAGCAGACCCCCAGGAGAACCAGGACAGGCACAAAGCTGCCGGACACCCCAGCCCCAGCACCAGAAAGGAGCGGGCCCAAGACCCAAGCCCCACCGACAGGAACCCAGCAGACGGAACACATGGCAAGCAAACAGGACACCCAGTCCAGCAGAGCCACCCAGCAGGAACCGTAGACAGGCACCGGAGACAGCCAAACCCTCTCCAAACCGGAGGAACCCGCACCAAGCCGACCCAGCACCCAAGAACAGACAGCAGTGACAGGAACCCAACAGGGCAAGGCACTCTGACCAAGAGGCAGTCAGCCAGGGCAAAAGAAACGGTCAAAACCGCGCCCACCCGAAAGACAGAGGAGAAACCCACAGCAGGGACCACGGAGAGGCCCCAGTGCAAGGCACGTGAGAAAGGCAGGACGCCCCAACTAAGGCAAGGCAAGCAGAGGGCCCAAGGTGGCGACATGCAGCCACCACGAACCGCCACCGCAAACTCCACGAAACCCAGCACCAAGGAAGGGCACAGAAGAAGCAGAGAACAGGCCAGCCAGTGCCACGGCAGCAGCCAAGCAGAACAACAGGCCCACCAAGCAGCGCGGCCAGGACAGAGGTCAACTGCACAACTGGAGGAAAGAGGCGACCCCCACCAAGAAGCACAGCCACAGGAGGAAGACAGGGACGCGCAGCCCAGAAGCAAACGCCCCAGCGCAAACCGAGCGCGCAGAGAAACCTGAAACCAATCAGGACCAACACAGTGCAGAAGGAAGAAGGAGGGCTGGGAAGAGACCGCCAACGGCAGGCCGCACAGGAAACCGCCAATCAACTGGTAGCAGGGCAGCACCACAGCGGACAAAGCCACACGCACCACGCACATACAACAAGTATGAGCAACGCACGCAACACACAGCACCAACCCCCACCCCGGCACAAAGGGGCAAGCCCAACCAGGAGGGCCGGGGACACCATGGAAAGAAACCCACAGGCCCCGCCCAGCAGGAAACAGGAAAACCCTGCCGACCAGCACAGGAGTCCAGCGACCCACGGCCCGAACGCGCACCACCCTGGAGCCACACACAGAGCAGAGGCGGGAGAAGGATCCACACCCAAGGACCCAGACGGGAACCAGTCGCACATAGGACCAGCCGGATGAGGAAGGGACGCGGAAGGCATCAACCAAACCCCAGAACACAGGACAGTGCAGCCACCATCAAGCCCAGCACCATCATGAGACAAGAAAGGCAGAACACCCCCCACGGAGCTTCAGCGCGACAAGGGCACCCCAGGGGGACCGGAGACCCAGCAGCAGAGGAAGAGGACACCAGTACGCCCCCAACCAAACCCCAGGCGACCCAGTCAGGAGCAGACCCAGTAGCAGACAACCACCAAGGCCACCACCAAAGGGAACATGGAGCAGCAGGACAAGAACCGAAGCCAACCAGCGAAAACCAGTGCCACCAAAGGTCTCAACTGAGGCACAGCACCAATGGCCTGTATACATCACCCACAGGGCAAGAAAAACGCACAAGCAGGCCGTAGAATCCACAGGTCGCAAACTGTACATATACTCCTCAGTACTGCGAAGAACCCGTCAGCGGCACACAAGTCCAGTCGGCACGAAAAGGACACGTGAAGCCGAGGAGCCCTGGATGGAAAAAGGCACAGGATAATACACAGTGCACCTCACAGCAAGGAGGCAGGGCCATGCTCGGCCCCCACCGGGCAGCCGGCAGAGTGGCAGTCCCCGGGGGCAAGAAGCAACGCGCCCTGCCAAGAAACAAAAAAGAAAACGGGCACAAACCCGTCCTACCTGGACTCCTGTAAGACAGCACACCGGGAGGAGGCAGCCACGCAGCCCGACCCGGAAACACAGCCCCAGCCACAGGAGGACCGCCAAAACACCGCAGCGGATTCCCGAGCCACCTCCCCGCCCCCATACCACGAGGGAGACGAGGAGAGGAGGCACAGCCAGGAGAACACTGCAGAGGACACCGTCGCCGCAGAGAACCAGCACGAAGACTCCCCGGCACCGCCACAGGGAGGAACTGAAAGGGTGAGTCTCACTAGTGAGACAGAAAAAAACAGGTGGAGGTGGGGGCGGGCAGAGTTTTTATGCTGGGGGTGGGTCTGGGTGGGAGGCGGGGCCTCAATTGTACTGAAGGAAGGCGAGGGAGGGACGGGAGGTAATGCTGGTGATACAGGTGTAAAACGGAGGTTGGGGCGAAGATCAGCATGGTATTTGAATAATACAATAAACACAGGCCCCTGCAAACTTTAACACGCACTCCGTGCAGCCTGCCTTGTTTCAGTACAATTATTAATCAAACGTCATGCCGATGTTCGGCACAACCTCTGTTTTACACCTGTACTACAAGCATTATTTTTATAGTAAAAATAATGCTTGTAGTACAGGTGTAAAACGGAGGTTGGGACGAACATCGGCATGACGTTTGATTAATAGTTCTACTAATGTGGAGAACAATGAATCGATGACCATGACCGTGTCCTTTTGCTCGTTTTTTTTAAACATCAATGTCACAGTACAAAAGCGGGCGCCACTGAGCGACTTGAAATTAAACTTTGTTAAAAGCAAGCAGTGAAAATCAAACACAAAACTTAGTACTGAGTGTAACAACTAACATTAGATGTGATGGAGAGGCTCCCACGAAACACGGTGGACAGCAACAACGCATGCACCTGAAATGGTCAGCGCTGCATGTAAAATGGAGTCTAGGACTAAGCCTGTGAAAACATGTTCACCGAATATGCAGGGGCACGTAATTTACTGCTGACAGCCTGACACTCTACAAAACTTCACTTTCCCACAACGTGCGCGCGGCGCACCTGGTACCTCAGGGCGGCGCACCGGGGCGCCGCGGCGCACAGTTTGGGAACCACGGGTCTAACCCACCGAGCTGTTCCCATTCATCTTTCTCTCTCTTTGCCTGTGTTTCTTTGGTTTACCTCTTTCTTCTGGTTTTGACTATATCTCTCCCTTTCACTGCTACATCCTCACCCTCCTCTTCGCCCCTCTCTATGATCCTCTGCCAGGAGTCCTGGATGGCAGGGGTCAGCTCAGATGGCAGAAGGATAGGAGCCCACCCATAAGGTGCTGTGCCCCCGGAGCCAGTGTGCGCCTCTCGACACTCTTGATTGGACAAAGACCAGAAGTGACATCATTTGACTGCGCATGTCTGATGGTTCCGCCCTGCGGGGGGGGAGCGAAGAATGTCATGTGTTGGTTTCTGGTGAAATCGGTCTCATTTGTTTCGAAATGTACCGGAATTCCCCGATGACATCATGAAAGGGTGCGTTGGATTGGAAGGTATTTGGGATGGGGTGTTTGCGTTACGAGGAGCACAGGGAGCTAGTGTTGCTTTTTTCACTTAGCGTGAACTTCTAACTGAATACCCTCCAGTTAGATATTGGTTTGAAATGATTTATTTGGTGCTGGCGAGCAGCACTGGTTTGAGAGGCCTAAAGACATACACAAGTTGTGCAGGAATCTCTTGATATTTCCTAGTGTGATATGTTTACGCTGGTCACTGGTGGGAGCTTCTCACACTGTCCGCCACTATAAGTTCATAAAGGTCAACAACCCGGACCACCACACCGTCACCTCGCATGTTGTTACAACGCAGTTGTTACAACGACTGTGTTGTAAAAATGCATACCATTACCCCGCAAGTCGTAACAACGACTTGCGGGGTGGGGGGTTGGGAGGTGTTGAATTTACAATCCACCACCTTCCCTACTGTCCGCACAGAGTGGAGTTGGACTAGTAAATTATAGTATTCCAACATCCGCATGTCATTGTTACAGCTTGCGGGGTAATGGTATGCGTTGGTACAACGTGGTCGTGGTAACGACTGCGTTGTAATAACACGCGGGGTGACGGGCTGCAGAAAAAAAGAGGCATATTCATTCATAGACCATGCATTACTGCATGGTTAGGAACAGGAGAAGTGGCGAAAAGGCCAGAGGTGCCAACTGGGGAACCAGGTTCGAATATCGGCGTCAGCTCAACGTCCTGTGATGCTGGGCAAATCACTTAAACTCCCTGTGCCTAAAAATTAAAAAAATAATCAATATGCCCTTGTGTGATGTAACTGGTGCTCATGTAACGAGCTCCGATACCTTGGGGTCGAGTTTGCACTGTATAAAACTGCAAAAAACAGTGAAATTCCCATGCTATCCACCAGTGGAAGCTTGTGTACAGTCTTGTAGTGGGGGTTTCCTCACACTATACACCCAGGAGAGCACGACATACCACTTCGTAGTTTGAGCATTTGACACTACTGCACACTGAGTGCTTCTGACACTGATCTCCAAAGTGATCTTCTTGCACTACCCACTAGTGCAAGCTTTTTCACTGCCTACCCGTGGCAGTTCGGGTATAGTTATGGTTCAGGACAGCTTTACATTGAAAGGGCACTTTTTGATTTGCCTATAACTAAGTCGGATTCACTCTTTCCGACGAGACGAGCACGAGGGGAGTTCTGCTTATACAGGGTCTTCCATTGTCACGGACGCACCCGCCCGCCTGACTACCCCTCATGTGACAAACTCACCATTACTATTTTACCCGCACTCCGGGTTGGAATTATCACCGGACCACCAATACCTGCACCACGCCTCCTAAGCCCTGAAGAGTCACAGGCACTGACCTGTAGACGAAACACGTGTCGGCTGGCGTTTGTCTTTTCTATTAACATCTTCACATAAAAAAACCTTCAAAGAAAATCTTCGGTGTCGACAACATTTACTACCTATTACTGTATTTACTGTTGATATTTATATGTGTGACCAGGTTTCTGGTTTTTATAACTTAGAACCCCATGGACCGATCTGCAATAAATGTGGTAACTACTTGGCGTAGTCAGGAAAGGTCCGGCATGGCAATTTTGTGTAGTTCCGTGCAGGGGAAAAAAAAAGTCAAGGGAGTTGAATAAAGATGTTCTCCCATAGAAATTTTAGCTTGCACCAACAGCAGGCAATGCAGAACGGATTTAACCAAACTTGGCATGAAATTAGAACTTTATTTAGGGAGCAAGGTTTTGTTGTTTTAGTGAAAATCCGTTCAGAAGTTTTTGAGAATAGATCTTGAATTAAAAGTTGCAAATCAGGGAGAGGAGCTACGCAGGAAAACAAGATGGCCGCATAAGCTCCCGGCTCCGCCGACCTCCGCCAGCAGCTCGTATATCCTGCAATTTATCCTGCTTTTACACCCGACTCCCGTGTACGCGAGGAGTTACTGACTCTGAAGGTGCAATCCCGAACTTTTTAACATATCGGGTGACGAAGATACGCCGTGTTTCGTTCTCGGCCTAACTCAGCGTGGAAGCCGGGGCCTCGATTTCCAACCCACCCGGGCTGGAGTTGAACAACATCGGCTGTGGACTTTGGGATTCGTACGGTCTCTCGAACGGAGACACACTTTACTCATTTCCAATGGCGATTTAATATCCGGTCTACACCGCAGACGCCGCAGCGTGGCTCTTCGGTTGCTGCGGTCTTGTATCCGGCGCCTGGAGACACCGTAAGCCTCCCGGGGGTGACGGACCGGAGTCCTGACTAGCGGCGAAGGTGTAGAAATCGTGAGGTGAGGACGCCCATTGTTGTTGTTTGCTCCGGTTGTGCCTGCTACCCCGGAGTAGTCGACCTCCGGGGTTCATATCCTGCTCTGTCGCTTCGTGAGAGGAGATGGAGGGGACAGAAGGCACACTATCGCTGCATGCCGTAATGGTGGCCATTGGGGCGCTCCACTCACAGATCATCGTCCAATACCAAACACTGTCTGCAACAATGGACAATATCTGCCGGAGACCGGACGGCGACTTTTCGGCATTACTTCAGCCAGCTGTACTACCCATGGACCATTGTGGGCTCAACTTCGAGGACCCTGTGCGGAAGCCGGATTCCGCGTGCGCTGTTGATCCCTACAGGATGGTTCGCGCGCCCGTGAACATTGTCAGCTTCCCCTGCTTGAGCCATAACCCACTGAACATCGACATGGACAACCTTAAGTGCCTCAACAAGATCACCAGTGGTTATCGGAGAGCTTCATTATCCTTCCACGCTTTTCCTCACTTGCTTTGTGGATACCATGCACTTTTATCCTTTTTTCGACTCGCTCATACTGACTTGAACTTTTATGAACGCTCTGCTGCTTTCACTGTTGTTGTGGTCTGGATTATAAGTGCTCTGGTTAATAACCGTACCGGCCAAGGTTAACTTGTGTCTTTTTTTGGGTTTGGCATAATATTTTACCTCGCTGCTGGGATTGTGACCTGTAATATACGAGAGTTGGGTGGTGTGTATCTTGCTTCCCTGGACTGATTTTATATTTCGCTGCATTCTATTTTGACCGTGTTTCGGGGTGGTTTCATCTGGTGGAGGGTAAAGGAGTCCGGGAGTGTGTTTTTATCTATCCTCCTCCGCTTTTCTTCTCTTTTAGGGATCTTTCTGGGCGACTGGCACGCTGCTAGTGGGTTAGGCCGTAGCCACTGCAGGGGTGCAGGGTGGGGGGGGGGGGGGGTTTGTTATTTTGCCTTTGTTTTGTTCTATGGCCCCTTTTTCTTTCTTTTTCTCTCTTTTTAGGGTATTCCTATGGGTGACAGGCACGCTGCTAGTGGGGTAGGCCGTAGCCATTGTAGGGGTGCAGGGTGGAGGGTGTGGGGGGGGTTTGTTATTTTGCCTTTGTTTTGTTCTATGGCCCCTTTCTTCTTTTTGCAGTGTCCGGTAGCAGTACTTTCTGTTTCATCCTGGAGTATCAAGTGGGCGGGTTCTGAGGGTGGGCGGCTACGATGAGAGATCGGTTGTTCGGTTCTTTACCCTTCTTGAGCTAGCTAGCGTTTGCGTCTTTACTGTCCCTTTAAGTTGGTCCGCGACTACCTTCCTACACCTACCCACCTTTATTATATCTCCGAATGTGTGGCTCCCGATATCCTGTATCTTCTTCTTTATCTTGTCTCTGGGGGGAGGGGGGGGTTAAATGCAAAAGGAAAACCTTATGAATAACATGCGATCTGCACTGTGTTCAATGCAACATATATCCTGTACCGTTGCCGGACCTCAGGGTTGCCGGCTGAAGAGCTGTGCTATTGAACTTCTTATACGTATCTCCTAACTGCAGTGTCCGGCCCCTGTGGTTGTAGATCTACTCCTGTAATTTTTGTGAATGATATAATAAAGGTTTTAAAAAAAAAAAAGTTGCAAATCAGGATTCTGATGATGATGAACTGGGGGATGTATGAAGAAATTATGCTGAGGGGAGCGTATAATGTTTCCCTGACTGCCAGCCAAGTCAACGAGAGACCTAATGAAGAATTGTGTACAAGGTTATATAGCGTAATTGTAACATATAAATGTATGTATTCTGATATTCATGCCAAAGTTTGGATTGAAAACAATAAAACAGATTAAAAAAAAAATTTGCAAATCATGATTTGCAAACCAATTTTGGAATTATACTTTCACACTGTAAAAAAATTATCTATAGGAAAGGGGAGACACTATAAAAAGTGTCTGGCTCCCAGTGCCAGTGGGGTGGGGAAACTAGAGATGTGGAAAACTCAAAAAACAGGCAAGAAATAAAAATAAAGAAAAATATGAGTGATTCGTGACTCAAATACAATTGTGAGAGCTGCACATTTTAAATAAATAGTGTATTAGACCACAGTTTTCTTTTAAAAAGAGAGTGAAAGACAGAAGAGCTGGTAGGCAGAAATATAGAAAGAAATAGGCAGAGAAAAATGAGGCTTCCATGCATGTAGATTATTATCTGACCTCAATAGTCACCAGCTTCAGCTCACCTAAAAGTCAATGGAGGCATTCTTATTACCTGCAGTATCCTATGCATCCCTATTCCTTGTATGTCTAAACCGGTGTCTGGAATGATGACAGAAAATGATGGCATAGAATGCCAAGGAGTGGAAGATAGAAGAAAGGCCCACTGGAGGAAGAAATGAGCCCTGGTGGGTACCAGCTGCTGTTGCTGTAACCAAATGGCCTAACATGTAATTAAGAACTTATCTCCTACCAGGGCCGGACTGGCCATAGCGGGCACCAGGCATTTTCCCAGGAGGCTGCTAGGGTGGGGGCCGGTTTTGGGTCCCTGGGGCGCCGTTTTTGTTACCGGGGGTCGGCAATATCGACCCCCTGTAATAAAAGCGGTCGAAACCGGCCCTTGCAAACTGCTCGGCTGAATCCCCCTCACTCCTAGGGGGGGTTTCAGCAGTTTGCCAGGGCCGGTTTCTGTTCCCAGTCCGCCCCCGTCTCCTACCCAAGTGACTTTGGACTCTTGTATGAAGACTGGCCACTAACGTTAACAATACATTGGTTGTAAAATCGTTAGTTGAATACAATGGTTGTAGCAGCCCTCTAAACATCACTTAAAACACCAAACCAGTAAACAAGTCTGTAAATATTTCTTAAATAAAAGGGGAATTGGACTACAGAAACACTCCTATATGTTAATGGAAATGATTTACATTTGTCTGAAAAATAACACATTTGCTTTCTTTTGCCAGAAATGCGAAACTGTGATTGGCATCTCCTTCTTCCCCAGCTACGTGAATCTATCATGCGACTGGTTGGAAAAGAAGATAGTCTGGGGAGATGAACAGCTTTCCCCATGGCATCAACAAAGAGGAAGAACCTTTTGTTCACATAGACTGATATGCCACATGTCTCTCAAATGAGCTGTTTCTGGACTAAACAAGATTGGAGAAACTTTCCATGAGGCCAGGCAAGTTAAGTGCACAAAAAACACTGTATTGAGACACGTTTTATAAGGCCATGTGACCGTGAAAGGATTGTTTACTTATTCAGTTTCTCGGTCCCTATCTCCTCCTTAGGCTCCTCCTGCTCTTCGCCCACTAGCCGCTCTCGTACCTCCCACGCCCCTCCCCCCGGACATATTGAATGGCAACGGCAACAAGGACCAGCCATGAAGTAGATGACTGTCTTAACCCCCGAGGACTTACTGTGCTCAGATCTCTGTCCAAGGACAGTCCTTTCGGACCTCGAGACTCTGCCTCATTCCGGTCTCTCGTTTCTCTCTTGTGTTTCGCTCTCTCAGTCTCTCTTACTCTCTCTTTGCTATTTCACTGTTTTTCTGTGCCACGATTTGTTTTTTATTTGTTTTGCAATTGTCGGTTCTGCCACTTAATTGTCCTTGCCACTGTTTGTTGTTTCCATGTTCGTTCTGCCATTGTCTGTTTGACATTTCATTGCCATCACTATTTATTTTTGTGCCCTTCTCTCTGTCCTCGTAATTTCACTGTCTTCTGCTTCTCTTTTTGTGCTCTCGCCTTTGTTTCTTACTTTTCTGCTATGCTCACCTTTTTTCTTCGATTTTCTTTCCCCTAATATGCCATTTCCCGCTCTTTCTGCTTCTCCCTCATCTCTGCCACTCCTTACCTACTCCATCTCATTTCACACCTCTCCTGTTTCCAACCTACAATGCCCCTGCCAACCATACTCTTTACCAAATGCTCCTCTCAGGCGGATGTGCAGTGGACACTCCTCTAGAACACAGAAGGCACACCAAAGCCCATCTGCAACCATTTGCCCTTGGACTGCAGCCAGCGACAAGACCCCTTTTGTTCCATCTGGCCACTGTTGGCCTGAAGCATCCCTCCACTCCCTTAACCCATGTTGCGGTTCACTGCGCTGCTGCAGCCCAGCACCAAACACAAGAGGGGCCTTCATCTGCACCTTCTGCATGTTCTCTTACACACTCCTTTTGTCAACACTCACCACTCCCACACCAACAGCATCCAGCACCCAACCACTTTACAAGGACACCAACCAGCAACATGACACACACCACTCCACAATCACATGCATGTTAATCAACACCTACTTGCTCCCCAACCACAGAAAAATGGGAACTGCTGCATGATCACGCCTCAGACCTGCTCTTCCACACAGAAAATTGGCTGAACCCATCCTCTGCACGGGCATCGCTACTACAATCCCTGCCAGTTATAAAATCACCACACAAAACAGTCAGCACAAGCCCGGAAGTAACCATTATATTAAAGGACACCATGAGCTACACCAACACCACAGAATCCACAAACAACTACATGAAACACCTCACCTCCAAACTACATATCACAACCAGGTTCACTTTGTATACAGACCACCAGGAATCTACATCAACTTCGCGAGCAACATTACGGACTTTGTCACGCCCCTCATCATTGACTCCAGCATCTTGATTCTCCTAAAAGACCTGAACTACCACCTGAAGACCACACAGACCCAAACTCGATTGCTCTCCTCAAAAATCTCAGGAACCTCGGGTAACCTAGCATGTCACCAGGCCCATTGACGTCACTGAATACCTGCTCGTCCCAATTTTGCCATCCTTCAACAACATCAGGTTGACAAACCATCACCTATCACCTGGACCGACCACGCCCGCTTCAGCTTCAGTATTCCAGAGCCACATGAAACCCACCACCTCTGGACCTACCCGCCACTGCTGGAAAAGCATCCCAGAGATGGACTAGGGTTCGGATGTCTTCGAGCCCCAACCCACAGCCACCCAGCAATCTGACGGAAGACATTAAAAACTTCAACAATTGAATCACTGCATTTGCCAACTTCCTGGCCCTCTCAAGCATGGCAAAACAACAAGAACATGAACACAAGTCAGCTGGTACCCAAAAACAAAAGAACTCAGGCTGATGAAACAACACTATAAGAAACAAGAGTGCAAGTAGAGATCAAGGCAAGAGTCTGCAAACCAAGACAGGTTCATACCTGTCCTAAGAAAATACCACCAGCATATCTAGAAGACCAGATGCACAGCCATCACAGAAAGCATCAATACCAGCAAGAAAATATTTGCCACTGTCCAAGCGTTCACTGTGCCCACAGCCACCTCCAACATCTCCCTCTCTCAAGACCTCTGAAACAATCTATCCAACTTCTTCTACCACAAGATCCCATCCATATATGGGAACATCGACCCGCAACCAGTCCCATTTGATCTCGCAGCAAGTCTCCTTGCCCAGACATAGAACGGACCATGAGGCCCGCCATCCCCATAGATAAACTCGCTCTGGAGCCCCGTCAAGCCCCTGCTCCCACCATGCTTTCAACAAGGGACTCACCTCCATCAGCGAAGTCCTCATTCCAATCCTCAATGCCTCCATCAACTGAGCCACCTTCCCGGATGCATGGAAACATGCCGCAGTCACTACCTTGCTCATGAAATCCTCAGTAGATCCAACCAAGCTCTCCAGCTACAGTCAATAGCCCTCCTACCACACACAGCCACATTTTTAGAAAAACTCATCAGCAAATACCTCACTGACAACCTAGTCAACTACCAGCTCCGAAAAGCCATACAGTCTAGATCCACTCCCAACCACAGCATAGAAACAATAGTCATTGCAGTAACAGACAACATCTGCATTATCTTGGACAGAGGAACAATCATGGCACTCATCCTTCTTGACCTCTCGGATACCTTTGACACAGTATCACATCCCACCCTCATCAGACACCTACACGAGTAAAACATTTAAGTACCTGATCTCTGCTTGATAAGCTCCTTTTGATGGAAAGAACTCAAATTGACGGCCTAATACATACACCTTGGGAGCCCGTAAACTCACCGGCTGACCACCTGGAGGTTCAACCCTCAGCCCTACTGTCTTCAACACAGATATTATTCCAACATACAACATCATCCACAACATCAACATCCTGGCATATGCTGGCAACACACAACTCATACTTTCCCTCTCAGACAAAGCTCTCCATCACAAGGAACAAGTTCACCACCTGCATGATCAGGTTCGCCACGTGGATGAAGTCTAACTGTCTCAAGCAAAACAATGACAGTCCAGAAGTAGTGATCTTTGGAAAAAACACCTTACTGCAACTAAATCTGGTAACTGGCCAACCTTAGGCCCACACCTAACCCCCACCTCCCAAGCCACGATCCTCATCAATAGCATGGTTGACAAGTGCACATACGTCAATTCCGTCACAGCTTTCTGCTTCCACATCCGGGAGATGCTGTGGAAGATTTTTAAATGGCTCACAACCATACCAGAAAAACAGCATCCATACCCTGGTAACCAGCAGGTTGGACTATGGAAAAATCCTCCATGCCGGAATCACCAAGGAAATCACCTAAAGACTGCAAACTAACCTGAACTCAGCAGCCAGACTCATCCTAAAGCTTCCAAGCAGGACTCACATCATACCACACCTCTCCTCAGGGATCTCAACTGGCTCCCAATACGCAAGCAAGCTCAATTCAAACTCATAACCCACACATTCAAAGCACTACACAGCACAAGTCCAGACTACCTGAACAATCTAATCTCCCTCCATCTACCAGACAGGCATCTCTGCTTAGCCGGATACTTACTTACACACACCCCACTATACACAGAAACTGAGCCAGAGGCAGAGCCTTCTCATATAAAGCTCCTAAAGTTTGGAACAACCTCCCACACCAAATCAGAGCCTCCTTCTCACTACTCGAGTTATGAAAGAAGCTGAAGTCTTGGCTCTTTGAGTATCGCCCCACTGTCCTCGAGAATAGGCCTGTACACCTGCTCAGTGCAAGGAAACCCTTGCGGGTGAGAGCGCGTCTTACAAATATACATAACACAACACAAATAACCATCACCATAGGTATTGGCTTTTGGTGCTGGCTAGGGTTATTTACCTGATAGGATTATTCACCACCTGAATAAGTACTCTTACAAGATCTGTAAATTTCATAAGCTTGGAAACTACGGGTTGCCCCACAGGAAATGAATTCTAGAGGACAGAGGTGAGAGCGGAGATACACCTGCCTTTCATCATGCTTATAACAAACCACAGATTTCACAAAATACATGTAGGACCGAACTGGAAGCCAAAATCAGTCTGGCAAAAATTATTAAACCAGACCCAGTCAGCACTACCAGAATTGGGGACTTTCATGGTTGGGTCACGGCAGCCCATTCTGCTGTGATGGCAGCCTCCTTGCCAGAAGCCTACTGGGAAAATGCCAGTGTATCAGAATTGCCAGTCCATGCAGGTGTATAAGATGCATACGGAGCAAACAAAGAACAAGAGAGGGTGGAAGCAGGAGGCACAATGCTATTGGCTTACTTCAAGCAATGCTAATCAGAAGGGCACTGGCTCTCTATTGACAATGCTAAGTAGTAAGTACACATCTGTACAGAAGGACTCTAATTCCTAGCCTTTTAAATGTTGACACATTGTCCAGTAAAACCTAGAAATATTTGGAAATTGAATCGATTCAGCACACTGATCCTTCTGGGAAGCTAAAAGTTGGGTCACATCTCACTCATTCTACAGCATAAAGCAAGGCCAAATATTAATTTATATGTTTATTCCTTGTATTTATTTTTACGTTTAGTAGAAGTCAGTAAGCACGACAGTGTAGTGTTTCCACTGTTTCCTGGTCAGCCTGGAGTTTCTAGTTTGTCAGTATCAATGTCAATCGTTGACATACCAGGGAGAAGGTGCACAGATTCAGTCACTCAATCCCATGGAGTCATATTGATGGAAACTGATGGAGTGGAACTCAAGGTGATGCTCTCGAAAGTCACCAAAGCCAACTTTGGCAATAGCTAAGAAGGTTCAAGAGACCAGTCATTGAGCTTTTTGTGATCACCTTCAGATCACAAGTGCTCTGTATTTTGGTCTCAAATTATTCCCCTTAAAGAATGTGTGGGGACATCCAGCTTCCATCTCAGTGCAGTGGCCCAAGGTCTTGACACAGTGAGACTAGATGAAGCACAGTGATGCCCTTTTAAACCTTGAATTTAAAGAACCTGGACTGTCAGTCATATTTGGGTCGATCAGTATTCTAATTCAACCACCTTTATGTCAAACTCCATGTGGTAAAGCATTTGCGTTTACAATGCAGCCCTGGTCTACATCTACCTACCGAGCCTTACAGCTAAAGCGGTCGACCTCGGACCTGGGGAAACGGGTTTGAGTCTCGGCAACGACGCTTAACATCCTGTGATTCTGGGCAAATTACTTTATCTCCCAGTGCCTAACAAAAAAATATGTGTTTATATGTAATGAAACTGGTGATCATGTAAAGCGCTCTGATATCTGACGCTTCGGATCTAGTTCGTGCTATATAAAACTCTGAAAGCGGTATCTTCAATCACATGTTTTGGTTTGATCGGATGGTAACGGCCCTGCTTTTTGGGTCTAGTCTGTTGTCGAAAAACCTATTGTGTGCAATACCTATATTAAGAGTGGGCTTTTGGTTAGCTAATTGCTCAGGCTAAATTGGCTTTTTCGTCTAACTCGTTGCTCAATCAATGAATTTCCTTTCTCCTATTTTATATTTCCTCTACCCTAGCGCATACTTACTTTTCCATCTTTCTCAGTGCATGATTTGTATCCTTACACTGCTTACATTCAAGTTACAGTTTTGTTTACGTTCAGCACTACATTGGAGTGGATGTGTTTTCTTGCTCTATCCCCCATTTGCTCTTTCTCCCCTTCATATCCCTACACCCGTACTCATGTGTTGATCTTTCCAGCTGTAATTTGCCTCCTCTGCCCCTCCCAGTCCTGCTCAGCTTTATTCTCTTTTTTATTATTATTCAACAATTCTCCAGCACCTACACTGCATGCTGGTGTTGGTGCTCCATGCCATCCACAGGCATTAATTTACTTTCTTCACCACCTTCTTCTTCCTCCCTCACAATTCTGTTTTTTACTTACTTCTTTGAGGGACAGATAGTTTATTTTCTAATTTACTGTTCCATGATAGAGTCCATCATCTTAGAATGGCACACACGCTCTACGTTCCTCCAGCTGTTGCTTCTCATTTTTTATTTTTATGTTTTATAGATCGCAAACTTGACCCACTAGGGTATCCGAGCGCTTTACAGAATCATAGAATTGAACAAAAGGCATGGAATCATAAGAGTATATAATCGATTGAGAGGGGGCAGGGTGCTGGATACATAGGGGATGGAGGGATACATATGTACAGTTTACATAACAGTTCCCATGAGAACTAGGGCTTCCAGCAGCGCTTCTTCTTTGAAAGCGAGTGTGGGTGCTTCTTTTTCTGCCACTTTTCACCACCACAAAGTGCAGCAGGCACGCTGTCATCACACCTGCCACCAGAAGGGGGTGCACCCTCACCCTTACATGCCCCCCTATTAGATATGGGTGCGAAATCACTATGCCTCTTGTCGTCACTAGGCAGCTTTGATTGATTCAGCAAAACACACAAGATGATGGACGGAATGTTGCACAATGGCAAAACATTCACCCCCAGTCACAAATCTGGGTTTAATCCATCGTTACCAAGCCACCCCAGTTCTGACATGGCCATATGCAAATCAATCTTGACCCTGTGCCTCATAGGAACAGTCCAGCCCGAACTGCCAAGCCATGTCTTCCCTGGACCGGAATCAAGCATCCTAGGACCGGTTTCTGGCTATCAGCAGTCTTCAGGCAGGATAGCTTGACTCCAGTGGCGTAGTGAGCATGGTACCCACGTCTGGGTATACCCTTCCCACATAGGGTGAACAGCAAAACACACAAGATGATGGACGGAATGTTGCACAATGGCAAAACATTCACCCCCCAGTCACAAATCTGGGTTTAATCCATTGTTACTTTGCGCACCAAGCCACCCCAGTTCAGACATGGCCATATGCAAATCAGTCTTGACCCTGTGCCTCATGGGAACAGTCCAGCCCGAACTGCCAAGCCATGTCTTCCCTGGACCGGAATCAAGCATCCTAGGACCGGTTTCTGGCTATCAGCCGTCTTGCCATTGTGCAACATTCCGTCTATCAGACGTGGGTCCCGTGCTCACTAAGCCACTGGACTCAAGCTATCCTGGCTGAAGACGGCTGATAGCCAGAAACCGGTCCTAGGATGCTTGATTCCATCTGCGGCGTACCACAAGGATCCTCACTCAGTCCCACCCTCTTCAACGTATACATGAGCCCCCTCGCGGCCATCGCACGCCAACACAACCTCAACATCATCTCTTACGCGGACGACACTCAACTGATCCTTTCTCTCACCAATGACCCCAGCACCGCCAAAACTAACCTACACGAAGGAATGAAAGAAGTTGCCGAATGGATGAAACAAAGCCGTCTGAAACTGAACTCGGACAAAACAGAAGTCCTCATCTTAGGTACATCCCCCTCTGCCTGGGACGACTCCTGGTGGCCAGAAGCCCTCGGAAAAGCACCCATCCCGACAGACCACGCACGAAACCTAGGCGTCATCCTGGATTCTTCACTCTCAATGAACAGACAAGTCAGCGCCGTTTCCTCTTCTTGCTTCAACATTCTTCGCATGCTCAGGAAAACATTTCGCTGGATCCCCTCCGAAACAAGGAAAACAGTCACCCACGCTCTGATCACGAGCCGACTGGACTACGGAAACACCCTCTACGCAGGTACTACCGCAAAACTCCAGAAGAAGCTCCAACGAATCCAAAACGCCTCAGCCAGGCTCATATTAGACATCCCACGCAACGAACACATCTCCGGTCACCTTAAAGACCTCCACTGGCTACCCGTCAATAAGAGGATCACTTTCCGTCTGCTTACCCACGCACACAAATCACTCTACGACATCGGTCCAGATTGCCTCAACTCACGACTGTCCTTCTACACCCCCCCCCGCCAACTACGTTCTTCCAGCCAAGCCCTCGCCACTGTACCTCGCATCAACAAGACCACCATGGGAGGCAGATCCTTTTCTTACCTGGCTGCCAAAACATGGAACTCACTCCCCGCGTACCTCCGCCTTACCCAGAACCACCTAGCATTCAGAAAGCAACTTAAAACATGGATATTTGACAAGTAACCCTCCTCTCCTTCCTAAGCGCCTTGAAACCCTCTGGGTATGTAGTGTGCTATACAAATTCCATGACTTGACTTGACTATGGCATTCTCGCTGCTGTTCCTTTGACTCTTCTCTATGGCAGTTCTCTTCCCGAGTCAATTCTTCTCTATGGCAGTTTGAACCAGGATTCCCTTCTCTATAACAGTCCTGCACTTTCTTAAAGCTGCAGCACGACCCAACGTCCACCTCCATTTGAGACGCAAGTGCAATATCTCACCCACCTACACTCATAGGGGAAGGGGAAGTGCCTCATGGGGTGGGATCAACGCCGGTGTTTATGGCCATGACTACACAAAGGAGTAATGGCGCATCAGCTGCGGGTGCATGGGTGCTGCATCGGCCAGTGGAACACTTACCTTCTGGCCACGCAATGCTGAAACACTAACATTGACAACACTGATAGATCTTGCATTGCTGAGACCTATTGGCTTTGGCAATGCTCGTTTCTTTCTTTTTTGCTAATGCTGCTGAACATTGACAACAAGCAAAGGCAAAGTAAAAAGGCTGACTAACACCTTTTGGCTTTGGCAATAGTTATTTTCTTTGCATCTTACAAAGAGTTCATGATCACTGGGAAACTAAGTCTTCAGCATAACAAATCCTTCCCATGGAACACTATTTTGGTTTATATCATTTATATCAACTGAAAATATATCCATTTCGAGCTACCTCAGATTGTACAAAATGGCAATCCCATTTGGCCCTCAGCCAAAGCTAAAACTCATGTAATATGTAGCTTCATGTCATGAGGGCCACTACAACCAGTCCTGGCTTTTTAAGTACCAGAAAAGATTTGGAACCTTACTCTCTGTCCATTTTAGACACAGCCCCAAACATTTCAGTCCAATCCCAGCACAACACAGAAAGCTGGTGACACAGACGTTGCTGAAGGTGACCTTCGTGACAAGGAGTCCGCTATCAGCACTGGGTAACCATGCAAAGCGCTCCGATACCCTAGGGTCCAGCCAGTGCTACATAAAACCTTTAAAATAAATATAAATAAATGTTAAAAAGAACAGCCATTCACTGCCTGAATCGAGCAGTCTCCTTGCGAAAAGGGGCTCTTTCCCCTCTCATGGGCCTTGCGCACAGAGGGTTGGACGAGATAAGATCTGTTGCTGATTTTAAAAGAACATTTCTTAATTTCCCTTTCTGACCGTCACCAGCCTGCTCACTATAGTGTTGCAGCTGATTACTATCTGCTTTAAGAGTGCAGATTTTGCAGACTTACAAGTCTTTAAACTAAACATCTCAGGAAACAAAAGTGCCACCCCTTAATTTACAGATACTATGTATAATTCGATCATTACTATTGCAGTTTAAATATTATTAGAAAGTTATATTTTATAATTACTACAATTCTGATAACTACAAACAAAACTAATAACAATAACAACACCAAACTCTAATAGTAATGATGAAGATAACAACAAAGTACTTCATACAGAAGTACACACTGCCTGTCGCGATCAACATGCAGAATTCGTAAGTGTCGGGATTTTGAAAAGATGGACAGTGAGTTGGCGAAAGCAATGCATCAGCGTGTGCATGAAGTTATCAAGCTGTGCATCAAGATCTACAGTGGTGCATTTCTTATTTACGTAAATTGATACACTCAGATGTAGATAAAACACAAGGCACATTTACTCAATTTCCTCACCTGCGATGGCAAATACAGACACTCTACTGTCTTTGGCTTTACCATGTCTAACCCTCCCCCACCCCTCGCACTGCCCATTGGGGATAGTAAAGCTTCTCAAACCCTGTGTCTTTGCTGGATGCATTCATTCATCCTATGACAGAAGAGAAGGCTGAATAGGATGCATTAATTCAAGTCATTGTAATGATCCAGGTAACCTGAGACAAAACGAAAGCAGGAGGCCTTTGTGGCTCCGAGAAGTTGACATTTCATCAGCACCTTCCCTTTCTTAAACAGGTAATGTTGGATTCCGGACCTAAAGAATGCACCTGGGCGGCCCTTTGGGAGTGGTGAAGCTCCAGGCAGGACAGCGGCAAAGATCAGACCAGAGCGCTCCATTGTGCACGTGACCGCAGGCCCAGGAGTGCGTAAAGAGATCGCATATGAAAGGAATTGAAAGAGATATCCCCACTGTTCGATGTGCTGCACACTACTCTTATGTACAATGTTTCTGATAAAAACCTTATTGCTGCTAAACAAAGACGCCTAGCTCAGTTTCACAGCGGGTAATGTCATACTTCCGAATATCAGAAAAGTCGATTTGTTATTCGTGAATTTCGTCTTGTATGGTCCACGCGAACAAGTAATCTTAAGTAAACCAGAGCTCATTCCCTTGATGAAGATCCAGTGTTCAGTTTAATTCAGCTCCATTGACTTGGGCTTCTCTCCTTAAATCCAAGCTCTTCTTTACAATACTCCCCCAAGGCACTCTAAATGACAGAGTATCACCAGGAGCCAGACGTCGGCCCTTTATGTAAAAGACACAACTGTATCACTTAAATAAAATAGCCAGATGAAGTCCCCCACTGACAGGTAAAGCTAATTCGTCCACTCACTTTTATATTTTAGATTCTAGTTTGAATCACGATTTATAAACACCAACAGTTCCCATCATCAAACATGAGCCTTCATTACATGCGGTCATCACGCAATGCTAAGAAATCCCATTATCACTCAAAATGCAACCGCAACACACCATAACAGACGTACAGCACCAACACTTCCCACCATCAAAAATGCAACACCAACACATTCAATCACTAATCTACATGCAACACCAATACACCCCCATCAAAGGACATGAAATGTTAAATATCCCCTCATCGAACAACATACTAAACACTACTGAAACATGAAACATTTTCCCACATATTACCAGGTCTGTACACCCTACATAGGCTTGTTCAACTAGGTGTGTACAGAATTTGTGAAGACACTCTAGTTCAAAGTGTAGGTCACTACAGTATTCTATATGTACAACAGAATTACAGCCCTCGACTTCACAATAGTCATGGCAGTCACCCTTGGGCGGCAGATCTCATTAGTTGATTTACAAAAGCTCAAATCCCCTAAATGGTTCAGTGTCTTTATTCTCATACCCACTGAAAAGTTTCTAGTATTATTCTAACAATTTAAATCTCTTCTTGTATTGTTCATTGAGCTCTTTATGTGACACCTGAAATATCAGCCAGAGCACAAGTCAAGAAGGGAGTCTTAGGGACTTAGTGTTAATCCTACATCCATTGTGCGATATATGGGGAGGCCGCACTTTGTACGTGTACATTTCCCAATTATGGAATAACTGCCAATTCTCCTCTGAGACTTCAAGGTTTCAAAAGGCCCTAAAAAAGGCGATTTAGTCAATAATTGTGTTTCTCTGCACCATGTGATGGCATCAAGAGACTCCAATCGTTGTCTAAGAACTCTTACAAGGAGTTTTGGCACACCAGAAGACGAACATATCTCATCTTTAAACATTCAATGCCAAAGCCTTCCATCATGAAACAACAAAAAATACCAACACATTTACTCCAGCAAGATGGCGGACAAGGCATGCCTTCATTAAAAATGCAACAAGCAGACATCCTATAATCAAACAACCTGCCAAGAAAACATATTTGCTGTCAGACTTTTTCTAGCTTATTTCCATTAATTGGCTTAAAAAATAACCTATTGCCTCATCCAAACATCAATATCCCGATCATTGAATAATTAATCCGCAGCAAGCGCTCTGGGCAGTAGACTTAATGGGCTTCAAAAGCTGGTTTGAATCGGACTGGGGCAAAACCAAACAGGACTGCATCATCCATATAATCGAGTATGCTTATTGTATCCAAACCCAGGTAATGGGGCAAGAATCTAATTTAAGCGAGAACAACTTGTTGACGATATATAAAGAATAAATAGAAAAAGGTGTGAAAATGCAATTCTGCTCAATCCTATTCCTGCTTATAAATTTACAATACAATTTCCACTCGGAGCTAACCCTAATCTTTACCACAGTATCTGAATATGAATGACAATAATCCTACCCAGGACGCCAAGCAGTATTCCTCGTGGCTGCAAATGTCTATGATGGCTAATGCCAGGGAGTAATGCCCAAGAGTGCATGACAGTGGAGAAACTCCAGTCTTCCTTCCTATTTTAACCTAGAGCTAAAGTACCAGGCCATTTTAGAACATTGTGCAAGCTTTTCCAAAGCTGGCTTGAATTCAATGGAACTATTTGATTTTTCCCAAGACGATGAATGGCCTAGCACAGGTTTCTCCAATGAGTAGCTCTTTAGCTACTGGTAGCTCTCGAGCTCCTTGTAAGTACCTCTCCTCTGTGCATCCGGATATACTATATTAGAAGCTTTTGCTTGTTTGAATTAATATATATCAAAATGGAAACGTGTGTATTCTAGACAAAAATGGGTGTATTTTCAGAACTCATGAGCTGATGTCTGGGAAAAAATGGTTGATTTCCCCAAATATATTTAAAGTGGATATTGGAGTAATAAATCATGCAGCATTTCAGGATATTTATTACCAGTTTTATTACCTTGGTGCCAGTGGCTTTGCGGCTATGTTATGTATTCCCCACATAGATTCATTCTAAAGTGACAAATCCTTTTTTTTACATCACTGCTGGCAACCCTGCACCAAGGTGATCACTGCTGGTAATCTGGTATATCTAGGCAACTCATATAATCTTGTCAGGTATGGTTACTTTTAAGAAGCTAATATTATTAGTAGTTTGGGATGATTTTATTGAACATAAGTAGCTCTTATTGCTGAAAAGGTTTGAAACCCCTGATCTAGTAAGACTAAGGTCTTTGGTCTAGAAATGTAATTTACCTACAGTTTAAAGGAATATTAATGTACACTGAAGAACCCAGAGAGGATGAGAATCCTGTTTTTCAATAATCTGGGAATAGTTCATCATTACGATATAGGATCATAAAGGGTGTATCCTACTTTTGACTACTGCAATGGGGAAAGGATAAATGTCCGCTTCAGACACGAACGAGGTTCTGTGATTGAGGGACTTTACCAGATTTTATCAAGGACCATAAAGGAGGCTTCTAGCTAGAGCAATGCCAGAGAGAAGACTGCAGAACCAGAAGTCGAATTTCTGACGATTGTCACACTAATCCAGAGCAGAGCTGCCTTGCTCCTATGAAAAGAAGGACAAACTTACACTCTGTTAAGAAGCCGAACTCTGCCTGACAAAAGGAGTGCTCCGAATCCCAGGAAGATTACCATTGGGCCCAGGACCTGCAGGAGGACAACTTGACAAACTGAGACCAGCAAGGAGCTATAAGATCACCCCAGCTTGAATGCCCAGCAGAATCAAGAAGGGAATTTTGGTCTAGGAGCTGCTCCATCACCTTCATGGATCAAGAAGGGTTATAAACAGTGGCGGCTCCTCCGCTAAGGCGAAGGAGCGTCGCCCCACAGGAAAAGAAAAATGATAATAACAATGTTATTATCATTGTATTTTTCACTATTGTGGAGCACTGTAAAGGTGCGAGCGGGGCTGTGCTGGCCGCAGAACAGAGGAAGGAGTGGAGAGCACAATCTAAAGTGTGGATGACAGTTTGGCCGGCCGCCTTGGCCCGACCATACAGCCACACGCACTTTGCATGGTGCCCAGCAGGCTGCATTACACAGTATGGTGAGGCACATGCAAAGCCTCCCAGCCCCGTCTGAGCGCTGAACCACAGCACTCAGACCAATCACACTGCTGCATTGCAGCGTTGTGATTGGCTTAAGAGAGTAAGCCTGAGTGCTTCCTGTTCCTGCGTCCGTCGTGCTCGAAGAGGACGGAGGAGAGCCGGCCACCGGGATGGTAAGTGTGTTTTTCTTTATTTTTTCCCCCTTCTCTTTTCTTTCCAACACCCCCCAGCCTGCCCCGCCACTACTCCACAGTAACAGCCGCTACTGGTTATTGATGTCGCTTAACTGTCCCCAGCCAATACTTGTGTTCACTCCCCATAGGAGTCATCACTGTATCCCGTATGGTTCAAGCAAAATCGCCAGTTGAAGTACAACTTATTCTTTGGCTAGACAGTAGCTACTGGTGTCAATTTGATTTGCTCTGGGTGCTCCAGCCATTGCGGCTGCCCCGACTGGAAAACAGACCTGGAGATTTCGAGAAAAAGCACCTGGACTTCAAGACGTCCTTGGGATCACACAAAGGTCCTGCAGTACGTTTTTCATGGTTCCCAATTTTAGCCAAAAGGACCAATTAGATTCTTAACTGGTTGCTGGACACCAGATTCTGGACAGTGTTCTCGAGTGCATACTGGCGACCAGAAATCAAGTCACCAAAACATTAACTGGGGCACTCAAGACTTTTATTGTAGGTGGGGATCATTTAGGGGGTTGGTTTCTGGAGTAGCCATTTTTCTACAACTAAAAACTGAGCAAAGACCATTCTTCTAGATTTGTTTCTGAGCATCTTGGAGTAGAAAGTTGATCCAACAAAGTAAAGTTCACATTCAGGTATCACTTATTGTATCCTGTCTCTGCACCCGGTCAATAAAATTATTTTTACACTAAAAAGACCCAACAGCTTGCAAAGTTAATAAAGTTGACGCAAGCCAGTCTTCTTAGCACACCATCAGCCGATCTGTTCAATGTTAGCAGACGAGCAAGAGAGCTATAAAGACCTGTTGGATCAGCCCGGTTTCTCTTTGCCCTTCTTAGTTTTCAACATACTGTTTACACATCTCTAAATCATAGTACTTTTTTCATTTTATACAGTAAAGCATGGACTTGACATGAAAGGCATTAAGCGTTATCGATAGATCTCACTGAATACGAGTCTCTAAGCCTTAGACCGCTCACAACCCGAGAGTCATGTGCCTAAAGGGAATCTTTTGGCTATCCAGTTAGAAGTCACAAGTGGTAACCGGTAGTACCCACACGGAATGCTGCCCAGTAACCATTGACTGCATAAGTATTAACAAAAAAAGGCACCACACATCCAATATATTATAAATCTGTTAGCATATTAGGGATTTTAGAGGTGCAACAGAAGTGTGTCCATGTTGTTTAATGTGACTAAATAAAAGAAAGGTAATACTGGGCAAATACTTTCATATTTCACCATACTAATTCAGCACTAATCCTTTATGGGTTTCCGGAGTAGTGTGCTCCAACACCCCATCAAGGGTAACAAGCGCTATATAAATATAAACCTTTTCTTTTCCTCTTCTATCCTTCCGCTATTTTTCTGCTATCCTTCCGAATCCAAATAACCGACTAAACTATCCACCACTTAAAATGTACTTGCATGTTTCACTTTACTAATTCGACACTAATCCTCTATGGGTCCCAGAGTAGCGTGCTACTCCCCGAAAAAGCGCTTTGACACCTCATCAGGGGTAGTAAGCGCTATATAAATGCAATTACAATACAATAATCAGTTTCCTCCATTTTGTCCTGGTTCAAAAACCTTTATCTAACAGACAGGCACAAGATCTGGTTTCCCATTTACTAATATGCAAGCAGCAAAATTGGTGGAAATAGCATTTGTTCTGTTTTTTTTTATGCCAGTGCAAAGTTTATGTAACTTGGTGCCAGGATTTAAGTCCTGGATATGTTATGTTGTTTTATAACGAATCCTGTTGTGGGCTAAAACTCCCGGAATCTTTCAGCAAATGAAATAACGGAATGGGAGCCCAGTGTCTCTGAGACATGGAGGTATACAGTCACAACAGTACAGGATACTAGGAAGTGAGGGCAGGGCGATCATGACAATCAAGCACAGGTATCAGAAGCAAGCCCAAGAGCAGCACCGGTAAGTGAAAAACAGTAAAAGCATAAGATATGATTAAGAACTTCACAACAGCTTAAATGTAATCTACTTCATATCCCTCACAGATGTCTCCATAACAACCATTATGTTTAGGTCTATCCAAGATATAGCTTTCATTGACTCGCAAGTCTCAGATAATAAAAAAATATATAAATCAAAATTACATACATATATACACATAGAGAAGCTTTGGGTCTGCCTGTACATCCAATGGTCTGCTCATTGGTCAGTCACCTGTGCTTTCTGCCCCCCAAAGCATATAGCACGTGAATATGGTCAGTTCACTCCAGCAATTGGCTCTCTTGCACTGTGAGGGACACATTTTTTCCTCATCACATAAGCACAACCGCTTGAAAAAAACACAATAAGTGCACTTTGGTGCCCTGAATGGTAGACCAATACTTTAGTTTGATAATGTTTATTCCATTGCAACATAATCCTTTATTGTTTTTTTAGTCATCATTGAGTGTTAAAAAAACTATTCAGGTTATAGTACTCCTAAGCCCATAGTACCTTTCCTTTGTGCCAATAAGTATCATTTTCATGGATGTGCATTAAAACTAATAAGGATTTCTAGATCTGTTCCACGTACACCTGAATGCCAATATGAACCCCTATTCTTTCATTAAACATATTTTCAGTGGCTATTTTTAAAATGTTTTCTCTAGGGGTGGGCGGAATTTGCGTAGCCATGTTCCGCAAAGTTACGCAAAACTGTAAAAAATCTCTGTGAGCTACGCAGAATTCCGCAAGCATGCAGAATTGCTTGTCCCGCCCGTTCGCGATGCGTTTTTCCTGTTTGGGGATGCCGTTTGCGTGCTCGGGGGGAATATTTCGAAAACTTGCCCATGCAGTCGCCAATTGGCGCGGCCATCTTGTTTCACTTTTTCCTCTTGCGATGCGTGCTTACTGTTTGCGACTCCAGATGTCCAATGGCGCATCCGGATGATGTATTCGCGATCGGACACTCTTGCGGGATCAAGCAGCCGGCTACCAAAATCTTGTGACACGCGAACGGATAGGAAAACTCATTGGAGAACACAGGGATCCCGGTAAGTCACTAGTGTGCGCGCAAACCCGCATTTCGAAAGCGCAAGCAAAGAAAAAATTCTGCTACGCCGCGGATTGGCAATTCCGCGTTCTCCGTGGAAACTGCGAGCGGAGCGGAATTTACCACAAGGCTTATACTTTCATTTTGCAGAATATACTTAAAGTAAAAAAAATATAATCATCTTGTCAGCTTACCAAGGCCAGACCTATTGGCTTAGCCAATCCTTGCTTTACTGCAAGCTTCCCTCTACATCTCTAGCATGTTAAGAAAGGGGAGCTGATGACGGGGAGATTGCGCAACTCCCAGTTCCTTCATCCCATGGGGATGTCAAACCAAGGCCTGACTGCTGCCCCATTAAGACAAACCACGAAAGAGAGCCGGGAAGTCATTACGCCTGCTCTGATGTAATTCTATGCAAGGCTGGGAGGGATGGCTTCCCAGTAAGGAATAATGTGTACTGCTACCAGGAAATTAGCAACACCATTTCCTCGAGGGTGCGGAGCTATAAAAAGTGCAGCTGCGCATTGAGGCAGGTGTGCTCAGGTGTGCCTTCCGACGGCATGCCAACGATTCCCTGCAGTATTCTCCACAACAACACAGCCAGAGAGCTTGCAGTAATTAAATCACAGCTCTACAGGCCATGCCTAAACCAACTTAAGAGGTCTGTATACCACACTTTATTCCACCACCCCATATAACAGCGGAGTGATGCATTTGTTCTCGAAGCCATGTACATAGTAAGACATGTGTATACTACCCTTAATATTGCGGACCTCCAAAACAAAATCCCTGGGCTAGTCATCTGATTTGGATCCAAGTAGGAACGTTCATACTCAAACCGTGCTAAACACCCGCAGCCTTCATCTTTAACTGTGGCAGGGAAGGAGACACGGAAATAATTTCTAGCATACTGTACAAGCACCCAGTTCTAGTCCATGCTGATGATGAACATGCAAAACACGTTGAGGGCCAGCCGGTTGGCTTTATCAATGCTTGTTTTGTCACCGTTTTTGCAAAACTTTATAGCTGGGGGATCTGCTGGCCCTTCTCCAATAGAAAGAATTGGCTGAAAGCACACATATTTTGGGGTACAGAAATGCAGACATTGCCATAGCAGTCCTGGACACTGAAGGGACTTTACTTTATGTGTGGATGTCCTCCTTTTAAAAGGGCTAAATGCCACCCTTCGCAGTGATGTCAGCCAATGTTGTTGAAGTGGGCCCACCCAATGCCGTATTCTGTAATGGTTGGAATAAAATGTGAGTAACACAACAACAGACCAATGGTGGCTGAAGAGGTCTTGCTCAAAGCCCCTGTGTGTATTAAAATTATATATATCATATCCACTGACAAAGCCAATACATCTTTCACTGGCCTCCAGCTTTTTGGCTTTGACCATGCTTGTTTTGTTATGTTTTTTTGTAAAATGTTATTGTTTGGGGAGCTGCTGGGGCCTCTAGAAAAAAGGTAAAATGTTTTTGGGTCTATAAGAGCAGACAGAAATATCTGACACTGAAGTGGGGTGATCCATTAGCTCACGCTGCAAACTGTATTGGGTGAAAAACAGATGAGAATTTCACTTAAACATATCAACGGATGAAGAAGGATGCTTGAAAGCCCCTATTAGTAAATATATGTGGTATATATAAAGTTAGTAAAATCAAAAGGTCTTGATTAACACTAGACCTAAAATTCTCCATTGTTCTTTTAGGGAGTACAAAATACAACAGCGAGGCTGAGCAATGGAACTAAGAAATCCCATCACAGCAGAAAAATTCCCCGGGTCTTTTTAATGGCTAGCAGGCTTACTGCATATCACATTCAATCGTGTGCTTTAACAGGCCTAGAAATCGATGTTGGAACGTCACCCTATCCTACACAGCCACCAACAGTAGCCCCATCACAACTATGTGCAGACAACTGCTTGCTTCACTTTGCATCCTTAGCCCTAAAATTCCCTCCTTGACATACGTAACTAAGTTTCTCAGTGTCCGAATCCGGACCACAACACTGAATGTCTCAGAGTTTAAGAGGTCCTGTTCCTCTGATAACTTTCAGAACTAAACTGAAACTTAGGACCACCTCAAGCTACTTCTGAGAGCACTTTAGAGGCTAACAGGACGATCTTGAAAGCATTCAGCGTCTTTTACAAGACACCATAGGAATAAACTCACCAATGTAAATGTAATCCAGCATCAAGTATGGACTAAGTCCAAAAACAGAGCATTTGTCAATCAAATACAATTTTAAAAAATGAGATTTGAATGCTGATTTATGTTTCAAGTCCTCTGCGAGCGATCCCTAGTTTCATGCAGGAGTTTCTTATAGTTGTAGATGATCTTTCTCTCTCCTTCTTCAAAGCTTCTTAGGATCCGTTCCCAGCTCCATGCCTTGGTCTCCCTGGACCTTCATCTTCTCCATCCTCTTGGTCTCCTTCCGCTCTCCTCCCACAATTCTCTCTTCATCTTTACACTCCTGGTTTCGGGGTCCACTTCGTTGCCTCACAGCACTTAGAAGTGGTTTCTCAGCAGAGACAGAACATTATAGTTAAGTAACAAAGATTTAGAGGTTCTAAAACATAGAAAGGGCTGTACTAGGATCTAATTAGTCGTAGTCTTTTTGTAGAATTTCAAAGAAATCTGTTTTATTGTATTAACTGTAGCCCAGCTGTCAGCATCTGTCTGCGCGTGACTGTGGAGGGAACCGTTGTCGTTCCCAGCATGCGTTGTACTATACAGAAATATAGATACTACAAACAAGGAACGTCTCAGACATAAAGTGAAAAAAAACAATGATGTTCCTGCAGGTGCACAGAAATGTGAAGTTGAGAATGCGGCGAGCTGGAGAAACAGAGGTGAATGCAGTGACGTACATGGAGGTAACTTTGCCCATTGGGGCCTCATTATGAGTGACCTGGTAATACTAACAGTAACTAACTACGACCCCAGGTGTTCAACGAAATGAGGAATTTATCGGGACACCTCGGTAATTCCTGCCACGATTCCACCTATAATTTTCTCTCTTCTCCAGTAGTTCTCTCGGTAACTCCACTAGCTTTGAGACATGGATCAAAAGAGCAACCTTAAATGATGTAATCTCAATTCAGCCAGTAACGTGTGTAACCGTGTACCTCATAATGAGGACCAAAATATTCCCCGGATACAGAACACGGTCATCCAGCAGTGTGGTCTGCGTGCTGTACAGTATGAGACCACACAGATACAAGTAACCAGGTTTATTGTTCATTTAGTGCACTGTGTGAGCTGTATCGCCTCTTGGCTCTAAAGGCCACAGTGCCCTTAAAAGGTGAAGTTGCGGCACACTACACAGTAAAATACTTCGAGGCAATACGAGCTGGTCACAGAGCCTTTGACCCACAAACCACAAGGACTACTACACAGTGTCTGCTCATCTGGCCCCAGCTCTGTCCATGTGTCCAAAGGTCTCGCATGCTGTACAACCGCGTTCTTCACCCCGCCTCCTATGTGTCCAAAATATCACAGACAGTCTTCCCATGTGACCTCAGGCTAACAAACATTATTGGTCCATGTGACAGACTACCATACATTCTATCTATGTGCACCCTATGTGCCTCAAACCACCACACTGTTAGGTTCATGTACCCAAGCTCCTGACCTTCTCATGCACCCCAAGCTATCATACATGGTGGTCAATGAGTCCATGTTACACACACTTCCTGCCATGTGCCCTCAGTTCCTCACTCTGTCTACCAATATGCCGAAAGCCAGCACACACAGGTTGTACGTATGCCAACGGTCTATGCCGTTCCATGAGCCTCCTGCCTCCCCAAGTGGGATGAAGGGAGCTGTGATGTGATTCTAGTAAGGACAGTGCAGTGAGACAACGCACTTTCCTACACCCAAGAAACAGCTGCATCAGTCCTACTTTCCTCCAGACCACAAAGCCCCAATACTGTCAAAGTCTGTAGAGATAGCAACGTATGTTATAGTAGTGGCCAGACCTGTTTTCATAATAGGCAAGTATGCTTCAGACATTAAAAAAAGTGTCTCTGGGTTTTGAGAAATGGGCTGGCAGAACACAATTCGTGCTCTGGGTCTACCAGTAACGTTGTACTCTTGGTTTTTATCTACTTGGCTGGTTAATTATTACTTCTTGAATTACCTTACTGGCTTGTTTTATGCATATATAAGTCACTCACAGCTCACAAACCAGCTGCCAAAGCACCCAATAAACATATTGACCGATACGGAAGAGATCTGAACCTTGGACATCAAGGCTTCTCTCGCATTGTGAAACCATTCAGGGTGGGCGTTGCCTTCGGATGTCGCAGAAACGAATTCTTAAGGTTTCCTGACCCTGATGAAAACTATTGCCAAAGGCATAATTTTCTTTGCTCCTAAAAGTAAAAAAAAAGTGCTCATGCATTCACTAAGCAACATGGTATTTTTTCCCAAAATATATTTTATGATGTTTTTTCCACTTTCATGTTCCTAAATGTATTTATTTAGATAACGAATAGTAATGATACCACACTTTACTCCCTATCCTGGTTGAGGTTCTGACATTTAGTGGTATATAGTTAAATAAGGCTCCATGAAAGGAGTGTCTGAGCAAAACATGGAATGCACCATCAGAACTAGACTTACTTGGAGAAGGGCACTCTGTAGAAAACCAAAGACCCTCTCCTTCTAAGCTGGGATTTCTTTTCTGCAGGAGGTCAGAAAAGGTGACCCAAAGGATCAAGAGAAAAAAGCACAAGAAACATGCAATATTGGCTCAAACACGTGCAGGCCAATGGTGGTGCCAACAATATCCATCTTAAAGACCCACTTCATCCATCTATAATTCAATGTTGAAGGTCATAAAGCAGACTAAGTGATGTATATCAAAGCTCAATACATTTGTGTAGCACAAGATTGCCCCAAGGTTGTAATACAGAATGGAGACTCAGCAGCAGCAGAGCAGCAAACATCAAGGAGGTATGAGTTAGAAAAAACATGACTATCAGAATGAGATGAAGACCTAGAAAACAAAGTCTGGAGCAATAGCTTAAGGGTTTTTGAACTTGAGAATGCACCAGCAGAGGTCTCAATTAAAGTATTCTCAACTTGAAATCCCGAAGTCTTGAGCTCGGAGGCAGAGAATGACCAAGCAATCCATGAATATAGGTAATGGATGGAGACCGGGCCAGACCCAAAATACAATCACTCCCCCAGCTCAATTCTAATAAACTAGCCTTACCCGGAATCAATGCTCAAATGTAGATGGTATAGTGGTACAAAAAGCTAAAGCAAAATCACATTATTGCACCTCGGATTCCTTACTGTGATCCCAAGCCAGAACCTCTGACTGAGAATTGATGAAAATTGTGCCTCTATGGTCCTTTATCGAACAAGGTGCCCTTAAATAATAAAGATCCTCCGCACTCAATCGGAATGGCTTATAGAGAGCTGCAGAGTAAAGTGCTCAGTCTGTTAAGGGTACAACCTAGAGGAGAACATCAAACATTTTGGAATATCCTTTCATCACAGCTATGCCCCCATAGTATTCACTTTTCAGAAGAAACTAGACCAAATTCAATCTACTTAGATGGCACTGCCGTTCCACCTCACAACCCACGCTTCCCAGAGAGTTGTGTAGAGTTTTGGATATTAATATCAAACAAGCTGCAAGATAAAGTTGAAAACTGATCCAGGATGAAACACAATGGTCATGGACTTTGTGAGAGAAGAACAAAAAATGACAATAAATAAAAAATGCAAACAAATGCTGGCCTAGAGTCAAGACGGCAGAAAAGATCATTCAAAGATGGGATATTAGCACACATTAGCTGATGGTTTAAAAAAAGTAGGTGGTGAGAATCATAGTCACATCATCCAATACCTTTAACAGGTAGACTTACAGAAATGTAGAGTTCTACTGTGATTTGTTGGTTGGGCTGTTTTTGGCATGTAGCATCTGGCCCAGAGGAAGAGTCAAATGGGGAGCAGGTCAATTACAGATAGAATAGATCATGATTCTGGGCTTTTGCGGGCTACCAGGTGGATTTTGAGGGCTCGTCTAAACGCCCATAAATCTCACAATATACTTACCTCAGTTCTTCAGACGAGCCACTCACTATGGCTCTAGATCAAAAACAATGACTGGATCAAGTTTGTTTATATCCCTTTCCACAAGCTCTTAGGAATATTCTCAACTGCAGGCGTTACGAACAGACTAGAGTGCATCTCTGCACACTTTAACCCAAATAAATAATGGGGTTGCATGACCTGTGGCATCTTAGAGAATGAATCAGATGATAAAGAGAATGTTTTACATGGTTTCTCTTTTCATAGAGCTCCCAAGTCCAGCTGCTGGGATGGACAGCCACTAGCTAAGCTATTATATATCTGGCGCCGGTGCCTTCCATAGACTTTTTCCAGAGATCACATTCGTCCCAAAATATTTCATCATTGTTATCAATGTTTTTCAACCAACATGTATCAAAGCATGCTCTTAATTCCTTCTTGAAACATATCTACAGATTCTAAAGCATGTGCCGGCCCCTTTAATTATTTTATTTTATTTATTTATTTGTGACCACTAGGACCTAGAGTTGAGTTCATGTAATCTCAGCTCCGAGGTCCTCAGATGAGAATGCCATCATTGCTCCTGTGTGGAGTTCCTGAAAGCAGACTTTGATTGCTTATGTATGTTTCTAATGATAGTGATAAATGGCCTTCATCACCATCCTTCATGAACGGCAGCCAGCTAAGCACACACAGCGGAAGCACACCTGTGGTTGCTGCATTAGATATACGTGCAGCAGTGTCATTGTTTCGGATGCCTCCTACACAGGATCCTGTCCACGGTGGGTTTGTTGAAACAGACGATTTGACCCGGTCAGCTAATTTGGGCCATCATTCCATCGGATGTCACTGGTTTTAGGTCCAGTTCTATCAAACCTGTCCGACGGTCATACCTCCAGGTCATCCACTAAGTTAGAGCATCAGATCCCACCCAGTCCCACTACACTGGGTGGACACAAATCTTCTTGCCCATGCGCCTGTTCGTTTCATTAAGACTGGGCTCATAGACAGTCGTAAATGCCGTTGGGTTTTTAGAATGACCAACTAACATGAAATTGATTTCCACTAAAATCATATGCTTGTAAATTCACCTGAAACAAAATCATCATGGATATCCTAGACATCCACAAGATATTTCGACTCAGTGAGTTGACAAACCCAAACCCAGGGACTTCATTTTTGTTCAATAGTGCACGAGAATCAGCTAACTCAATGGTGTGTATTTAATTGCCACAGTAGCACTAGGCCTATATAGGCTGGAGAAGGCTGTAACTGAGAGCATCGTTAAAGAGGATCCCAGAAATGGACCTACTGGCTAGAGTTTTTTAATTTTTAGGTTCAGCCTAGAGACAGATATGGCTGTCTCGTCAGACTCACGTTTTCCAAAATAAATATTGAAATATAAATATACATACATGTATATATCCATACAGGAGGTTTCTGGTCAGCCTCTCATCATCCATTGGTCACTTCAAGTGTCATTCACATTTGCTCTGACGCATCACAGCACAGAGCATGGGGAAACCATTTAACCACTGGTTCTCATCACAGTGAGAAACAGCATTTTGCTTCTGTACATGTGTACATCTCCCTAAAATTAGCACACATTAATGCCAGGATTGATAGGCCAGTCTGCACTGTTATTTTTGCTTTAACTTGTTTTTGCCATGGTTCAATTTTATTGATTTATTTTTTGCAAACCTATGCACAATGTTTTATCGCTTTTGCACTTTTAAGGCCTACGGCATACCGCAGGCTTGCCAAACCTATATCTACCGGCTTTGTCAGTGGTTCTATCTATCTGGCTATGAAACATTTTATATTTATCAAGACATGAACATGGGGGAGAGGGGTGGTAGAACTCAACAACAGCAACAGCTAAAGTCAAGAGACCGTAAATACAGAATCCATGAATAGGGGAGAGGTAGTCCACAGAGGCAGCCTGAAAACCACATTCAGCCCTGGGAAAAATGCTCAAATCAGCCCGACGGTGAAGGCGGCAGTGAGTAGAATGGGACCATTGGGGCTTCTATGGTAGGGTCTCTATGACCATCCAGCTCAAAACAGCCCCCTAACCATAGCCCAAAGGGAAACTTCCAGAGTGACAGAAAGGCCAGCTGGGCTAGTATCATTGTTACTCCTTCAGCCCTACCACTTGGTCATCATGCCTGGTGGGACCCTGCATACAGTCGGGACAGGAGAGGCTTCCTTGTTGTATGTGCCTGCGAGTACATTTTCAAACATTCATGTAACAGTGTTGTTATTGCTGCAGTATTGTGCTCGTCGAGGAGTCCGCAAAAAAGACTTTTTGTCAGGGTTCAAGAGTAACATACAGAAGTTCTTCTACACCAGGGGTGTCCAACACTGGTACAAGAGATAGAGATCCACCCTAGTGTTTCAGGTTATCCATATGATATAGAGTTATTGACCTGGTCAATGGTTATCTTAAAAAGAAATCTGTCATCTACGCCGCCCTCAGACCAACGACTGTTCTAAGGTGACCAGTGCATGGACCCACCTTCCAAAAGGAGCAGCTAATTAGTTACGAAATGCCTGTAACAGACGCTGAGACCAAGGTTAGCGCATGTGTACTGGCAGGTGGTAGCCATAGCAGAGTCGGTGCTGTTGACGGAGGTTAGGAAGCGGGCAGCCCCCATCTTCAGACACAATGAGCCTGCATATGTACATAGACGCAGTGTCACAGTCTAAACATCTTCAGTCGCTTAGCTCTCAAGCACAATTTTGCCTTGTTTTTGACGCCTTGTTTCTGTATAAAAAATTACATATTTGTGGACAAAGAGGTTAGTAATCATGACATCTTTAAGAAAAAAGAATAACTATTCTCGGAATGTTTCCGAAACTTAATCTTAGATTTCCTCTAAGATAAAAGCAATGATTTCTAGGTCTTTTAATCCTGATTGGTTGGCTGGATTAGATGCTACACAGCATCTCAGTGGCAAAGCAAGAATGTGCTGAAGACAGACCATCACGTGGGTTGAGATTCTCTGATGTTTGATTGGCTTTGGAGACATTACGAATCTCCGACTCCAAAGACACTATTCTCTTAACTAGGGGCTGAGACACTCATTAAAAATAGCTTTGAGCTTCTTAAGTAAAGGGTCCCAATGTTGTGTATTTTATTTACCTGTATTATCTAAGACTAAACATTGACGCATCAAAAATGGGTGCATTGCTAAAACAAGGAGAGACTTTAGTAAGGAAAGACGTGTACTTAGTTTTCCTTTTACACTTTTCAGCCGTACTGCTAATATGCCACTCGATAGCTTCGCCACAGAACCACTCACAGTTTTGTAACCACATCTCAGCATTGTGTGACCCAAAGCATCTTAATCCAGTTTTCTCTGGCACCATCGGCCTCAACATCTGGGCTAAGTTTCCCGGAGTGTACCGTCCCCTTGAAAGTTGTCCATTCGTTCTGATAAATGTCCTGAAATTTACAGACACAGCAGCTCAAACTACTTCTCAGTTAGAAAGCAAAGTTTGTCACTGGCTTACATGTTACATATCTAGCACCCGGGATTATGACAAAATGTTGTTTGTGCACAATTTTGATTGGATTGGGCCATCTACAAAGTCTTTTAGTGGCGACTGCTTTATTATCAATTTTAGAAACACCAACTTATCAAGATCAATACTTTTGTCACATCAGTTTAGAGCAACTGAGGCAGAGACCACAGCTATTATGCCCCTTGACTTTTTTTTTACAGCCATTTAATACCCAAGCTGGTCCCCACTAATCGCGTGTCACAAGCTGCCCGTTCTGCCCAAGGAGAGGCCAGTATTCCTTGCAACGACCAATATGAACCGCTAACAGATCTTCATGACATGGATTGATGTCCAAGGTTATCAGGAACATCGGCTAAAGCTTCTTGTCCAGTTGGTCAAATCCGCATTTAAGCTAAAATCCCACCTCGGAGGAGCGTATCAACAGATGCTCATGCCACCCTGGCTTTATGCCACCGTGAGTTCTAACCGGCCACTAAAGCATCTATGGCTCCCACTCCATTCAGTTTGTCCATGGGTAATTTTGGGCTCCCTTTAAAGCTTATTAGTTGGAAATTGCTCGCTTTAGGGATAGAAGGGGGGGACCAAGTTTGACTTGCCTTCATGCACAAGTTTGATCTATTCATTATGCAAGAAACCTAGTTATTAGGCACAGTTGCTTGGGTTGGCTTTCAAAGCTTTTCTATGCCTGCAATTAGATCGGATAAGGGCGGAGCTAGGGGTGGGATATTAACCTTGGTCTGTAACTCCACGGTTTATGTAATCACCCTGTGCCTTTCAACCATCCACATATTCAAATCTTATGGGTGTTTGCCCTGCCAAGCTTACTTTTTTTATTGTGAATTTCTATAATGCTGTTTTTTCAAGTGATAAGGGCTGTAACATTTATAACTTGTTTTCTGCATTACAGAGTCTAAAGGATAGGGCATCTCTTGTGTTAGGCAGCCTAAATGTTAATGTTATCATCAGGGGGGTGGGGTGGGGGGGGATTTAAAGCTAAACTAGGCCATGCAATAACATTGTCTTCACCTTTCAATGTATCCCAGGTGGGAGCCCGATTTGCATTGCTGATCGTAGAGGTGAACAACTTTTCGGTTTTCCGATTACATTTGGCTTTGTCACTGCTATTGAATTCATGGGTGACATCCATAACCTGCGTCTCACCTCTACTGGGTGGGGTTGCGGATCGATAATGGATTACTATTTTGTCTCCCCCTTCCGTGGGGGAATTTATAAATTTTGTTAATGTCTCTCCCAGCTTGTACAGCGATCATAATCCCATTGATCTGGCCACCTCTCTCCTAGTACCAGAAAACTTGTTACAACTGATGGCCCAAGACACCCAACTATGGTTAACCGATTGCTACGGTTAAGATGGCGAAAGGTGGACATCGCTGCATTATTGGTTACAGCGGTGCATTCCATCTTGCTTTTGTTCTTGAATTACTTTGTATCATTACATCAATTTGGCACGTTGATAGTGGATGCATTTATGTCACTGAATGCCAAAATCAAAAATTGCCTTTTGCGTCCAGCAAAAGCGCATATAAAACCAAATTCTGGGTGGTTAACTGAAGCCTGTAAGGTGGCCCCCAGGAGGCTTCAGGATGCACTATAACTGCACTACAAGGGTTATTCCCCTAATTGCCATGGAAGATCAGAATACAAATCTGTCATTTAACTGCAAGCTTGCTTGATTTAAGGTATGCTACAGAACTATTTGATAGTATTCTACAAATTAAAAGATACCAAAGGCTTTTGGAGAGTCATCAATCACCCATGCACGCTGGAGGAAGGGACTGGGGTTAAGGAACCAACATCAGTGTCGCTCAATGGGCAGCGCACTTTAAAACAATTTATACATATTTGTGTCCCCTCTCCTCCTACTTCCCAGAATATCAACCGGTCTTCCTCTAAAAAATTATGTTTACCCTGGACGAGGTATTGCAGGCAATTAACGCCTGCCCTTTACAGAAAGCCCCTGGACCCAATGGAGTCCCTTTAGACTTGTGTAAGAGGGACCCTGATTTGTGGGCCCACATTCTAACCAACGTTTTAAGTTGTTCTGTTGTTAGCAGCCTCCCTAGCTCTCGGCATACTGCAGTAATAGTTGCTGTGTTTAAAAAGAGATCCAGGCATGACCCACGCTGTTACCGACCAATTTCCCTTTTAGATTCCAGCCAAAATCATAGGGCATATTGTGTTGAGTAGGATTGAGGAATAGGTCAAGAAGGGGAACGTTATCTCGTCCGTCCAATGCGGTTTTTGAGCAGAGTGTTGGCACCATTGAAAAGTGTCTGAACCTTTATTTATCAACAAATTTCAGACCGCTGAAGGGGCTTATACCTCTCCTTTACTGATTTGAGCAGTGCCTTCGATAGAGTGAATCGCAGCAAACTGTGGAGCAATCTGCGAGAGCTGGGGCTAGATCAACACCATGTTGGTTTCCTAAGTGCTTTGCAAATTAGAATTAGCGCCTCTGTAAAGTTTGGCTCATGCGGGGAATGCACAGACTCTTTCGCTTTAGAGAGTAGTCGACAAAGTTGTATTCCTTGCACCCATTTCATTTTTGTGTTACATTAATGGATGAAATGCCTGTTCGCAAATCGAGGGAAAGGATCCACCAAAGGTCAACTCTATTATCGACCCCACTCTACTTTATACTGACAATGCCATCCTGCTGTCTCGCACCCTAAATGGCCTGAGAATTTTAGTTTATACTTTTGTAAAATTTAAGGACTACCTAGATCTTGAAACGAGAGGAATGGCATAGCTGGAGTGCAACCATTCCACCATACTGCCACCCTGCCTTAGCAGGGCAAGGCTGATGCACAAATGGTTCACTTTGGTGATGGCACATTTTGGGGGCTGCTCTTTCTTGCTTAAACTATTCAAAATGGATGAACCCCCGCAAAGAAGTTCCACTCACGTGGGGATAAGTTCCTGTCTGCCACCAGTCACTGTGTGCAGTAGGTCAGTCACCTAAGCCAGACTCTGGGGCAGAACTAGTACTTTGAATGGAAATATAGAAGTGCAAGTACTCACTATTTACTGTATCCGTTTGCTCCCAGGAAGTGCAGTTACTCTTCCTTTAAATGAATTGGGTAGAGCCAGGCCGACCCCCTGCACTTGGCTGGCTCGGGAGCTTGCGGGCCGGTAATCTATAGATGTGTCCACTCGGGCACCGCTCTGGCTCCTTCCCATGGCGATCTCTCTCCAGAGCACTCCGACTTTAGGAGATTTCAGGCCGCACAAGATTTCAAAATAAATCATGCTTCCTGGAATGGGCCTGTAGGTTTCACCTCATGTTTAATGAATTAACAGGGCCAAAGATATTGCCCTCGCAAAGCAAAAGAGTGCGGTAAAGTTGTCTTAGCCTCCATTAGGACCCATGGACTCCAGCTTACACGTAGTAGGTACGTGTAAGAGGTACATTAACCCGCTGAGCCATCTGACCAGCTTGTCATACGAACATTCATTATGTACTTTAGATTCAACGCCAACAGATGCAGAGAGCCTGCTAGAAGACAAGGACTGCATCTATGCATGAATATGTTAAATTATAGACACCACTTTGGAATAAAAGTGAGAGCTCATGGGAAGCCATGGTGAGGCTGGAGACCGGGCTGAGCCGTGTCAGGAGTCCGGGAAACGGCCAGACGGGGCGTGGTGGCCACTTCGGCTTTCAAGGTGTATGACACAGACAATGACATCACCCACAGACAGGGACATAACCATTTGGGAGACAAAGGGAGCCGAGGCGATTACATCACCCGTACTCCTGTGTGGTCAAAGGAGGCCAAGGGTTGGGGAGGACACGCGCCCGAGGACACGGTTTTTCCTGGAGTCCCAAATAATGGCGTCTGGAGACATTTTGGTTTTTCCTACTGTCCTCCATAAACAATTACACTTTCTCTGCTGTGCAACGAAGGAAAGGCCTGCGTCCAAGCGACGTGTCTCTGCTCAACAGAGGTCTTCAAAAGAGCTAAAATAAGAAGTTCGAAAAAGGCCCACTTTCGGCCCAGGGCAGGTCTCCGCAAATTACAGGTCTGAGTCCAGCCCAGCCCCTGCTCTAAAAATAGTTCCCGCCGCCTCTGTTGCCTGCGTGCCTGAAATGTGAGCAATATGTTTTGAGCTCAGAGCGGTTTCAGGGACATTTCTGCGGCGAGTCGGCCTCTTTCTCTGGCAGGGAACCCCCTCCCATGGACGGCCCCTGCACCGCGGCCAAGAAGGGCTACTGCTGGAGAGAGGGAGCTACTGTGTGTGTGCGTGCATGTCTGCGGGAGGCAGGACACGGGTGTGGAAGAGCAGGACATGCCACTCGCTGGCTACATGCAAACAAGAAATAATAAATAGACGTCAGGAAGCTGCCCGAGCTCGGAATACAAAGTTACTTTACGCCCTCCTTCCTTCCAAGTGCATCTGTAATTTCACGCCCAGAAATACCAGTACCGCCTATATCAGTAACTTCACGAAGCAGATACCATGAAATTCTGAATTGTCTCCTATGAAATGGAGAATTACAAGAGAAACAGGTGTCAGCATAGTGATTTGTACTAGCAATTCCCCATTACCGGGTCTTTTTCAGAGGATCGATTTGGGCAAGTTTAGCTGGGCACATAGGTCCCAAGAAACCTTTAGATAATTCTATACGCCATGATGTGCAATTACAGAAAAGTACACACAATGGACCCGTGGGTCAAATGTGTGCCAAAGATCTATCTGCCACCCCATTGGTACTTGATCCACTATGGGTATGGAAGGGTATCAATAAATGCATTTTTGGTCCCAAAATACAATGCCATTGGGATGTACTACTTTCACAGCACTATGACATGAATTGAAAAATCAGTATGGGTGACACAGGGTGCAAAAAGAGCTCAGTGCAAAACAACATATTTACATGTATACATCCAAATAACATGAGGTACCCACAATAAGTTCCGACATCAACATCAATGTATCAATATCTTGCGTTCTGTAGACAGCGTACCCCGTGAGAATGTCGACGTTTCGGCCCAAAAGGAACTAAACCAAGGGTTTCATCAGGACTGCACTGTGTGACTTATATCTTTAAACTCAAGCCAGGAACGCAAAATCATAGACTCAATCACGGTGTTTGTCGTCACCCAAAGAAAGGCCTTGTTCAAATGGTACGGGCCACAATGCACCGATTCTGTACTGGGTGTATGGGTCGGTCCTTTCGTTTGATATATATTTGAAGTGCAGCACGCACCGCTCGGGATTTCCAATTCGGGCTTACTACTGCTTACTAAACATCACATTTCGAACAGCTTGGAATGTGAACCATAATTTGTTTTATCTCCCGGTCTTTGCAAAGAGCTATGGAAAACTTTGCAACATCAACAAATTGATAAGTTCAACGGTTCCCCACATTTGTGTGAAAATCAACATTCACAGCATTTTATGTCATAAAAGCTAAACTTTAGAGGAAAATGAGGCACATAATTGCCATTGGACATAGAAACACTCGCCACAAATTTAATTTGCAGAGAAAATCTCTGCATTCATTCTCCACCTTGATTGAAAATTATCATAAAACGGAGCACAGGCAAAGGTGAAATTAAACTCTACAAATTTAAGGGAAAGCAAAAAACGGGAATTCCCCAGCATAAAAAACAAACAAAACTTCCCCCACCCCGCAAGACACCCAGACAGGTGTCACTAAACACAAGATCTGTACATTCATCTTTCAACAGTCTGGCCTTTCAGATTCATAGTTTGCAAAATTTAAGTCCAGCCTAAGAACTAGGATACTCAAAACTTTCTAATGGGCAAAATCTGTCTCTAATCAAAGTCGTCATGCCACGTGCTGGCTTCTAATATGAGGTGTGGCCAGCCTAAGTGAGGGACTCACTGATCATGCTGCTTACCCAAAGCTACTTTTGCAGCCATCTTGCCAGTCAATTCCCCCGGATTACAATCACGACTTGTTAGGGTATATTCTCAAAAGAGCCAAGATAGTAGAAAAGGTGGGGGCCTAGATTTTAGTAGCGAGAGCATGGAAAACAAGTTAAGCGGGACCCACACTTACTGCAGCCACCCACAGTTGACAACTTATGGGGAAAAAAGGAAAGGAAAGGAGGAGGTGGATGACTATGGCAATTTTAGCAGATATTTTAAAACTTTGTCATACAAACCATAGTTTAAAACTCAAATGATCAAAATTGTACATTTTTTAAACATCAACTCTTCCATTGTCCAGTCTTTAAATGGAGAGGTGGTTGTATTTCATATTAAAATGATCCCTGTTAATATTTGATCTCCGCCGCGGCTGCTGCAGCTAAGACCGGTGGGCCGGTAGAGCCGGCAGGGGGTGTTTCAGAAGACCACCAAAAGGTAAAATTAAATAAATAATTAATTTTTTCTCGCAGTCGTCTCTCGAAACCCCGCCAGCCGGCCCCACCGCTCTTACCTGCAGCAGCTGTTTGATCTTCTATGGTCACCCTACTGCGTGGGACTTGACCTGTACTCATTCCTAGCCCAGATCTAGGGGCAGCCCTAAACATTAGATCACCCAGTGTTCACACTACAAAGCTAGTCTTCACTCGGACTAATCCTTTGCTCACACTCCAAGTCATGTATTGACATTGGCTGAACCTTTGTTTGTTCTTTACAAGCAATATTGACAGTGCCTCATCCCTAGTTTGGAATCAGAATTCAGGGATTACTGTTCACTCACATTTAGTCCCGAGCGTGTGTGGTTTTGACAGGGATTCATTCGTCATTCAGACTTCAAGGCCAGTCTTGAGGGCCACTGACCCTTACTTCAGACTCCAAGGCAGGTTTTCCCTAGTTTAGTAAACTCTCTTAACAATTAAAGTTCCTAATTAAGACTCCAAGATTTAACACTGGAAGAGTAAGGAAGCAGGAAATACTTGGTACCTATCAGTCTGCTCAGTCTCCTGGTGGCATGGGGGTGGGAGGGGTCTGTCGCTCCCCAACAGAGCCTCATTCTGCTACTAGAGTCTTGTGGCTCCTCAGTATTAGTGAAGATCTGCCTTGGAGTCTGAAGTAAGGGTAGGTAAACTTCAAAAATTAATCACTATCAAAACCAAACCGACTATGTACTGAGGATGAGTACGTTTCCAAACTTTCTTCTGGTGGCAAACAACCACACAAGTAGACTTTTAAAAACCCTGAGGACCTCAGGGGATACACTTGGAGAAGGCACTCAGAGATCATAGGGCACCAGGCAGAAGCCGGCAACAGGGTCCAGTCCAGGTTAACTAGCACCTTCAACTAATGCTGTACTACTAGACTCCTAGCATGGCTTAATTGTCTCCAGTCTGTCACTGCCTCAAAAGTACAGTACATTTGGTCCAACTGGGCATGGGTTTCTCAGATTGTACACCCTAGCCTTGGTAGCAATGTCACCATTTACCAGGGCCTTCCTTTAAGTCACTCGACACTGAATTACTGATGGCAAATCCAAAAGAGATCTATGGAACAGCCCTCTGCACACGTTGTGGCTCGCCCTAATTAAGGTGTTACTACTTTGCAGTAAACAGTTACATCATGCATCAAACAACAACAAGAGAAAATAACATTCACTCGTCCCTGCACCTTCCTTTCAAAGCCCTCCCTGTCCACGTGGCACATCTAAAAAACAAACAAAGTCATCATTCAAAAATATGCCTTTAGAATTCAGGCTCCACACCTTCATGGTCAGATAAGCTATGCAAATTTGGGGCGGAAAGATTCTGAAACCAATGTTCTCCATGGACAATGGTTACAATACACAAGAAGAGACATCACATTTTCAATGAATTCCCCACTGTGCAGAACAAAGCAATCTGTCAACACAACATAAAAGTTAGCATCAGCAAAGGAAAATGGTCCAGGAGACCTGGGAAGAGCTACTTCAACATGCATATGTAGATATGCACCGAAAGGTGCACATTCCCAGTAGCAGGCACATAAACAATAACATCTTAGCTAATCCAGTAGGAACATGTTGACATTGGTTCTCAAATGCTCTCAGATTAAAAAGAATCCACCAGTGAGTGAGTCAGAGTGACACCAAAGCATGAGTTACAACAGGCTTTCTGGGAGTGCTCTTCCTTCACAACTGCTCGCTGGATGGTCCTATCGAAACCTGCAGAGTTTCATCACTTCTAGGTCTCTACACGCAGGAAGGACTAGTAAGGCTCCCTGCCGTAGTTCAAATTTAGGTCATCTCAGGATGCTAGGAGTATTTGCCGTCAATACAGACATGTGTATCACGCCAGATGACACATTAACAGCAAATGTAACATGCACCCTGCACCGGATCAGCAACATTGGATCAGATCAGATCAGTCAAAGGGAACCAAAGGCTCCTATATTGCATCTCCAAACAAACACCTTTCCCTGCAGCATAGTGATCCCTCAAATGCCAAAAGGAGCCTTCTCCACTGGCATTCCAACAAGACCAGATGCAGCACAATCAATGGTACCTGCTTCCTTATCAACAGGATATCACGCAAGTTCAGAGGCCACCCCAATCAATAGCAAACATTGCATCCTTCGATGAACATGCAACATTCCTACGTGTAGCTCAATCAATGGTACCCTTAACCTCCTCCCTGGATCATAAACAAGACACAAAGCATTTCAACCACTGTTATTGGCAGCCTCCTCCTCTTAACCACCTGCAAGAAACAATGCACCACAACCAATGTCATCTGCAACCTTCACTGCCGGAACAGCAACAAGTCTCAAAGCATCTCAACCAATGGCATTCACAGCCTTTTTTACTGGACTACCAAACTAACACAAAGCACCTCAACCAACCTACTCCATTGGACCTTCCTTCAACAAGGAGAGGATGTGGTCTGTCGGCTAGATTGCCGACTTAAGTGCTTAGTGGGTTAAAATTCTTTGAACATCCTCAATGATACGCAATTATTTATTGAAAAAAAGGGGGTTGTTCAAGAAATTTAAATAATAAGTGTGCATTTATAGATCATGTTACTGGATCCTATGCACGAAATGTAAATTAAAAACTGAGGTCGACATATTTCAGCCCCGTTATACCCAGCCGGGTCTATGGGGCTTTCTTCAGGACCAGTGAAAAAAGTGATCTAGCAGACACTATTTGTGCAGCAATTGAAAGTGGTATATTGCACCACTCTGACAAGGAAAGGTCAGTAGTACCTTAGTAGGCCAAAACGTTGGCCTCCTCAGGGGACCGGCGAGAGTATCCCAGTTTCTCAGCTACAGCGGGTATTTCCTGCTTGTGCTCACTCTCCCCTGGGCGCAATATACCACTTTCAATTGCTTCACAAATAGTGTCCGCTAGATCATTTTTCACTGGTCCTGAAGAAAGCCTCATGGACCCCGCTGGGCATAACGGGGCTGAAACATGTGGACCTCAGTTTTTAATTTACATTCAGCTGCTATATGGATTTTACTCTATATGAATTGGAGTTCTATGATGGCTATTGTTTTTTTGTTTTTTTTTAAATTTTTGAAGACCTCTATTGTGCATGTTGCAGAAGAACAAATACGGGCCTACAACCATCCGGCCGGCCACAACACTTATGAGCACAGGTGTCAACATTACGGTCTTCCGACGGCATCAAGTAATACGACAACAATTGATAACAGTTACGCTGGAAAGGACATGCCGCCAGGGAGAAGGATCAGTAAAGGTCAAATTTTAAAGTTTTTTGATGAAATAAAAGTCAATGAAGGATAGGTATAAAGGAGATCCGAGTCCGTACATTGAGTCCACATGAGTAGGCAACAGTAGAAATAATATCAATTACGTGAAGCTCTTCGTCAAAGCCGCAAAACAGTAGAGAAACAAAACGGTCAACAGGAGCCACGCTCGTGCCACTTCCAGTGCCACCCACTCCCAACCATCCCCTATCACAGACCCAGAAAGGAAAACAGTATGAGAAAGCGCAGGAAAGTAAGAGAAAAGGCCCATAGAAACTAAATACAGAAATTAAATCTACCCCCACACCCTGCACCAACGCGGAGGCTACGGCCTACCCCCCCGACAATGTGCCTGTCGCCCCATAAAGAACCCGAAATGTAGTTCAAGCAAAGGAAGAAGAAAGGAAAAAGGAGGAAAAGTAATAAAAATGTTACCATGGAATATAGAGAGTGAGAAAAGGCCATCCTAATCTGCGACCCTCAAAAACTACAAGTGAAGCGGGAGGAGGAGCCAATCAAACCATTCCCGGTACCCCAGTCAGAAACACAATCCCCACACAATTTGCGGCTATTGAGAGCCAGATATTAGTACAAAAGCAGTTAGGGAAAAACATTATAACTTGTGCGACTTAGACAAGAATGTACAACTTCCAATCCCGGTCCCACCAGCCCAGCAACCGACAGTACATGGAGAACCTAGCCCTGACCCGACCTCGGACAAACCCAAAAATGAAGCGCATGAAGAAGGCCCGCCCCCACCAAGACAAAGAACCAACCTGGCCGCACATCGACCTAGCCCTGGCCCGAGCGTGGATACACCCCCAGACGCGCCACCCAAGAGAGGCCCGCCCACCACATGACAAAGGAGTAAAATGGCAAGAGGGAGGAGGACATCAACAAGAAAGCACAAAATGGCCGCGATGAGTCATCAGGGAGTCTAACGAGTGTAACAAAATGTACCATAGTTCCACCAAAAGCACACGTTGTCGTAAGCAGGATAGAAAAGAGGCTCAGCGCAGGAGGAAGAGGCAGCTGCAACGTCCCAGACAGTTCTCGAGGCACACACGACAGGGAGTCCAGCCACAATGTTGCACACTGCGTTGGGAGGGGAAACAAAGTGTCCCGTGTAGAATCTTCAAGCTGATGGTCTTGGGCAGCAGCGAAATACACAGCGAGCTCAGCTGTACAACAGGCGAGGGAGAGCGCAGGCTCCCAACACGGTGCAGGCGGTGACAGGCGGCAACTTTGCGACTCCGGTTCAGTAGTGCACCGTCCCGACACAGACGCCATTTGGTCCAGCCTGTCCCCCAATTCCAGGTAGCAGCGGCGGGCTTCCGAGCGGAGATCGTGCAAGGCCGACAGAACGGCTCCAAGTGAAGGTTCAGACTGTTGCCCCTGGGTTTTGTTTCCCCGGGGGATCCCTCGAGTCTCGGGTACTCCTGTCGTCAGGGCAGCACCGGTCTCTGGCGTGGACAGGCGCACCTCCCCGCAAAACCTGGCGGCGCACTCCGCCATTATGTCCAAATGACACAACAGTCACCGGTGAAAGGAGAGCACCGGCGCCCTCCCTTATAGCTGCTATGAGAGTGGCGTGCACCGTGTCTAAAAATTATTCCGCTCGATGTAAGCGTCCCTCAGCGACCACGGGCGGCGAGGCACGGGGTCCACAGGCGATACGTGACCCAAAATGGCCGGACAGTCCTCCTCCCGTACCTGCCGTCTCCAACAAAGGCTCCGCTGCGACGGGGTTCAACAGCTCCGTAAGCCCTGTCCTCTCTCCGTCTGCCACGCGTCACCCCAGGCGGCTGAGCTCGAGAAGCGCCTCACAGGAGTCACACTGGTTCCGCCGCAGCCAGTGCCGGCGGAGCGCTCCGGCCGGCAACAGGTCCACGGGACACGGCAGGAGGAATCCTCGCATGTGGGGTCCAGGGTCAGGAGCCAGGAGGCGAATATCTTCGGCTGCCGGGCGGATCGAGGGTCCGGGAAAGCACCGCCGAGATCAGCGCCGTTTCGCCCACAGTCCACCGTCAAGTGCGCCAGGATTTGAAGCAGGATTTCAGCACGGCAGAAAAAGACTAGCGGAGCCGGGAGCCTACAGGTCCGCTCCGGTCGCCATCTTGGCTCCTCCCGCTATTGTATTTTTTAACTGTGCTTTTATAATCAGTATTTAATGGATCGAATAAAGAATTGATTGATTGAGTGATTGATTGATTGATTAATTGATTGAATCTTAACAAACTTTTTTAAACTAGTTTACCAGTCACTTTAGCTCCTGTCAGGAAAGTTATGAGTGATCCGTCAAGCGGGTGCCAAGAAAAAGAAGGGGCCCCAAAACACATTCTCCCCATGCAATTTCCTAAAGGGATTTTAGATACGACTACAGCCCATACCGCTGAACGGAAATACACCAAGTTTTGGCAGAAAGCTAGAGCTTGGTCCAGAAAGAGTACTTTTGTAATTTGGTGTAAATCTGTGCAGTAGTATTGGAGTTATTACAGTAAAAAGATGTATGCAGAACTAGAAATCCAACAGATCTAAAAAGGGATTTTCGTTCAGAATATATATGTTAGAAATACTAACACTCATTAGTAGCACAGAAAGAATAGGAATTGAACATATGCAGTAGTTCAGTACATATCTTTCAGTGTCAAAAACTTTTATGAAACACTCACACTCACTGGATGAAGTCATCAGTGATGTCAGTTGAGATGTCATCAGTAATGCCACTCACCAGGTCATGAGCGATGTACTATGTGGGGTCATAAGCAGTGCATTGTGGGGGGCAGAACCGGACTACGTCCCAGTAATAAATAAATATATATATATAAATATATAACACATTTCCCTCCATCTAGAGAAATTCTGCAATTCTGGGAAGTAACTCATTAATTTACCAACAACACAACCTTTATCGACCTTGAAATGCACTGGATTTTTTCTTTTAAACTCTCTCCACATCAGTAGAAAATTAAATAAACATGAAAGAGTTACTCTTGTCGTTTTTATCCTCAGTGTTTTGTAGTTTCCAACAATCTCTTCCTGGCAGTCATTTGTAGAAAACACAAGTTTAAAACAATTTCAATTTCTGTATGCTTCTAGCAGTGAACAGCTATTCGTAACATTCAGCTCTTTGGGAGTCTCGTATGTGCTTTAGTAAAGTCCTGGAATCTTGAAAAGTATCACAAGTCGAATTTCTCTTCTCAAGTTCTGAATGTAGGCAGCCTTTCACGTCATAATTATCAAGTGTCGGTAAGTACAAAAGTCCAAGTTCGTTTACCGACTCCTGCAAGCCACACTTTAACTTCCAATAACGTAACGTAAATAACACATTCCGGATTCCTCATTCAAAATATTTCGTAGCAGCGCTCACCTCGATTTCACTGTTCAACCTGCTAGAGCATGTTCTTTTACAAGCGTGAAAGTTCATTTTGAGGTCCAGTATCCACAGCTCGGCGTGTGCCTTGCACTGTGCCCGGCTCCGAAAACGACCTTAAGTCAATGATTAGGGCTTCAGGCAAAGAACAGGTTCCCGCCAAGGGTAGCCCTCCGGCTCTCAGGCCGAAGCTGTGCTGTCATCCCTTCCATCTCCAGTTCTTGCAATGAAGTCCTCGGGGCTCTCCAACCATCAGCCAACTGCCCTCTGGGTTTTGTGGTGTGTTGGAGTGCATCCAGAACACCGGTGGTGCAGAAGTGAGGCATACCATAGAACACCCCTATGAAATGACAACACACTTTTGTACATGAAATTTGTCCTTAACAATCGGCACTCAGCTCGGGCCCCAGTGTACACGCGTGGACGCATGGCCTCCGCAGGGCACTGGTATCGGAACACACACACCAATTGGAGGCCGCAGCGCGAGCAATCGTGCCCCTATACCGGACTCCTACACAATGGCAAGATAGAGGCTAGGCTACCAGTAGCAGCCTCTCCTTCTTAGATCCGCTACCTAGGATAGGACCCTGGGTCTCCTTGGAATCCCGGGATCTATATCAATACATGAGTACACGTGCTGGCGACCACAGGCACTTTAGCCCTCCACACCTTTCTTCCTGCTTTCTGCCCACCCCCCCTTCTTCCTCCGCATTTCTCCTTCTTCCCCCCCCCGCACACTTACCAATAGCAATATACCACACCCCTGCAGCTCAATGTATGTCACCCACTGATCTATCAGATCGTCCGACACAACTACACTGGCAGATATACGAAGAGAACGTTTCCATCTTTTTTTTCTTTTGTTCCTCTTGTTCCGGTTAGGGTTATTTCATATATGTATAGAACTTGATGGAGATATGACCCCGAGGGACATTGGTGGATTCTCATTTGGTCATCCTGATTTAGCTTAACAATTTATATTTGTTCTATACCGCAGAGTGAAGCGGGAACCAACCAACAAGGTGGACTTTAATGTACCCTGGCGGAGTCTCTTTCCCTGCACCCCACCCACGCCGCTCTGATTATTGTTATTTGGCAATGTGTTAATGTTTAAATCATATGTATAGTACTCTGATAGAACAGTACTTTTGATTGCCTATGTATTATGATATGTGCTTTTTAAGTTCCTGATTAATTTACAAATAAACCTGTATAAAGTATAAAATCTGTTTTTATTTTATTTAGTGTGTCGGTCTTGGGTATAGAGTTATATTTTTCCTCCAAGAGTGATGTGAATCCAAATGAGCGAGAGTGTGGTGCTTATTGGTATGGATAGGGAATATTGTTAGCTTAAGACTGCTATGAATCTGAATGAGTGAATGAGAGCTCAGTGTTCATTGGTAGACAAAGTGAATATTGCCAGCTTTAGAGCATATTCCAAAGGACTCTTCTTTGTTTATACAGCTGTTAAAACTACATATGCCACACTTCTTCATTAATAGCCAAGGGGGCTTGTATGTATATAATTAAATGAAAGTCAGACTCACCTAACTGTGATCAAGACTTCATAGTCGAAACGCGTTGCTGGTGTGTTTAAATATTCAGAATATCTAACTCCTGAAGTACTGCATAATTTATTATAGCCTTATAGCCTGCCGTAGAGGGCTATACCGGCTATTAAAGGCCCTCTCCAGCGTTAAGGGCCCCGAGCCGAAGGCGAAGGCCTTTAACAAGGGAGAGGGACTTTAATAGCGGTATAGCCCATCTACGAAGGGCTATAAGGCTATTAGAACATTCTGTCACTAGAGGACAGAATGTTCTAACAAAAAAAACAAAGCCTTTTGGGAGCGTGAGGGGCATGGAATCCCCTCAGGTTCCCTGAAGCCTTTGTTCACAGCCAGAGCTGTGAACAAAGAAACATTGGAATGTTGGAGCTCCAGGCTTATACCAGCCATTATAAGCCCAGAGCACTCCATTGTTTTCAATGGAGCTCCCATCATTCCAATGTTCTAATTGGTAATAATAATGTAACGCCCGAATGCCAGCACCGGCTGCGAGTGCATTGTGCAGGAATCGAATATATATATCAAGCAAAAGGACAAAAGACAAGGAATAGGGTGCATCTCCAACCGGACCGCAAACAACCAAGAGTCCAGACCATTTTAAAGCTTGGGCGCAGGGGTCACACTGAAGGAAGCCTACAATTACTTCACTGCAGGAGAATATTGGGAGGTGGGACTTAAAAATATAGCAACCGGGACTAAGGCCAACCAAGCCACACCGGACAATTTGTTAAAGAAGTTAACATCGAAAAGCATACCAAGTGAGAAGGCGCAATGCTTCTCCAAATCCCTTTGGACAGTGAAGAGAGAGATTTAGTCCCATCCTAACAACTTCCAGAGAAATGAGAAAACCAAGAGAACCATGACAACGCTATTACAGAAGTAAGAAATTGAAGAGAGACATTCTCCCTAAAACCAGATGTCCTAGGGGGATGTCTCAGATCTCAAGAGGAAGGAACCCCGATTGACTTCTTTGGGGACAACAGAACTTCCTGGGTACAGATCCAGTCATTCTACAAAATGACTAAAACTTAGTACCAAGGAAATCTCTGGGAAAAACCAATCTAAACTTTGATGGCCACCTCCATCAGGCCAGAAAATCAGTGTCGGAAATAGAGATTAACGCAAAAGAGCTGTTAGCCTACTTATATCCCCTGCCAGGTCTGTTTGAACAGTAACCATATATGGATATGTTGTCTTTTCCCACTGCTTCTTCTGGGCCTCGTTATCAGAGGCCCAGGCTAAGTACTCCTATGCAATTGTGAATATTCAGCCTATATTAACAGTCACAGAAAACACCAATTGTTCATTCAGTTTGGTAAAGGACTTACTGGAAGTCTGTGGAATCTAAAGGAGAGTCCGGGACTAAGAGCAGAGGCGGACTTCCTGCCTCTCTACTGAACTTCCCACCTCACTAGACTTCCAGCTAATTTCTTAACACATTATGTAAACAGTTGGTGGTTTCCGTGCTACAACTTCGCTGTGGCCCTAGCCAAAAGTGTAGCAGCTTTTATCACTATCTCCCTGGAAGCAAGCCAATTTCATCCACTCCACATTGAAACTCACAAATCACGCTGATCACATAAGTAATGTTTGACAGAACTGACCCCCAACAACCTCCCCAAGCAGGGCACCCATAGGACAATAACATCAGAAAATGGCTCACTACTCAGATCCTAGCCCACAAAAAATTCAATCCAAGACACAAACCAGTTTGTGTCTGCCAGAAACATGAAACAGAAACAGCACTGTCTGCGATGGCCGCATTAAAGTGGCGGACCTAGGTTCACACTGCAAATTGATCCTCTTCGACCTCTTCCCACTTTTGTTATTGTACACCACATACCAGACACTTCCTACAGCACATCTGATCTGAAGTAAATGCATCAGACCAGCCCTACAGTAGTTCAAACACTTCCTACCAGAACATAGCTAGAAGAGCCCAATCTCTCACTCAGCCCAGTCACATGTGGAGTACCCAAAGAGACAACCACTTTAACCCAATATCTAGATCACACCTCTTATGCATCTCCTCAGATGCCCCAAGAACCACTTAAATGCAGACAAGCAAATCCACTTGTATCACACTGCACACAAAGGCCAACTAAGAAAGGTCAGCAGGCATCAAAGCAATAGAAAGATAGATATACCAAAACAGCCTAAAGCCCAATGGTTCCAAAACCAAGATTGTGACACTAGGTTGACCTGACATACTTAAACAAATTAGACTCCTATTTCACCTACCCTAATTATGTTAAATTATGTAACGCAGATTTGTAGAGTGCACCATCACCCAGGAGGGTATCCTGCGCTGAGCAGGTGTGAGTCTATGGACATGCAGGGCCAAGTGGAACGACTTGAAAAGCCAGGTCTGCAGCTTCTTACAGAATCCAAGAAGTGAGGAAGAGACTCTTATGTGTCGAGGCAGGTCGTTGCATGCTTTAGAAGCGATGTGGGAGAAGGCTAGAACGCCAGATCTGGTTTTCTAGATAAGTGGGATTTGAGCAAGCAGGAGTCTGGATGAGAGGAGGGTGCAGCAAAATGGTTCCCCATTGCAGGAAGAGCTCAAATCAACTTTAGCCTGACAACCTTTACAGTAGGCTGTACACTTACCAAATACAAAGACACCAAAATGCCAAAAAAGCAAAGTTCAGCAATTTCCCTGGGCTACAAAAGTATTACTCAGCCACATCAAAAACTAGAACACTTCACTGGCTCCTCTTACAAACCTGAAATAACTTAAAAACACTGTAATTCACCTACAGAAGCTTAAAAGACCACAAAAAAAATTAAAATCGAATTCTGCCAACTATTGCATCCACCCTGTTCTGACCAAGCCAGCCCCCTAGCTGCCCAAGGAAGCAGTTGCAAAGCCTAAGGAGTCCGCTGCTTCTCTGCCACCTTGCCATACCTATGGAACAACCTCCATGAAAACATCTGCAGTCTGCAATGCTCCATGCATCATAAGTCCCATTTTCAGACCCCAGCTTAGACACAGAATCTGATACCCTCACCTAATTGAAGGCACCCTGAGGTGACATGATATGATGCAATGCGGGAACAATGCCCTCCATCCTTCACTCTAACATCTGGTCATGGGGCCTAGATCACATGTTATAGATGCACAGTCGTCGGACAGCTCCATTAAATCCACTCTACCAGACAAGGATGCATCATCTCACAAAGGTGCATGAAGCACTTCAGTTACGTAGCATGTACTTCACGGCAAATCAAACATAAGTATAATCAGGGAGTCCAGAGGAGAGGCAGCAGTCCAGCAGAGAGGCGGGGATTCAGTCATAAGGAGCAGCAGGAAGTCCAGAGGAGAGGAAGGGAGACCCTGGAAGATATTTGGAGCAGGTAGAGTACATAAGGGGTGGGAGTCTAGACAAAAGGCGGACTGATAGAGAGTCTAAAGGGGAAACCGGAAGCCTCAAGAAGAGGCAGGGAGTCCTGAGAAGGAGCAGCAGGCACAGAGAAGAGGCTGGGAGTCAAGAGGAGATACCATGATTGCAGAGGGGAAGCCACTATTACTGAGAAGAGGCACCGAGGATTAAGAGGTGGCTGGGAGTCCAGAGAAAAGGCCAAGAGATCTGGAGAAAGCAGTGTCAAGATAAATACAGGGAGTGCCCAAAGTTTAGGTGGGAATCCAGAGGTAATGTGAGAGGCCAGAAGTCAAATTAGGTGGTCTCGAGGAACAGGGAGACAGCATCATGGTGGTAAGCAGAAGACAGTCTTCTAGGCAGCAGGAGATATGTAGGGCATCCATAAGGTGTATGAATTGTCCAGAGGAGAGATGGGAGTTGGAAAATGGGGAGATGTCTAAAGGAGAGGAGGTGTCAAAAGGAGGCAAAGGAGGGTGTCTGGAAGGGAGGTATTTGGTTGGAGGAGACGGGCAGTCTAGAGGAGAGGAGCAGTCTAGAGGAGAGGCAGGAGACAGGAGAAGAAGGGATGTCTAGAAGAGGGCTAGAGGGGAGGCAGCATGAGCTATGCTAGTTTATTGGACAGGTGTATCCTGCTCACTGAAAGGGGACATTCCATGCTTTCTGCCAACTTCCTGTCTGGTCTCCAGTTCTTTCGCGGGTGTGGGCAATACTCATTTCCAACGAATGATACAACAGCACGTTATGCATAGAAAAGGTGTTGGGCGTGAGATTGGAGACTGCAAGGAGTCAAATTAGATTCGAGTTTTAGAATGCCCGGAAACAGCCCCACCCATGTTGGGAAGCCACTAAGGATTCCAGCATGGAGACTGCTGGCGGTGCTGATGAACAGCTGGCACACATGTGACTCATTCAGGGTTAGGATGCCCAAGATGGCCTACTTCCAAGTCCTCACGGCTCGGGTCAGGTCGTGCTAACATTTATGCACTCACTCAATGTATCCTGCTCTGGGCTAAAGATAGCCTCAAACTGTGCGAAAATAGGCGGGAACGGATGCAGGAAGACAGCCTTCGCTCGTCGCGATGGGTTAATATTAGCTCTGTAGCTATTTCTGCACAGCACATAATGCTGCATTGTCTCGGAGTTTATTACCAGGACACAAACGTTATATTGCACAACGTCAGTGCTTCCCCAGGCCTGTAAGGAAAAGCAATTTACCAAAAGTGAATGTATTACTTTGCATATTATGCTTTCATTGGTTCTGAATGTAAGTTAAAACGACCTCATCTTTAAGCAAGCATTAGCAAAGCCAATAGGTGTGGCTTGCATTTGATTCCTTACTAAAGAAAACTAACAAAAAGTCTGGTATAGGGAAAAACACAAAATAAAAATAAGTTGCTTTCTGTTTTCAATGAAAGCACAATATTAGAACAATGTGTGTTGATTCCGTGTATTTTCAGAAGTAAAATACCTCCTCATGCCTGTCTATGTTAGAACTCCATGGGAAGTAGAATGATGCACCAATGGGTGCCGGCAATTCCAGTTCTATTTATAGTTTCAGGAATTGGTAACAATAAGTATCACAGCCAACTGTGCTGTCAGGCCAGACCTAAAAACACCTGCACGTCCACTCAATCAAGTCTATATTTTATCAGAAGGGCCCTCTACGTTCCAGAGTGCATACATATTACCGAGAAGAACGTCCTCATTAGATACAGATAAAACATTTTCCATTGGAAATGCTTTTTTGATTCACTAATAACCTTTGACATGCCCCATGATATGCGAAACAGAAATACAAAGGTATCCATCCAACTTCGCCGATTCCTGCTGTTCCCTGGAGGCTACATCATGTTTACAACTCTGGTGAGTTGTAAACATGATGTAATATAACTTGATACAAGAGAGACAATGAAACATTCTCTGAAACTTTTAGCTACCAAAGCACTACTCATCTATCAGGAATGATCAATGATGCAGCAACTCCCCGTCACGTTTACATCAACAGAAACCGCTACATGTGCAGAGCTTGAAAAGTCTTTTTTAATAAACCACAAGACCAGGCAGACACATTTTCATTTCTAGCACCCAAAAGTATAGCCAAGTATGCATTACTTAGGCAAACTGCGTTATTTTATCCAGAAAAGCATCAAGGTATCCTGACATACACAGTTGCACTTTTTAACTTCAAAGGCTTATTTCAAGAGTAGAGAAGGCTGTGTTAGGGAAGTCTCTATAATAATTCCACTTTAAATGTAGGTGCCGGTCAGGGTGTACCTCATGGTAGTATCTGCTTTTAGGTCTGGCTTGAGAGCACAGCTGTCTGGATATGTACTGCCACAAATTATTAAACAAGCATTTGTAATGCAATAGGCCTCGCATTTGCCAGAGTTTAAGTTATGGCTTTGTAAATAACAACAACTTTTATTTATATGCTCTGATAATTAACACATAAATAAAAGGCATTGTCATTCACAATGCTAATAGTTCAAACTCTTGTAAATGTGAGACCTATTGCATTTCAAAGTAGCAGCCGCCATTGTCCCGGGCTGCTTGGAAAGTGAAAGCGATTTGCTGGAAAGCATGTGGTGCTTGCAATAGAAGAAACTCATTAAACAAAATAGTGCTATAAGACATGCCATGCAACAACGAAGTAAAAGGGCCAGTCCTCGAGGAAGGTTACAAATGAAGACAAGGCAGTACTAAAGAGGGACTAACAAGCCTATTAACAAATCAGAAGCCATTATTTACGAAGGACAATGACACAAGCCAATGACAAATATGGGTGGAGAGTGGGTGGGTCTTCAAGTTCATACTCTAATACAGCATGCCTCGCAGAGCAGGGTATGCGCAGCCCAGGCTCGATCTAAAAATTATGCAGAGTAGGCATTGGCTCCCTCCAAGGAAATATTACCTCATGCTACTGGCTCTGTGGTGTTTCATTCTGCTTTCTACAAGGGCTTCTACTGGAATGCGTGAAGGACTAATTCACACCTGAAAAGTACACTCCAACAACACTGTGTTTGTCACATTCAATTCTTATTATCTATATGCATTGTGTACAATACGCAAATATTTTTTACTGCTTTTATTCTAGCATTGGAAAAGCCAAGATGGGTATTTATGTGTGAATAGCATTGGTGCATCCAACATGTGTACATAGCATTTGTGAATGCCTGAGTTTACACGTGTTGGCACATTAAAGCCAGACCCAATGGATTTGCCATTGCTTATGGTCTTTGCACTCTGGAATGCACTTGTGGGAGTGTCTGTTTGCACGCATCCATGTGGCTGAGAGATTACTTGTTACCATGAACCCTGCCTCTACGCACATTGACTTCTGCGTCTTTGACCTGCGTGCCTGTCAAAGGTCTATTTGCTTACCTGTCTGTACCCCTTTCTTTATGTGTACCTGTTATTCAGTCTGGCTGTCTGTGGTGTATGCTGTGTCACTATCTCTGCTCATCTGTTTGATGTGCATGACCTCCTAAATGGTTGGTGTTTCTTAGGTGGGGACTGGTGAACCTTGTAATATTTGTCACTACTGTACATTGTGAAAAATAGGCAAAAGTGTGCAATCAGTAATGTTTCATTGTGGAAAATTTAAAATATGCAGAACTGCAGAATTGTTGAAATGGAAAGAAATGTGCTTCAAGTGTGCATTATGAAAATTAGTCAAACTGTGCATTAGTGCAGTATTATAGAACATGGACACTATCTGCATTATTGTTTTTTTGTAGAGGTTAGGCAAATGTTCACTGGCAGCCTTTAGAAAACTGGGAACGTTCATTACCAAAGTATTGTGAAACTGAGCAATTGTTTCACTGCAGCACTGTTGAAATTTTACATAGTTTACAGAGTAGAAAGTCCACAGTTTCTGCATGGTCACCACTGTTTTTATTACCTTTTGCTGAACCCTACATTTTTTCTGGCTTCTGGTGTCTATGCACTTTACCATTGTTAGCCTTTAGTAAAGTGATTGTGCTCCCACTTTAAACCTGGTTGAATTAGCTTATTCTTCTGTCTGTCTCTGGGTGTGTTGTGGTCACAGTGGGTGCATCAAACTGGATTATATTATTAGATGTGGGAAGGCACTAGGACTACCACAGCACATTTTGCACACACCAAGCCCTCACAGTTTAGTGTGGCCAAAGAATTTCACTATCATGAAAAATACCCCGACACATGGAATTTTGGGCCTGTTTGTAATAATGGAAAACAGGAGCTGCTGCAAAAGTGCGTTGAACTTTTACCCCATTTACTTGGGGCATGCCTAGAAGTGATTCCCGTTCCCAAGCTAGTGCCAGGCATAAATGAAGCACCTCCAAGAACCCACTTAAAAATCTTTTCTGCACTTGGGGAAGATCATCAGAGGACTAGACCTGCTGTCTGGGACCTAAGAGGAGCCCTGAAGGACTGGATTTGCTCCTTCTTGTACCCAGGGCAAAGAAGTAGACTCCACGGTTCAGTTGGTTGACCTCCTGTGTGGCTACAGAGAGACAATCAGCTGTAAGAGGCCTTTTCCTGGAAGTACCCATCAACTGAACCCTGCTGTTGTCCTCGGTCTGACATCCTGTGAGTCTCTAAGTGCCTTCTCTCAGGTTCAGGGGCCTTTGGACATGTACTCTTGAGGTGAATTGGGACTTAAAGACTAAGGACCCGATTGTGAGTTTGGCGGTGTGGAAGCGGGAAGGCCACGCTACCACCCCACTCCCACACCACAAAATTCAAACACCATCCGCAAAATGACTAGTTTCTTTGTTGTCCTGCAAGCAGTGTTTTGGCAGACCTGTGGCAGAGCAGTTCTAAGGCCCATATGTGAGCCTTAGAACTGCAGCACCGAGGGACCGCCAAAGCCCGTTCTTGCACAGCATGGACTGTGAAGTCCATGTTGTGCAGAAACTGGGGGTGCATTACAGACAGGGGGCACAACAGGTGCCCCCCTACATGCATGCCCTGGCCCTGAGGCTACAGCGGGGCCTGTAGAGCCCCCATTGTTTCCTCACCACCACCCTTTTCATGGCAGGCTCACCACCATGAAAAGGGTCGCAGGGAGGAAACTTGCAATATGCTTGGTGGTGCTGCAGTGGCACTGCCAGCATATTGTGGCCTCACACCTCTGCAACACCACTGAGGGATCACAGATGCCCAGAGGTTGTGTCAGTCCTTTGGCAGTTCGACTGGCAAACTCGTAATAGAGCGGTGGGACAACCAGTGTAGCGGTGCCCGCACCGCCACCACAGGTTTGCAGTAATCAGGCCCTAAGTCAGAAAGTAAAACCTTTGACCAGAATGAACCTGTATGAAGTATCTGACCTGTGCTCAATCAGGCTCAGCTTCAAACTGCACCTAGGCCCCGGTCTACCACCACCATTGACTATCTTTGGCAGTCTGTGCTTTCTGGCACTATTTCTACATAAAAAATTTAAAAAGTTATCTCTTTGGAACCCCCTTATTAGGTTTTTGTTGTTTTGGTGTCATTTTGTTAGATTTTACTATATATTTCTGGTTCAGTTTAGGCTTTTTATTGCTTTGCATTTTGACATAATTACTGTTTTGGTACTGCATAAATACTTCACACATTTCTCCAAGTTAAGTAAATTTACTTTGTGCCATAGCTACCACTGGGTGGTGCTCGGGTTAATTAAGTGACTTTAAGGGCTCATCCTGACAAGGGTTGTGATTATTCCGTGATATGGGTAGTCACCCACCTCAATTAATAATCCAATTTCTTACACATACCATACTGCCAGTGAAGGGTATAACAGAAGATACCAGCTGTTATTCACACAGGTTACTATCTCCTCTTTTTTTTTTTTTTTTTTACTTTTTTTTTTTATTGAAGTCTTGGATGCACCACAACACAGAAATATACTAACATATGCCGAATGAGTTCGAAACCAGACGTATTCGATAGAGAATATAAATAAAAATACATTCCGTAACATTCCCAATATTCGTTAAACAAAATACGATTCCCAGATTTTCTCAAATTTCCGAACCACCCCAATTCTTTGAGCATAACTTTGTTCACATTTTCTAACTCTCTCCATTTTATGGCGCCATTCTTGTATCGTAGGGCAATAGTGTGAACGCCAGTTCTGAAGTAATAATGATCTAGCCACAGCCATAGCTATATACAATAGTTTGACTAGTTGCCCAGTTAACATCAGCTCTAAATCAAAGCCAAACAAAATCAATTTAACATTCTGTGAAATCATAATTTTCTGTTGATTTTGAAGAAATGCAAAGATATCCTCCCAAAAGGATGCTATTTTGGGACAGAAAAAAATAACATGAGACCAATTGGCGGGATTATAATTCAAACACCGGAAGCAGTTAGATGAGCTATTGGGATACATTTTAGATACAATCGCCGGGGTATAATACAGGAGCCACTTACTAAAAAACAGCATTCTGCGCCAATTAGCGCCTCTTAGTACAGAGAAGTTCAGTCTATTAATTTTCTGCCACGCAGTAGAAGTTAATGCTAAATTTTCCTGCCCTTGCCATTTATGAACTGCTTTAAGATAAAGATCCGGGGCCTTATTCTGTGTTAAAGAGCGTTTCCACTCCCCTGGTTTCTTCTCATGTATAGAAATAAACAGTTCACTAAATAGCTGGACAGGAGGAGAAAGAAGTGTAGGATCCAGTTGAAGCAATACACTGTAAATCAGTTTATATGAGCCCAACATTAAAAAGTTGCCTTAGACCAGAGGAGCCATATCTGAAAGGGTAATCCAGGCTCCGTCTTTCATAAAGTTTTTTAACATTGTAAACCCTGTCCTATGCCAATTTTCTACTATTTCCAAACTTATATCCGTCCCTAAAAAAGAAAATGCGCTATATAAAGAGGAAGTTAGATTAAGAAAAGGGAGGGAATATCTTTTAAGCATTGCAGAACGCTTCTTAAAAAAACCAGTTTAAGACCTTGTAACGAACCAGTTTGGGTGATTTAAATATTTGAAGAGGAGAGGGAATCTGGGTCTCTCGGCTAATTAAATTTAAAAAAAAGTTGATAAAGAGTTTCTGGTTACTGTCTTTAAATCTCGCTAGGAATTGGGCTAAATACGCATTGTAATAATCTTTCAGATTTGGAAGAGCAAGCCCTCCTTGCTCCTTATCCTCATATAATGTATTTAAAGCTATTCGTGGGGTCTTTTTGGCCCAAATAAAAGATGAGAACAAAGATTCTGTTTTAGCGAAAAACGATCCGGGTAAAAAGCAGGAAATGGTTGCGAACAGAAAATTAAATAAAGGAAGAACTGACATTTTAATTAGTGCTACCTGTCCTAAAATAGATAAATGGTAGAGGGTTCCATCTTTCCAACATTGAACGTACTCTATGAAGAAGGGGCACAAAATTTAGCCTGTAAAGGTCAGAGACAGAAGAAGAGAAAAGAACCCCTAAATATCTTTTCGGTTTATTATTAATACAAAGTCTTAGATCAGGATGGAGTTCAGGATCGGAACCACCACAAACCAGGATTTCAGTTTTTTTTTTATTGATACGATATCCGCCAAAAGCTTCAAACTCTTCAAATATTTGCAGAGCATAAGTTTGGCATTGCAATTCAGGTTTAATTAACAAAATTATATCGTCTGCGTATAATTTAATTTTAGGCATCGAGAAAATAGGGGGAAGAATATAAGCAGATTTCCTAATTGCAGTTGCTAAGGGTTCAATAAAAAATGCTAATAAAACGGGAGAGAGCGGGCATCCTTGTCTGGTACCGCGTTTAACCGGCACCAGGCCCACTGACTCTGCATTAATAATAATATTGGCTTGAGCCTTTGAGTAAAGGTTCTGAATCAGATTTATAATAGCTACTGGAATCCCAAAGTGATCTAAAATAATAAAAAGTGTTTCCCAAACCACCAAATCAAAAGCTTTTTCAGCGTCAAATAGTAAAACTAACGCAGGAACCCGTCGTGTTTCAAAATAATCTAAAGCCTCAATTAAAAAGTGAGTGTTAGATAATTGTCGGCCGGCAATAAAGCCGTTTTGATCTGTATGAATCAAATCTGAAGAAAAGGAATTGAAACGAATAGATAATAATTTAGTGATGATTTTATAATCCGTGTTCAATAACGTAATAGGTCTATATGAATTTGGATCATTAGGCGGCTTGCCCTTTTTTAGAAAGCTAACTACGGTTCCTTCCCGGAATGAATCAGGGACTGAGCCACCATCCAACATAAAGTTTACTAACTGTACAAAGAGTTCAGCAAAGGAGCTGAAAAAAATCTTTAAAAATTCTGTTGGAAGCCCATCAGGCCCACATGCCTTACCTATTGGTAGATATTGCACAACCCGCTCTACTTCTTCTCTTGTAAATGGATTAACCATAGTAAATTGTTCTAAAGGAGAAAGAACAGGCAGGGAAATTTTAGCCAGATAATTTAATAACTTTTGCCGATCTATAGTGGATTGAGTATTATAGATCTTCCTATAGTGTGCAACCATTATCTCTCCGATTTCTACAGGAACAGATGTATCTATTAGAGTACCCGGAGACTTTAAGGAATGAATGAGATTAGAAGCGGCTTGCTCTCTGGCCTGCCACGCCAGGAATTTGCCGGTAAAATTACTCTCCTCGTATATCTTTTGCGAACTCTTAAAAAATATCTCTTCACTAAGGGTATAGAAATGTTGACAAAGTTCTCTTTTTGCCTTGTTTAATTGTTCCTGAATAATACTAGCTGAGTTTTGTTGCCTAAGAACAGCCAAGGCCTGAATTTTTTGCTGCAGAGATTTATTCTTATTTTTGGCTGCTAAAGAGTCTGCAGCGTCTCTCCCAATCACTAACCCCCGAATATAGGCCTTAAGAGAATCCCACACACAGTTAAGAGGAGCAGTTCCCATATTACGAATGACGAACTCCGAGATCTCATTTTTAATACCTACCACCCATGTATCGTCGCTCAAGTATTTTTTGTTAAACAACCAGTGTTTTGAAGGTCTAACCTTATCAACTAATGCCAGTTCCAAAATTATCATTGCGCGGTCCGAGAAACCATTATGGAGCATCGTTTGCCTAAGGAACTTTATTTGACGTGAAATGAGAAAAAAATCAATCCGAGAAGAGGATTTATACCTGCCAGACCAGCAGGTGAATTCTTTTTTAGAAGGATTCTGAGTACGCCAGGGGTCAACGAGATCAAATAAAGACATATTATTATTAATTGATCTCAAGGATTTAGGTTTGAATTGTTTCTTCAAGTGACTAGAGGAGTCCAATTTTGCATTCATGGTTATGTTGAAATCCCCACCTATAATGATCTCACCTTTAACCATTAAAAGAGATTGAAACAATTCCTCGTAGATGTCTGGTCTATCCTCTACTGGGGCATAAAAACTAACCAAAGTCACAGGGCTTACTCTATTTGGAATAACACATGTAGCCCAACATCAACGACCTAATCCCCCTTGTTCTGTGTGGACAATCTGGACATTGAACTTCTTACTAAAAAAGAGCGCCACGCCCCTCTTTGACTCCGAAAATGAGGAGAATCCTCGATAAGACGACCAGGCTTTGAGCATGGAGAACTCCTCAATTTTTGACATTTGGATATGGGTCTCTTGTACTAGCAGAATCACGTCTGGTTGTTCAGATTTGGCCCATAATTCTATTGCACGCATTTTTTTCCTATTATTTAATCCATTTACATTGAAGGAGATAATTTTCAGACCCATACTAAAAAAAGCATATAGAGCTGCAAACGAAACATTACAGGGTCCTTAGGGGTCCACCTTCTAAACAATATTCTAAACTTTTTTATAAACAACATATACTTTCCAATGCATCAGTTCAAAATTCCTAGCGTTCATAGTATTGCGCATATCATTGACTAAAAACATCCAAGACTTCGTTTTTTGTGCACCAAACCCCCACCCCACCTGTGGCACTACTCCCACCTCACTACCCCACGCTAGCCACAGCTCCATACCCACTACCCTAAGGTGTTATGTTGTACACCCCGTAGCCCATCTGTGAACCTATAGCCCCACTCCATCCCACCTCCCCTCCCAGGGCAAAGAAGAATTTCAAAAAATAAAAATTATAAGCAATAATGGCATTAGCTCTTGTGGCACTTTTCGGTCGGCGATATTCCCTTTAGCAACTCCTGTGCCTCTTCAACATCGGAGAGCATGTAGAATTTTCCTTTGACTAAAACTTTTAGCTTTGACTGTTGTGCTATCTGCGCTTGAGCCCCCTTAGCCTTAAAAAGTTGTAGTAGTTTCACAAACTCTTTTCGCCTCCGGGCAGCTGCAGCGGACATATCCGAAAATATCCTGCATTTATTAGTTCCATCGAGTAAGAACTGTCTTTGTTGGATAGCTTTGGACAAGATTGTTTCCTTAACTCTAACATCAGAAAAATTTAGGAGAATAGTGCGGGGGAGCGTAGAACTAGGAAACGGCTGCGCAGGGACCCTGTGAGCACGAGTAATCGTTAAATCGCCTTTAAACTCAGGTACCACCCTCTGTTGCAGGAAGGTAGTGACCCAGTTTATCATATTGGATCCCTCCATCCCCTCTGGAACCCCCACTATTCTAAGGTTAGACCTTCGATTATAATTCTCAAACTCGTCCAATTTCATCTCCAGTGCTTTAGAAGTTTTAAAAGCAATTTGAACATTTTTTGTGACCCCAGTCATGTTGTCTTCCAAAGAGGATATTCTGCTCTCTGCCTCTTGAAGACGAGTAGGAAAAGAAGACACAGAATCCTCGATCTTATCCAATCGCTGATGTATAGCACTCAGTTCCTCCCTTTGCAACCTTTTCATTTCACGTATTTCATCAAGAATCAGATTGAGCATATCCTTGACTGTCATCTGGTGCTCTCCCAAAGTCTCAGTGTCCATACTCAGAGCTGGGCTAAGAAGGTCTGAAGGACCCAGAGGGCAGGTGTTACTCAATCCATCCAAAGAAGGTACAGTATTGCCCGGAACGTCTTGATGGCAGCGCAGGGGAAGACTTTTTACCTCATGTATAGAGGGAGAGCCCAGATCAGCCTCTAATATTATATTGGTAGTCTTAATAATAGTCTTATTTGTAGCCAAGCCCGTAACGGCGTCAGCAACAGTAGACATTTCCAGAGAATGGCTTGATACCTCTGATACACGAGGCCCGATGGTCGAAGACTTGGACGGAACCTCTAGCGGAGCTGATTTAGGCACTGAGGTCAATGCAAGTTTTTTCTCAAACAAGGGGAATTGCCTTGGAGTCTACAGTGGAGTTCCACGCCTCCACGTAGCACCTGTGCACCTGGCTTCCTCACCCCTCCCCCTTCCCTGAACGAGGCTGATGGCGGCGGCAGCTAGTGGACGCATTTCAGGAGCGTTTTGATGGTTCTGCTTGCTCTGTGCTCTGGCCCTCTAAGGCGGCAGCTTTACGGTCCTTGCTGCGGAATCGGCCTCGGTATTTGGAGCATTTGCTTGGCTGGCGGACGGTGAGCTTTTTCTCTCACTCCTGACACCCAACTTCGGGAGTGTTGTGACGGCAGGAGCTGGGAACTGGGAAGCTGCAAAAGCCACTGGAGTCAACGGTTTCTCGGCGACGGCCTTGGCATCTTTGGAGCCCTGCTGCTGAGACACAGTCGGGAGAGTTGGAGATCACAACGGATGGCAGATGGACAGAGCGGATGAATGGACAACGGATTGAGTGTTCTTGCTGCTCTTGCTGCTTAACGCTGATTTTCAAGTGTTAGGATCAGCAAAACTTCGAGAGTAAATCACCCTTCACTTAACGAAAAAAACGTTTTCTGTGACGAATTTTAGAGCTTCAAGCTGCAAAATTACAAAGGCGGTAAGTGAGGCTTCGAAGTGTGTTTTGAACTACAGTACCCAGAAATCCTGGCATGTTTTTTTAGTCAGGTGCCTTTAGACTTACACTGGTAGCTGATAATTCCAGAGTGAGCTATTTGGACTACAGTACAATTCTCCACTCCCCCACTGTATATTTAGGAAGGAGGAAGAAGGGGAAAGATCATAAGATGGGTAAACTCACTAACGCTAGGAATAAAGCCAAAGCACGGAGACAAGCGAAAGAAGCTGCAGCAAAAGCTGTCGATCAAGAGAACGATAAGGAGGGGTCCTCCCTTGTGAGCTCTGGCGATGATGAGGAAGATTCACCTATAAACTTGTCTAATTTAACCAGTCCAAACGACCATACGATATCAGTCGAGTCTACAGATGGGGGTGCAGAAAGGAAGCTCTATAGTTTGGCAGTTGCCCCAGCAGTTGCCCCAGCAGAGCAATTATTAGTCTCAAGGTTACTATCTCCTCTAGCGAGCTACAGCAACAATCTATCAAGATAACACCTTGACATGCTCTATGAAACTTATCCTCATCTACATGTTTCAATCACTTGATGACTGTTTCTTTGCCTTCACACTGAACAGTAGTTCACTGCCTTTTGGCTAGGTTTGTGCTACACAAATCCCACTTACATATAAACAAACATTTGTTGGGTCTTGTGTAAATACAGCTTTTGCTATCTCTTCTTTAAGAGAAATTCTGAATACAATGCATACTGTGGGGTTTGGGTCATCCCTTTACTCGTGATTGGGCAACTTTCTAGTTTATCTCACATCCCAGCTCATGATTAGATGCCTTTCCTTCCTATTCTTGCATTTGTCCAGCCCAGGTTCATTTCACTCTCACTGTGTTTTGAGTGGACGGAATGTATCCTTCCATTCTCATGCATTGCAGTGCATGAGGGACTAGTTTACCTCCCCCTTGCATGGTTCTGCCAGTCCTCCCTTCATATTTCTATCCTCCCCTTTCTTGTTTTTTTTTTAATTAAAAAATGAGCCCTCCCGCCTCTCAGTAGCTGCTTGCTCTACAGCACCTTCATGTGAGGGCCACCGATGGCTGTCAGCAGGTGTCGATTTTCAAATTATTTTTCATATTATTCCAAAATGGCCGCTAGTATTCGCACAGGCACCATGACCACTGGAATGATTTTTGTTTTGGTTGTGATTTTAACAAAACGATTGCTACGTATGTGCATGCATGTGTATCCATGGTGGCCATTTTGAACCCTGGTTTGTTTTCAAGAAAACACATTACAGGATTGCTGACATGCATGGGTACACACAGCAGTCTCCTTGGAATTGGGTTTAATATAAACAAAATGCATTTCAAGAAAGCAATGGCAAAGCCAATAGGGCAGCAGTAGTGTCATGAACCCGCCTGCCGCCGCTCCACCAGCTAGAGCGGGGTACAGGCTTCTACGAGGTGGGGGCCTCGTAGGCATCAAAAAAAGCAACTGAGTGGAGCTTTTTTGTGTGACACACAGCCTCAGCTCGGTTGCTTACCATCACCGGTACAACGCCTTCGTTCTCTTTGGACAGAAGCTGCATCTATCAGGGGAGCAAGAATACATCTGCCTTTCCTTCCATACTGTCCTTTAATGAGATGCCTCTGCTGGAGTGTTTCACCTGTGTTTCCTGTAAACTCACAAGATCTCTATTCAAAATAAAAGGTTCCTTGACGCAATTCAAAAATAAAAACTGACAAAAACCAAAAATGAAATTCCACTACAGACTTTGAAGATTACAGGAACCCAAACAATATATATTTTTTAATAAACTAGAATGTATTCTGCTCTGTGCAGAAAGCGCTGGAACGCCATTTTTAATTGTAAAAACTCATTTTTTTAAAACACGTCACTTTATATTATACTTGGCATTTGTGAAAGAAAAACACCAAACATGCCGTTTTTGACTGATAGTTTTGTTAAATATTTTGATATTCATTTTTCAAATGTTATTGGCACACATCTGGGTAATAGTGACCCAAATTATTGTTTTTCTTTGTCCAAACTAATGCGAACTAAAACCAGTTTATTTTTGTTGTAGCAACTGTCTAGGAGTCAGAAAGTAAGCAAAAGAGGGGGAAGAGTGAGGGGGGAAAAAGGAGAGAGGGGAAAGAACAGGGACACTAGGAGAGGTGAAATGGAGGTAAATGGCAAATGGGCAGGAGAGATAGAAGGGCGAACGTGAGGGAGAGATAAATGGATAGGAAGAGACGGATGAGATATGCGGTGATAGAAACACAAATCAGATGTGTAATTGGAGGAGAAAGAAAATACAAGGGTTAGGGGAGACAAAAGACGAGGGAGCGGATGAAGGAAAAGAGAAAAAGTAAGTAAGGAGACAAGAGTGCTGAGGACAGATGAAGAGAAAAGAAGGAAGAGGAGGGCAATATGAGGAGAGTGGCAAAAGGAGGAGAGAGACACATGAAAGCGGAAAGGAGAGAAAAAAGGGTCAGATTAGAACAAGGGAGAGGGTAAAAGATGGGAGAGAATATAGAAAAGCTAGAGGTGGGATAAAAGGATGAGTAATAGACATAGAGAAAATGGACTTGCTCGTTCTCAGCCTATCTGGGTGCAGGTCCAAGTGGGGGGTATTTATTTTTTCTGTCTACTCCTCTGAGCGCCAAGAGGCACAGGTGAGACCTATTGGTTTTGCCAATGCTTGTTTTTAGGCTGTGCCACAAATCTTTAAGTGCGTAACAGAGGAGCATAAACCAAGTACATTGAAGACAGATGAGAGGGGAGCTGTCACACAACGGATGGAGGCAAAGGGTGCACAATGTGTGGCATTACACACACTGGCAGGGATAGCCCCCTGTACACCGGCCGCCCGGTTAGCCTCGATGGGGACACCGGATGCCTCAGACGAGACCTGGCGAGAGACGCAGGTCACCTGTGCCCGCTGGAGGAGGCGTCATCGTTCTTAAGGAAAGAACAAAATATGTGACATGAACATCCGCTCCTTGGGTCTGCACTTGCACCGCCTCTCCGGCCCTGTGCTTAGAGTGACAGCTCCGAGGAACCCTCTGGCCTCGCCCCGGTCACACCCGCGCTCGGTGCACAGCTGTCTGCACGCACCACAACTGTCTCCCCATCGCTCCCGCGCCGGAGAGCTCTTCCCTTCACACTATGGGGCCGAGATAAGGCGCCCAGGGTGACGGGGTCAGCGGTCAGGACGAAAGAGGATTACACAAGTCAGGAATAGGCCCTTCTGTCACGGCACTGCTTTACACGGCACAGTGCAGCGCTCCGGGCCCGTGCAGGCACGGATACTGGCGCAGGGGCTACCGCTGAAAAGAGCGTGAGCCCCGTATACTGGAGACAGAGGTCAAGACCCCCGCCCCGCCCCCCCCCCCCCCTGACCCCCAGCCGCACGACAGGAAAAGCGACTCTACAAAGCGCCTCCTCCTGTTCTGGCAACTCTCCAGAAGAGCGCCTGCAGCAGTCCCCTCCCCTCCCACACATGACAAGCAACAATGACACACATTTAGGTGCAGACGGCGACCCACAGGCCCCGCCACACCCGCAGCATAAGAAGTGATGGCAGGAGTGCCTCTTGTACCAGCTCTGGGCCGCGGTCGCGCCATATGCAAATCTGCCAGAGCCCACATCGAGGCATACCCCACCCACCTATGCACGCTCACACACTCCCCGCGCCCCGGGGCGCGTCCGGCACCTCACACGCGCTGCTGAGGTCTGCGGCTGCTAGTGTTTCCTTCACAGGGTTCGTGTCCTGGCTGCTCAGCCTGCACTGCTTTTACTGCAGCAGGACCGGGTCTGGGGTGCTCAAGGTGGACCCCATGTGTAGGGAGGGGCACAGTAAGCAAACAGACAATGGAAAGGAATGAGGGGCACAGTTATCAATAGTGGCTGAGAGAGACTAATTTAGTAATTTCACCCATCATATATTTTGTTTTTATCCCACGACGCATGGTTGCTGCTTTCTCTGTATGCAGTGTTTGCAATGCGTCCTCCTCAGACACTGAATGCATCTCACCCAGGGGCCCTCGGGCATATAAAGTATCTCCCACAGAATGTACCAATGTACCTCACAGACGGTCTCTTCCCCCATACAGCCTCGCCTCGTAGCCTTTTCTTTTTTATAGGGGGGAGGGGGTAATTACACCCCCATACAAATGTTTACTGTAGTAAATAGTTGGATACAAGGACTTTCAGTGGGATAAAGTGAAGTGTCTGTTGAATTTCATCTGGGATTTTTTTACATGCCCACACACAAACACACACGCTCACTCCTGTTTATGTTTTTAAGGCATTACATTTTTTTGGATTCGTTTGAAAAATATTGCGTGTCAAGTACGCCTAACAATCCGCATCTTTCTCTTTCCACTGCCCCTCAACCCCCTCATGTCCGGCTTCTCATATGATGCGTTTTAGCAAGATGTCCCAGCGTGATTGCTGCGAAATCTGAGGCTCACTCCCCACTGTAGTCCTACTGACCAAGCTACGGTCCTGCCTCCCCCATAGGGATCTGTAGTAATGACAGCTTTTACACAGCACCTCACTCAGTTGCACTTTGCCATATAGGAACATTTACACTAGGGCTCTCTTACTACACCTCACATATGGTCCTCGCAGCCTTTACAGGCCTCGCTCACTGCAAAGCACTCACGGTCACTGTGCATCTACAGGCCTCTGCAGTGGGTCTGAGTAACGCCTCATGCATGGATCCTGCACCTACCTGTAATGCCCATCCGGCATACTTTACAGGCAACACATTTCAATCAGTGCCGCCCATCCTTTTATAGGTGTCTCAGGCCTCTGCCACACCGCTCGAGGTTTCTCCACCCTCTTTAGGAATCTGCAGTCATCTCCTCCCTACAGCAGAGCAGAAACTCGAAGAAGTCTCTCCACTCTTGAAACATGGGCCTCTTCTACACAAACAATGTTTATTCTCGCACAGAAGACACAGACCCTCCCTACCCACTTTCATGTCAAAGGTCTGATAACATCACCCGGGAGTAACACACAATGAAGAAAGGACTAGAAGGGAAGGGCGGGCACTTTCACCCAGGATATCAATCCCTTCATAGGCTGGAAGCAGATACTCGCCCTGAGGGACATGAACTGTTACATCGGACGTGAATGGTCTTCCGGCGGGATGGAAACGGGTGCCTGCCCTGAAAAGAAAAGGTTGGTTACACCGGAAGTGGAAGGTCACCCAGTGGGTTGGAAGCAGATGCCTACCCGGAAGGAAATGTGTGGTTGCACAGGAAGTGAAAGGTAACCCGGTTGGGCTGGAAGCAGACGCTTACCCGAAGGAAGAGGCATGGTTACGCCGGAAGTGGGGAGTTATCCGGCTGGCATGAAATGGTGGGAATGGTTACACCCAAGGGGATAGCTCACCTGGGGTGACTGGCCGGGATGAATGGAGGGCACAGTGCTCATTGCTATGGTAATGCGGGCACAGGCTCGTTGGATGACAAAAGGAATGGTGGCTGGAGGATTGCTTGAAAGTTAAAAATTGGCCAATGAACGGCTGCCTCAATTCTTCCATAAACGTGAAATTGTGTAGTCAGAGTTTGTGGGATCCAGGAGGACGACCGGGTGGGCAGTGCCACCACTATACAAACAGCCAAAAAGCCTGGCTTATATTAAATATTTTAAGTAACATACTCAAGAAGAGCCTGACATTTGTGAATGTTGTGGTGACGAGCAGCTGGCAAAAGTCAGCAGTCAGTAGGCCTTGGTATGCATCTCTCAAAGTGAAAACCTGCACCCTGGCAGACAGAGGGGCTGGATATTAGGGGGAGGCCAAAGAGGGCACTCAAGAGTCCATGATGAGTAGACTGGGCTGAAGCCGTTGAATTATATTGCTTTATAATCAAAGTGACTAATGTATTACAAAGAGCTGATGAAAGTGAGGCAATTATAGGTTTACCCAGATCTCCAGTCAACTGGACCTCACCATCCAGGGGTTTCTCATGCCCTGGCCTTCCACTAACCAACTTCTACAACCTGATGGTTTACACCCGCCCATTCCAGCCGATGGCGCTCAGCCCCAGGACCTTTCCACAGTGGTGTTTCAACTTACGCTTAGCTCACTTCGCCACGTACCTTTAGAGTTACCACACTGCTCCATGTCATAAGACCATTGCGTTTTGAGTTCTGGGCCTTCACTTTATACATTATTTCCAGCAAGCGCTAGTCCAAATTGTTCAAAGAAAGCAAACCAAAACAAATTGGTGATAATCGTCACGGAGGATTCTCTTGAAATGGTTGGCCTCATTCACCTCCAGTTCTTCTATGATACATCCCTCGCCAGTAAGACTCGGAGTATAACTCCGGGGCTGCTATTACTCAGAACACGAACACAACAGGCAGAAGTGCAAAAAGTGCTTGCAACAGAATCTGTGCCAGTATGAGCTGCAAATTTTATGTAAATTAGCAACCAGCCAATGGACTAGCAGGTGTAACTTATTTATAATACATGGGATTCTGGAATCCGTGATAAAAACAGTCTCTCATTTCTTTATAATAGGAGACTTGTTGCACGCCCAGTCGACTGTTATAAAGAACTGATATCATAAATCAACTTTAATAACTTATTACAGTGAATTTCTGATATCAAAATGCCCGTGCTACCAGAGTCAGCAGTCATGGGGAACTTTAAGTCAGGTCCTGGTGCATAATTAAAGCAGCTGTTTAAAGAACAGAAACAACATGTTGCTTTGGTTTCCTCTGCAATTTTTTTTAGCTGTATAGGGAAAAGCAGAAAGGAGATATTTATTCTTTCTAAGTCCACAGAGTGTTTATTTTTGGCATAGCCTTACGTATTTTGAGAAAAGTTAGAATCTTTCTGCAAGTTTCCATCAATTCTGACCTGACTATGCCTTTTTTTTTTAAATGCACTTGGATTACATATATTCTAATATCATTTTGCAATAACTATCTACCAGCTTTTCTGATGTGTTTAATTATGCACTAGAGATTTCTTTACTTATTCTTCAGTTTTGCAAACATGATCCCTCTTTCTTATGAAAAAGTTACACACTAAGGATATATGGTTTATGGGAAACATGATGGTGTGACTATAGATATGTAAATCTACCGTACATGATAAGGATATTACACGTAACCTCAGAGTTCCATATCCTTATACAGGAACTCAGTCTTCAGCCTCATTACTCTATATGGTCATGGAACTCCTCAGTGACTTGCAATATCTTTAAAAAGGTATGACAGGGGATACTTTATCCCATATACAAATACACTGCAGTGGAGGCCCCAGGCTACAGACATACCCACCAAAAATATTTATCGAGATGGCTTTCAGCAACACCAGAGGTCAGATCAATACCATATTGGTGTCTACCCCAAAAAAAAAACATGATTATTTGGTGTTGATATTTCAATATAAAGTAAACTGTAATTGACAATTATACCGTTCAGTGTGCATCCTCCAATACATATTCCCTAGAAAATATGGAGGCCTGGGCCTCAACTAAATGGTGGTTAGTCCTATTCATACAGCAGGTAAATCGCAGGCTCTAGTCTTCAGACACAATGCTAAAGTCAACAACCTCATTAGAACGTGGTCAAAACACATTCTATGATTTTGTCAGTCATGACAATTACACCACAGCCTTGTAAATCTATACCTCCACCGGTCACTTAGGTTTCAGAACAACACAAAAACATGAATGTGGTTTCTAGAAGAGCATTTCCGTCTTACACTTAGAACCAAGAGATACAACTGACACAGAGTACAGATGTGGCACATTCAACTGCAATAAGATCAAGTCACTGGACAAAGGTGCGCATTAAAAAATAAAATACAAAGCAGCCAACAAGTGGTTCAACATAGGACTCGACAACCTAAAAAGAATAGAATACATTTGGAACATCAATGGCATCGTTTTAACAGAGACAGACAGAACACTATGTAAAATGTGTAAATTAGATCCTGGGGCAATGAGATAATATCCTAAATGAAGTAAACCAATAAATGGGAATATTCAATATATTCCACCAGCTGGCTATCCTGAAATCTTAAAAAGCCACTTAAACAACATCACAACAGTGTGGGCCTACTGATCTTCTTTAAATCGAAACAAAAAAAAAAAGCCTTGAAAGTCCATAAAGAAGATTACGCCCCAACCCATATCTGCACTCACCCCTAGAATCCTAAATTTAACCCCATGTAACGTGAGGAAGTGAGAAGTTAAAATTAAAATGTTTCACCTACTGATAGAACCATGCTGACTCTTTTCACACTAAGGAATCTTTAAATACACTTGCCCTAAGCATTACAGAACCCATCAACATGGCACTTCACAAGGGAAGAGATTCAAACCGTCCGACGCAGATATTTCCTGCACCCCTCAAAAAAGAAACAGACTATTTCACGGTCTCCAGCTGCATGTGAATCTCAATAATCCATTACTCCAGAAAATTAATAAAAAGGTGGGCACTTAGCAATTGCAAGAACACATGGAACAACACGATCCACTCCATGATTAGCAGTCGGGCTCCAGACTGATGAAGGAAATAGAAATTGCACACGCAAATGGTAGAGATGAGCTCCAGCCAGGCATTCTTCTTCTCGCTACATCTTTAGTATATGACAAAACAGATCAGAATATTCTAAAAAAAAAAAAAAAAATACTAAAGGCCAAATCAAAAAGGCAAATTTGCATTTATAGATATACCTACACCAAGTTTAAATCTCCTCATGGACTGAATCAACCATTTCCATGTGTAGGATTAAATCTAGATATAGACTTACGAGTCTCTGTCCGCTTAAATGAGGGTTAGAGACTCCAACAACTGCATTTATGAGTATAAAGTGTTATTAGTGACTTGCTGCCATTTGTGGAGCTCTCTGACACTGGGGCGGAGATCTTCCTTTTGAAAGTAAACAGAAACTTTAAGAACATTCTTTTTAAAATAATGAAAAATAGATTTTTTTTATTAAAAATAATCACAATTTCTTTAACTCTAAATTACCACTATCCACTACAGTAATACCGGATACCATTCCTGCCCAAAAACTAAATGCGTTAAAAAAAATGTATTACATTATTTTTTTTTTTAAATCTAATTAATTGAAATGTTAATTGCCCACACCAACCTTAATAGTATTATCTGAGCTGAATATGTCACATTCTTGAGTGCAAGCTATGTATTATTTTATATTGGTTTAAAAAAAAATTTGATAAATAAATTATCATTCACAATATAGTGTATTAACATGTTTTATGAATAAATGAAATTAATTGTATTAAGTAATAAAAACCACAATTAATTTAAAGACAGTTTGTTTAGAATATAATTTATTTTATTTCATATGTTTTCCTCGATGTTAGCGTTATTCACAGCCTCCACTGATTTCTATGGGGGTGCACTGCAATACCAGTGGTCAGCCATGTTTGTGCTTGACTTACTCTAAGGCTGACCTTCAATACATTTAAGCTTGTTTGGTCAGTAATAATTAGTGCTGTAGATTTAAATGTGTATTTTGAGAATTGATATGGTCCTCTTTTTATGTGGGTGCGTGTTTTATATTGACGTATTCCCCCTGAACCGCGCCTTCAATTTTCCTTTTGCAAAAACAGCAATTGATGGACAGAATGCTGAACAATGTCATACATTCACCCCAGTACAGAGATCTGTGCATAAATCCATCGTTTTTTTGCTCACCTGGCCATTCCAGTTTGAACCCAGCCATATGCAAATCAGTCTCTACACCGTGCTCAGTGAGAACAGTCCAGCCCGAACTGCCAGGCCAGGTCCTCCCTTGACTGGAAACCAGCATCCTAGGGCCAGTTTCAGGGCATCACCTCTCATCAGACAGGATAGCTTGACTCCAGTGGCATGGAGAACATGGGACCCACGTCTGGGTATACCCGTCCCACTCGGGGTGACAAATGCAAAAACAGCAAATGATGGACAGAATGCAGAACAAAGTCATAGATTTACCCCAGTGCAGAGATCTGAGTAAATCCATCATTTTTTTGCTCACCATGCCATTCCAGTTTGAACCGAGCCATATGCAAATCAGTCTGGACCCTGTGCCCAATGGGAACAGTCAAACCCGAACTGCCAGGCTAGGTCCTCCCTGGACTGGAAACAAGCATCCTAGGACCGGTTTTTGGTTTTCACCCCTCATCAGCCAGTACAGCTTGACTCCAGTGGCATGGAAAGCACGGGGCCCACGTCTGGACATACCCACTTTTATAAAAGTGGCATTTTTTTAAAGGGCAGTGATAAATTAATCTTTACCATTAAAGAGGATTTATCACTTCCATTCCAGTAATATGGGAGGACCAGCCTTGGCAGTTTGGACTGGACTGTTCCCACATGGAACAGGGTCAAGACTGATTTGCATGTGGCTGGGTCCAAACTGGGGTGGTGTGGTGAGCAAAAATATGATGGATTAAACCCAGATCTTGTGACTGAGGGTGAATGTTTGCCTTGTCCAGCACTCCGTCCATCAATTGTTTATTTTGCATATGTTGCCCTAAGTCGGAAGGGTATGCCCAGACATGGGTCCGGTGCTCACTACACCACTGGATTCAAGCAAGCCTGGCTGATGAAGGGTGATGGCCTGAAACTGGTCCCAGGATGCTTTTCTCCGGTCCAAGGAGGACCTGGCTTGGCAGTTCGGGCTGGACTGTTCCCATAAGTAACAGGGTCAAGACTTATTGCATATGGCTGGTTCCACACTGGGGTGGTATAGTGAGCAAAACAATGATGGATTAAACCCAGATCCTTGTGACTGGGGGTTAATGTTTGCATTGTCCAGCATTCCGTCCATCAATTGTTTCTTGTTCAATTTCCCTTAAGCACAACCATTTTACAGTACCTATTCCCATTTCCCTCCACTCTGCCTTGTCCCTCCTAAATTTACTGCTAAATCCTAAACTTTCATGAGCAGAAGTCTCCGCTATTGGGGCGAATACCGTCGTACAGAAAAGAGAAGAAAGGCAGAGATCTCCGGCAAGAGATTTGTGAAATGCCCTTTGGAGGATGTAAAGCAGTACTACTTTGCATACTCCAAAATAGCAGTAGTGACTAGACACTTTATGGGGTGGATAGGAGTCCTGGGCAAGGCAGTCAGTCAGTCCCCAACATCAAAGCCAGTACATAAAAATGGCACTTTCTGTTGCTGGGGTTCAAAGGATGGATCAATTCTATTTGACTAGCCCATGGTCTGCAGCAGTACTCCAACACAAAGGATCTTTGACTCCTTGCGTTTCTCCAAACCTGAAGTAAACACAGTGCTCGAAGAGACCAACATTCAACTATCCCTGCTTCACAAAGCTGTATCACTGCATCAAAGTCAAAAGATAACTTTATTTCGATTGAATTTACAATCATAAAAAGTGCATTTAAAAACATTACAGCATTATAAAAATTCAATTTGCTCATTGATTGCTAAGGAAGGCAGGGCATTTTATGCTTCGAAAGGGTGAAAAAAATCATTCAAGTACAAGTAAACACTAACACTCTATATACAAGAATAATAACACAGTAGTCAATAAAATCTTAGGGAACAGTTGCCAATAGTTGGGAATGAGTTTTCAAGCAGGATTTGAGAAAGCAGGCTACAGTTTTGGCAACGTACGGGGTGTCTAAATATTGAAGTGCCAAAAGAGCCGGTCTGCATCTTCTCAGTCCTAAGTGCCGGAGCAATGGAACCAGCCATCGTTTCCGCGGGGACTTATAGAAACTGCAGAAAAAGGTTACATGCAGAGTTGACTGGCGAGTAAGACCGTCACAAGGACAGTTTGTTAATTCCCGTGACCAGTCTGAGGGCACAGGCAGTGAGACAAGGCGATAAAATGCATCAAACCGAAATCTGGTTAAAACATACCTCTCATAATTTGACAGAAAAAAAGACAAATAAGGTTGAATGCCATAAGAGGATTGAACCATCGTTAAATGTACATTTGACTTTTTGACAAGTTCAGAACACAGACGAAGTTCGCTTAAGTGGTCAGCACATAGCTTTTTCAAAGATTTTCTAGGTATGTCCAATAGAGATTCAGGGTCAGTGAAATATGCAGGGTGGTTCAAATCTGTCAAAAATTTTGAAACATATAACAGCCAAGGAATCTTTTTCCAATGGGACAAAGTGAGACAGTCAGATATTAGTGACCTAGTTAGATGACATTGCTCCTGGGTCCATATTCGATGCCATAGTAGAATCGGCTGGTATCTAACCAAGTTCCACATGGGTACCGTAAGTAGGAGCACTACGGGGGAGGGCTAATATGTATTTCAGAAAGTAGTTTTCTATGATTTGAAGCTCATCTGCAGACACATAGCCCCAGACTCCAGCCCCGTATGTAGCCACACTCATGCATTTAGCTTGGTAGATCTTCAAAAGCACAGTAGGAGCGGGCTTGCCCAGTTTCCTAGAGAATGAAGTCAGTGCTGATGTTGTGCGTTGGAACTGCAATTTTTTGCTGGATATGGCAGGTTTCCAGGACAGATGTTTATCAATAAGAATACCTAGGTAAGGGTAGGTGTTGGCAGTTTCTAATCTGGTCTTCTCGATAAAGAGAGATTTACATTTTTGGGCTCTCTTACCGATATTCATAACGAAAGTCTTGGACTTATTGACTTTGAGACCAAGAGAAAGCATGAATTCGCAGTATTTTTCTAGTTGGGTCTGAAGTTGATTAGGTGTCCTTGCTAGGATGACTGAATCGTCTGCATACAGTAATGCAGGGATTGGGCGGGAGCTTATGCAGGGGAGATCTTTGCTGTCAGCTAGCATCGCTTGCTCCAGTCCATTAGTATAGATGTTAAATAGGAATGGAGCAAGGACGCATCCCTGCCTTACGCCTTTTTCGATGTTAAAGGATTCAGTAAGCTCCCCTTTGATGCCGTATCTCACACAAGCTTTTGCGTCCGAGTATAGCTCTCGGAGGAAATTCAGCAGTGCAAGATCTATGCCCAGATTTTTCAAGATCGCCCATAACTTGGAATGAATTACGCAATCAAATGCGGAACTCAAGTCCACATAGACTAGATGAAGATTACCGCCTTTGGCCCCAGCGTATTTGCCTATAAGTAAAGTCAGGTTTAAGGCCTGTTCCACAGTGCCCAGGCCCTCCTGGAACCCAAACTGTAAGTCGGTTAGGATCTTATTCTCTGTGGCCCAGTCCCTTAATCGCTCCAGGATTAGTCTGCCGGCGACCTTGCCTAGGGAATCCAAAAGGGAGATGGGCCTGTAGCAGGCTGGGTTGTCCCGATCTCCCTTTTTGAAAATGGGCAGGAGCACAGAGGTGGACCAAGAATCAATAAGGCCGATCTGGGTAACTGCAGACATGAACTGTGTGACAATTGGAGACCAAAGATCTATGTTGCTCACAAATATGTCTAAGGGGACCCCGTCTGGACCGGGCGCTTTACCGGTCTTTGAGGAAGTCAGTGCTGTGGTTACCTCCACTAGATCGAAGTGGAGGTCAATAGGGTAGATGTTGTTGCTAGTGGGAGCTTCCGCATCTGGTCTGGGAGCCTCGGTTGTCAAGGGGTTGACCCCGAAGATCTGCGAGTAGTGTGCTACCCATTTATCAGCGGGTACTGCCACATCTAGATGCTGTATAGCGGTTTAATCAGCTAGGAAAGGGGCCTTAACTGTTCTCCAAAACATGGTGGAGTCCTTGGTTAGAGTGCTCTGATGTAGTTGGGCCCAGAGATTATTTTTTATTTCCCGTTTACGGGATTGCTGTGCCATCTTATAGTTTTTTCTTAAGGAGGCGCTTTGGGGCTGGTCCCTGGTCTGATTGTGTAAAGCATTTTTCAGTGCACGCTGCGCTTTACGGCAACGGGAGTCAAACCACCCTCTGGAGTCCTTATCATTGTCGTGAGTCCTATGTGGACGAGTAAGCTCTTGTCTGATGACTTCTAATATTTTGACAAAGCTGGAGAGGATCAACTGGGGGGAAGATGACGTCTCCAGACAGTGGTGGATTAAAGGAAGGGTTTTTTGGATGATCTTACTGGTGATCTCTGTGGGGTTGATCATTGACCACTTAACAGTATATCCGTTAATTTTACTCATCTCCAGGGAGTGCTGCGCTAAGAGACTTGTTTTTGGGCAGGCTGAGGATGGAGTATTTAATACTATGGTAATGCTATTAGAGTAGTGGTCACTTGAGGGGTCGGTGCCAGTTGTAAATTGCTTCAGTCGGTTGTTTAGGGATTGGGAGCATAAGATAAAATCGATGATTGTGGTGGCTCCTCTACCGTGGAAAGTCGTCTTGAACTCTACAGCAGGACTCACTAAAATGTTCGCGAATTCAAGTTCTAGTGCAAAAATACAAGTGTTTAGTGCATGACCAACTGTACTGTGGATGAAGTAGGCCGAGGGACATCGTGCTAGTCTAAAAGCCCGCAAATACCTTTGTTATAATTGTTACACAAATACACATTGAAATCCCCACCCCACACAATATGACAATGTAACTGTTGATTCATAGCTTTTTGATCTTGTAAATATAAAGTAATTTCCGACAGAGATTTTACACAGTCGCTGGGTGAAGAGTTATTGTACATATTGATGAGATAATAACAGGAGTTACTATCTGGAACTATTTTGAGGATTTGAGAAATTGACGAAACTAACGGAACTTCCTTGATCGTAAAAGGAATTAAGTTGGAAACATAGATGGCTAAGCCGCCCTTGGATCTACCATGAGTGGACGGTAGGGAAGGAAGATGAAATGTTTTAAAACCCTGGATGTGAATAGGGTCAATTGCCCAAGTTTCTTCTAGGCAGATTAGCTTATATTTATTGGTCACTTCCATCCAGGACTGAAGATGGATTTTCGATCTTAAGCCAGCTACGTTCCAGTATAAAATTGGAAGGTCCTGGGTTGATGAGAAAGTAGAGTTTGGAGGCTGAGGTTCAGCTGAGGAGTGTGGGAGTTGGGACGGGGACTGGGTGGTTATGGCAGAAAGAGGAGGGATAGGTTTAGGCTCACTGAGTTGAGGAATAGTAGATTGTTGGTTCGGAAGCGGGTCTACAGGGGTAGCTGACGAAGTGTGGCACGCAACCTGGTGGGGAGAAGATGACTGCTGTTGGGTCAGGGGTTGCTGGGGAGGGCAAGACTCGGGCTGAGTACCATACAGAGATGGCGAGAAGGAGCCAGCCGTCCGAATGCTCTTACAGGGGTCTTTTGGGTTGGGGGAAACGCTGTTGTAGCTGCTGTCTGTTATGGATAGAGTTGGTAGTCAGTCCACCATATCTAGGCAGTCATATCGATTGGATAGTGATGGACCTCTCCAATTGCTAAAGTGGCCTGGTGGTGGGTTGCTAAAGCCGTACCCCGACCACTGGTCTCGGTCTCTGATTCCGCCCCAGTTTCCTACCCTCGTCCAGGACCACGGAGGACCAGCGTTACGTCGTGTATTAGGGGGTTAGAAATACGACAGATTATGGGTAGCTATCCCTTCAGTAGAGATTTGATCACCCCAGGAGCAAATATGCTCAACTGTGTTGGGATCTTCAAAATTCACTATAATACAGTCGCCCTGAGTGTTTTTTGGTAGGTTGCCTAACCAAGGCACTCTGTGCACTGTAGTAACTCTGTTGTCCATAAAGATTGGAAGCGGTCTATTGTTGGACAACCAGTATATTACTTTATTTTTTAGAGACCAAACCGGTTCATCTTGGTTTGGGGGGAGTTCCGGAACCCCAGTCATTATTACTACATATGGAGAGGCCTCAGGTGGGAGATGGATAGGGGGAGTCCTTCTCTTACGGTTATTAGGAATGGTGTTGAATCCAGTAGCGTTATTGGATTGGGTAGGAGCAGGAGTGGGGGCTGTAGAGGTGGGAAGGGAAGAAGGAGGGTTTGGTAGGGAGGGTGCTGTTGGTTTAGGATTGGTTACGGGCGGGGTGGTAAAGGGTTAGAGGATTTTGGAGGTGGTTGCGGCTGGTTTGTAGATGCTAGGGAATGATTTTGAATAGGCTTCTCAGAGACTTTTTGTTTGTTGGGATTGGGGTTCTGCGCAGAGGTTCCAGGTTTTAACGCTTTAGCGTTTGGAGTGTTTGAAGTAGTGGACCTGCCTTTCGCCAAATTGGAATCCTTCTTGTTTCCTTTACTTTGGGTTAGTGCAAGGGACAGTTGGGTTAGTTGAGACTGAACCATGTGTAGGGCCTTTTCTATGGGTTCCAAGTGAGATTTAAATAAATCACCAATTCTGGTGAGCAGTAGGCTGTCATTACTACATGCATTAGTTGTAAGGTTACCATTTACCATATCTCCTTCGCTGTCATTGCTACTTGAACTAGTGCAGCTGATATTCGGATTAGCAGAGATAGAATCCACTATTTGTACATTTGACAGTGAAGGAGAATGGTGGAGGGATGAAGGGTTAGGGATTTGCGGGGGTAAATTAGAGGCAAGAGGAGTTACAGGGATAGTTGTAGCAGGAGGAATGGTGAAAAGGTGGGGTTTAGTGGTTGTCTTCTACTTTAATTTTTTGGGAATTGCTCCTTCTCGTATACCCCTTGCCAATGGGGAAGAAGGGGTGTTATCTAGTTGAGTAACAAAAATGGCAGGAGATTTTTCAAGGGAGAGATGGGATTCAGACAAGTCTAAAGATGCAGAGAGGTCCACTGTGCAGGGAACATTGTGCGTTTCTGCATGCACTGTCACTGGAGGAGGTAGATCAACAGGACGTAAGGGGGTTTTTGCAGTGGCCAGTAGGCCCATCGAAGAGCGTCTGGCAATCATCAAGTCCTGTGAAATCCTCCGGTCTAGTAGGATAATGCCCTGCTCAATAGCATCGTTAGCTTTGGTTATAAATTGGTCGATTGGCCCAATGACCTCACCAGCGGATTGAGCCTGCTTTTTAACTGTATTCCTAGTGGTTCTCGGGGACATTGTGCCGTAGGAATTGTTACAATAGTGAGATACAATGAATTTTCTGAGGCCAATAGCAAAAAGTTAACGGATCCTAAATAGATGAAATGACAGTGGCAGAATATTAAAGCACAAACTGCAAATAGGGTGGCCCAGTCCAGTCCTGCCCGGTCTTGAACGGGCTTAAACGGGCTTAAACGGGCTTAAACGGGCTTAAACGGGCTTAAACGGGCTTAAACGGGCTTAAACGGGCTTAAACGGGCCTGCCCTTGGGCCGGGCTTCGCCCCGCGCTTCTCCCCGCGCGCGTCCCGCGTTGCGTTTGGGGCTGGTCAGTTTATAGTGAGCCAGTTAGGGGGCGTGGCCTCCGGGGAAGAGGCACCAGCTGTTAGATGTAGGGGCTGCTGGTCCTCGCAGTCCCCCGGTGAAGCCAACAGGTAACCCTGAGGTCTGGTGCACGCTGGGAGCGTGCAGGCTGTCCGCCGATTGCGGAGAAGCTCCCACCAGCGGCACGACCTTTCCTGCGCAAGGTGAGTGACAATGCGCCCTCCGTAAGCAGCGTTCTGTGGTCCTTCCTTGTGGCAAGTAGAGAGGTTAAAAATGAGCGGCACCCGCGAAGCGGGTGTTGCGAAAAGTAAATAGGCGTCCGAGGGGGGCGTGGCCTCCGGGGGAAGAGGCACCAGCTGTTAGATATAGGGGCTGCTGGTCCTCGCAGTCCCCCGGTGAAGCCAACAGGTAGCCCTGAGGTCTGGTGCACGCTGGGAGCGTGCAGGCTGTCCGCCGATTGCGGAGAAGCTCCCACCAGCGGCACGACCTTTCCTGCGCAAGGTGAGTGATAATGCGCCCTCCGTAAGCAGCGTTCTGTGGTCCTTCCTTGTGGCAAGTAGAGAGGTTAAAAATGAGCGGCACCAAAATCACTGCATCAAATATCTGGGTGTTGCTGTATCCTGTATTTATCTCGACTATGATATTATTGAGTCTGTTTCTATCTGCTCTCTGAACAACTATAAAGAGCTCTGATACCTGCAAGGGTCATGTTTGAGCAAGAAAGAAAAAAAGAAAATAAATATAAAGTGGAACAAACAAGAGCACTGAAGCATGATTGGGCCAGGCAAAATGGGATCCACACAGGCAGCTCAGAAATAAATGACAACACAACTTTGACCCTGAACTGGAAGAAATGCAATCACAAAAATCCCCCTCTAAAAGCAGTCCACTGTCAAAGCCAGGAATAGATTAACTAGAAAACAACAACAATGGTTCTCTCGGATTTATTGTGCAGGCACACTCCCTTTGTCTTTGGTTTAGCGCCGAGAAACCTTCGGGTAGCTGCACGCTTTATAAGATTAAATATAAATAAATAAAATAAAAAATTTACTCAAAGAAAACGGAATCCCTTACGTGGGAGTCAAGATGTGCTTCCTCCCAAAACGAGCATGTAAGCCAAACTGTTTACCAAATACAGGCTTGTATTGATTTTTGTTCAATATGGTCTACAGAAACAGTACAGTAGGTGATCCATATGCAAGTGAGCAGTGAGAAAATATAAATGTGCACAGCAAAAGAAAAAAATATAAAACCATAGTGGCAATGTAAAGCAATTTTCACAAGAGAGCAGACACCAATGCCACTTCAGGGTCATTTTTTTTTTTTACAATCAATGTTTAGATAGAAAAGTAAATACGTTAATGTTTTGACCCCAAATATTGGTTCATGAAAGGGCCTGCATAAATCCCTTGGGAATTAAACTATTTTGATCATGACAAATACATTCAATCCCAGTCAACGTATAGGGTTCACAGTCAAACCCGCAGCCTGAACTCACCAGGACCTCAATATGAGGCAACAAGGGTGGCTCCCAGCCACAGTCCGCTGCCAAACAGATTCCATCTCACAGGACAATTTCAAAGAGGGGCGTGGATGCTGATAAGGTACAGCTGCTGCCAGCTCTGGCATGAATGGATACCCCTGGCCAGTGCTGGGAATGGAACTATAAAAGTGCAGGTACTCGTCCATTAAAAGCACTGGCGCAGGGCTGAGCTGTGCAGGCGCCACTCCTGCCAAATAAAAAGAGCACAGGTACTGAGTACCTGTTAGCACCTGCCCAACTAAAGCACTGCTGCTTGCACGGTCCTTGTCGCCCCTGGGGGTTACAGGGTTCCCCTGGGCTCTAGGGGTACGTGAGGTCACTTCCATTGCATTAACCCATGATTTTTGGGTGAATTGAAGTCTATGAAGTGAGAGGGCTAAAATAGTGGTTTCAAACTGCAAAGAAATGACAGTCAACAGATGTTGTCAGGGTTGGTGTGCCCAGGTGACCCCAGTTCACTCGCCTGTGCCAGTGGAGAAACTCCGAGCACACCAGCCTTAGAGCAACAGCGGCCTTAGCTAAATGTCTGTACTTAGAGTTGAGTTTCAACAAGACTGAATGAATCCCGGGACAGGAAAACCAATAAAAATAACCAATGAAATCAAGTACTGCCGTTTCGTCAAACGTGAGCGGGGGCGATGGGCGGGGGCTGAGGACAAACAAAGTCTGAAGGGAAAGTTGCGCACTTCGTTATGGGGCGAGAGTCCAACTCGCGCCGTTCACACAAGCCCACTGTCTGCCGTGCGTAGACCGTGAAGTCACCCCAAGGCGCTTGCTTGCAGTGTTTTGGGCGCAGGGCACACATGGCGGAGCGGCTGCCAGCGGCGTGTGGCTGTGATTATAACAGAGGAAGGGAGGGAAAGTGTTGGAGAGAGGAGAGCGGGAGGCGCAGCAGGCCCAACATTCCAGCGGCGACTGCAAAGGGGAGGACATTATGAGAGGGCAAAGGACACAAAACGAACCCGGCCACCGCTGTCTGGCCTGAAATACCCTTTCCAGTCCCGCACCCTGCCATGCCCCGGCTCGTCGTACCCATGCACCACACTCCAGGGCCTACCACCGCCCTCTGACTCGATGAATTGGTGCGTGCAGAAGGGACGGAGCAGTAGGAATAATAACAAGATGGCTGACTGTCATTACTCAAAACCCAGGACCCTAGGCACAAAAATAGGAATTTCCATCTACTTTCCTTGAAACGGCCATCCATGTAATAAGAGACCCTGGAAAGCCGAACATGACGAAACGCGGTGCAGCTTAAATGCAAGCAGGTCTGGGACAGAGTCAGTCACGTCATGTATAATGAACAATGTACAGAACATAAGTCATGATGGGTCATATGTTAATGGTATGGTGTGTGCAAAACTTTTGGGAAGGGGTATTTAAGGAAGGGTAACAACTCTGATGTGTTTTTGCAGGTGTGACTCACCAATATATAGATCGATCTATAAGCTAGGGGGCGGGGGAGGGGTGGGCAGGGATTTGGGGTGCGAGTGAGGAGAGTTCAGGGAGAAATCCCTGAACGTGCCTCATTTTGCTGGTTTTCTGTGCCAACGTACGTGACGTGCCATTTTTTTGTTTATGAAAAGTGAAGATGCTGTGAGAGGGCAACCATGTCGGGCACGGGTCAGAAAACACAAATGTAGAGGAATTAATTAAAAAAAAAACACACTTTATTAATCTGAGAATGCCAACGAGGTTTACTACGATCCCGTTTTTCATCGGAAGTTGAATACTTTTTCGAGAAACTCAAAATATTAACATCACAATCCCATGCAAGTTGTACCTTACACATGAGGAGTATGAGGAGGTAGGTGGGCTGGGGCTGGCAGGAGTTTCTTCGGTACGCAAGGCTCACAGTACTTTGAGGAGTGGCTGGCATTTCTGTATCGCACGTGGGAGACGGCCTACCTGATTCCTACGCTCACAAACATGTTTTCCACACCACTGCCCACACAGTTCAAGAACATTAGGTGTGCCCCTAAAAACGGGCATTTGCCCAAATACTCAGCTAACCACAGAAGACGGGTGCCAAATCTAACGTCAGGGCATAGACATCGAGGAGGGACACCACAAGAGCGATCCTTTCACCCAAACCTGCTCTAGCACAACTTTGGGGAATAATTTATTTCCACAGACACGGTAATAAGATATCTGGTGGTTGAGTGCTCGCTGCAAAAAACCTGCACACAACCTGCAGGTCACATGTTCAATTCAGCCAGACTAAATTAGACTCTCATCCTGCCAAGGTCGAAATCATGGTGTTCCAGAGAGTTAGGTAATAAAACACAATATAGAAACAAAAAAAACATAACGCAGCTTGTGGTGTGCGATTTACAAAAGGCTGGCACGTTACGTAGAAAATATACAGAGGTTGAAATTAAGGTTTCACAAAAATATCAGGGTTGGTGGCCCCTAATGAGGGCCCTGTGTCCAGTCCAGCTTTTTTGCTTGGAGGCTTCGAGCACTATGAAAGGGAGAAACTAAAACGGCTGAAATATACTGGAAACCCCTTAGCTGACACGAAGAGGCCGTCACAGCATCAGCAATGCCACGCACTATATAGTAACACCTTGTATTGCAGAATCCCGATTTCGGTACCTGTGGCACCAATGCACCCCTTGCGCCTTTCCAGGACTGATAGTCGTCGCAGACCTCCAAAGTACAAGAGACGCACAAGCACCTCGAGAAGGGCCTTCGAAGAGATACATCTCAACTGGTCGCCGCATGGACTTCATTTCATAAACAGGCCTTCAATAAATATTCAAATTCAGACAGAGCACACATCGTGCACTAAATGTTGATGGCACATACCCACTTTTTGAGAGAAAAACCCTACTTTTTGTTAGGCAGACGAAGCTCACTGGTTATATGCTTGGATTTAAAAAGGACAGGGCTTTCGACGGGGAAGACACCACGCACCTTTCACCTGAGAGGCCCAGGCAGGCACGTGGGGATTAACTAACTGAAATCCCGCTAGGAAACGTGCGGAAAGGGTCCAAGTAGATCTATGACCGGCCTTTCCATGCACCATACATGCAGACTGCAGCTTTCAGGCCGAAGATCACATGGTGCGCCCAAAGAGACAGAGTCATATCAGCTAAGGTGTAGTTTGCGTTGAAAGTGTGTGGGTGCTTTCTTAGAGTCTTTTGCGGCTCCTCGTCGACCACAGATGGCGCTTACACGTAGGCACCGTTGAATATTGGTCACAGACGAGGACGCACACAACGCTCCATGGCGCACATGGTGCCCTGTGGGCTGGCACCTTGGCACACATAGACCCAATGTGCGTCAGCGGGTGAGACTTGGCATGGTGCCCTGCAGGAGACTGGCATGCAGAGGCTCAGTTCCCGCCCTTGCACAGCCACACGTTTCCTGACTCATGGGCCTTAGGGCAAACAGTTCTGTTTTTATTTAGCATTTAGTCAAACTACATATTAATAATGCAACATAAGAAACATTACCAATATAAAACGGTGAAAGCAACTACATTAACGGAATACAATAGGTGATATAGAGTGTATCCTACAAGTATACACACAGCTCAATGCATACTGCCCATCATATACAGAAAGGTGGATTCCGATTTTTTCTAATAATAATCAGGCCGCAGAGCACTCATTTGTTCTCGAGAGAAGCAGACATATTTTAAAATAATCACTGACAAATGCAATAGGTTTGGGCATTCGAGGTTTTGGGTTCACGTGTATAGCTTTAGAGAACTAAGAAGCACATAGAATTCACTCACTGGGGAAAACAGGACACACTGCTGGAGCCTTGTGCTGTATTTGAAGTGATGAAGTTGTTGTAGTGTTGAAGATGGAATGATCTGCAGTTCGAGTATGTATGTGTAATGTTGTACTTGTATGTGTAGTACTTCTCTTTGTAGTGCTGTGATTTAAGGTTGACAATGTAGTTGTGATGGGGTAGCAGAGTTGGAGTTAGAAAGTTATTTGTTTGTTGTGTCGTTGTGGATTTAGAGATGTCCCACTAATATTTGTAGCTGTGCAGTTGTAAAGCTGTAGTGTTATTTTTAATGTGCTGCTGTGCAGCCGTAGGGTTGATTCAAATGTACAGTTGTGGACTACTAAAGCAGTAATGTCATTTATCTGTAACCTTGGAGCTGTGCGGGGGAGAAGTTATGCATTTATCAGGCTCGGATTGGGAAGGTGGGCAATCAGGCTTTGGGCGATGGGCCGGTGTCCCAGAGTCACCTGTGGGCCGTTTTTTTTGGGGCCTCTTTAAACCAGCCCAAGAGACTGACTTTCTTTCCCAATCTCCGCCAGACTACTTTAATGTGGCGCCAGTATCTCGGTCACTCCTCTGAGGTGCTGTAAATTGAGGCTGGGGGCCTGGTGTTCCTTTAGCCTTTGGGGCATCTCACTTTGGTGCCCTGCCTCGCGTGCCCTTCTAGAAGCAGTGTTATTCCCCAGCCGGGCCATCACTTTTAGGCAATGGCGGGTGCAGGGAGGGTAGGTTGTGTGCAGCGGCCTCACATGGGGGCAGGTCTTATTGGACCATTCTCACCTGCGCTTCTCCCCCTCCTGGAGCAGGAGCAATGTGCTTTTTGACACCTCCTTTTCCAGGTAAATGCTGAGGCTATAATGGGCTGGGCAGGGGGTGAGTAAGAAAAGTGGCCTGGTAGCAGCCAGCTGTTGTGACCTCATTCTCAGAGTCTATTAGGACTTGTTGGGGGAGAGGAGAGGGTTGCATCAAATTGTGCGATGGTCAGAGTTGCAGACCTTGAAACTAGGTTCGAGTCCCAGTGTCAGCTCAACATCCTGTGATTCTGGGGAAATCACTTAATCTCCATACCAAAATAAATTTGATCTTGTATAATGTAAGTGGGGCTCATGTACATTGCTCCGATGACTTTGGGCCGAGTTCTCACTATACAAAACTATAACAAAAACTAACCGGCCAAATTCCAGTGAGACTAAACCGATGGTGATCCATGACAGGGATGCTCAGGGAATGTGGGACACTTTTTTTTTTTTTTTTTTTAAAGTGAGGCCGGGCCTAATTGTGATCCCAATACCACCCTGGCATTTATAGAGTTGCATAGCTGCAGCATGTCAATTGTGCAGGCGCAGTGCCATTCTAGTCGTTCAGTAATGGCACTGCCCTAGTGCAGTTGCAGAGCTGCAGTGATGCACTCAAGCAGTCGAAGAGATGCTGCTGCAGCAGGGGTTCAGCTGTAATGCTGCAGCATTGGTGTAATGTGTTCCCGGAGGGTTGACGAGATTAAGCATTGCTGTAATTGTAGAGTACAATACTTTTAGTGTTGTAGTGTACAGTTCTACAGCTATGGCATTGTGGTGATGCATGCGGCAGAGAAGTATGAAAGTAGAGGCACAAGGGTTCGAGGGCAGCGTGCATTACAAATAGATGCACAGAAGATGTATAGGCCTCCAACTGTTAGGACTTTCTCTGGCTTCAAAAGTATGTTAGAACAATGGGTTTAACCTAAATGGCTCTACAGCACCTTTAGGGCAAACCTAACGAGGCCTATGGTCTTTGAAGCACCCGCACCATGCACCCAACACTTTTTAATGAAATCTTTAACTGGTTCAGGTGTTCTATCCATGCTTGAAGGAATTACGTAAAACCATGCCACAAGAATGTGTGTGGCCATAATGTCTCATCAACATACCAGTAAAACACACATACCTATATGCCACCAGCATAACAGCGGTTCATGGGTTAATACTCAATGTGGTGTGAGTCTACAACCGTACAGCGTTTTAATTATATTACTGGCGCAAAGCCCATACCTTCAGATTATGACAACTACAGTGACGCTGATGTGTAAATATCAGCAATGGAGCGTCCATACCCGACAAAAGAGAAATGCAATAACACTAGTGTGTGCATAATATCAACAGGTCCATGCCATAACTGAATATTACCCGTGACATCACTGGTGCAGCAGAACGCATGCGTGAACAGTAGCAATGGAGCTCTCATGCCCAAGTAATAGCACCCTTACTTCAGTGATCTCACCAGTAAACTTCGAATGATGGTTTGAGGTTCCCCTGCTTTGCTCTCCCCAATCTCGCATGGCCAACAGCTCGCCCTGTACACGCGGGCAAGGGTCCTTCACATGAGAATCCCATCCTCCTGCCTTCATTTGAAGTGCAGGGTCACCCTCCCCCCCTTAGTTGGCCTGCAGGTTTCCATGCTGCCCTTGAGGCCTCGACCTCTTGAACGCAGGAAGGTCATGGTCATGCCAGTGCCAAAATCATGCCCCAGGGTTGTGTACATTCTGCATCTGCCATTGATGTAGAGAGAGAGAGAGAAGAGCACACTTCAGTAGTTTTTGTGTGCAACAACTGTTCAGTGGGTGCCAGGTTTTGCTAGTTTCCTTCTTGTAATTCGGGTGTATTCCACCCAGGCTAGTTTACTAGAGTCTGCTTGTCTACCAGGAAGGTGATTCAATGCTTGCGTCGGATATGTAGCGTAATCTGCAGGTCCCAAGTCGCATCCCGGTAAAGCAAGTATGTTTTTCATCCTTCTAAGGTCGGATTAATGAAACCGCACTAATCTTGGTGATAGTACCACCTGCTAATCACAGTGCTTATACTGTAAAAAATGGGAGTTTGGCAACTACATAAAAGCCCCATTTTACCTCTCGTCTGGGCGAGAGGATGGCTAGCTCTAAAAAGGAAAGGGCATGGCTGGGGTGTGAATTGCCCCCACCACCTGTGGGATCTCACCGTCTTCCTAATCTTCCTCTGGAACAGGAAGCTGGCCAGTAAGAAGCGCTCTTGTTTGCACACTTTCTTCTGGGGTTTCTAGGATTCAGTCCGACGAAACCTACTCTCCACAGCTAGAAGGATAAGGGAGCTTAACTCTTGTAAGTAAGACAGTGTATTGTGGAGTTTTGACTACTCAACCCGTTGACATGGATTACAAAGAAGGGTCACAGCAGACCTCTTTTAGAATATTATGCCAGGAAATCCTGTAGCATCGCTACCACATTTACAGGACAGGTGGCCGCAGTACCATCAGCATATCAGCAGAACAAACCAGTGTATGGGTTACAGGCCGTAGAGTGGAGGAAGTACCTGACCACGCTACAGACGTAAGACAGTAGAGTAGAAAAAATAAGCTGTGCCACCAGCAGAAAGTGATCAGCACCAACTAAAGAAGCCGATCTCTGTGTGTGCATCATTTTAGGCCTGGGCATTAAATTCCGCTCCGCAGGCGGAGTGTTTCCTGCTTCGCATAGCGCGGGAGGTACCAAAATACTCCGCTTGCGCTCACCAACGTTAAGGTGGTGAGAGAGGAAAATGTTACTCCAGACCAGCTCCACTGAGATTTCCCAATGTGGGCGGTCGCGGATGGCCGCTACTATTCACATTGAGAAACCTTCCGTTCACGCTGAGGAAGCTGCCGCTCGAGCAGAACATGTACTCGAGTGGCAGAAAGACGCAGCGCCCTCTTGTGCTGCGTATGGTGCCGATACTCCAGGGCTGGACAAAAACCCGGTGATAAAAATCAGAGTGAATAGCGTGACGTAAAGCACTCCACCGCTTGCGGAACTCTGCGTAGCGTGACAGAGTTTTTAGGTCACTTCACGGAGTTCTGTGTAGTGGAACTCGGCGAACTCCATCTAGGCCTATTACATTTATGACTGTACATACTGTGTAGTTGTCAAGTGCACATTCACCCCGTGGAGCATCTTAGCACTGAAAAACAGATGTTTATTGTAACCATACTCACGCCACTCGACCGACTGCGATTTGCACTGGTCAACACAGCTCCCTGGGTAGTCCACAGAGCCACTTGACCCAGCATCATACAGCACATTTGAAGCAACAGCACCTGTGTGGAAAAGCCCTGGTTTCTGAACAAATCACTTTCTCTGGCTCCCAGCTTAGCTGTGTAAACAGCACCATGAGGCCATCAAGATCTCCTTCACTAGATTTGGTAGGCTTTCCTTTTGATACACTCTTTCAGATTATGTTTTCCTCCGCAATTTATGTCCTACCCACCTTGTGACACAAGCCATGGTCCTATATTCTATTTCGATGACACCTGCATATACTTAATATATGATTTTTAAGTTTAGGATATCAAACAGTGCAAACTGTCTGGTTGCAAAAAACCTTTGTCAGTTTAGTAAGAACCTAAAGCAGGAAAAAAAGGAAGACCCCCTTTGAAAGACAAATTGAAGGTCAGGGAGAAGAGGGGAAGAAAAGTATACAAACACAACAAAATAATCTCCCTCAAGACCTAAATTCTTCTCAATGGATTTAATCCACCTGTATACAGTGAGCATCCCCACCAAATAAGTAACCCACTTTAACAAAGTCTAACAACAATAGTAAACATATATTTCTTGTATTTCATTTCTTTTATCAAAAATGTTTTCATTAATTATACATATTTTTTAAATACTTATTTTCATTTCCAACATAAATTCTGAATACATAGATCAACACAACACAAAACACAATATATGCAAACAAATAATGAACCCAGGTAGAGAAAAACAATACAATTTCACAACAACCATTCGAAACCTACTCACACACCCAGACAAACCATCAGATTCATAACAAATCTGGGGAACACAACTACCGAATAGTAATGTCGTTGGAAAGACCAAAGACAATGATGCAGGATGGTCTCAAGACAATCCTGCATCATTGCAGTTCTTGTCTTTGGTCTTTCCAACTAAGTTACTATTCTGTAGTTGTGTACCCCAGATATGTTATGAATCTGATGGTTTGTCTGGGTGTGTGTGAGTAGGTTTCGAATGGTTGTTGTGAAATTGTATTGTTTTACTCTACCTGGGTTCATTATTTGTTTGCATTTATTGTGTTGTGTTGATCTATGTATACAGAATATGTTGAAAATGAAAATAAGTATTTAAAAATATGTATAATTAATGAAAACATTTTTGATAAAAGAAATTAAATAAAATAAATATATTTTTGCTATTGTTGTTAGACTTTGTTAAAGTGGGTTACTTATTTGGTTGGGGTGCTCACTGTATACAGGTGGATTAAATCCATTGAGAAGAATTTAGGTCTTGAGGGAGATTATTTTGTTGAGTTTAGTAAGAACCTACATTGGGCTTAAAGATCACCCAATGCTTACCATTTGTTAGCTTGGTCATTTTCATTTGCTTGTTTCTTATTTGATGGCTTGCCTTGTCAGTCTTGTGTTTGTCCCTCCCCTGGTGCATTAACTCTTTACTTGTGCCCTTCCAATACTCACTTTTAGGGAACTACTTTTTTTCTTCTTGCTTAAGCACGCCACAGGAGTGCATTGGGGTTTTCAGTTGTCCATCGAGTGTTTCTTTATCCCCACTCCCTGTTGCTCTCTCTTTTCAATCTGCTTCTTCCCCCTCGCGCTGCTCTCACGCTGTAGTTTTCTTTAAGCACTTCACAAGTGCATGTATTTTTCTGCTGTCTCTATTGTAACTTTCTCTTCCCCCTCCCACTTTCTATTGCTCTCTCCAGTCTGTGTTTCAGTGCCTCAGCGCTGCTCTCTCTCTCTCTCGTCTGAATCTCATACTCCACCTCTCACTCCATGTTGCCTTTTCTCTTGCCTGTGTTCTTCTGTGTTGTTCTCTCATGCTTATACTTCTCCCCTCTGCCATGTGTGCTGCTTTTTCACTTCGTCCCTCACCTGCTCATCTATTTCCCCACACCCGTAAAACCCACTGGCCTTTTTTTTTTAATGGGTGGTTTCACCTTAAAATGAACTCCATTGGCCCAATTCACAAATGTAAAGTGAGACAAAAGTCTAACTTTATGACCTTCGGTATTCACAAAGGGCATTTACTATTCGTAAATGTCCTTTGTGAATAGTAAATGCCCTTTGTGAATATCAAAAGTCTAACTTTATGACTTTCGTGATTCACAAAGGGCATTTACTACTCGTAAATGTCCTTTGTGAATATCAAAAGTCGAGCTTTATGACTTTCAGTATTCACAAAGGGTATTAACGGGAAGTAAATGCCCTTTGCGAATACCAAAAGTCATAAAGTTAGACTTTCACCTCACTTTACCATTGTGAATCGAGCCCTATTTTTATTTTATTAACGAACCAAGTGGCGACCACTATCTTGGATTGGTAAATAAAAAAATTAAGCAAATGGCATTCGTGTCATGCATGTGCTCTGATGCACGTGTGCATTAATGGAGTGACATGAACGTCACTGTGCCCTTTCTTTTATTTTGACAATGCTGCACAGCATCCCAGCGCTGTACAGCACTGGCAAAAGCAATTGGCATAGGAAATAGATCCCGAAGGCGAGCCCTGTTGACGTTTGTCAATGCTTGTTATTGGAAGGAATTGTCTTGAAACTCCTTTGCTCATTTTCAATTACTTGAATTGTGCCTACTTCCTTACTGTTCCAAGGTTTGCACTCAAGTGCACACTACTTAAAGCAGCTGAGATGCTTTGATAACTTTAAGAGAATTTACCAGAATTTACCAAACTATTAAAGGCCAATGCAAATGTTTCCTTGAGTGCTACACTGCATGTCTTCTCCATATATGTATGCAAACCTAGCTATGAAAAACAACGGAGCACTGTATGTTGCATGAGGGATTTGAGACAATCGTGATCATGTCCATCAAGTGGTGAAACATAAATAAATTTCACAAACATTACCTTTCACAGAAAGAATGAGTAATGTGGTCACAATTACACTGTTTTGTTAAGCGACGAGGCCGGGATTCCGTCTCCAGGTTCCAATGGTGGCAGCTCTATCCACTGGGCCACGTCTCTTCTCATGGGTCTTAAACACTTGGATAAAAGCAGGCAGTGCTTAATTTGAATTATACACAATAAACTTAGGGGTCTGAGAGCTAAACCAGATATGTGTTTGCTAATGTAAGACCTATGTCTAATGAGTACTATAGGAATACACAGAATGAGTAACAGACCAAATCGCCAGCAAATGAAACACCTGTAACCGTGAGTCACCCCAGTTGTTAGGATTCCCATCAAAGTCTTGTTAGATCGATATTATCATTTGGTAATCCTTGCCGGGTATTGTGTCTCTTGATCATTGAGATCACATGCATACCCTCTCGGATGGTTCGGGGTAGCGACCACAATCACACAGATATCCCAAATGATGTGGATTCGATGGGAAAAGTGCAGTGCAAAAAGAAAAAGTGGTGATTTAAAATAGGATAGGGAACTAACAGAAAACTTTTAATGGGCGTTAGCCCCTTCCTGATTAAAAAGAAGAACAGTTTAGCAAAATTGTCGCAGTGATAACAAATAACTACGAAGGGACCAACATGTTTCAGCCACGGAGGGGGATGCCTCAGGCTTTCTTCAGGGTCTCTGTTCTAAGATATGCTACTGCCTATATATGTGTATTAACGTGTGTGAAAAATTATACAAAAAACACACAAGTGGAAAAAACAGAAAAGGATATAGTGTTCCTTCTTTTTGTATAATTTTTCACACACGTTTTCTGTTAGTTCCCTATCCTATTTTAAATCACCACTTTTTCTTTTTGCACTGCACTTTTCCTATCGAATCCACATCATTTGGGATATCTGTGTGATTGTGGTCGCTACCCCGAACCATCCGAGGGGGTATGCATGTGATCTCAATGATCAAGAGACACAATACCCGGCAAGGATTACCAAATGATAATATCGATCTAACAAGACTTTGATGGGAATCCTAACAACTGGGGTGACTCACGGTTACAGGTGTTTCATTTGCTGGCGATTTGGTCTGTTACTCATTCTGTGTATTCCTATAGTACTCATTAGACATAGGTCTTACATTAGCAAACACATATCTGGTTTAGCTCTCAGACCCCTAAGTTTATTGTGTATAATTCAGTCCTTTGGGGGACATTACTTAGGCACTGGTCTTTAAACGTCCCTCTAGCCCTCTAATACTGGTTGTTTTTTCAGTGCTTAATTTGAGCCTGTAGTTTCCGGTGCGAGGCACCAGCACTTAATTGCCAGTACCAGCTCTAGTGACAGTCCACCACATGGTGGCGCTGTCTGTTTACTTTTGAGATGAGCACAACTGTGTTTATTAAGGCAAATCGTATTGAAAATGAACAATACCAGCCTCTCACACCATTATTATAGCTTAGTGTAGCCTGAAAGTTTGAATTGTCACACTTACAGGAGTGCGATGGTTAGATGTTATGTTGGTACTGTCATTGGCAGCGCTGGCCGTGGTAATTCATGGTGCAGGCTGCAGTGGCCTTCTGAGAAAGGCCCTGGAACTTAATTGTTTTTACAATTTAAGCACTGGAAGCTGGAAATCCCTGCATAGCAAGTGTGCCCCTGCTTCCTCGAGCAGCAGGTTGCCAACTCCCACGTCACTGGCTGCTCCATCCATGGTTTATGTTGGCCATTTGAGAGCGTCTACAGACAGCATAGTGTTGTTTACTGCAGTAGCGCACCGCAAACATGGGGTGCTGTACACAGAACAAGGGGGTTCAATGGGTGAGGATGTGATGGTGAAGGAGGACGGGTACACGAGATACGCCGGACCTTGGTTAATCCTCAACTGGGCAACAGACTCCCCTTGAAGCCGGCCCACAGAGGAGTCTATGCCCTCTTCCCATGCCAGTCAAGGCCCACGCCCCTTGCACCTGTGCTATTAGACCACCCCACTGCCCCTGCAGGCAGCACAATTAGATCTCATGCCCGATATATACCCCCACTAGGTAGGCGTCATGCCTCTGTGTCCATGGCTTGGACAAGCAAATCCACCTGTACCCTACATCGATTCTATGCTTTTGTGTCAGACAGACACCTCCATGGTCCCTTGCGCAATACATCTGACCCCTCACCCTTGTTTTTTCTGCCCAGGTCAAGTAGACTGTTTCCAGGGCAACTGACATCCCACAAAGGCTGCGCATAGAAGCTTCTGCCATGCAGGTCCAGTGCAGTGCTCTCAAATTTCAGAACCACGCACCCAGTCCACGTAGGGTTTTTGTTTTTTTGGACGTAATTGTCTTTAGTTGTAGAATGGGTTAAAAAGAGACTACACACCCCAACATGCAACGGGAAAACTCCTCGTACTTCGCACACATGAGGAGCTGGGAACCAAAGAGCTGTGCCCATGCACTGAACTACTAAACTCATTGCCCATTCTCTTTTATCAGTTAAACTCCGGTGCTACGTCCTTGGGCTCGCACTCCCTCCTCCGGTCCGACTCAGGTATTTCCTTGAGTTCATGTACCTGCTGGCGTCAGGTACGCCCTGTGCCCGTGTATCATTCTCCAGTGCCAGGTAGCTCCCTGTACCAGCAGCACAAGAATCCTCTTACCGGTAAACTGTAATTGCCTTTGGAATAGTGCCTCCTACCCCCTGCGAGCTGCCGAAGCGCATATACTTCTCGTGCTTACAGTAGCCGTATCCCTGACAGGCGGATATGGTCTAATAGAACCTGTTCAGCCCGAGCGGAGCCCTGCCCGGCAGTCCCCTTACCTGAGCCGTAGGTTGGCCATGAACTCGGGCATGGTGACCGTGTCCATCAGCACGAAGTCCGCTTTGCCGAACTCCAAGCTCTCCTGCTCCGCCATGGTGAGGCTCGCGCGCGGGGCCGGGCAGTGTGTGGGACCGGGGGGACTCCAGGGAGTGGGAACTCTGGGACAGACACTGACTCACTGAGCCCTGCCGGGTGCACAGGGAGGCACCGGGCAGCGCTGGGAGGGAACCAGGAAATATGGGGCGGGGCCCACTGTAGAGGGAGGAGCCAAGTGAGGGTGGCCTGGGGAAAGGGGCGGGGCTAGAGAGAAGAAGCGAAACTAAGAATGAACTGCCCAGGAGGCCATGGGCGAGACCAAGGTGAGTGGGAGGGGCGTGTATTTGAAGGCAAACGTCAGATGGGACAAGAGCATGGCAAAAGGGGCGTAACCCAAACAGATGGGTGGAGTCAGCAGATGGGGCTTGCAAAAGAGGAGGGCCGGAGAGGTTGAGGGACTGAACTGGAGGATTTGTAGTAAATTAATTCTCAAATTGGGATATGCATGGGTCACGAGTCGGGAAGGAGAAAGCATCCAGGTTCACTTCATTTATTGGGAGAGGAAGACATACAATTCCATGCCTAAATGCTGTAAAACATTTGGCTTTTATGGAAGTCTCAATAAACAAAGAGATGTACATTTTTTTGGAGTTAAGAACCTTCATGACAAGCGTTGGCAAAGCCAATAGGTCTCACTATGTGACCTATTGGCATTGTAAATGTTTTTAGCAGTGTTCGAAGTGGGCGGAATCTGAGGCGGCACACTGTGCCCATACTCTTTTAATAATAAAAAAAACTGCTCTCCTACTTTTTATCAAAATACAACCGTCCAGTAAATTCCAACAGCTGAAATGTTTCAGCTAAAATGTAAGGTAGAGTGTTTCCTGTGATATGTAACAGATGGAGAAGCAGAGAGCTAAACAAGCCTTTCTCCTAAGGTGCCTGCTTGTCTGAAAGAAATCTAAATTTGCACAATATTTGCAAATGTAAAGGGTATTTGGAAGCTGATATTAACTTTAATTGACAGAATCACTTGAAGCTTCCTGATTACACAGATAAATTCTTTTCGAGCGGCATTGCAAGGGATTTAACAAATGAGATGTGAATGTATGCTTTTAAAGGACAGTTTAAAAAAAAGCACTATGTGAAGTCTGAGTATTACTGAAATCTATATTTTGGGTACTTTTTTTAATCTTTAAACTTTTTGTGCATATTGTAGCAGCCTATCTTATACTGTGTGTAATGCAAGCTTAAAATAATGATATACATGATGATCCTCCCTCGATTCCTATACATCATCCAAAATACCCCCTTCTATTATCCACAGAGCTCGTTCAAAGAGATTGATGCCATGATCACTCGGTTTTTGTGGGGAGGTGGGAGAGCACATATGGCTCTCACCCAATGCCCTATCCCATCCTTTGGTGGAGGCATGGGCATGACGGACCTATACCTATACCATTTAGCCACCCGGTTGCTTGTCCTTCACAAATGGTTCACCAGAGGGAGGTCCGACCCGGCCTACAGAACCGAACTACGAGACATGGGCTTCCCCCGAATACCAGCCATCATGTACAGATGCCCATTCCCTACCAACGGTGACACAGCCGGTCTTCCTGGCCTGGCAGTCGGCCCTGCGTCATAAACCGTGGGACACCAAATTGAGTCAGCAAACGTCACTCTGGCACAGTGTGTGGTTGGCTGAGGTGGCGACGTTGCAGGGCTTTATACGCTGGAACCACATTGGCAATTCGCAGCTGGGCGACATATGGGTAGGAGACCACATAAGGGCCTTGCAGGACTTGCAGGGGCACTTTACCCTTCATGCCTCACAATTTTACAAATACCTGCAGATGCAACATGCTCTCAATGCTCACATATCAACAGGCACCACACTCCCCAAATTCAGCCCACTGAAGGCACAGGTCATGATGGGAAACCTGGGGAAGGGTGGAATTTCACCTATATTCTTTACCCTCACGAATAACAGCCCTACAACACTTGACTCACTTAAACTTTGGTGGAAGGGATAGCTTGGCCCTCTGGAAGACGAGGACTGGCGTGATGCCTTACCGCCCCCAAGACTGTCACTGCCTCCACCAGGCTTCGACTTGTCCAAATCTACCACCTCCATGCTGCCTATCTCACCCTGGAGCACCTGCATAAGGCAGGGCTGCGAGCCTCGTCTGAATGTGCCAGCTGCGGGCAACAATCAGCAGATTTTTACCACATGGTCTGGTCTTGTCCCTGCCTTATAAAATATTGGGAAAAGATAGAATCTGAACTCACACACATCCTGGGCTGGCGTGTACCCCATGACTCCATGAGCCTCCGTCTGGGCATTACAGATGGCCTGGGCGGGTCCCAGGCGGACAATTTATTCTTGGGGACGGCCATTATTTTGGCCAAGCGCAATATAGATAAGGCATGGACGCAACCCGATCCTCCTAAAATAGCTAAATGGCGCAGAGGTGTGGACTGGTGTGCCGCTCAAGAGAAACCCTTGTTTGAGGCCAGGGGATGCCCAGCCAAATACCAGAAGATATGGGGCAACCGGATGAACCAACTGCGATAATGGGGTCCATAAACCTGACTCCTTACTTCTGATGGATTGCTTGTTCATCCATGTGATGTGCTTTGATCACTGTGCATGTTTGTACAATATTACTATCAGTTTACTTGCAACGCCATGAATATGGACCTGAGTGCTGTGCTGTTATTATTAATCTTCTTTTGTTTTCTCAAAATCAATAAAGTTGACTATCAAAAACAAAAAAATATGATTTACATATTCCCTGTGCTTTGTGTCACAGACTGGTATTTCATAGCACTAAACATACACAAGTCCCTATTCTCCACTGCACTAACCAGGTTTCAATTATGCGGTTCTCTGGTTATAGACACAGACCTCTGCAGTGAATTAACTAACAGAGGTTTTTCACTTAAGCTGTGCCTTATTTTATATGTAGTTACTTACCCAAAGGAGAAAGACAGAAAAAAGTTACAGAATAGTTTTCTTCAACCATCTCCCTATGCTCACTCACCCAGCCCACTCTGCACACAGCATCACAGTTCCCATACTTTTTTTTAATGCACTTCGACCACTGGTTTTTAGTTCTGTTGAACAGCCTTGCAACTGCTGTGCACTGTAAAGTAGTGGGTCTGGGGCCTGCATACTAAGAACAAAAAGTAACACGGACACATATGGTGGATGTGCAACTGACCCATGGGACATGCGTCCAGCCCCTTTTATCAGCAGGGTCACCAGACTGGTGATGCCTGTGTTTGATGGGTATGTGGTGGGTGTTAGCACCGCCCCTACGGAGAGGTGCTGCATGAAGTGTCTTGCAGAACACTACTTTCCTCCCATAATCCAACAAGCACTTGTGGAAACAAAACAACAATAAACTGGATACGACGCGGTCCATCAGTCTCTAGCATTAATCAATAGGACAGCAGTAGACATATGGGCTGATGACATGAGCTGCAACAGCACATCTTTGCTCGCATTCATAATTTAACCACAGAGACATCAAGGAGCTTCTGGCTGCATTCTTGCTGAAGTCAGGTCCCCTTCGAAAGACATTCGAAAGACATTCAGATGGATCGTCATCAAATCCAAAAAAACATTCACTCACGCACTCATTAGTAGCAGACTCGACTACGGCAACACACTCTACACCAGCGTCACCCAAAAACTCCTCAGAATGCTTCAGAGCATCCAAAACACAGTAGCCAGACTGGTCCACGACATCCTTCACCGTGGCCACATCACCAAACACCTCAGAGAACTCCACTGGCTTCCAGTCAAGAAAAGGATAACCTTCAAGCTCCTCATGCACGCCTACAAAGCCCTTCATGACGCAGGACCAGCATACCTGAACACCCGCCTCTCATTTCATGTCCCCACCGGACACCTCTGCTCTGCCTAGATGGCCCTGGCCAGCGTCCTCTGGATCCACAAGACAAGAACTGGAGGACAATCCTTCTACCTCGCCACCACTGCTGAGTGCGCATGACTGGTTTGTTCAGCCCTCTGGAGCTGACCAAACCAGTCATGCGCACTCTACCCTTCTCCATGTAGGCTGCAATGCAGCTTACATGGAGAACATGGCGGGGCATTAGCCCCTGGCTGGACGGCGACCCGATCAATCACAATGCTGCTTGCATCATTGTGATTGGCTTAGGGGTGGGAGCCTAGCTGCCTGCTTCCTGTTCCTGCCAGAGGTAGAAGAGCAGGAGAGCAGGAGCAGAGACGACGCGGGACCCTACCAGCCGGAAGGTAAATTTAATTTTTTTAAATTATTAAATTAAACCCCCCGCTCATCCCCCCTTCCCAGGCGTCCCCTTGCCACCCACCTGTGCGTCATGCTAGCCCCGACTGAAACATTGTTGTGGTCCACAGTGAAGCATGATTTCTGTTTTGGTGATGTTGCTTGGCTCGTTGAATACATCTGCAACCTGTTGAACTCATGCTGCAAGGCCTTTCCACCTCCTGGTATCTGTCGGCAGGGCAGTCACAAGTCCATCTCTCACGGTTGTGGAGATCCCTTGGATGTGGTGCCTTGGGCCTGCATGTGGTCTGTGCGGGGGCTAAGTATGTTCAGCGTCTGTGCCACTGCAGAACTGCAGAGGAGCTTATGCCTAGTTGCTCATGCAGCCGCAGGGTTAGATCAATATTGGTCAAGACTCTCTCTTCCCACCGGGATCAGGGTATAGGCAGGGTGAGCAGGTATTCTCTGTTTGACTGACTCTTCCAAGTGTCACTCATGCTTCTGGTCTATAGTTTTAATAGCGTTGTTGGATTCCACTCGGAATGTTCAAAGCTCCATTAATGATAAGGATGACCCACAAGACAGGGACTTGCATGATTGGGTTTCCTGTCATGTGGTGAACCTGTATGAAAGGTGGCGATGACTTGCCTTGATGGTTGTGGGCAGTCTTTCTAATTAACGTCGACAACATGGAGTGATGGTAGCCAGGTGCTGATATTCTTTCTTTGTGAAGGGACCTGTATCCTTCAGCCTGGATACTTTCTGTTGCTGAGCTGCCAGTTACAATGGCTGGACAGTTATGATGGGAAGCGTGGGCAGAGATTCAGTTCTCGCATGCTTGCGGCTTACTCTCTGGTCTCTTGCTGTGCTTGGAGTGGAGATTCTGTTTGCGCATACTTATGGCTTACTCCCAATTCACCAGCTGGGCAGTAGGCAGAGGCTCCGTTTGCGTGTGCTTGCGACTTACTCCCATATCTCCCACTGTGCTGTTGCCAGGCCGTCCTTGTTTCACATCAGTAGCTTCTTCCTTTGGATAGATGCCTTCCATCAGTGGCTCGAACCCTCTCAAGTGCGATTTCTATACCTTGCCACTCCTAATCTTCCCCTTCCCTACTTCTGGCTTGGTCGGTCATCAGGTTTCCCAGTGTGAATCAGAGGGTTACACTTCCTTCTCCTCTTTCTCCTAAGTGCCTTGGCTTGCACCTTCTTTCTTGCAGTTGAAACCTTCTCATTGTGAGTCTCTTCTTCTGGGTACAGCAGCATGCACCATTACCCGGGTCGGCCACCAGGGCCTCCCAGTGGTTGACTGTCTCTAGACTATGAGGATGAGACTTGAAATGAATGAAATTAAATGAAATTAGATTTGTAAAGCGCATGGCTGCCCGCAAGCGTCCCAGCGCTATAGATCAAAAAAATACCAAAGACGGTGCCAGCAACTAGGGATCTAGGGGGAACAGGAAGGTTTTGAGGAGCTTTCGGAACTTCGGGTGGCTAGGCTCCATTCGTATTCTGAGTGGGAGAGCATTCCACAAAGTTGCTGAGTTCACTGAGAAGCGGCGACCACCAGTCCGCATCCGCCTAACTCTCTGAACAATTGCCAGATTAGCTTGGTTGGAGCGGAGCGCTCTGGTGGCCTTGTATGGGCGAACAAAATGCTCTAAGATAGGGGGGCCCTTCCCCTGTAGGGACTTATGAGCGATGCATAGAGCTTTAAATTTGACCCTTTCAGGAATTGGCAGCCAGTGAAGGGCTTTGAGTGCTGGTTTAGCTGACGATCTACGTGAGGTGCCAGTCAGTAGTCTCGCTGCCGAGTTCTGAACTTGTTGAAGAATGTTAATTGTAGATTCCGGGGCTGCCAGGAGGAGAGCGTTACTATAATCCAGTCTAGATAAAATTAGACCCTGGATAAGTAGCCTCCTAGAAATTTCTGGCAGTAGGGGGAGTATTTTTCGAGCAGAATGGAGCAACCCTATGCAGGTGCCAGCTGTCTTTTTTGCCTGGGTCTTAAATGTTAAGTCCTTCTCCAGCCATACTCCCAGACTTTTTAGTTAATTTTTTGGGGTCGGTGCAGGTCCCAGACAGGCCGGCCAGATGGATTTTGGTAGAGATGTTATGTGGTGGCCTAACAACATGAGCTCTGTTTTAGTCCCATTCAATTTGAGACGTGAAACATTCATCCACGAGTGGATTTCTGAGAGGCAGGTATGCAGGTTTTTTCCGCAGTGTTTTTCTTGGGAGAGCGCGACGACCAATTGGGTGTCGTCAGCGTACGTGACTATTTTAATCCCAAATGGACTCACCACATCTTCGAGGGGGGCCATATAAATGTTAAATAAGGTAGGGCTCAGTGAAGAGCCCTGTGGGACCCCACACTCGAGAGGGGTGGTCTTGGATCGTGCTGATCCTTCCCACACCTGGAATGTCCGATTCTCCAAGAAAGATGTGAGCCACTGCCGCGCTATACCTGACACTCCCAGATTGCTCAGACGATGGATTAAGATCTTATGGTCCACCATGTCGAATGCAGCGCTCAGATCCAGGAGGATCACCAACGTTGATCCCCCTGAATCCAGAATACACCTTGCCTCCTCTACAACTGCCAATAGGGCGGACTCTGTACCCTGCTCTGGGCGAAAGCCTGTCTGGGAATTACGGAGCAGTTTATTCATTTCTAAGAAGGAAGAAAGCTGCTGGTTGGCTATTTTTTCCGCCATTTTGCTGACACACGGCAGCAGCGAAATTGGTCCGAAATTACCCAGCTCTGCGGGGTCCAGCTCAGGTTTCTTCAAGAGTGCTTTAACCGAAGGCGCGCTTCCAGCTGGGCGGAACGATTCTCTGGGTGAAGGAGGCATTGATAAGGTCTGTAATTATTGGGGCAGTGATGGCAGCTACCTGATTCAGAACATGCATGGGGGCAGGGTCATTGGGAGAGCCACTCTTTCCGGTATGTGACATTTTTAAGAGGTCCTCCCTTAAGATCGGGACAAACGAGTCGAGGCGAGGGCCTATGTTGGGGGACACAGGGAAAGCCCAGTCAGAGGCTTGACCATTCTGTGGTAGAGTTTTAAGTATCGTTTGAATTTTATTTTCAAAGAAAACGGCCAATTGGTTGCACCTAGCTTCAGATGCCACTTGTACCGTTGAAGGAGTAAGTGTTTTGAGGAGATCTTTGACGATTTTAAATGTCTCTCTGGATGAGTTAGAGGACGTTCTGATTTTCTCCTCATAGTAAGTAGCTTGGGCCAGTTTCCGAGATGATTTATAATTCCTCATGGCTTCTCTATACTCTTATTTATTATGGGATGCCATGGGACTTATAGATGCCTGGGTCTCTTCTCCCTCTGGGTGCAGCAGCATTCATCTTCTTCAGATGTGGGCCAACAAGGCCACTCAGTGGTCAGCTGTCGCTGTTGACTGGCCTCTGGTGTTGGGCTCTATTTTGGTGATAATCATAGCAGTTGCTAAACCGATTCTCCTTGACTCCATTGGTGATGTGGTGCATCAGGCCATGTGTTGCAAGTTCTCTCTTCCAGGATCTTCTTGAGCTCCCACTCTGAGAGTGGATGTATGTGGCTGCTCCTCTGCCTCGATGGTCTCTCTGATTCCTGGCCCTTCTTCTCTGGGTTGATGTGGCATCGTACCCAGAGGCATGTGTTGCATATTCCCTCTTCAGAGGACTTCTTCTGTGGGCAGCAAGGAGCTATGTTTCTGCCTCTTTTCTCTAGGTGGTGCAGGACTTGCCCCTTGAGCTGTAGCTGCCACAGGCAGGGTTGGTGGGATGTTGGCACAGTTTGCCTGGAGAGTGCAGAATGATATGGTCCTGGTGTCTGGACCACTGTTGCGGTGCTGTGTGCACCATCTGTCCACCTTATGGACTTGTTTCCGTTGGGCTTCCCACGACATCCTTGGTTCTCTCTTCACTTAAGGGGCACTAGGCTTCGGAGAGTGGTATGGCATGTTCTGTATTGTGTGATGGCGCTTCAATGGCACGTCATCCAAGTTGTGCCCCCAGCCCCACTCCGTGTCAGAGCTCTGGCTGTATCGCTCCCTCCCACTCGCTGTATACAAGGTGATATGTGGTTTCTGTGCAGCTACTGGCTGAGGCGGAGTTTGCACCAGCTGGGATTACAGCTAGGATGCCGGTCAGTGGAGTCTTTCTAGTCTGGCATCCTCAGGTGGTAAACTAGAGAAGCGCAGTGCAGGAGCGCTGCTCTGGCTAGTCTGTTCTGCATGGCATCTCGGAGCCTCCGGCATACTGTGTATCTGGGCTGGGCTGCAGACTCTTCTCATTGCTGGCCAGACGCAGTATGCATTGCTTCTGGTGGCTGGCGCGCTGCTCATAGTCCTTAGCGTCTTTGGTTTCACCCTGCAGGCTGTGCTGGGGCTGCTAACCCTTTGCTCCTCCTGCAAGGACATCAGTTAGTTTTGCAGGCTGTGGGGCCTGAGGGTAGCACATGGTCTCTTGTGCTCATTTGCTGTTTTTTTCTGCCTGTTGGTGATGTTTTGCTTGTTTCTCTATATTGGGCATGTACGCAGTAAGGATGTGTACATAAGGTGTACATAAGGTGTGCCTAAACCTTGGGCTGTGCCTATACTTGTGGTGTACTGATAAACGCTGCTAATTTTTAACTGTTGGCATTTTTAACTTTTTTAATATACCTGTGTAATTGTGATTTGTACTTTACACTCGTGACTGCATCATCTCGCTCCCAGCACTTCCGCATTGAGCACTTCTGGTTACTACCATGGTCTAGTGCTCAGGAATAGGCAGCCCCTGTACAGCAGGGCTGAGTGGTGGGTGGGAGGAGTCCCTGGCTTAACAAGCGTTTACAATGCAATGGTCTCGGCAGCATTAAAGGTAGAGCTATTGGCAAAGATCATGATTTTTTTAAAAATTATAAATAAATGGCATTGTCATTTACATTGCCAATAGCTTCATCGCTTGCATATGCGAGACCTATTGCATTAGTACCCACACACAGAGTAAGTAGTAGAGTGAGAAGTTGATAGTGAGTAGGAGAGAGTTATTAGTAAAGCATTAGTACCCACACACAGAGTAAGTAGTAGAGTGAGAAGTTGATAGTGAGTAGGAGAGAGTTATTAGTAAAGGGTATTAGACAGTGCATCAGAGCTGTGTGAATAATAACAGCTGTGAGCCCGTGCCTGAGGTGCATCATCAGAGCTGTGTGAATAATAACTGCGTCAGCCCCGTGCCTGAGGTGCATCATCAGAGTTGTGTGAATAATAACAGCTGTGAGCACCTGCCTGAGGTGCATCATCAGAGCTGTGTGAATAATAGCTGCGTCAGCCCGTGCCTGCGGTGCATCATCAGAGCTGTGTGAATAATAACTGCGTCAGCCCCGTGCCTGAGGTGCATCATCAGAGCTGTGTGAATAATAACAGCTGTGAGCCCCTGCCTGAGGTGCATCATCAGAGCTGTGTAAATAATAACTGCGTCAGCCCGTGCCTGAGGTGCATCATCAGAGCTGTGGGAATATACCGTGCCTGAGGTGCATCATCAGAGCTGTGTGAATAATAACAGCTGTGAGCCCATGCCTGAGGTCCATCATCAGAGCTGTGTGAATCATAACAGCTGTGAGCCCGTGCCTGAGGTGCATCATTAGAGATGTGTGAATAATAACTGCATCAGCCCCGTTCCTGAGGTGCATCATCAGAGTTGTGTGAATAATAACAGCTGTGAGCACCTGCCTGAGGTGCATCATCAGAGCTGTGTGAATAATAACTGCGTCAGCCCGTGCCTGAGGTGCATCATAAGAGCTGTGTGAATAATAACAGCTGTGAGCCCCTCCCTGAGGTGCATCATCAGAGCTTTGTGAATAATAACTGCGTCTAGTATGCAGGACTACTGCTAGCTTTTTGTTTTATAAAGCATTTGTAGTTTTGCTGTTTATAGCGCTGTAAATAACAATTTCGCTATTTTCCAACTTAGCGGTAGGCATTCTCACTTTTTTCTTATGCTTCTTTCTTTCGTGAAGGTTTTTGAGGTAATAAGATCTATCAGGTGATTTCCAATATGTATGGATCATATCCATTTTTGTATGACTTTTATGTTGGCTTTGAGCATCTAGGTCAACCTGAGTTGGGTTAGTAACATCAAAAATAAAACATTCCATTTGTAAATTTCTAGATTATAAAAGTTGTAATTTACTACTTGCTTACGAAGCAGTCTTTGAATTTCAGAGTCTGCCGGGATCCCTCTGTCCTCCCCGTGAACCATGCGCCTGTGAGCTCCATGCCTGCCCGACATTCCGACGCGCGCCTTGGGATTGGGTCGCGCCCGTGAGCTGTCTACGTTACAAACTCACGCGCGCGATCCAATCCCAAGGCGCGCGTCTGAAACCGCCTTTCCCATAGACAATGCTGCGCGCGTGGCCAGCTCTTGTCTCCACTCCTTGTCGGGTCTTGTCGGCTGAGCCGACGACTATGGTTCTCTGGCGAGAACGCGCTTCTAGCCGAGACCCAAAAAACCAAGCTGGAGCAAGCATGTGGGAACAGAGAGCTGTGCCTATATTTGTGGTGGGCTGCTCAGAACGCTGTTGCACTTGCTGATAAACGCTGTAAAAAAACGCTGCTAATTTTTAACTGTTGGCCTTTTAAACTTTTTTAATATACCTGTGTAATTGTGATTTGTACTTTGCAATCGTGACTGCATGATCTCGCTCCCAGCGCTCAATCACTTCCGAATTGAGCACTTACAGTTACTACTGCGGTCTAGTGCTCAGGAATAGGCAGCCGCGGCACAGCAGGGCTGAATGATGAATTGGAGGAGTCCCTGGCTTAAAAAACTGAGTTGGAGCAAGCGCGCAGCATGCGCGCATGCAGCGTGCACACGTGCGGCATGCGTGCGCGCAGTGGACGCACGCAGCCCTGCTAAAGGCGCGTCTAAGGCAAGCCCGTCTGCTCCCGTCCTCGCCCAACCGGGACCAGGGGCCAGGACCCCTGGCCCCACCTCCGGTATTCCATGGAGGAACTCCTGCTCCTTAATCAAGGTACCTGCCACTTAATAACAATATGACAGTTACACTCAGGTTGGAAGGGCTGCTGAGGCCACAAACGGAAATGAGGAGTTTAAAGCATTCAACATCCCACCCTAGGCTGTCTCGGCCCTTTAGACCTCGAGGACTCAGCTTTGCCACTCTTACCACCTGCTTATTGCAGAAACATAGTCTCGAGCTCTTCTCGCTCCTTCAAGATGACACTCTGGATATTCTAGGTATCACGAAACATGGCTTGAAGAGTCCTCAACCCTGGACCTGGTAGTAGCTATGCCGCCGAACTATGCAGCTCTCCATCATAACAGACCCGGCAGCTCTAAAGAGGGGGGTTGCAATCCTTTAAAACCACCAATTAAAGGCAGAGACCTTCTGTACAGAAAGCATCAAGGGTGCTGATGTATTGGGGGCTAATTTCTGCTCTCCGACTGACTGTCTGGTAATTTTGATAGTGTATCGCACCCCCGCGAACGTCGCCCAGGTTTGTGGAACTTTTTTCGGAATTAGTCCACGACCTTCGCTCACAATATCAAGGTATGGTGGTGATGGGGGACTACAACTTCCACTAGGAGCAAACGCTCAAAGACAGTCTGGCCAAACAGCTACAAGAGGCGATGCCCTCCTTAGAACTCCTCCAATTAGTGGATGGGCCTGCTCATGAGGAGGGCCATACACTCGATCTGGTTTGGTCATCCCATCCGCTTACCAGCCCTATAGTTATTAGTCCTTGCGCTTGGTCGGACCATTACGTAATTTATGGACGGCTACCCCTTACTAATCCAACAGCAAGACCACCTCCGGAGTGGAAAGTGCTGCAGAGTTGGAATAAGATCAGAGCTGATGACCTGGTCACAATTTTACATAAATCTGCCATTTCAACGGCTATATAGGGAGACCTTGATGAAGAAAGCTCTACCCTGTCGTTAAGGCTTATGAATGCAATTGACACGGTAGGGCCAGCCCACAGGGAAAGAATAAGGGACCAAGGTAAAGGGGCCGCCTGGTTCAATGGTGCTCTAAGAACAATAAAACAAACACTTCGCCAGTGCGAGAGACACTGGCGGAAAGCCTATGAACCATGTGCCCGGTCAGATTATTTTTCGATGTTTGCAGCCTACAAAAAGGCAATTCTGACAAGGAAAGCAGAATTCTACGAAGCAAAGGTTGCAGCAGCTGATAACCCTCAAAAGGAGACCTTCCGGATCCTGAAAGAGCTAAGACAAGATAAGGAACAGAAGCTTTTTGTCAGGAAGACTGTAATGAATTCCAGTCCTTCTGTACAATGAAAGTAAAGGCCCCTTTGATGGAAATTCATCGCACCCCCACATTCCCTTGCTCTGCAGTGCCAACATTTCCACCCCCTACGTTCAATAATCCACTGACCACTTTTCCTCTGCTCACCAAGGATTCCCTGTCGCTCCTAATAGGACGGGTGATATCAGGATCACCAGCAGACCCCTGTCCGCCAAGGATCTTCAAGGTGGCCCTCCTCGAGATTGATAGCGAGGTTCTCTCCCTTATTGATCAGTCCCTGGAAGCAGGGCACGTCCCTGCTAATCTTAAGGAGGCCTGTGTCATTCCGCTCCTAAAAAAACTTGGGGCGGACATGAAGAACGTAAAAAATTTAGGCCAATCTTCCAGCTGCCTTTCCTCGCTAAAGTATTTGAACGGCACGTACTATACTCCCTCTCACACCATCTAGAAGATAACCACCTCTTACAATTTAATCAGGCAGGGTTCAGGGCTCAACACAGCACGGAACTGGTCATGTTGTCTGTACTGGATGAACTAAGACTGAGGGCAGACAAGAAACAGCCATGTGCCCTGGTTTTGCTGGAACTATCCGCAGCATTTGATACGGTCAATCATGACCAATTACTGTCGCGGATCTTGGAGATGGGAATCCGGGACACGGCCCTTGCGTGGCTAACATCTTTTCTTACAGGCCGTTCCCAGAGAATTCAACTATGTGAATATGTGTCCGACCCAGGCACACTCTCGTGCGGGTTTCCACAGGGCTCGACGTTGTCACCCCTCCTTCTTCACGCCTACCTTCAGCCCCTGATAGCTGCACTGAACCATATGGAGTGCCGGATCTATAACTATGCTGACGACACTCAAATTATCATCCAGATACACAGCTCCCCGACTGTCCACTCAAGGATTCAAAACATTCTAAAATTTACTGTCAACTGGATGACGGCCAATTCCCTTAAAATTAATCTAGATGAGGGGTGTGGCTTAGCGAGCGAAGATGGCGTTCGCACCTTGAGAGTGCTCCTGGACTCCTCGGCTATCCGCCTAAGATCCGCCTGTCCCTGCAGCCATACAGCCTGAGGAATCATTGTCAATCCATTGCTGCAACCCCTGGCTGCAATTCCGGCTGTGGGTGCCCAGTGATCCCGCGTTTTCGGACTTGACGAGCCTGCTGGGGCCCTACCTACAAGATGGCGGCCTCCGTGCCCTGGCTCGTGGTGCCCGAACTTCTTAGAGAGAGGTGCCAGGGCTCATGCCGATGTGTCCGTTCTGGCGCGGACGATCTCTGAAGAAACAACGGGCGATCCCTAAACGGTGAACGGGGGAGCCCCGGGCAAGCCTGACACTTGCCTGCATTCCCCTCCCCCTACCGGCTGAGACCCGGCATTGGCGGCCTGTAGCCGACAAATTCCCGCCCTGCTTGCTGTGTGGATCGGCCCCTGCATGGGGCTTTCGGGGGCACCCGGGACTGGTCCGATGGCTCGCCTTGCGGTGCAGGTGCGGTGCCGGCCGCAATTTCAGGCATCGGAAAAACAGAGATTGACGGCAGTTGGGGCTCTGTGGCCCACACGTCTGCAGGGAGGCTATCTGGCATCCAGCACACGGTGGACCTGGGAGTGCCCGGCGGTGGGGGAGGGGGGATCTGGGACTGTGTTGCGAGAGCCCCCCTTTGCTTATACTCACCTGCTGCGCCAGTGATGTCGGTACGCCCCCTGCATGGCCTCAGGGTCTGATTCTGGGCTCCAGGCCTGGGGCCATGACGGTACTTCTGGCACGAAGACACACCTAAGGGGGGGTGGAACCGGCTGCAGGCACCGAGCGGCGTGAGGTCCTAAGTGAGGTCTTCCTCCACCACCCCCCCGCCTCCGACTTGCTCCTGGCATTGACAGCGGGACCCTCCTATACAGAGGCCCCTGTTGCTGACCTCAGGCCTGGCCTCAGGTACGTTGCCCCCGGTGTGCTGTAACACCCAGGGAAGGGGGACCCGGCCACATGCAGTGAGCAGCATGAGGTCCAGGAAAAAGGCCTCCTCCACCTCCCCCGCCTCTGGCTCGCTCCTGTGGTTCCTGGCGCTGACTGTGGGTCTTCCTATGCAGAAGCCGTGTTGTTGGCCTTGAGACCAGGCCTCCATTGAATCTCTGACAGAATATCGAGGTACAGGATATCGACAGACAAAATATCGACGCTGGAATATCGAAGGCAAGTATATCAACACCCTATCTACAACATGGTAAGTACAAAAATATTGAAACTAAAATATTGATGTTAAAAACATCGTAATTAAATATATCGTTTTTTTGTTATTAAAAAAAGAAATATAAAGTAAATAATATTTTTATATAATTTAAACGTATGTAAAAATATTTTAGAATGCTTAAAATTAATAAATAATACATATTTAATATTAAACATTTAATTAAAATTAACATACAATATGTAATATATATTTAATTAATTATAATATTTATTATTTTTTAATTAATTTAAAAATATTAACAAATAATATAAATTACTAATACATCAACACTCATAAAATAATAACATAAATAATAATAAATATTTATATTTAATACATAAAAACAATGAAATATACTTTCAATATTTAAAAAATTAATTAAACACAACATTATGTAACATAATAAAAATATTATAAAATACATAAATAAATATAAATTATATTGGAGAGCGTAAGGCTAAAAATTACTATTCAAACTCCATAGGCTGCAACAGTAGAGAAATTGTTGGATCGCGGATAGTTAAAAATTACTATTCCCACTCCAATGAGTGCAACATTAGAGAAAGCGTTGGATAGCGTAAGGGTAAAAATTACTATTCCAACTCCAAAGGGTGCAACAGTAGGGAAAGCGTTGGATAGTGTAGGGGGGTAAAATTACTATTCCCGCTCCAGAGAGTGCAACAGTAGGGAAAGCGTTGGATGGCGGGCGGGTAAAAATTACTATTCCCACTGCAGTGAGTGCAACAGTAGGGAAAGAGTTGGATAGCGTACGGGTAAAAATTACTATTCCCACTCCAGTGGGTGCAACAGTAGGGAAAGTGTTGGATAGCGTAAGAGTATAAATTACTATTCCAACTTCAGTGAGTGCAACAGTAGGGAAAGCGTTGGATAGCGTACGGGTAAAAATTACTATTCCCACTCCAGTGGGTGCAACAGTAGGAAAAGTGTTGGATAGTGTAGGGGTTAAAATTACTATTCCCACTCCAGAGAGTGCAACAGTAGGGAAAGCTTTGGATAGCGGGTGGGTAAAAATTACTATTCCCACTTCAGTGAGTGCAACAGTAGGGAAAGCGTTGGATAGCGTACGGGTAAAAATTACTATTCCCACTCCAGTGGGTGCAACAGTAGGGAAAGCGTTGGATAGCAGGTTTGTAAAAATTACTATTCCCACTCCAGTGAGTGCAACAGTAGGGAAAGCGTTGGATAGCATACGGGTAAAAATTACTATTCCCACTCCAATGGGTGCAACAGTAGGGAAAGCGTTGGATAGCGGGTGGGTAAATATTACTATTCGCACTCCAGTGAGTGCAACAGTAGGGAAAGCGTTAGATAGCGTATGGGTAAAAATTACTATTCCCACTCCAGTGAGTGCAACAGTAGGGAAAGCGCTGGATAGCGTACGGGTAAAAATTACTATTCCCACTCCAGTGGGTGCAACAGTAGGAAAAGTGTTGGATAGTGTAGGGGTTAACATTACTATTCCCACTCCAGAGAGTGCAACAGTAGGGAAAGCGTTGGATAGCGGGTGGGTAAAAATTACTATTTCCACTCCAGTGAGTGCAACAGTAGGGAAAGCGTTTAAACGTATGTAAAAATATTTTAGAATGCTTAAAATTAATAAATAATACATATTTAATATTAAACATTTAATTAAAATTAACATACAATATGTAATATATATTTAATTAATTATAATATTTATTATTTTTTAATTAATTTAAAAATATTAACAAATAATATAAATTACTAATACATCAACACTCATAAAATAATAACATAAATAATAATAAATATTTATATTTAATACATAAAAACAATGAAATATACTTTCAATATTTAAAAAATTAATTAAACACAACATTATGTAACATAATAAAAATATTATAAAATACATAAATAAATATAAATTATATTGGAGAGCGTAAGGCTAAAAATTACTATTCAAACTCCATAGGCTGCAACAGTAGAGAAATTGTTGGATCGCGGATAGTTAAAAATTACTATTCCCACTCCAATGAGTGCAACATTAGGGAAAGCGTTGGATAGCGTAAGGGTAAAAATTACTATTCCAACTCCAAAGGGTGCAACAATAGGGAAAGCGTTGGATAGTGTAGGGGGGTAAAATTACTATTCCCGCTCCAGAGAGTGCAACAGTAGGGAAAGCGTTGGATAGCGGGCGGGTAAAAATTACTATTCCCACTGCAGTGAGTGCAACAGTAGGGAAAGAGTTGGATAGCGTATGGGTAAAAATTACTATTCCCACTCCAGTGGGTGCAACAGTAGGGAAAGCGTTGGATAGCAGGTAGGTAAAAATCACTTTTCCCACTCCAATGAGTGCAACATTAGGGAAAGCGTTGGATAGCGTAAGGGTAAAAATTACTATTCCAACTTCAAAGGGTGCAACAGTAGGGAAAGCGTTGGATAGCGTAGGGGGTAAAATTACTATTCCCACTCCAGAGAGTGCAACAGTAGGGATAGCGTTGGATAGCGGGTGGGTAAAAATTACTATTCCCACTCCAGTGAGTGCAACAGTAGGGAAAGCGTTGGATAGCGTACGGGTAAAAATCACTATTCCCACTCCAGTGGGGGAAACAGTAGGGAAAGTGTTGGATAGCGTAAGAGTATAAATTACTATTCCAACTTCAGTGAGTGCAACAGTAGGGAAAGCGTTGGATAGCGTACGGGTAAAAATTACTATTCCCACTCCAGTGGGTGCAACAGTAGGGAAAGCGTTGGATAGCAGGTAGGTAAAAATCACTTTTCCCACTCCAATGAGTGCAACATTAGGGAAAGCGTTGGATAGCGTAAGGGTAAAAATTACTATTCCAACTTCAAAGGGTGCAACAGTAGGGAAAGCGTTGGATAGCGTAGGGGGTAAAATTACTATTCCCACTCCAGAGAGTGCAACAGTAGGGATAGCGTTGGATAGCGGGTGGGTAAAAATTACTATTCCCACTCCAGTGAGTGCAACAGTAGGGAAAGCGTTGGATAGCGTACGGGTAAAAATCACTATTCCCACTCCAGTGGGGGAAACAGTAGGGAAAGTGTTGGATAGCGTAAGAGTATAAATTACTATTCCAACTTCAGTGAGTGCAACAGTAGGGAAAGCGTTGGATAGCGTACGGGTAAAAATTACTATTCCCACTCCAGTGGGTGCAACAGTAGGAAAAGTGTTGGATAGTGTAGGGGTTAAAATGACTATTCCCACTCCAGTGGGTGCAACAGTAGGGAAAGCGTTGGATAGCGGGTTTGTAAAAATTACTATTCCCACTCCAGTGAGTGCAACAGTAGGGAAAGCGTTGGATAGCATACGGGTAAAAATTACTATTCCCACTCCAATGGGTGCAACAGTAGGGAAAGCGTTGGATAGGGGGTGGGTAAATATTACTATTCGCACTCCAGTGAGTGCAACAGTAGGGAAAGCGTTAGATAGCGTATGGGTAAAAATTACTATTCCCACTCCAGTGAGTGCAACAGTAGGGAAAGCGCTGGATAGCGTACGGGTAAAAATTACTATTCCCACTCCAGTGGGTGCAACAGTAGGAAAAGTGTTGGATAGTGTAGGGGTTAAAATTACTATTCCCACTCCAGAGAGTGCAACAGTAGGGAAAGCGTTGGATAGCGGGTGGGTAAAAATTACTATTTCCACTCCAGTGAGTGCAACAGTAGGGAAAGCGTTTAAACGTATGTAAAAATATTTTAGAATGCTTAAAATTAATAAATAATACATATTTAATATTAAACATTTAATTAAAATTAACATACAATATGTAATATATATTTAATTAATTATAATATTTATTATTTTTTAATTAATTTAAAAATATTAACAAATAATATAAATTACTAATACATCAACACTCATAAAATAATAACATAAATAATAATAAATATTTATATTTAATACATAAAAACAATGAAATATACTTTCAATATTTAAAAAATTAATTAAACACAACATTATGTAACATAATAAAAATATTATAAAATACATAAATAAATATAAATTATATTGGAGAGCGTAAGGCTAAAAATTACTATTCAAACTCCATAGGCTGCAACAGTAGAGAAATTGTTGGATCGCGGATAGTTAAAAATTACTATTCCCACTCCAATGAGTGCAACATTAGGGAAAGCGTTGGATAGCGTAAGGGTAAAAATTACTATTCCAACTCCAAAGGGTGCAACAGTAGGGAAAGCGTTGGATAGTGTAGGGGGGTAAAATTACTATTCCCGCTCCAGAGAGTGCAACAGTAGGGAAAGCGTTGGATAGCGGGCGGGTAAAAATTACTATTCCCACTGCAGTGAGTGCAACAGTAGGGAAAGAGTTGGATAGTGTACGGGTAAAAATTACTATTCCCACTCCAGTGGGTGCAACAGTAGGGAAAGCGTTGGATAGCAGGTAGGTAAAAATCACTTTTCCCACTCCAATGAGTGCAACAGTAGGGAAAGCGTTGGATAGCGTAGGGGGTAAAATTACTATTCCAACTCCAGAGAGTGCAACAGTAGGGATAGCGTTGGATAGCGGGTGGGTAAAAATTACTATTCCCACTCCAGTGAGTGCAACAGTAGGGAAAGCGTTGGATAGCGTACGGGTAAAAATCACTATTCCCACTCCAGTGGGGGAAACAGTAGGGAAAGTGTTGGATAGCGTAAGAGTATAAATTACTATTCCAACTTCAGTGAGTGCAACAGTAGGGAAAGCATTGGATAGCGTACGGGTAAAAATTACTATTCCCACTCCAGTGGGTGCAACAGTAGGGAAAGCGTTGGATAGCAGGTAGGTAAAAATCACTTTTCCCACTCCAATGAGTGCAACATTAGGGAAAGCGTTGGATAGCGTAAGGGTAAAAATTACTATTCCAACTTCAAAGGGTGCAACAGTAGGGAAAGCAGTGGATAGCGTAGGGGGTAAAATTACTATTCCCACTCCAGAGAGTGCAACAGTAGGGATAGCGTTGGATAGCGGGTGGGTAAAAATTACTATTCCCACTCCAGTGAGTGCAACAGTAGGGAAAGCGTTGGATAGCGTACAGGTAAAAATCACTATTCCCACTCCAGTGGGGGAAACAGTAGGGAAAGTGTTGGATAGCGTAAGAGTATAAATTACTATTCCAACTTCAGTGAGTGCAACAGTAGGGAAAGCGTTGGATAGCGTACGGGTAAAAATTACTATTCCCACTCCAGTGGGTGCAACAGTAGGAAAAGTGTTGGATAGTGTAGGGGTTAAAATTACTATTCCCACTCCAGAGAGTGCAACAGTAGGGAAAGCTTTGGATAGCGGGTGGGTAAAAATTACTATTCCCACTTCAGTGAGTGCAACAGTAGGGAAAGCGTTGGATAGCGTACGGGTAAAAATTACTATTCCCACTCCAGTGGGTGCAACAGTAGGGAAAGCGTTGGATAGCGGGTTTGTAAACATTACTATTCCCACTCCAGTGAGTGCAACAGTAGGGAAAGCGTTGGATAGCATACGGGTAAAAATTACTATTCCCACTCCAATGGGTGCAACAGTAGGGAAAGCGTTGGATAGCGGGTGGGTAAATATTACTATTCGCACTCCAGTGAGTGCAACGTTGGGAAAGCGTTAGATAGCGTATGGGTAAAAATTACTATTCCCACTCCAGTGAGTGCAACAGTAGGGAAAGCGCTGCATAGCGTACGGGTAAAAATTACTATTCCCACTCCAGTGGGTGCAACAGTAGGAAAAGTGTTGGATAGTGTAGGGGTTAAAATTACTATTCCCACTCCAGAGAGTGCAACAGTAGGGAAAGCTTTGGATAGCGGGTGGGTAAAAATTACTATTCCCACTTCAGTGAGTGCAACAGTAGGGAAAGCGTTGGATAGCGTACGGGTAAAAATTACTATTCCCACTCCAGTGGGTGCAACAGTAGGGAAAGCGTTGGATAGCGGGTTTGTAAAAATTACTATTCCCACTCCAGTGAGTGCAACAGTAGGGAAAGCGTTGGATAGCATACGGGTAAAAATTACTATTCCCACTCCAATGGGTGCAACAGTAGGGAAAGCGTTGGATAGCGGGTGGGTAAATATTACTATTCGCACTCCAGTGAGTGCAACAGTAGGGAAAGCGTTAGATAGCGTATGGGTAAAAATTACTATTCCCACTCCAGTGAGTGCAACAGTAGGGAAAGCGCTGGATAGCGTACGGGTAAAAATTATATTCCCACTCCAGTGGGTGCAACAGTAGGAAAAGTGTTGTATAGTGTAGGGGTTAAAATTACTATTCCCACTCCAGAGAGTGCAACAGTAGGGAAAGCGTTGGATAGCGGGTGGGTAAAAATTACTATTTCCACTCCAGTGAGTGCAACAGTAGGGAAAGCGTTGGATGGCGTATGTGTAAAAATTACTATTCCCACTCCAGTGGGTGCAACAGTAGGGAAAGCGTTGGATAGCGGGTATGTAAAAATTACTATTCCCACTCCAGTGAGTGCAACAGTAGGGAAAGCGTTGGATAGCGTACGGGTAAAAATTACTATTCCCACTCCAATGGGTGCAACAGTAGGGAAAGCGTTGGATAGCAGGTATGTAAAAATTACTATTCCCAATCCTGTGAGTGCAACAGTAGGGAAAGCGTTGGATAGCGTATGGGTAAAAAATACTTTTCCCACTCCAAAGAGTGCAACAGTAGGGAAAGCGTTGGATAGCGGGTGGGTAAATATTACTATTCGCACTCCAGTGAGTGCAACAGTAGGGAAAGCGTTGGATAGCGTACGGGTAAAAATTACTATTCCGACTCCAGTGAGTACAACAGTAGGGAAAGCGCTGCATAGCGTACGGGTAAAAATTACTATTCCCTCTCCAGTGGGTGCAACAGTAGGAAAAGTGTTGGATAGTGTAGGGGTTGAAATTACTATTCCCTCTCCAGAGAGTGCAACAGTAGGGAAAGCTTTGGATAGCGTAGGGGGAAAAATTACTATTCCAACTCCAAAGGGTGCAACAATAGGGAAAGCTTTGGATAGCATAGGGGGAAAAATTACTATTCTAACTCCAAAGGGTGCAACAGTAGGGAAAGCCTTTAATAACATAGATTTTTATTTTAACATACTTCTAAATAATGTTCATATTTGAAATAATGTATAATTAATTTTTCAAATACATCAACATCAATAAAAAACAAATAATAATTAATAAAACCAATTACATTTGAATACTTAATTGACAATAAATAAACAACAAACACCAATAAATAATAATGATTAAATATTACTCACCCCAAAAAATATTACAGAGTACATTATTTATCATATCAATAAAATATTATTTAAATTTAAATCAATATTAAAAATGAAAATACATTATACTAATTAATATTTTTTTTTTTAAACAATTAATTAACTAATTTTTCTAGTTATTAAAAAATATTTACAAATTACAATTATTAATTGACAATTTCAAAAATAATTATCTATTAAAATAATTAATTACCAATTAATAATTATTTAATACATTCATTATCCATAATTAAAAATGTATCAATAATTATATATTTACAATAAAATTACTTTCCACCCAATACCCCTATAAACCCACAACATGCTCAGAAACTAAAACATAATATTTAATTAAAATTATTACAAAATAATTTATACATAAAAAATATTTTATTAATTACAATTAAAATTTATCAATTAAAATAATTAATTGCCAATTAATAATTAATTAATAAATAAATGATACATAAAAAAATATTACCCACAACCCGCTCCGGTACTAAAACATTACATTTAATTAAGATTAACATTAAATACCAATTAAATAATTAATTTATCAATTAAAATAATTAATTGCCAATTAATAATTAATTACAAAATAAATTATACATAAATTAATATTTTATTAATTACAATTAAATTACTTCCCACCCTATTCCCCTATAAACCCACAACCCGCTCTGGTACTAAAACATATAATTTTCTTATAAATAAATGTATTAATATATATAAAATGAATACACATATAATATAATTTTTTTAAAATACTTAAATAACACATATAACACATACATAATAAAAAACAAAAAAATAATAAAAATATCGATATTAGTGTCATCGAAATTAGTTACATCGATATATATGCTATCGATATTACTAACTTCGATATTACTTACATCGATATAAAGAATTTCGATATTACTTACCTTAGTGTATAGTATAGTAATGTGTATAGGCATTTATATAGCGCACTACTTACCCGGAGGGTCCCAAGGCGCTTCGACCGCTGCGAAACCCTTCCTGGCTTCCCTGAGGGTGAGACCAGGCATCCCCGGCGGTCTGGTGGGGCCGTTAGTGAAGATGAGGCAAGCTAATGCCCAGAGTTGCCGAGTGTGATCGCTGATCAGAGTGGGCACCGAGGCGAGAGAATTATCGAGTCCGCTGACCCTGGTCCTGAAACCTGCCGCGCCGGGAATCAAACCCTGGTCCCGGGCCGTCCTCTGCTCTCGGGTCTGCCGCCTCTAACCAGTGAGCCACACTACTTCACTACCTTAGGGTCGATATTCTGTCCAACGATATTCTTGACATCGATATTCTGCTCCTTCGAAATTTCAAACACGATATTTTTGTAGGTTGAAATTTAAAAATCGATATTTTGACGGTGTACCGCCTCCATTGCGTTGCCTCTGGTGTGCGGTAACATGCAAGAGAGGTGGAACTGGTCGCATGTCCCAAGATGTACTGTGGGCCCTGCTGGCTTTGGGTCTCACTGAGGGACTGAAGCCTTTTTGGGGAGAGTTCTCAACAGTGCCTTTGGGATGTCGGCTGGAGCCAGGACCCGTGCTTCATCCTTGGATGTACTGCACCGTGGTGGACAAGCGATGATGCCACCTTGATCATTGTCCGCCCTGTTGGACTTGAAGCTGGAGTGGTCACTGTGGGATACGCAGGCGGATGGTGGAAGGTCTACGACGAGCTCCAGAGCCCGGCGGTGGAGGTAAGGAGTGGGGCGCTGAGGCGCCAGGGCTGGGGCGGAGGACTCAGCCGTCGGTAGGGCGGCAGGCGGGTGTCGGGGGGCCCTAGTCGCTGCAGTTTCCTTTGATTGCCCATCTCCTCCCCTCTCCCACACTCCTGGTGCCCTATCTACGTTCTGAGGCTGAGGTGATCTGACCGGACTGAGCCGGACGCTGCGCAGAGGTGCATGCCAGGGTTCATCTAGCACAACACCCTTGGACATTCCACTTGTCAAGCACACATTAGGCGGGTCCGGAGAGGGGCCCGGCCTGAGGACCATTGGGAGCCCGGTCCTCCCTGGGGTCGGATCATGAGCAGAACGGACAAGGCCGCGAAGGTTCCAGCCAACCAAACTAAAATGGACTGCTTCACCACCCCAGAGGGGGAGGCTGCAGGGGGGGTGGTGGGACAAGAAGTGGCCCCGTCCACCGAACTGGCCAAAATCCTCCAAGCCATCCACACATCCCAGACCTCAGTGGAAGGCAAAATTGCTGAAGTTAGGGATGACGCTCATTAGGCAGGAGTCCCGTAATGCAAATGCCCGGATAAAGGAAACGGAATCTAGGATCTCCTCGGTGGAGGATGACGTGCAGCATTTAAGGGGCAGGTGGCGCGTCTTCAGATGCATACTCAGGAGCTGCACCGCCGGGTAGAGGACATGAAAAATAGGTCCAGGCGCAACAACCCCAGCCTGGTGGGCTTTTAAGAGGGAGCGGAGCAGGGTAGTGCAGTGGATATCCTAGAACGATGGTTGAGATCCTGGCTCCCCGAGGGAGCCCTGTCCCTGTGGTTCACGATTGAGCAGGCCCATCGGTCCCTGGCCCCCAAACCACTGCCGGGCGCTCCCCCTCGCCCGATTATAATGTGGATCCTTAACTTCAAAGACCGTGACATCATCCTACCTGAAGCCCATGAGAAAAAACGGCTCTTACATGAAAACTGCGCCATTATGATCTTCCCGGATTACACCCACGAGGTTCAGGGCCAGAGGCGCTCCTTTGGTGAGGTCAAGCAAAAGTTGAGGGCACTTAACATTCAGTATCGGCTCCACTTCCAAGCTCGCCTGAGGGTGATTTTTGAAAACATGGCGCTGTTCTTCGAAAAATCAGATGGAGGCATGGACCTGGGCTACGGAGGAGCGTCCTCTGCGGGTCAAGGGCCGAGTCATGAAAGGGGGAGAGGTGAGGGATGGGCTGCATCGGTCCATTCCCTCCGCTCCTCAGCCTCCCGCAACCTCTCCCGTAGGTGCCATGATCAGAGGCGGGCCCGCTCAGACTCCCCGCCAGGTCAAACACGACTGTCCACCCAGGTTGAGGAGGGAGCATTGCATGGGAGGCGCTCGGGATCTTCTGGCCAGCAGGATGACGAAGTTAACGCGGCCCGGCCTTCTGTGATTGACCTTCGGGACACAGACCTCTCCTGTAGCCCGAGGCTGCTGAGGGACCCTGCTTGAGCCATCCTCTGTCCGCCGGGCCTAGCTCTGCGGCCGGACACAACACGCAGTTCCTAATCTGTTACTAACTTCCCGTTGATCTTTGTCATTAAGCATCCGCGCAAGAGGAGGGGTCCTCCACGCTTCCCTGTTCCCAGGCATTTTAGTTTGGTTGTTCACCCGATATACTGGGTGTTATTGTTGATTGGGGGGACGACAGATGCTTCTGTTCCTGAAGTGTAGGGAGGGGGTGAGGGGTGGGTTCGGGATGGTTTTGTCTGTTATGTTGTTCTAGTATGTATTGTCTTTTGTTTCAGCCAGCATAGATTAACAGAAAGCACCGGTGGGTGAGACAGGTGTGTTTCCGTGGTCTGTACCCACATAAATTACCCTTGGAGCTTGGGGGCGAATGCATACGCAAAACCACGCGCTGCGCCTAGACCAAGTGCACTTTACCATGACAGATAATACCTTCCCCACGGGATCCCTCCACGTTTTGTCGTGGAATGTCAACGGTCTGTTGGACCGCCACAAGCGTACAGCGGTTTTAAGGTGTGTGCAGCATCTCCACATAGACATCCTCCTGCTACAAGAAATGCACCTGTTGTGTAATTGTTGCCCTTTCCTGGCTCGGTATGGCTACGACAGGGTTTGGCACTCTGGCTTCTTGCTTGCGACCACACTGTCATGCACAGCTTCCCTGCTACATGACATGCCTGCAGGTAGTATGATCATTGCGGGCGACTTTAACGCAGTCTTAGCCCCAGCCCTTGATACATCAGGGCCCTCTTCAGCGACCCGGGCAACGAATGCGAAGCAGTTACGAAGATGGTCCAAGTCCCTGGAGCTTTGTGATGCGTGGCGCACTTGGCACCCGTGTACTGTCCAATTCACACACACATCTGCGGCGCACCTCACCCATGCCCGCATAGATGCTCTTTTTTTCCCTGCACTTGACTGTTCTCAGATAGTGGGGGTCCATATCCTCCCTAGGGGCATCTCCGACTACTCCCCGATACTTCTTAGTTTGGGTCCCCCTCGCCCCATCCCCCCCAACCGGCGGTCCACCAAACATGGAGAATGAATGCCTGGTTCCTCCAAGATAGGGACTTCAAGAAAGGTCGGGAAGGAACTCATGCGATACTTCGACACCAACGACGGGTCGGCGTCATCCCCGGGTACCCTGTGGGAGGTGGGGAAGGCAACCGTTAGGGGCTTGGCAAAACGGCAGCTTAGAATCCAGAGGCAAGCACAGCTGCAGGAAATTACAGTCAAGGAAGCGTAGGCGCTTCGATTGGAGCAGCTTCGCCCCATATCAGAGGATGCCCCCTGGGCTCGACAACTGGCCCTTATTCGGGGCGAAATCAGACAATTATCCTTGGATGCGGCCAAGTTTCTTTAGCGGTCCTCAGTGGCCAGAGTATACGGCTGGGGGGACAAAAAGGGGACGATACTGCATAGGTTGGCCACATACCCCAGGGTGAACTGCATCATTTTGGAAGTGGTTGACACAGCTGGAGTGGTGCACCGTGCTCCTATGGTATTGGCATATACTTTTGCTGTGTATTATAGGCAACTGTACATGGCACACACCCCCTGGTTGACCGTCACTGTTCTCCGTGACAGGGGCGGAGTGCGCCTTCCCACATTGGATCAGGCGGCCCAGAAGGATTTGGAACGCCCCATCTCCCTGAAAGAGATTGAGGAAGCGATCAGCCTGACCCCTTCGGGCAAGGCTCCGGGCCCGGACTGCCTGTCGCAGGAATATTATGCGGCCTATAGAGGCACCTTGGTCCGTCACCTGGCAAACTTATTTAAAGAAGCGGTAGACCGGGGATCGTTTCCACCAGAGACAGTCATCGCCACCATTGTGGTTATCCCGAAATCTCAGCCTCCCTCCCGCTCCTGTGCTGAGTACCCCCCTATATCCCTGATTAATACCTCAATCAAACTCTACTCCACCATTCTGGCCCAATGACTGAAACCCGACTTGGGCTCATTGGTGCACCCGGACCAATGCAGATTCATGCCGCAGCGGGGGACCCGCCATTGTCTCCGAAGACTGCAGTGGGCCCTGGCACACCGGTATCTGATAACCCCTTACTTGGCCCTCCTGTCCATAGACTTTGAAAAAGCCTTTGATTCTGTGAATTGGGAGTATCTGTTGGGGGTACTGGTCGAGATGAGGTTTGGACCCCACTTTCGTTCTCTAGTTCGATTCCTCTACGCTCATCCGAGAGCGTGAGTCATAGTCAAGAATGTGCTGTCAAAGGCCTTTCCCATCGCCAGGGGCACTAGGCAGGGTTGTCCTCTTTCTCCCTTGCTATTTGCCCTGGCGATGGAACCCCTGGCATCCCTGGTGTGGGCTGAGGAGCTATATTCGTGGATGGGAATGGCCACATACGGGCACGGACAAGATCGCACTGTACACAGGCGAGGTGCTTGTCTTCCTGTCCGACCCCTCCTCATCCGGGCCACAGTGCCTCCGAATCTTGCATGATTTCGAGCGGGCCATAGGGCTGTGGCTTAAGCCCGGAAAGTTCTTGATAGTCCCCCTGCATCTCTCTAGGGAGTGCTTCGAGTGGCAGTCCACCGTACCGCTCTGGAGGCTGTCCTTTAAGTATCTGGGGATCTGGGTCATCCTTCTTCCCGAACTGGGCTGGTCCCTCAACGTGGCCCACTTGGTTAAGAGGGCTAAAGAGGATCTCCTTAAATGGAGGGCGCTGCCTCTGAACCCCCTGGGGAGGGTTGCTTTGTTCAAAATTATGATCCTCCTCAGGTTCCTCTACATCCTCCAGAACACACCCTTCTGGTATTCCAAGGTCTGGTTCAGAGTTGGACAGCCTAATCACAAAGTTCCTCTGGAGTGGTGAAAGGGCCCGGGTGGCTTTGGCTATCTGTCATATTCCCTCTTATGACGGGGGCATGGGAATGACACGCCTATATCTGTATTTTCTAGCAGTATGTTTTCTAGTGATACATGATTGGTTTATTGGGGGCTGGTAGGACCCGGCCTACAGGCTTGAGCTAAGTGAAATAGGGATAACGGGCATCCAAGCCATGCTATATGGAGAACTCATTCTGTCCAGACTTCCCATGGTGACACGCTCGGTGCTTTAGGCATGGCGGGCCTCGCTCCGCCACACAGGGTGGTTGGGGAAGTTGACCCCCTTTTGCAAGGGAGCCTGGCTTTGGGAAGTCAGCAGGCTGCGGCGTTTTAAATCTTGAGATCTTATTGGTATCTCCCAATTAGGGGACGTGTGGGAAAGAGGGCAGATGTTGTCCTTCCAGATGCTCCAAACCAGTTACTCCCTACATTCCTCTCAACACTATAAATATCTACAGTTGAGACACGCCCTCCTCACACACATTACAGGCGACACGAGGCTCCCCGAATACAGCCCCTCTGAAGCTCAGACGCTGATGGGTGACTTGGGAAGGGTGGGGTCTCCCGAATTTACCGTACTCTAGTCAAAAACACCGCCACATCGCTAGACAAGTTGAGGGATCAATGGGTGTAATGGGTGGGCCCTCTTGACGATGTGGACTGACCCGATGCCCTTATGACCCCCAGAATAGTACTGTCTCAGCCAAACTCAAGCTGATTCAGCTCAACTACCTACATGCAGCCTACCTCACCCCCCTGCGCTTACACCGAGCAGGGTTGTGCCCCGATGCGTCCTGTGTGCGATGCCAGCATGCCCCAGCCGATTTCCTCCACATGGTTTGGTCATGCCCCCACTTAGGGCAATTCTGGGGTTCCATCGAGGGGGAACTAATGGAGGTTCTAGGCTGGGTGGTCCCCCATGATCCACGTCACACATTGTTGGAAATCACTGATGGACTGGATAGGTCCAGGTCTGGCAAGCTGTTTTACAACACAGCTATGATAGTGGCCAAGCGGGACATTGCTGCGGCCTGGATAAGCCCTAATCCTCCAGCCCTGGAAAGGTGGCGAAAAGGGGTGGACTGGTGTGTGACCAAAGAAAAAGTCATGTATACAGCGAAGGGCGTGCCAAGAAATACCGTAGCGTGTGGGGGAAGTGGTTGGGGGCTATGGAAGGTCCCGATTGACTGGAATCCAATTTTTACTAGGGTTTTAAAGGGATCTTGATTGAGGGGGTATAAAGATGAATTGACTGTATTTATATCTGTGATGTCCATGCTTTGGCTGATTTGCTCTTCTTTATTTTTTTAAATCAATAAAACTTGTTTATAAAAAAATTAAAAAAATTAATCCAGATAAGACTGAGGTACTGGCCGTCACTACAGACTCAAATCCCTGGAACAATCTTTTTTGGCCACAAGAGCTAGGCAACTACCCATAGCCGGCCTCTGCCGTGAAAAGTTTGGGCATCAAAATTGTTGCCAAACTCTCCATGATACAACAGGTGTCGGCAGTAGTGAGTACATGTGTCGGCTTGCTGAGATAGCTGTGGAAACTGGCTCCTCTTCTCACCCTCGCCACACTCAGACTGGCAGTATCAGCAATGATACTGTTGCAACTGGATTATGGTAATTCCTAGTATATCGGCCTCCCGCGACAACTGTTGGCCAGATTACAGGTTATTACAGGTTATTGTGAATGATGATGCCAGATTAATCCGACGAGCACAAGCCACCCCTCTGCTACGTCAGCAGCACTGGCTTCCGGTCAGGCAGAGAAGTAAGTTTAAAAGCCTCTGCATTGCACACAAAGCTATTTATTGCCAAGCCCAAGATACATCAAGGACTGCTTAGCTAACTACATCCCTAGTAGGGTGCTTCGGTCTGCGGAGGCCAGCCCACTGGTCTGCCCCCGTTTCACCCTGTCCTCCACAGGAGGAAGAGCCTTCTCAACATCTATCCCCAAAATTTGGAATAACCTGCCGGAGAATGTACGCAAGGAACAGGACCTCCTCCCTTTTAGAAAGAAGTTGAAGACAGTTCTTTTTTCAGAAGCCTGGGGCAACAACTAACAGCTGCCATCTTCCCACCGGCATGGATAGGTGCTCGCTCTTGTAGCGCTTAGAGACCTGTAGGTGATAATGTGCTCTAAAAGTAACAGTTACAATACAAAGTGTGGTCAGCCCGAAGTCGTTCCTCCTCATGCAACAGGCTGACCTGTATTGGCAGTGTTTCTGTCCCCTCTACTGCCTCAGGCACTCCTCTTTCCTTCTTCTACTGGTGCAAGTGATCAAGGCGGTGCTCTGGGGTTGCCTCGGGGCTCAAACATCTCTTCTCTACTTTGCACTGTGGTGGCAAACTGCCACTAGGGAGTGCACAGCGCTCCTCGCACCTGTGACGGAAGGCAGGATACGCTCTCACTGGCTCTCCTGACCTGTTCAGAGGAGCGGGCCAGCTTTTAGCAGGAAACAGCCATTGTAATGGGGTTATAAACACACGTGACTGTTACCACAAATTTATTACCACGCATATGCCTATACCACGCATGCATGCCTCTAACACAAATATGCCTTTTACCACGCATGTCTTTAAAGCAAGTTTCAATCTAAAGGCATGAATGATAAAGGCATATGCATGCATGTCATAACAGCAAATACAAGTCCAACATATAACATGCATACGCATTACGCTGCCGCATCAGTGGATCGTGCTCCTTGCTAAGATGTCTGCTAGAAGTCTGCATTCAGTCCGTATCCAGTGAAATGCAGTAAGAACTTGTAGGAAAGTAGGATCTGCTTTCATGGTCATCCCCATTTTTTGCTGGTGTCATTATATTTTCCTGACTATTCTGACTAGTCTGACTGGGATCCTACTAATCAGGACCCCAGTCTCTGTGCTTCTTCCCTAAATTGGACACGATGAGTACTTAGGTACACTCCAGTTTAGCAACTGGTGTGCCCTTGAAAGTCCCTAGTATATGGTACTAAGCTACCCAGGGCATAGGTACACCAAGGGTCTCCCATGGGCGGCAGCATGTATTATGCCACCCATGAGATACCACTCAAATTGTGACAATGGGCCTGCAGTTGCAGCCTGAGTGAGCTAGTGCTAATACCACTTATGACAGCTACAGGTTTCCCTATATCTGAGGTCACTACAATTAAAACCTATAGTTCACCTCTAAGGCAGGCCTTTAAATCCTGAAGGCAGGGTGGTGGGTCCTATGTGTGAGTGTGCCACTACAACCTCTGGAGTCCATTCTCCTGGGTTGTAAGTGCATCAGCCATTACGACATATTGAGTGGACATGCGTCATTACGCAATGACCATCTCTAAACTGGCTGAAACAAATCCTGTCATGTTTGGTATCAAACATGTTGGAATCATACCTCCCATACCATTTCGGCATGGGAGGTATGATTCCATGCACTGTAAAGCACATCCGGGAGGCCCTCAGTGCTCCTGGTACCAGTCTTCCAGAACCGGACAGCAAGCTAGAATTGCTGCCAATTAGAGACACATTTCTGCCCACCTGCTGCTGGGCCAAGCTCAAGCAGAGGAAGGCAGAACAATAGGTATCCTGTCAAATTAATTATTTATTTGTGTACAAAACGAACTTAAACTACACAAACCTATATAACTGAAAGTTATAATTTTTGCACCATCCAAAACCTAATATAACTTGTGCACTTCTATACACTGTGTTGCAAACTTACTACACAGACTAAATTATAAATACTATAGCTCAGCCCTCTCATAAATTATGTTATTTGAGATGTCATGAGTGTTGTTATGAATGCTATAATTTAATATGGTATAAGTGATGTAATATGAAAGGGTATAAAGAGTAAATGGCGAAGGCGCAAGTTATAGTTCATTTAGTTTTGAGAGGTGCGCAAATGATAACTTTAAGTCATAGCTATACATTTAGAATTTCGAAGGTTTGTGTTGTTTAAGTCATACATTTTCTAACTATAACTAATCCGCAACTTTTGTTTTATTTATTGAATTTGTATTTAATTTTTTAAAAATAATATCATGTTGTTTATAAAACTATTAGGGCCCGATGTAGGTGGCCCAAATAACGGTCGAAAACGGTGAAATTCTGTAATTTTCACCATTACCGACCGGTATTTAGGCATTTGTGATGCAGGGAAGGATTCGCTAATAAGGAATCGGTAAATAGTAATTCCTTAATTCTGATTCCTGCTTTTGGGCCTTAAGGAATCGGTAATTACCACCAACTTCAAGTTGGTGTTTATTACCGAATTCACACATCCATGCCCTTAGGGCAAGCATGTGAGCTCGGGACCCCGCACCTGCGCGCCTTTGTGTGGTACTATACCTGGTAATATTTGGCAGCCACGCAGCAACCCCAGAAGATAGTCTAATCCCTGCTGATGAGGGGTAAATACCCCGAAACACGTGTACAGGGATGGCGAAGATTTTGAAGATACGCGAGAACTCGAAAGAAGATGCATCGTAGAAAACGGAACTACAATTACCATGGTCCTTAGGGGCGATCCCACTGGTGTGTTAGCAGTGTGCGACCCCATTAGTGAATGCTTATGCTCTTTGGAGCTGTGTGCTGACGAGCTCGGGACCCCGCACCTGCACGCCTTTGTGTGGTACTATAACTGGTAATATTTGGCAGCCACGCAGCAACCCCAGAAGATAGCCTAATCCCTGCTGATGAGGAGTAAATATCCCGAAACACGTGTACAGGGATGGCGAAGATTTTGAAGATACGCAAGAACTCGAAAGAAGATGCATCGCAGAAAATGGAACTACAATTACCATGGTCCTTAGGGGCGATCCCGCTGGTGTGTTAGCAGTGTGGGACCCCATAAGTGAATCTCCCCTGACCCTGGTAGGCAACTCAGTGTGAATCTATGACCTATGAATAGGAATAACCTTCTTCAGATATTCACGTCTCACAGTGAAGTAGTCACTACCAGCTCACACATCAAATAATTACTTCTCAACTGCATATCTGCTGTGAAGCACGCAGCAGATATTTCGGAACTTATCATCTCACAAAATTTAGACCTCTTGATCCTCACTGAAACTTGGCTTAATGACTCCTCCTCTCCAGTTCTTGACATCTTAATCCCTCCTGATTATGACATCATCAGATGTGATCGACCTTATAAAATTGGATGGGGGCATTGCTTGCATACATCGCTCCAATCTCATGCTGGAGCAAGCTCAAAATTCTCTGATGTCCTCCTGTGAGCAGCTAGTCACCGAAATCTGGAACAACAACAAGATTGTCTGTGTGCTCCACATGATTTATCATCCACCAGGAGACTATCTTCTCTTCATCAGCAAATGATTGAGTCCATAACCTCATGCTCATACAAACTCAGCCATATCATCCTCAGAGACTTTAACCTTCATTGGAACGACACGGATGATTCTGTAATATGCTCCTTAAAGGCCTTCCTCTCTGACCTCTATTTCACCCAGGTCTGCAAAGAACCTACCCACAACAAGGGTGCCACCCTCGACCCTATCATAGCTAAAGACAACATTCAACTTGATGACATTTCGCTCTGTGACTGGTCGCATCATTCCCAAATATCCTTCCACATTCTGGAAAATGTCATCCATAGACGAGGACAACCACGTAAAACCAAACAACTGTCTTGTAACCTGACAGATATCAATATCTGTTTGCAAGAATAGTCTCAAACCACCCCATAACATGACCAATCTGGATGCCCTTACTGATCACTACATTTACTCTATAACGAGTATTTTCGCCTCTATTGCTCCAAAGCAACTCAAAAGTATTCCGATCAAACAATCCAAACCCTGGTTTAATAACTCCCTAAATGATGATCACCGTAAACTTAGGCTTTCAGAGAGACTTTGGAGAAACTCTCCCTCCACTACAAGCCTTAATCAGTTAAGGAAGATGAGAAACGAATATGCCTCATTATCACGCAGTCTTTCTCCCCGCAGGGAATTACAACATGGTCGTTAGAATGAATGCGTTGTAATTCCACATACCATTACCCCGCAAGTCGGAACAACGACTTGCAGAGGGGGGGCGCTGGATGTTGGAATACTATAATTTACTATTCCAACTCCAGTCTATGAGGACAGTAGGGAAGGTGTTGGATTTCAAATCCAGCACCTTCTCCCCCCTCCGCAAGTCGTTGTTAGGACTTGCAGAGTAATGATATGTGGAATTACAACACAGGCGTTGTATAACAACCGCGTTGTAATTTCCTGAGGGGAAAAAGTTTTGTGGTAAACATTGTTTACCATGAGAAACGTATACAACAAACATATTCGCAATGCTAAAACTGATCACTTCAGGGCTTAACTTGACAGCCCCAAAAATAGACCCAAGAAAGTCTTCGAATTCATCAAACAGCAGGCTAACCACTCTACCAATCCTTGCTCGGGACACATAACCTTCTTTATTAGTGGGGAGGATTTCTCAACACACTTCGCTGAAAAGGCTAGGCAAATTGAGCTGCAACCTACCACTCCTAATCTGCGCCTTCTGAACTCCCCTGCATCATCAGATGAACCTAGGGAACTTCCTGCAGCGAGTGCACCTTCTTTCCACATAAGTTGCGCTCCCATAAACAATGCATCATGGAATACTTTTCTTCTACCAGATGACTCAGAGTTGCTCTAGTCCATGGGGACCTTAAAACTTTCCAATCACTTCAGTGATCCACTACCGGACAAGTTTTTCAAAGAACTCAATCCAGCCATCCTCCCTCTGTGGTCCCAGATCATCCAGGAATCCCTCATACAGGGGAGGATTCAAGATTGCCTCAAGGCACGTCAAGTCACTCCCATCCTAAAGAAGCCCAATGCCAACTTCGCTGATCCCAATAACTTGCGACCGATCACCAGCATCATAACTCTAGCTAAATTGCTCAGAAATGCGTCCACACACAACTCTACAACCATATTGTGAAATTTCAGCTCCTTGACCTCTACCAGTCGGATTTCAGAGCGGGGTACAGTACTGAAACAGCACTAACGCATATAGTTGACGGTGCCTTGAGATCCCTTGATCAAAACAACCCTTGTCTTCTGATTCTTCTTGACCTGTCCTCAGCATTTGACACCATCAAACATGGAAACCTAATTGCTCTTCTTCAATACAGGATGGGATTTTTGGGCCAACTGGTTTGCCTCTTTTTACCAAACCGCACGCATAGGATCAAAGTTAACCAATTCCTTGCAACCAGTACCCCCGTACGATTGGAGTACTTCAAGGCTACGCACTATCGCCCACTCTTTTCATTCTTTTTATGGAACTGCTCTCCGATAATCTGAACCGCGCTAACATCCAGTACCTTATGTATGCTGACGGCACACAACTATGTTTGAAAATCGCCTCTCCATAAAATCTCTAAATGATGCACTCCTAAAAACTCAACAATGGTTACATCTTTACCATCTTCTGTTAAATACCCTCAAAACTGAATTCCTTCTGACTGCCTCCCGCAACCACTTTGCACCTACCCTGAACTAGCTCAAACATCTTACTGCGCTTAACTGCACTCTGCATGTTGTCCACTCGGCTAAATCTTTAGGTATAACCTTGGGTAAATACCTAAATATGCAAGATCACATAGCCAATCTTCAGCTCAATACTCTTAGGAAAATCAAGCCTTTCCTTCCACCTGAGGACATACAGGCTGCTGTACAATCCCTAGTTATCTCACGCCCAGAATATGGCTTGGTGACTCTTGCTGTGCTACCTAAAACTAGCTTGGCTCGGCACCGAATCACCCTGAACAATTCGGCCAGACTCATCACTGGCTCCAGAAAACATGACCACATCACGCCAGACCTAATTCAACTAAACTGGCAGACCATTGAAGTGAGGATCAGGTTCAAGATAGCTTGCCTGATGCACAACGCTATTCATCACAACACCCCCGCTTACCTGGCAAAACAACTTGAGCTATCGGGATCGAGTCGGAACTTAAGAAGCTCTAACACCCTTTTATTGAAACCACCCAAATTCAACAAGAATAGAACTTACAATCGTGCTTTCTCTGGTCTTGTTCCAAGAATATGTAACGCTCTTACCCCTGTGATCAGAACCAACCTATTTACTGCCTCTTTAAAAAAACATGTCAAATGGCTACTCCTGAATGACTCGCAACACCATTAACCCTGATAGTAACGCTATCTACATCTGTCTCCGTTCTGGATACTCTGTTTAACATATTTTTGTGTTGTTGCTTCTCTGCTGAAACCTTACAGGTCCTACTAGAAAGGCAGTATCCCCCTGCCCCCCTTTGCCCCTGTGTTATCCCCTCTTGACCTTTTGCTTGCCAAGTTATGCCTTTTGATCCATTTTATTATCGTACTCATACTTTCGCCACTTTGTACAGCGCTCTGGTACTCGTTTGGATCTTGTTCGCGCTTTATAAAACTTTTCAAATAAATAAATAAATAAAATAACTGTAGGTTGTATTTGTGAACTATACGGGTACCGCAATACTATCAAGATACTACCACAGTACTTTTGCTTTTTTTTAAAGTAGCATTTCAGTGGCTTTGAACTCTGTTATTTGTAGGAAATAGGAAGTATGTACTCGTTATCCCCGTTCAATTTGATTTCTTCCAAGGAGAAGGTTGTGCTGCTTGGAAGAGTAAATATATTTTCTTCAGAAGCCACAGTGATACTTTTCAACACCTGCAATGGCTGAAGAACATCATCCTGTGAAGTGGCAGCAGGAGGAAGTAGAGGTGCAGTTGCAGCAGGAGGAAGAAGAGTTGCAGAGGAGGAAGAAATTAAAGGAGGGAACTGTGTGGATTTTTTCTCATTGCCACTTGGAGGGCAAAAGGTGCACTCCAAACGGGTAACCTGAAACCTATGCAACAAAGTAATTTCCCATGGTAACGTGAAACAATACTCATTTGCAATCACAGGGAAGAGAAAATACCCGCAGGCAATCCATTCCACCAGGTTGGCAAGTGCCCAAAGAAGCCAAAGCAGAAACATCATCTGTGGTCACTTCTTCAGCAACACCTCTGCTTTGTCAGCACCTCCACCACCACTTACTACATCTGCCACTCCAGAAGCACCTTTACCTTCTTCTGCTACACCTGCCTGCCCACCAACAGCCGCTACATCTGTCCCTGCATCAGTACCTGCTAATTGTACTGCAGTACCAAACCATCTGTTGAGGCAGAATCAAGAAATTATAGAGCAATATGGCAGTACATGTCTCCTTTGCCATAATGTCATTGGTGTGGGAGAGAGTGATATGACCATACATTAGGAGCTTGTCATAGCTCACGAGTGTCCTCCCCAACAACCTTTATGTTTTTTTCCCTTGATTGTCCTGTTTGCTGTTAAGACTTGTTTAGTGAGTTGATCATGTTGACTTCCAGAAAACATCTTACAGCTTGTACCAAAAGTAACCATATTTTTTCAGGCATAAGAAGTAATCAATATAGAGATAAATGGTAAGTCTATGGTAAGCTAAACGTGTGCCTTATAGTGGCTTCATAGTAGATTGTCATTTAAAAATAGACTACTACAGTGATATTTGATTGTATTTAGAGTGGAGTACAGTGTCGTAGAGTGGAGCAGCACAGAGTAGAGTGGAGTGTCATAGAGTGGAGTGGGAGGGTAAACAGTCTAATGTTTCAATAAACAAAAAATGGTACAATATACAACACAGTTAAGCACTAAACACTAAAAGAATTTATAAAGTAACAGAGTTAATATGAAAATAAAAAGTTTAAAACATAACCAAATAAATACTGTTCAAAAGTCTTACGTTAAAACGGCTAGCAGAAGTCATTGTGGCACCTTATTGTCTGGATGCTTCATTGCGTTGTACAGAATATCTACAAACTTGCCAAACTCGCAGGGTCTATTGGCTGACTGGTGTGAAAGCAGTAGCTCAAGGCCTCTTTGCAGGTTGTGATTCTGTGATTTCAAAACCTTGGTCGCAGTAAAGTGTGGCGTGCACTTAGGACTACAGCTTAGCCTTTCTTCTATGTTAATTCTCTGGCTTGTCTGTGGGTTCTGTCTATGATGCCTCTGTGTGTTCCATGGGGTGGCAGTTAGAGCGCTGGCCAGATGGGTGACAGACCTGTTTATTTCTGTGCTGCAATAAATCTACTTTATGTCATCTAGCAACGTGTTGGATCATCATTCCTACCTACATCAGTCAGCAACGTAAAAGGTGGAGCATGGTTTTTCTTCCATAGACGCAGAACCTGCAAAGTGTTTGCCCAAGGCTATTTTGCCAGTTTAACCTGTATTTAAATACTGGTAAGACTATTAATCTGACTCGTAGTATTTGATGTCTGCAATTTGTGTTTAATGCCTGTTTTTAGGTAGAGCTCTATCTTTGGTGACGCGTAGGCATTAATGCAGTAATCGGTACTTGTGACATTGCACATTTTCCCCAAGTCCAAATCCCTAGATACTCCTGCCACCTATTGTTTTTAGAATCAGTTTGACAGAGTGGAAGGAATTAATTGAATTTAGCATTGCCAGGTCGATCTGAACTGCATTGAAGAATATGGTTAAGTATTTTGCCCAGGGATTCGTAGAAGCCCTTAATAGCGCAGCAAGTGCATTATTTAGGGTTCTTGTGTTAGCTTTTGCTAATGAGTGGTAGTATTTGATGAATGATGCCATGCATTCCAGGTCTTTCCTGTTCAAGCCAAACTCCAGTCAGGGTAACGATTTTTGCATGTAGTTAGGCAGCTTGAAGATTCGTCTGTAGGCTTTACATTGTAGTTTATCTACAGCGATGGAAGGTTTCCCTGAGAAAGATTGGTGGCCATTAGTAATGGATGGCAGCAAGTTTGCCTTCACTACATTTAAGAGTCTTCAGCCTAGGGGCACTGGAGATGGTTATATAATTTGAATATTGCAAAAGTGACGATGCTGCTTTCTTTCCAAAATATAGTAGATGGGTGTTGGCTTTGCCATTTTCTGCGAATCATATGCCTATGTAGTTCTATTTAGGTGTGTTTTCAATTGTTAGGTGTCTGAGTTTCCATGTCTGTTTGGATTTGTACATATATTTATCAAAGATCATTTCCTTGGTGCTGGATGCATTTGCCGTCAGTTTATTCCTTTGATTATATAAGTGCACCTAAGCCAGGTGCATACCAATTTTAGTGTGATCTACGATTAGATAGTCTGCGTATTGTAAGACCAATAGGTGTTGAGAGCTGATCCTGGGTGATACAGATCTAGCTTTTGTTAATGTTTTGCCAAGGTCTGCAGTGTATTGAATACAATAGGGGCCAAAACATAGACTTGCTTAAGACCTCTTGTTGTTGGTATGTGTGACATGACCATGTTTCCGTAACCTAGTTTGCGCCCATGTGTAGGTATCAATAGAGAAAATATCTTTTAGAAGGGGGCAAGGGATAACCCACTGTGCGAGCATGGAACACAGTATATTACAGCCCATTGTATCAAATGCAGTAATTTAATCTATGAAGCAAGCTAAAAGAGGTGGACTGGAAGCCAAGGGAGAATAATGAGCAAAGTAAGATAGGGCAACTGTGTTGTCTATGGTAGATGCTTTTTACCAGAAGCTTATTTGATAGTAATGGAATACATTTTTAATTGATGCCCATTCTTCTAATTCTTCAGATGATTTTTGCGTAGGATTTGGCTTCCACATCCAACAGCGCTACTAATCGATAGTTTAATGGGCTAGTGTGCGAAACTTTTTTATGGATGGAATGCAAAACTGATCCTTTTCAAAAGTGTGGAAGCACTGGTTGTATAAAGGAGTAAGGATGTTCGAACAGTACAGGATTATGAATATGGAACCTGGCAAGCTGCTGGGGTCAGGGACCCGTTCTCTCTGATGGATCTCAGGAGTGGAGTGTCGCAGAGTGGAGTGTTGCTGTGTGCAGTGTTGTTGAGTGGAGTGTCACCAAGTGGAGTGTCCTAGAGTGGCATAGAGTGGACTAGAGTACTGTATATTGGAGTGGCATAGAGTGGAGTAGTTGCAAAAACAACAATTGATGGACGGAATGTTGCCCAATGGCAAAACATTCACCCCCAGTCACAGATCTGGGTTTAATCCATCGTCATTTTGCTCACCACACCACCCCAGTTCAGACATGGCCATATGAAAATCAGTCTTGACCCCGTGCCTCATGGGAACAGTCCAGCCCGAACTGCCAAGCCATGTCTTCCCTGGACCGGAATCAAGCATCCTAGGACCAGTTTCTGGCTATCAGCCATCATCAGCCAGGATAGCTTGATTCCAGTGGCATGGTGAGCAGGGGACTCACATCTGAGCATACCCGTACCACTCGGAGTGACAAATGAGAAAACAACAATTGATGGACAGAATGTTGCACAATGGCAAAACATTCACCCCCTGTCACAGATCTGTGTTTAATCCATTTTTATTTTGCTCACCAAACCACCCCAGTTCAGACATGGCCGTATGCAAATCAGTCTTGACCCTATGCCTCATGGGAACAGTCCAGCCCGAACTGCCAAGCCATGTCTTGTCATGTCGAGACTGGTGTAGAGCAGAGTGTCATTGGGTGGCATGTTGTAGAGTAGAGTGGAGGAAAGTGTTGTACAGTGGAGTGTTATAGAGTGGAGTGTATGGATGCAAGAATGTATGCAATTGGATGTAAGAATGTAAGAATGTAAAGGTGAAATTGTGGCTGTCAGTGTGTGGATGGAAGGGTAAACAGATGAATGATAGTTGTCTGAGTGGAAGAGAAAGGGAAGCTCTTCTAGAGAGAGGTTGGTTCACTTGCTTTGTTTGCTTTTTGCCACCAAAGCTTCATTTCAAAGTGGCGGACACTTTAATTTTCTGGCTCCTCCCTTGCCTCAGACTCTTCATAAATCTGGTACCCGCTCTTTACAAGTACCCCTTTAAAGGCTCTCGGAGTACCTTATTGACCCTTAGCCTTCCCATAGAGACCCTAACTTAAACATAAAACGTCCTTAAATGTCCTGCTTTTTCCATCAAACAGCCTTACCCTTCGTATATACTCCAAGCACCTCTTATAGACCTCAAGTCCTCACTTTGAGCCTTGGGAGGCCACGAGTTCCTCTTGGGTGGCCACTAAAGCACATTTAGACACTTTCCTCTAACCATCAGACCCCTGCCAGAACATATGTGTTACCAACAAAGCTTTCTTCATTCGCCTTCAGGAACACATCAACGAGAACAATGTGCTAAATGACCAACAGCCTGGCTTAAAACTATTTTGCAAATGTAAAAACAACAATTGATGGACAGGATGTAGAACAATGTCATACATTCACCCCAGTACAGAGATCTGGGTCTGAACCAATCTTTATTTTGCTCACCATGCCATTCCAGTGTGAATCCAGCCATGTACACATCAGTCTTGACCCTGTGCCCCATGGGAACATTCCAGCCCGAACTGCCAAGCCAGGTCCTCCCTAGACTTGAAACAAGCATCCTAGGACCGGTTTCGGGCTTTCAGCCCTCATAAGCCAGGATAGCTTGAGTCCAGTGGCATGGAGAGCATGGGACTTGCGTCTGAGCATACCCATCCCACTCTAGGTGACAAATGCAAAAACAACAGTTGATGGACAGAATGCAGAACAATGTCATACATTCACCCAGTACAGAGATCTGGGCCTAAATCCATCGTTCTTTTGCCATTCCAGTTTGAATCCAGCCATATGCAAGTCAGTCTTGACCCTGTGCCCCATGGGAACAGTCCAGCCCGAACTGCCAAGCCAGGTCCTCCCTGGACTAGAAACAAGCAACCAATAACCGGTTTCGGGCTTTCAGCCCCCATCAGCCAGGATAGCTTGATTCCAGTGGCATGGAGAGCACAGGACTCACGTCTGAGCATACCCGTCCCACTTGGGTGACAAATGCAAAAACAACAGTCGATGGACAGAATGCAGAACTATGTCATACATTCACCCTAGTACAAAGATCTGGCTTTAATCATTTGTTTTGTTGCTCACCATGCCATTCTAGTTAAAACCAAGCCATATGCAAATCAGGCTTGACCCTTTGCCCCATGGGAACAGTCCAGCCGGTACTGCCAAGCCAGACCCTCCCTGGACTGGAAACAGAATCCTAGGACCGGTTTTGGGCTTTCAACCCTCATCAGCCAGGATAGCTTGATTCCAGTGGCATGGAGAGCACGGGACTCACGTCTGAGGATACCGTCCCACTTGGGGTGACAAATTCAAAAACAACAGTTAATGGACAGAATGCAGAACAATGTCATACATTCACCCTAGTACAGAGATCTGGGCCTAAATCCATAATTTTTTTATTCACCATGCCATTCCAGTTTGAACCAAGCCATATACCAATCACTCTTGACCCTGTGCCCCATGGGAACAGTCCAGCCCGAACTGCCAAGCCAGGTCATCCCTGGACTGGAAACAAGCATCCTGAGACCAGTTTCGGACTTTCAGCCCTCATCAGCCAGGACAGCTTGATTGCAGTGGCATGGAGAGCACAGGACTCACGTCTGAGCATACCCGTCCCACTTGGTATGCCCTACGCCACTGGAGTCAAGCTATCCTGGCTGATGACGGCTGATAGCCAGAAACCAGTCTCAGGATGCTTGATTCCAGTCCAGGGAAGACATAGCTTGGCAGTTCGGTCTGTGACTGTTCCCATGAGGCACAGGGTCAAGACTGATCTGAAATGGGGTGGCGTGGTGAGCAAAATAATGATCCAAAGCTTGAAGAAATTAAAATACATCACCCTATGGTCGAAGGCACAACACTGGTGGCCTCGCCACACGCACAACATCTTTAAGACTGGCTCCATCACCCACAAGATAATTCGTAGGTAACAAGGACCCCCTGAGTACTTGAATATAGTAATTCCTAGGTCAGGGATGAACAACACATAATATGTAACAACCTAGGCAATTCAATATTTAGAGCTTAATAGGAAAGTGACAAGGGAGAAAACATAACTAGACGAAAAATTAAAATGACTTTCAATTTATTCTCATACAAAGATAAAAAACAATGATTAAAAGTTGTTTCTCAAATGTAAATAATAACATAGGGAAATCAACATTACATAACATCACAGTAAAAATAAAAATTCCAGTTGCTTTATATAGAAAAGAACTTTATACAGAGAGTAAACAAAAGTAGTGGCAAAAATGTTTCTTTTGTTTTGTTTCTTTTGTTTACTCTCTGTATAAAGTTCTTTTCTATATAAAGCAAGTGGAATTTTTATTTTTACTGTGATGTTATGTAATGTTGATTTCCCTATGTGATTATTTACATTTGAGAAACAACTTTTAATCATTGTTTTTTATCTTTGTATGAGAATAAATTGAAAGTCATTTCAATTTTTCGTCTAGTTATGTTTTCTCCCTTGTCACTTTCCTATTAAGCTCTAGATATTGAATTGCCTAGGTTGTTACATATTATCCATCCCCCACAAGGCCATCAAAGGCATTCCTGGTCAAGCAATTAGCTACCTCATGAGAACAACACCATACCTGAACCAGGGACATAATTTGACAGGAGACGAAAATATGGATGAAAGAAAAAAACAGAAGGCATGTTTTTTCCATCTTCAAGACATGGAACAGCATATCCACCAACAACCAAACTGTTCAAACCCTTCTGCATTTCAGAAAGTAGTTTGACTCATTTCTTTAAGGAACTTACCACCGCACACATAGGATCTCACCAGTTACCTGCCTACCTTTAAACAGCCATGATTCATATATCTGAACTCTCAACAATAGTTTGGGGCTATAGAGGCACACATGCATTCATTCATGCAGATGAATTCCTGCCAGCCAGCCCACAACACACCCAGTTCTCAGGCAACGACACTAACTTTGCAGCCAGGCACTTCACTAACGTGCAACTCCTAGGATACCATTTTTCTTCAAGTAAAACCAGGAGCTTACTTTCTGCTCATGGGCCATGGCTTGCCTCTTGAAATGAAGTATAATGGTAATCAAGAGGTAGATCAAAGTAGATATTTATTATGTAGATGTTGGTTACAGGATCAATTCAAGATGGTACAAAGTTAATCCAAGCTAGTACATGGCCCCACCAGGAGCTGATCTTCATAGCTCACCCACTCATTCCAATTGTCACTCCTCCAGTCCCAGGCATACCAACATTCCACGCTGTCATCATGCACTCCAAGGTTCCATACACACACAAGTTATTTTAGGTGAGTGATTATGACAGATAGCATTTTAAACTTAACAGCTAAACCAGCATGGTGAGTTCCTTTGACATTTATCTGACTTCTTGTGCGATTAGGCCTGAAGCGCCTTCCCAACCTTTGGATTAGGTTTATTGAAGCCTTCCTGAAGTATTGAGAGAGCACTGCATCTTTGCAGTAGGGATCACAATTGACTGATATGTGTCTCAATGTAAATTATCCTGAATTGTATTTTGGGATTCTCGTCAAAGTTCAGTTCTCTTTTGCTTTATTGTTAGATCTGCTCTCTACAAATGCCCTTGCATATAAATATTCACCCATTTCAACGCCTCCTCCATCTTCCCCTCACATAAATTGTTGAATCCGGATCTTAAAATGCATGATGAACCAATAGTGTTAGATGACATAGCTAAGAGATTGGAAGCCACAAGTTGTAAAGGAAATTCAGTAGCCGTAGTGTAGATTATAAAACGAACGTGTATTAGATCTTAGTTACAAGTAGGTAAGAAGATTGCTAAACCCCAACAGGAGCAGCATTGTAGCTGCTTAGCCCATTTCTTCAACTGACACTCAGTATAATCCAAACTCTCTCAACATTCTACAGGACCTCACACACTGGCTGAGCAGCAGGATCCTGGAACGCTGGGGAGGATGCATTACGTTACACCACATTTCTCCCTTTATATATAGAATAATAATTACAATAGGAAATGTCATAGAACGTAAGATGGGAAATAAGAAAGCAGTCCTATGACATCGGATGCACTAAAACTCACAGCTCTTATAGATCACTATAATATAATCCTGCACTTAAAATCACAATTAAATAATGCTGTGCAGGACCCCGCAAAGCACACAACTTCTTGCACACCTGACGGGACCAAATCTCAGGTAAAACACTCCAGGGTACATGATCACATAACACACAACACATTTTGCATACCTGACAAGATCGAAGGTCTCAGATAAAACCCACCAGAATGCAGAACCCCACAACGCACACCACTTCTTGCACACCTGACGGGACTGAAGGTCTTATGTTAAAACACACCAGCGTACACAACCCCCCATGGCACACAACTTTTTGCACACCTGACGGGACTGCAAGTCTCAGGTAAAACACACTAGGGTACACGACCCCACAATGCATACCACCTCTCACACACCTGACGGGACTGAAGGTCTCAGGTGAAACATACCAGAGTACACGGCCCCACAATGCACACAACGTTATGCACACCTAACGGGACCAAAGGTTTCAGGTAAGACACACCAGGGTACACAACCCCACAACGCACACAATATTTTGCACACCTGACGGGACCGAAGGTCTAAAGTAAAACACACTGGGGTACACGACCCCATGCCAGAGTACACAACTGTACAATCATAACACCAGGGTATTCGAACATTACAACTCAACAGCATTCTGCATAACACATGCCACACACCTTACAAAACTGGGTTAAACTTTAGACGTCCTACAAGCATGGCATAATACACATAGGCAGGAAATTAATGATAGCATCAATAAATCAGCATGGCATAGATAACAACGAACTCGGGCAGCAAAATAAGCATGGCATAACACCCACACACCACCATACTGAGAATACCCCAAAAAAATATCGACATGCAGAAAATCAGACTTTCATCAAACAAACACATCTAGGCAAAAATTATGTATAGAATGAAGCAAAACAAGGCAGAAGAATGATTCTAAAATTAGATATATACATAGCATAGTATCTGCACCAAACTTATGATGTTAAGGATAAAAGTAATCAAAAACATTCAAAGTTCCCCCCCGGTGAGCGATCTCTCACCTGACATTCCTCTGAAATCCCTGCAAATGGAGATGCTACACCGCATTCCACAAAAGCCAATTTGAAGACAATAATCCTTCAACCCCGCAATCCGGCAATGGTGGATGCACTGGTCGCAGCCCAAGGCAGAGTCGTTCGATTTTCTCCTTCACCACACACGTGTGTCTCTGTGTATCAGCTGGCCCAAACACTATGGGCCCCATTAGGATGGCAGGTGGATTGCCCCCACCAGGCCGGCGGTAGTCACCGCCGGCCCGGCGGAGGCAATCCGCCCGCCATCCCTGTACAAAAGACCCCCCACCATAATATTATGGCTGGGGGGCCGCGGCGGACGGAAAGACCGTCGGCCGCTTTTCCGCCTGATCAACATGTCGACCAGGCAGAAAAAGGTTCTATATGGTGGCGGTGTCTAATAGGCACCGCCAGCCATATTAGAATGTGTCAAAGCAGATGGCCCGCCATGGAAAGGCATGTGGAGTCTACTTGGGGGGCCCGTTGCGGGCCCCTAGGGATTCCAGGGGGGTGGGGGGTGCACATGGTACTATGGTACCCCCTGCAGTTCCATGCACAACATGGCAGGCACCCTGGCATTGTGGCGGGCGGTGCTGAGTGCACCACCCACCACAATGTTAGGGCGCCCGCCACAATGTTAGGGATGCAAGATGCACCCGCCACTGTGGCGGGCGCATCCTAATGGCACATACGGGACCCCCGCCCTTACGATGGGCGGTCCCTCTGTACAACGGGATGGCGGACGGACAAAGTCTGCCCGCCATCCTAATGTGCCGCTATGTTGCTAGGTTACTACATCACAGCTCAGGAAACCTTTCTCAGCATTTGGCCACCAATTGGCAATCCGAAACATACCTCCACTATCATCGGATGCCGCTCATCACCAGCCATGGCCCGTGCAGGTAAGAGCAGTGGAGGGGTGGGGCGGCATGGGGGGGGATTTTCGACAGACAACAACGAGGGAATATTTATTATTTATTTAAATTTCCCTCGTTATCGTCCATCAAAATCCCCCCCCCCACCCGTCCCCACTGCCTCACTGATCTTACCTGCATGAGCTACGGCTGCTTATCACACCTCCTCTAGTGCGCCTACGCCCAATATGGCAGCACACAAATGATGGTAGCACGTCACAGCTTGTCACGACTGCAGCAGCATGAATAAACTTCTACGTCAGCACACTCTCCACAAGAGATTGCCACCTTTCAATCTCTGCAAGGGTTCTCCCTGTAACGTTCCTTATCACAAACGGATGCTGCTGTGGTATGGACGAGACTTTGTAGATGAAAAGAATGAATTTTATTTGTAGAAATATTGCACCCACGACCAGATGCCTCCGCTGCACACCAGGATTACAACAACTGACCAACGTTGTCAGAACCCTGGAATGCGCCATGCAGCGTCTGATCATGGAATCATGTTTAAATGTACATAGGTGAAAGAGCGAGACATCCTCGAGCCTGAGTGCAGGCACGAGGAAACAATGTGCTCACGGTGGCTACACATTACAACTGGGTACAACACCACACCTGCCACTTCATTCCCAAGCCCCCTGATGGTTGCAGTTATGAGCTAACACTGATTTCTAAACCATGACATGAAAGGAGTTCCGCTGTTGACAACTGGTGATTAATGCATTAAATGGCTCTCATCTACGTCATGCCGCCACACTCTACCTGAGCCTCTCCATCATGCAAGCTGCACGTGTTCAGAGTTTAACACACTGTCCAAATGGCATCAGGGTCTGAACTCGGGTGTACATGCAACTACTAATTGTTACTACTGGGTCCCAGTAATAGCAAATGTTGTCTGGAGAACTTTCCACCTTGAAGGTGCATATCCCCAGTGTTCTAACAGGAGATTGTCCCATGATACACCCAAAGGTGTCTCCTGCACAACCGATAGGTGTTTTGTCTGGCAACAAATGCTTTCTGCTTTCGTAGTGGCAGGGTGGCTTAGTAGGTTAAACACTCAGGGCCCTATTTATGGGAAGTGTTGCATCGCTGCGACAAAGCAGCAATGCAACACTTCTCAGTGCGCACTCCTTGTGACACCATGGATGCGCCGTATCTACAGTACGGCGCATCATGTTGCAAGGAGTTACAGATACGTCAGTATTACTGACGTATCTGTAGATGCAAAAGTGATGCATTGCTGGGGTGTGTCTGAAAACAGACGCAACTCCAGCAATGTGTTCTTTCACATGGGACATCCATCACCCTTAAGCCTACCATGAGGCAGGCGTAGGTTTTTGCCGCAATGGCGTCCTAGAAATGGCGCACTGAAATCTTATAGATTTCAATGCAACACTGCTATGAGGCCTTGATGCGGGGGAACACCCACCCTGCATACATTACACCTGACGCAGGTATAATGTGGCGCAGGGGTTTATGAAGTGACGCATCTGCCTCGATGTGTCACATCGAAAATAAGGAGCAACGTGGCGCAATATTTACGCTGCTGCTGCGACACAAAAAGTGATACAACGATTGCGTAAATGTGAACCTCACTGCTCACATACAAGTGATGTACAGGCACGAGTTTGAGTCCCTGCAAGGCCAAATCAGCATTCCAACTTACTGAAGGCAGCAGACTGAGCAACAGTAAATTGGGCAATAGTAACACCTGTTATTTATGGAGTTTAGAAAAAACTGCAGTAGTGCAGTATGAAGCATTATAGCAGAAAAGAAAGTTGTATTTTTGGTATTATTATGTTTTTGTTGTTTATTTTTATTTTCTCTTTACAAAGTGTCTTGTTAATCTGTGTAGTGTAAATAGGAAATGACACACACTCTAGCAGTACTTATCCGGGACAAAGCGAAGGCTCAACGTGTCCATATAGGTTGTTACCTTGTCTCCCATGTTGCTGCGGAAAATGAAATGCTTCTCTGTGCTCCTGTGTGGACAGAAAATGCTCCTGTGTGCTCCTGTGTGGAAATGAAATGCTCCTGTGTGGAAAGGAGATGCTCCTGTGCGCTCAGTCAGTTTCTATAGTAGAAATGCTGAGTTTGGCTTGTTTTTGTAAACTATGCTTGTGGGAGGAATTCCACTACATACTACTAGTCCATCAAGAACCTACACAGGCCGGCTCCAGCGCTTAATAAGTGCCAGGTAGAGATGGCATTGAAGCAGGTTTCAGAGATGCTTTTGGCATCCAAAATTGGACTCCTAATAAAGAGGGTGTATTTAGATGCCAGTTTTTAATGTTACACAGCAGAGCGAAGAGTCGAATTTTCTGCATAGTGTATTTTGAAAGGTGAGTTAAACCTGTAAAGCTGGTTTCATACTTCTATGTCTAAATGAACAATGCTTTAGCACAGCTCTGGCCACAGGCATTCTTCTCCCACAGTTTCATACAAAAGCTTTATGAGCATCAATCAACGCTGTCCCCTACAGTGGCATAACGAAATGAAGCTTGAAGGCCCCCCCTGCAATGTACATAGAGGGGGGGGGGGGGGGTGGGCCACGCTCCAGACCCAGTCAGGAACTCTCAGGCCAGGGGCCCTTGCACAGTGCTGGAGGGGGCCCCTGGAGCTTGGGGCCCCATGCACCATGGGGCTATTGTTACTCCACTGTTCCCATACCTAGCTAAGAAATGCCACTTGTTCTCTCACAAGGGTGACAGGCACAACAACATGCATAATCACCCCTCTCTCTGCTTCATTCCAACCCCGGCATATGCGCAGCTACTCGAGCGCAGCGATACAGGAAGCGCATTCCACTACTCATCAGAGACAGGGAGCAAACTCCTAACTCACTCCCCCCACCAAACACAACAATAAAAAAAAGATAAACCTCATGCGTTCTATCCCAGTGGTTCTTATCCTGTGGTCCAAGGAACCCAGATGTCCTCAAGGCCTACTCTGGGGGGCTGCGGCTGTGTCACAGAATTAAATCGTAAAATGAGAACATTAAAATTAATAAAGAATATACAAATAAAGAAGCAAAAATTAAATGTTTAAACTTTTTCTATTTTTGATTGTGAAATAAACAGCATATTTCAATATTTGAGCATTTGTTTGGTGTACACTTGTTTCTATATTTTTGTGTAATTATTGTGAGCTTCAAATCATAGAAACTGCTGAGGCCGGGGGGGGCCACAGATACCAATAATGACTCAATGGGGGTCCCCGGATTCCTGTAATGATTCCATCGGGGTCCACAGAAGTCAACGCTTTACTACACTATTCCATGCAGCTCGTTCGGCCGCCATACTGCCATACCACCATACCGCAGCAACGCTCAGCGTGGTGAGGTGGATTTGAGGTAGCGAAGGAGTGAAAGAAGTGAAAGCAGCGCAGGTGAGACACCCGCCTCCACCGGGGAAGAATACCCACGGCCGCTGCCGCCCTGACTTCACCCCAATTTTCATGGCAAACATTATAAGGCCACTGATACTGACAACAGTGGACTGAGAGTCAGGAGTCTGCCGATACTCTGCTGCGAGTCTGCAGAGCTGACGGAGCTGACCAGGGGCTTGGAGGTTTTTAGTTCGAGTTTACTCGAACCTATTACTGCTGAACCAAAGTCTCTCAAACCAACCAGCCGGATTTCCGACAATGCGTGTTGATTGTTCATCCGTGACTTCTCGAGCGCACGCTTGGCCCGTTCCCTCCCACTCGCTGGCATCCCGCCCTCCCCCCACCAGGCTCACACTTCTCCAGCGGCCGAAAGCTTCACTTCAAAGGGATCCACTCTCGCGTCCCCTGCTTCACACTTCACACCTCTTTGTTGTATATACTTGTCTGCTAATCAACAACATTTGCACTCTGAGGCTGGAATAGCAACTACATTCACCTGCATTTTGTTCGTGTTTTTTAACTGAACATTATCTAAATCCCTATTGCAGCCCCAGAGATTTGCACCGCTAGAACTAAGTATTTAACAGCCCCCTCTTCATGTCATGTCATACACGTACAAGGACAGTTACAGGTGTGAAACCATTGCTCCTCTTTACTCACATCCTCATTTACGCCTCGTAAATTGCAGCCACGATCATCTGTCGGTGGTAGACAGTGCCTACCTTGTTCTTTCCACTCTCCTCGCTCTCTGCTTCTTGTCCCCACATTTTGATCTTCTCTGCCTAAGTTATGCTTCCCTCCACCCCCCTTTTCCTTCAGAGAATGAGTCTCTTCCATGGACCCCCACAGAGACTGAATCTCGCCCAAAAAGCACCTCTTCAAAAAATAAGATACAGTGAAACCACATTTTGGGTCATGTGAAGAATGGAAGGCCTCTGTCGCATTACTGTCACCTCATGTGCTAGATTTATGAAAGTCTTAAATCCACCAAGAAGGTTGTTTATTGCACTCTGCTGCAGTAAGTGTTGAGTCATGGGGCATACAAAGAGACGGCTGATAGCTCCCAACAAGCCCACTTAACTTGTGGGCAACATAACGAGCACAGCTCACCACACACACTGCGTGCCTCAATCACTGGCGTTTGACTCAACAGTGAAAATGCATTCTGGGCTTTAGATGAATACCTGTTGTGTACAATATCATTATTTGCAGGGTGTTTTGCATCAGCCCATTGCTTACAGTTTATTGGGGTTCTAGTCACTCACACACTGCCCCCTCACACACACACTGCCCCCTCACACACACTGCCCCCTCACACACACTGCCCCCTCACACACACTGCCCACTCACACACTGCCCCCTCACACACACTGCCCCCCACACACATTTTCCCTTCTCACACACTGCCCCCTCACACAAACTGACCACTCACACACACTGCCCCCTCACACACACTGCCCCGTCACACACACTGCCCCCTCACACACTGTCCACTCACACACTGCCCCCTCACACACAACCCCCCCACACACAACCCTCACGCACACACAACCCCACACACACACATACCCACACGCACACAACCCCACCCACACCCCACCCACCCACACACAACCCCCAACACACCCACAACCCCCCCACACACACACACAACCACACACCAGAATAGCAAACCTAGCATAGCAAAACAAAACATAGCATAACATAACATAGCATAACATAACATAGCATAACAAAACATAGTATAGCATAACAAAACACAAAAAACAGCATAACAAAACACAACAAAACATAGCATAGCACAACAAAACATAGCATAGCATAACAAAGCATAGAATAGCATAACAAAACACAACAAAACATAGCATAGCATCACAAAACATAGCATACCAGAACATGGCATTAGAAAGCATTGCATAACAAAACATAGCATAGCAAAACAAAGCATAGCATAATAAAACAAAGCATAGTATAACAAAACATAGCATAGCAAAGCACAGCAAAACATAGCATAACAAAACACAGCATACCATAACAAAACAAAGCATAGTATAACAAAACATAGCATAGCATAACAACACACAGCATAGCATAGCATAGCATAACAAAAACAAAGCATAGGATAGCAAAACAAAACATAGCATAGAATACAGCATCACACAGCACCACCACAGCATCACCCAGGAGCCCCACAACTTCACTATGCGCTACCACAGCAGGACTAGAACGCCACAGCATCACTCGCTCGCCTCCACAACATCACTCAGCGCCACCCCAGCATCAATCTGTACAACCATTCAACAACAACTGGTTCATATATGTTCTCTCAATGTTTCAAGCTTTATTACAAATGTCACAAAAAGATGTTAAAATTTCACTTCTGTTCTTGGATTTTCGTCACAATAAAATACACTGAACATAATCTTCACAAATGTTATTTACAAAAGTTTAAGCTATTGCCATTATAAATTACAATCACTTTTATTTAAGTATGAATTATTTTTAAAAAATTAAGTCATTGTTATTTGTAACATCAATACATGTAAGTCACGTAAATACAACACATATTGCATTACAAATGCTATAGGCGTCACATTTGCAAAAGTTATAACTATTGGCATTGTAAATGACAAAGCTATTAATTTCGCTATTTTCAAAACCAACACATAAATAAAACATGTCATTTACAATACCAATAGCTCAAACTTTCCTAATGCGAGACCTATTGTATTGCAAATGCTTGTTTTGGAGAAGTCCAGTTTGTTCATCTCAGCCCACTCCAGCAGATCCATCCCACCAGCAAGAAGGAGGGGAGCAAGAGGAGTAAGGTAGGCCAGCAAGCGCGGCCGTCTTTAGCAGGCAGCCGGTAAGTGAGTGCCCTTGGGGACCGCATAGGTGACCCGACTAGGTCGGGGGCAGCTTGCGGTTCCGCTTAGCGAGCCTGCTTGGCCATTTTCAATCTCAAGCTCACAGCGCCCATAATCACTGTCTAAACAACTTGCTTGATAAACATCGAACTTTGAAACGTTGAACCCACCTTGGACCCACTTGCCTGATGACAGCTCCATCAGCGGAGGCTGCATAGAAATAAAAGCGTGAATCCCCCTGGAGGCTACAGAGAGTAGTACAGATCTGTCTGGTGGTTCTAGAGGGTCAACCCGAGCAGGCAAGGAGCTGGTGCAAAGGGCGGGGAATATCTAGCAGCTGAGATTGTTCATTAGCATAAGCACCATATTCTGCTGAAAACTGCCAAAGGCTGCCAGCAATAACTAATTTTAACATACAACATACAATATACCATAAACAATACACAATCAACAAAAGATAATAAAACCACTAAACAAGAGAGTCACGCATGGACTGTTGCTGGAGGTTGTTGTTCCAGCTCAGGTACAATCTATGGATCATCCGGGGACTTCCGGTGACATTCAGATCAAAAGAGCAAAGGAGCAAAAGTGAAACGAAAAAGTAAGGGCACATTTAGTACCCAGCACAGGAAAAAGCAACGGCAAATAAGTGGGAAAAGGCACATAAAAGACGTTAGAATGCCCTCAGGAAAAATAGAGCTGCCCAGGTCCAGGCCCAGGACCAGGCCCAGGACCTAGACCAGGGTCACGGACAATCACAAGGGAAACAGAGACATCTAAAGAGGTTAAGGAAAGACTCTCCCAGACCAGAGCAATAACAGGATTCAGTTACAGCCCTTCATGCCATAAACAAGAAGAAATCTCCCAGCAAAGTTTCTGTCACGAAAAAAGCAAGGTTGGTTCATAGCAAAAGGAAAGAGGGGTATAAGATAACAGACTTCCTAACTGCTAAAGGGTCAACAAAAAAGGGAAGTTCAAACAGCGTGGCACCACAGTCGGAAAATGAGTACAATGGTGCTCTTTTAACAAAACAGCAGCCTGATCAGGAAGACAGAACAGAAGGCGCACTTTTAATAAAGCAGCAGCCAGACCAGGAAAACGAAACAGATCTACAACCAGCAAGTGACGTAGTACTTAAAAAGGAAGGTCAAAGCCAAGCAGGATCCGCGGATGTCTCAATTCAGAAGTGCACAGTCAGTAAGCATATAGTAATAAACTCAGCAAGGAAAATAACAACAGAAGCAGTAATATACAATCAAATCCTCAGTGAAACGCTCTTTTCCTTCGATCTTAGTAACTGGGATGAGCAGGGGCAGAGAGTTAGTCAATTCCAGCAAAAGGAGGCTTCAAATTCATCTGCCCCAGGAAAAGTGCTTGACCACCCACTGTCGGAATTGTCAGAAACAACCTTTCCTTCATACAAAAGGAGGACACAAAAGTGTAATAAACAACGGACCTCATCAGTTATAGGAGAAGTTGTGTCAACTCCGTCACTCCAAGTAGAAGGGACCGATGTGTGCAAGCTTGAAAGCCCCTTAGCATCAGATAACGGGACACCAGCTAGCTCGCATTCATTAATAACGAAAAAGTTAAGGGTCTTTGATATCTCGCAACAAGCAGGGGACCAACACCTAGAATCAAGCAATCATCTCTCCTCAATTAGATATACTCACTCAACAAATGTGGTAGATCAAGCCCCACCCAGCACCTGGGGAGTCCTATTGTCAACACTGGAGTCAATCTCAACAGCAATTTCTCATCAAGCGGACAAACACGATCTCCAAGTGGATCTACTAAATATAATGGCAACATACATAGTAGGTATCGATAAGAAGCTACAGCCACTCAATGACCTGATCATGAGAGCTCAACAGCATAACTACACGCAGCAAGTCAACTGCAAGTGCACAACGACATGTGGAAATTCACAAATATTAACAACTATCCTGACGAATATACTGACCGAGGTGAGAACGCAAGCTACCAGGTCATCTAATAGAGAAAAAGACTGGACAGTGGAGGATTCGCCCTGGAAAATAATAGGTTTATCACAAAAAGATACAAACAACACACAAACAACCCAAGCATCCCCTTTGGAACTAACTGACTCAATTGAAACAAGTGAAAGCAATCTCAAGGGAAAAGACATCAATCCCAACATGGACAGAATCAAGGATAACAAAAAAAACCAGAAACAGCCGAGGTCGAGCCCGTGCTTTCAAAAAAAGAAAAAAATCACAGAATAAAGGGAAAGTAGTCCAAGAAAACAAAATATGGCAATTATTCGCGCAACATAAGAATGTCAGGTCACCAACATTAAAAAACGAAATAAAAGCAGAATCCGAATCTATAATCTCACAAGTCAGTACCAAAGGAACCGTTCACACATTAAATTAGATACTAACCAGCTTACTTTCCAAAAGTGATACCGAAAATGGATTGAAGTCAGCTGCAGTAGAACAAAAGATATTACCCAATAGGCAAATCCTCACGACTCAAAATTGTCTGGAACCCTCCTACATTCGAAAGGAGGGTAATGTTAAATCAGAGGGTTATGTCCGAAGGAGATCAGGGAATCAGGTAATTACTACAGAGGAGATGAGACCAAGCTTTCCCCCTAGATTGGAAGGGTAGGATACACTCTGATGCAGGAGCAGCGCACAAACACGATAAGGTACAATGAATCAAACAAAATAGTGTTACTCCCAAATTACATCTCAAGAGGTATTTTCAACACATCAAATAGAGACACAATTATAAAACTGGTAAAGGAAGTACAGGAAATATTCTATATCAATTCTTCCAATTTGTTATCAATTGAATTCAAACCGCATCCATTTATGAATAAGAGAGAGGTAACAGTAAGCGACCCTCGACCCTGTTCACAGGCCAGGTCGCTCCCCCACCGCGTCAGCATCTCCCTTGCTGCCTCTGTGACTCCAGCTTTTTTCCCACCGTTCCTGAGCTTTCCCGCTCCCGCCGCTGCCTCCCCTGCGGCCCCGGCCCCGTGCCTGATTCGCCACCCGCTCCCCCTCCCAGCTGCTCCTCCCTCCCTCGCACCCTTCTTAATGGAGGCCGCTGCGCACTAAGGGAGCGACCCTCGACCTTGTTCACAGGCCAGGTCGCTCCCCCACTGCTTAAGCATCCCCCTTGCTGCCTCTGTGACACCAGCTTTTTTCCCGCCGTTCCTGAGCTTTCCCGCTCCCACCGCTGCCTCCCCTGCGACCCGGCTCCTGCGCCTAATTCCCCACCCGCTCCCCCTCCCACCCGCTGCCCCCTCCCTCGCACCCTTCTTAATGGAGGCCGCTGCACACTAAGGGAGCGACCCTCAACCCTGTTCACAGGCCAGGTTGCTCCCCCATCGCATCAGCATCCCCCTTGCTGCCTCTGTGACTCCAGCTTTTTTCCAACCGTTCCTGAGCTTTCCCGCTCCCGCCGCTGCCTCCCCTGCGGCCCGGCACCGCGCCTGATTCGCCACCCGCTCCCCCTCCCAGCTGCTCCTCCCTCCCTTGCACCCTTCTTAATGCTGGGGCACCTAAGGCAAGCCCGTCTGCGCCCGTCAACGCCTGGACAGCGCCCAGTGCCAGTACCCCTGGACCCCACGCTCGCCACGATGCCAGATATGACGCCGACTCCCTCCACGCACTCAACGCCGGCCGACACAACACCTTTTTTCAGGCCGCCCTGAAACGGACCCACGGACCCACGGACCCTTCTCCTGCCGCATCTGCAGCTTCACGACAGACCCACCAAACCTCCTAGAACTAGACCCAACCACCTCCGCTGCATTCTGCTCAACACCCGCTCCGCATGCAAACACGCCATCGAGCTCTGGGACCTGCTCGGCACCTTCACCCCAGACGTGGCCTTCCTCACCGAGACCTGGTGGAATGACTCCTCGACACCCGACATCACCATTGCCATCCCGGACGGCTACAAGATCACCTGCAGGGACCGTGCCAATGGAGTCGGAGGAGGAATAGTTTAGGAAGAATGGGGCCCCTGCCTAATAGGATGAACCCTGGCAAGGAAACAGCATATGGGGGTAAAAGGAGAGCAAGTGTGCACCGGGTTATGTGCCTGGTTGAAAAAGGGAGAGAAAACTAACCAACTAATGACTAGAAACACTCTAGTATTAATTTATTATGATATTTTATTTTTATAACATCTTTTTTTCATGGCAATTATTTTTCTTGATTCATTATAAATACAATTTACTATATATAAAAAGGACAATACATGTGCAAACGGTGAAATAATAAACAATTGAATCAGTTATTATAAAAAAATACAGAAGTGCATTCCTTTTTCAACGCGTTTCGGAGTAAGCCTTCTTCAGGAAGTCTGTATTCATGCACCAATATCTTAAATGGCGGATGAAGCACGAACGATTGCTTGCAATCTGAAGTATAATCTGGGAATCAGTCCACCAACTGGTTTATAGATGCTGGGTAAGTATTCTGGCGATGGTCTGTAGATTCGCAGTCGATAAATTCTCCTAGGTTCGCCGATTACATTAATAAATAACGTGGTATTCACTCCACTCGAAATGACTGTATAGGAGTGTATGGTTTCACCAATCAGAGGGCGCCGGTCGGAACCTGCGGATGGTCGAACGGGCGACGGACGGAATTCCAGGAATATCGATGGAGTCCCCTTGGAACCATGATGGTTTACATCTCTCCCTTATAAAACCGGCGCCCTCTGATTGGTGAAACCATACACTCCTATACAGTCATTTCGAGTGGAGTGAATAACGCGTTGAAAAAGGAATGCACTTCTGTATTTTTTTATAATAACTGATTCAATTGTTTATTATTTCACCGTTTGCACATGTATTGTCCTTTTTATATATAGTAAATTGTATTTATAATGAATCAAGAAAAATAATTGCCATGAAAAAAAGATGTTATAAAAATAAAATATTAACGTCGGAGGAGGAATAGCCATCGTCTACAAGTCCACCCTCAAGGTCACCACCCACGCAGACGACACCCTCAACACCGCCAAACACCTGCACTTCCGGATCCACACCAACCACAACACCACCCTCAGAGGAACACTCGTCTACAGACCCCCCGGACCCTGGGCTCAGTTCAGCGACTCCATCGCCGACCTCGCCAGCACCCACGCACTCGCCTCGACGGACTACATCCTCCTCGGGGACCTGAACTTCTAAATCGAGAACAACAACGACGCCAACTCCACCACTCTGATCGAAAACCTCGCCAACCTCGGCCTCAGACAACTCGTCACCACACCCACCCACACCGCAGGCCACACACTGGACGCCGTCTTCTCCACAAGCACCCACGTCGCATTCGACCACACCTCCGAACCCCACTGGACCGACCACCGCTGCATCCACTTCACCTTCAAAAAAGCAACCACGCACCATCACACCCAACAGCCACCGCACCGCTGCTGGAACAAAGTCACCGAAGACCAGCTGACCACCACCCTCGCCCAGAACCCACCCATCGACCCCACCTGCCCTGACACCGCAGCCCGCAACCTCAGACAGTGGATCGACGACTGCGCCAACACCCTCGCCCCACTCAAGAGACCATCCAACAGCCACGCCAGCAGGAGAGCCACCTGGTTCACCGACGAGCTCCTGACCTCCAAACGCACCTGCCGTAAGCTGAAGAAGAAATGGCTCCACAAACGAACGCCAGAAAACCACACAGCCCACAAGGACGCCACCCGCAGACATCACCACCTCATCAGACTAGCCAAGAGATCCTCCTTCAAAGACCGCCTGGACAACAACCCACACAACAGCAAAGAGCTCTTCCGCATCGTGAGAGAACTCTCCAATCTTCTTCCACCGCAAGATCGCTGACATCCACGACAGCTTCAACTCCACGACCGCACCAACGATGCACGACTCCACCACCCCCACGATCACCAACAGCGCCAACCACCTGACCTCCTGGACTTACACCAACGACGACGAGACATGCAAGATCATGAACTCCATCCACTCAGGATCTCTTTCAGACCCATGCCCACACAACATATTCAACAAAGCAGACGCAGCCATCGCACCCCAACTACGGAAGGTCAGCAACATCTCCTTCGAAAAAGCGACATTCCCGGAAAGCTGGAAGCACGCCGAAATCAACGCCCTCCTCAAAAAGCCCATAGCGGACCCCAAGGACCTCAAGAACATCCGACCCATCTCCCTGCTCCCGTTCCCGGCAAAGGTCATCGAGAAAATCGTCAACATTCAACTGACCCGCCACCTCGAAGACAGCAACATCCTGGACCCGTCCCAATCCGGATTCAGACGAAACCACAGCACCAAGACAGCCCTCATCGCTGCCACAGACGACATCAGACGCCAGATGGACAACGGCGAAACATCAGCCCTCATCCTCCTGTACCTGTCAGCCGCATTCGGCACGTTCTGCCACCGCACCCTAAAGACATGCCTCCGAGAAGCCGGAATCCAAGAGAAGGCCCTTGACTGGACCACGTCCTTCCTCTCCGGCAGAACCCAGAGTGTCCGCCTCCCGCCTTTCCGGTCAGAAGCCACCGACATCATCTGCGGCGTCCCCCAGGGCTCATCCCTCAGCCCGACACTGTTCAACATCTACATGGCCCCCCTCGCACAAGTGGCCCGCCACCACAACCTCAACATCATCTCCTACGCCGATGACACCCAGCTCATTCTCTCCCATACCAAGGACCCCCACACCGCCAAAACCAACATTCATGAGGGCATGAAGGCCATCGCCGACTGAAACTGAACTCAGACAAAACGGAGGTCCTCATCCTCGGACCTACCCCCTTAGCCTGGACGACTACTGGTGGCCGACCGCTCTAGGGACAGCACCGACACCAACCGACCACGCACGCAACCTAGGATTCATCCTCGACTCCTCCCTCTCCATGTCCAAACAAGTCAACGCCGCCTCCTCCTCCTGCTACAACGCCCTACGCTTGCGCCGCCGGATCTTCAAATGGATCCAGACTGAAACAAGAAGAACAGTGACACAGGCCCTCTTCAGCAGCAGACTGGACTACAGCAACGCACTCTACTCAGGAATCTCAGCCAAACACCAACGGTGACTACAACGCATCCAAAACGCCTCCGCCCGACTGATCGTCAAGGCCCCCCGCCGCAGCCACATCACCCCCCTCCTGAGAGACCTGCACTGGCTCCCAATCGACAAGAGGATCACCTTCAAGCTCCTCGCCCACGCACACAAAGCACTCCACAGCGCCGGACCAGCCTACTGGAACAGCAGACTCAGCTTCTACACCCCCACCCGCCAGCTCCGCTCCACCTACCTCACCCTCGCAGATGCCCCCCGCATCCAACGTACGACCGCCGGTGGCAGATCCTTCTCTTACCTTGCCGCCAAAACCTGAACAACCCACCTACGTCAGACCCAAGACCTACTCGCCTTCAGAAGACCCCTCATGACCTGGCTCTTCGAGCAGTAGCGGCAACCCCCCCCCCCCCGCCGATCCACCCCACCACGACCGTCACGGGTATGTAGCATGCTTTACAAGTACCCTGATTGATTGATTGATTGAGTAACAACTTGGTCTTCACTGGAAATTGTAGATCATATAATGATTCATCAGCAACACTTTAAGGCTTGGGGCATTGAATTACAAAGGATTGAGGCCCCACGTTACCCTGGTCCGCTTCTGCCAAAAAAGGAAAGAGAGGGATCCCTACTGAGAGGTGCCATCGGTGCTGCAATAAATCAGAGCGCTTTTGAGAACTTAATAATCACAAGGCCTCTGACAATCGCCCCACTTGGAGAGAGCATAGAGGAATTTAACAGGACTAAATTGGTGACTAAAGAAAATAGAACTGGGATTTCGATACAGCACGACAACTCGCACTCCTAACAAGCCAAAAGCTCACAAGAAATTCAAAAATGTTCTAACATTTCCTCTTGGAACACTCATGGACTAGAAAATCTCATAGGAATCCCTGGTGTCTTGGAATTCTTGCTTATGATATCATCTTAGCCCAAGAAGCTTAAAGCACAACATCCAACCATATTACAGGCTTTACTGGTCATCACGAACCAGCAATAAAATCAGGAAAATTTGGTCACCCAAAGGGCAGTTTGTCCTCGTATTTTTCAACCAAAATAGCACAAAACCTCATATACAGTTTTAATGTATAAAAAATAAATTAAGCTTTCCATCATACGGTGACCTATTAACAGTCATGCAAGCACTGTTAATGCCAACAGTAACCTATGGCACAGAAATAATGAAAGGACGTGAAATTCCTGCCTTAAACAAAATACCAACAAAAGTCTATAAAACAGTTTTCCATATCTAACAAAGTGCATCGCCAGCTCAGGTGCGGCTGGAGTTTGGCCTGCTAAATCAGGTGTTTCGGAGCAAAGGCGCCTTCATTAAACTGCTGGAGGTTGCACGCTTCTGAAAGCGGGACCATAGACCAACTATGCTGGAAAGAAATAGACAGACAAAACGAAAAGAAAATGCAAGGATCCTGGGGTAGTTATTTACACCAGATGATAGAGGACCCGTCTGCCCAAGATATTTGGAACCTCAACAAAGGGAGGAATGCATTCAATAACCAAATCTACTCTACAATAAAACTTCTGTCTCACTCAACGGATGAGAACACCTTACTTCAAAGACGGCATGCCTGGACAGTGATCACCTCATATGAGATAAGGAAGCCTCAGGAATATTTATCAGCTTATTTCTCACTTACCCTAAAACATCAATTTATGAGACTGTGTCTTGGCATGTGGGAAACAAAAGAAAAGACCTAATGCCCCCATGAAAGGATCAAAGGGAAAACCGAGACTGTAGATTATGTGGATACAAATATGAATCTATTCAACATATTTTTTGTGTGTGTCAAGAGTTTTTTAAAGAAAGGAAGTCACTACTAAAAGCACTACTGAACAGTATGAATATAAGAACGTGTAGAGAAGCAGTAATCACCTGGCTCAGCGGGTCCTCAATCCCCTTATTATGCAGGGGTGTAAAACTTTTAAATTTGTATTTAACGGAAATTAGTTGAAACCAAAAATTATAGGAAAACCACACACATTTCTGAAAAGTAAAATGCTGTTATATATATATGGGCTGTTACAAAGACATGGATTTCCCAAATCTCTATTTTAAATTAAATTTAAATACATTGTTGAACAGAAGTAGTTTGTAGATAACTGGACAAAAACGTCACTAATAATGTTATCAGTTTATACAAGTATGCAGTAGTACTATTTTAAAAATGTCATTTTGGTGTAATGGTTTTTGTTTTTTAAAGATGGATCACTTAAATAAAATTGAAATATATGCACTTTTAAATGCAGCAATTGATGTCAGGATGAGAGCAGCACTAATCACAGCAAAACTCTTCTAGTATGGGCCTCACTAGAATTCAACATTATTCCCACTAAAGAACACCTTGCAGCAGTGGTTCTTAACCTGTGGCCTGGAGACCTCTGGGGTTCGGCACAGTCTACTCAGAGGGCCCACAACTGCTGATAACATTAAATAAAATTAACAGAATGATAAAGTGTATCCAAATAAAGACAAAACGTACAATTGAAAATGTCTTTCTGTAAATGTGAAATAAGTTGAAATTGGAGGCTAAAAATGTATTTAATACCTTATGATTGATTAATGGGAGCAGTGCATCAAATAGAATATTGTATGGATAATGATTGGCCTTTATTGAGTTTAGAAAAACTCAAACCTTCCCATTATTTATTTTTATTTTTGTTTGTGAATTAAATTATAATTTGTATTTTTATTAATGTATGCTTTTTTCTGTATTTTTTCGAATTGTTTGGTAGTTTAAATGATCGAAAGCGCTTAGGCCGGGGTCTCCGGCTTCCAGTAATTACTCTGTGTGGGACCCCTGATTCCAGTGGGTGTCCTGGATTTCCAGTAATTATTAAGTGGGAGGTGTACGCAAGACAAAAGGTTATAACCGCTGCCTTATAGCGTAGCATTCTACCGGACAGCTAATGCTGTTTGCTGGTGGTCGGGGTATATATAGCGTTAAAGATTGACTTCAATACAGTTTTTTCAAGTTTCATTATTGGAAGAACACGGTCCAGGAAGAAATATAGAGAGTTATGTAATGAAACTATCTTTGATCACAAGAGGGCACTGTTGTACTTGTTTTCACACAGAAATACGACCTCATGCGAAAATATTTAGTTTGAGTTTAAAAAGTTTTCAGGCTCAGATTTGTGTAACACAAGTTAAACAAACATTAGCAAAAATTGGTATTGTCTGACCAATTGACATTGCCAGTGGTTGCTAGCCTCGCTAAATATCTATATCTATTTGACAGAAAAAACTATTTTTATTGATATTTGGCGATTCGAATAAATACCAAATAATAAGAAATTATGCAGGCTGGATGGATATAGTACCTCATCATAGATGCGTTTCACAGTGGTACCTGAGAGTCGTGGCAATGGCCCTGCCTGGTGGAATATGGATCATCTTTAACTTGGCTGCATTACTCTCGGTCCCCTTGGAATTCCAACTATTTGAAGATGGCGCCTAAAGTGATTATCATGACAATCTCACCGGTGGGAATGTATATCTATACATGGATCATATTATTGCTTTGAGCGATTAGCCTTTGGCGTATCTATATTATTTGGAAACATCTGTTGGAAAACGGGTGGTTATCACACATATTTCAAATCAAAGCGACTTTTATGATTCTTCAAGTGTAATTTACAACTCGTACTTTAAGAGGTACATAGAACACTTGGAAAGGACAGGTTCTAACTTCTTACAACATGGCTCGGGCGGTTAATTTTACGCGGACAAAGCAATTGAACAATTGAACTAGTGAACATATGCTCACATATGAACTTGATTGTCAAAGGCACTCGTAAATCATTAGTGAACCCCTTGATAGATTTTAGTTAGAAATTATTTAGATCTGATTAGATTGCGGGTGTGCAGGATATGTTGAAGGTACTCTGGATTTTTCAGATCCTACAAGATGGCACCTGTGGTGACTCTCACGATGCACGTGGCACATGGTGGTCATAGCTTCATTGTCGTAAATTTTGGTACGACTTTCATTCCTTCGCTACACATTCTCACAGGAGTTAGTTAGGTTTTTACAAATCTGGTGGTTTGAAGGAAGCTGTGACTAAGCCTGGGCAAATCACTACGCTACGCTCGCATAGTTTGCGAAGTTTGCGCTACTTCGCACTATGCGAATTGCACGTAGCACAGTGCAAACACGTGTAATGTAGTGTAGCATAGTGCAGTGGTCATTTTGGTCAAGTTGGCGACCGCGAGCAAGCAAAATTACATCCTGGCGAGACTTTTTTCTCGTTCGCGATCAGCAACAGCAAGTTGCCGATCGTGAGCGTGGAAAATAAACCTCCCGGCGAGCTTCTCTACGCGGGGAGGTCAGGTTTTTCATTGCGAGTGGTCGCATATGCTCGCATATGCTCGCGACCGCTCGCGATGAGAAACCACCAGTTCGCGTTGAGAAAGCTGCGCCTCGAGGAAAAATCCACTCGAGCGGCAGTAAAAGACAGCTCACACTGTGCAAGATGTCATTTTCGATGATTGCACAGTGCGGACAAGCATCCGGCACTGTGCAATCATCGCGAACAGCGCACTACGCATTTCGCGTAGTGCTACGCGTAGTGCAAAGTGCACTTCGCTTAGCTATGCATAGCGCTACTTCGCGAACTACGCCCAGGGTTAGCTGTGACCTAGATAGGGGCTATGAATTCTAATTTTCAGAGGAAATGCGCCATTATTACAATTCAATTTTTTTTGTTGATTTTCCTAGTAATTTATGAAGGAAAGTATTAATTTTTATTAAAGACACAGAGGTGAGTATTATGCTTCTTTATTCTCGCCATTTATTAATAGCAGCAGTCATTAAAAATTAACAGAACTACATATCTCATAGGGAAAACTAGCTAAAGGGATGACAACCAGAACGAAATCCATCCAGTAGCCATACATTAATGACTATATCTGATCACTTGACTGCAGACAGCCCTGTTTTCTAGTGCGAGAAAGTCAATAATCCAAGAAGAAAGAAAAAATAGAACAATGAAACAGGCCATAGCTAGAGTAAGCATTTCTTGACAGAAGTCTTTAAATCGGAGTCCCACAGAAGAGATCTGAACGCCAGGGAAGAGCCTTCCAAGAAAATCGGTGGCAATTCAGTGGGTACAATGTATATTCAGCACCGTGCACCAGGGCCCTAGCTACCATTTGCGCAGCAGTTGCAGTGCATCGGAGCCCAGAACCTTAAGGGGAACATTCATCCTTGACAATTGCTGTATTTTACTACCACCCAACAACAGTCGAAGTGTTTTTTTGTGTTCAAAAGGTTTATTGGTATTAAAAAGGCATTTGAAGAAATAAATACAGTGACAAATGATACAAGGGATGGGAATCAAGGATAATGCAGTATAGCAACAAATCAAGTGACAAGCATGTCATTAAAAACATGGTAAATATGGTAGATATGATAATGGACTGGGAGGAAGGAAGAACAAAACAGAAGGCACTCAGCGCCATCCAGAGTATCACCATAATAGAAAAATGCAAAATTGAAAGAGAAAGAAGGGAAAGAGAAAGATAGAGAAAATAAGAAAGGAAAGACGAAAGAAGAGTAAAGAAAATGAAAAAGAAAAGGGTAGGGAACGAGTGAGAGAAAGGATCCACTGCAGTGCTACATAAAAAGAAAAAATATCACATCAGACAGACTCCACAAAGGGGTATTGATCTACCAATCCGTTTTTAGCAAGCTCCATGTATGTATCCAAGGCTCCCCAAACAACGCTAGATATAGTCGGGGAGAGATGAGCCTCAGTCACAGAGGAATGCGCACTCCGTAAAAAGGACACCCATGCCCACCAAGTGTGATAGGAGATAGAGGAGAAGGATTTCCATTCCATAAGAATCACTTTAACCCCTTCGATGCTGATGACGGAACGGTTCCGTCATCAGCGTTGGTTGAGCTGTGCTGATGACGGAACCGTTCCGTTATGACTCCGCCCGCGCAAGGCGGAGTCAGCATTGGCGGGGAATTCGCACCGCACGGATGCGGTTAACCGCTACAGTCAGCAGAAGATCCAGTAATTGCAAATCTAAAGATGCTAAATGAAGCGGGTCTCGGGAGGCCAAAGGACCCAAGAGAATCATGGGAAAGGAGAGTTGGAACTTAGTGTTAAAAATCAACATAAGTTGTTTATGTATCAAATCCCAATAAATTTGTAAGAGGGAGCATTCAAAAAACATATGAATAAAATCCCCAGGAGATAGCCCACAGTTCCAAAAAAGATTATCCTCATTCAGGCTTAGAGCGTGCAGGCGGACTGGAGTCCAATGGAGAAGATTGATGGAAAAGAGTTTAGATTGGATTAAGGAAGGGGCAATTTTGTTACGTAAGGAAAGCTTGCCAATCAATTGCCAAGTGTCAAAAGAGATGTGATTAATAAGGTCCTGATTAAAATGACGCGACCATTTTTGCTGCGTGACAGTAGATGAGGTAGATGGGGTTGAAGATAAAAACGTATAGATGTTAGCAGCCACATGACCAGATTTAAGCCATACATGAAGCAGCTTAATTGTAGGAGAGTCTGGGACCAAACGCAGTTTAGAGATAGCCACTTTCATTTTTAAGAAGGTATAGAAATCCAGATTAGAAAGAGAGAATTGTTGGGCCAAAGCCGAAAAGGGCAAAGGATCATTATTGGAATGATAGAGATGTTTGACTAAGGTAATCCCTTTGGAAGCCCAATAATTCATTGAAGCGGCATCAATAAGAATTTTAATGCGAGGGTTACGCCATAAGGAAGACCACCTTGATTTATAGTTGGAGAAGCACCTTTCTTATCAATGGAACGGACCGCCGCAATGGTGTCCAGAATGATAGAACGAGAAAAAGGTATAAATAAAGTGGAAGAGGTCAAAAAGGACGAAGGTGGTAAGGGAGAGGAAAGACTTTGCTTAATCAACATCCAGGAGGGATTATGTCCAGGGTTAGAAGAGAACCAGAGAGCCCCTTGCGAAGGTAAAAAGGTAATTTGATATTTCTCCCAATCAGGAAAGTTACAACCTCCTCCATCATAGGGTTTGCGCAAATATTTATATGCAAGTCTAGATCTTTTATCATTCCATAGGAATTTAGAAGTGAGGGAATCAATGTCATGAAAAAAAAAAGGAGAGAGTTTAACCGGGAGCATAGAGGACACAAAATTTATGATAGGTGTAATCATCATTTTCAAGGTTTGAAGGCGCCCCCACCAAGAGATATGTTTAGGTGACCATGTATCCAAAAGACGACGGACTTTAATGAGAGTTTGCGCCTCATTATAGAGAACCGTGTCATGCCGAGTACTACAAAACCAGATCCCTAAATATTTAAGGTGTTTGGATTGCCATTTAAAACCAGCTGTACCCATATGTGCTGGGAAACAATACACATTTAAGGGAAACATTTCCCTTTTGTGTTTGTTAAGGGTATACCCAGATACTTTAGAAAAGAGATCGATAGTGTCTGTAATAGCAGGAATAGCCAACTCAATGTCGTCCGAGAAAATAAGGACATCATCTGCATATGCAGCTGTCTTAATGCAGGAGGAACCAAAAGTAAAACCTTTGACATTCGGATGTAGATCAATAAGCCTGAGGAGCGGATCAATGGATAATAGAAATAGGAGTGGGGATAGGGGACAGCCCTGTCTCGTGCCCTGACGAAGATTAAAAAAAGCAGAGGTAGTCCCATTAACTCTAATATTCGCTCTAGGTTGCGAGTAGAGAGACATAACCATATTAATAAAGGATTCACCAAGATTATGAGCTCGAAGGACGGCATGTAAGAAGGGCCAGGAAACGTTATCAAAAGCCTTCTCGGCATCAAGGGCCAGAGCGGCTGCTGGCAAGGTAGAGCGTTTTGCAGCACCCAAAATATGACAGAAGGTACGGATGTTGTCCCTAGCTAGCCTAGCTTTGACAAAACCGGTTTGGGAGGGATGAACTAGCTTGGGGATAAAAAGTTCCAGACGCTTGGCAAGAATCTTGGCAAAAATCTTAGCTTCCATGTTAAGAAGGGAAATGGGGCGATAATTTTTGGGGCCAGAGTTATCTTTCCCTTCCTTTGGTAATACTACAATAGTAGCGTCAGCTGCTGAGCCCGATACAGAGCCATCATGGATAAAAGTATCGAAAAGGGATTTAAGGCGAGGGACCACAGAGGGTAGAAACATTTTATAAAACAAAATAGGAAATCCGTCTGGACCAGGGGCCTTGCCAGAGCGTGTAGCAAGAATAGCAGAAGATATTTCTTCCGACAAGATAGGACAGCCTAATTTAGCTCCATCTGCTGAGGAAACCGACTGAATAGGAATAGTTTGTAAGAATTCCTGACATTGGTCAAGAGAAGCTTGATTAGTAGGGGTGTATAAATTATCATAAAAATCACGAAAAACTTCAAGAATTTCAGTCGTCTGAAATTTTGGAGTGCCGGTTTTGTCAGTGATAGAAGATATTTGAGAAGATTTAAAATTGGATTCCTGGTACTTCAGTGTAGCCGCTAGAATTTTACCAGCCCGGTTTTTCAACAATAAGCGTTTAGATTTTTGGGCTTGAACTCCAATATGAGCTCTCTTGGTGACTATAGAATTATATGAGTATTTTAAGTTCTTAATGGTTTGCAAAAGTTGGGGATCTTTCGAGCTACGAAAAAGAAGTTTGTTCTGTTTAATGGAGTCCGCCAAATCCTGCAATTATTTTTTGATGTCTGCATTTCTCTTCGCCATACATTTGATAATATGACCTCGAAGTGTGCATTTAAAAGCGTCCCACAACACAATGGGGGAGCCGACCGAACCTTCATTATCAGAGAAGAAATTGGCAATCTCTTCCTGTAAAGCCAAAGCTTGAGGGACATCAAGCAGAATCTCAGTATTCATCCTCCAAGAGCGAGGTCGTTGTGTAGGGGTCAGATGTAAGAGAGAAAAGGAGACAACAGCATGGTCAGAAACAAGGATAGGATGAATATTCGGAGAAGACGAGAATGGAACAAGAGATGAGTGAACTAAGAGATAATCAATACGAGAGAAACTAGAATGAGGAGAGGAGAAGAAGGAAAAATCACTGCCAGTAGGATTATGAAGGCGCCAGATATCCTGAAGGGAATGTAAAGAGCACATATTTAGTAGTTGTTTGTGAGCTCTAGGAGGGCGGAATGAGAAAGCTGAGCTTCTGTCTAATAGGGGGTCTAGTGGTAAGTTAAAGTCGCCTCCAACAATTAGGTTGCCTTGATGTGGAGTATCAGCTAGTTTCTTGGTAAGCTCACGTCAGAAGGAAGGATCATCATTGTTCGGAGCATATATATTCAAAACATAGAGATCAGTTTGTCCATTAGAAAGTCTAGACAGCAGCCAACGACCTTCCGAATCATGTTCTGCTGAGATCACTGATAAACCAGCGGTTTCAGAAACCAACGTAATCACACCATTTTTCTTGCCTTAAGCATCAGAACACACCACATCTAGGAGCCAATCCTTCCTCAGAAAAAGCGCCTCCTTATAGGAAACTTTCGTTTCTTGAAGTAACACCAAGTCAGAGGAAAGAGATTTACAGTAATCTAAAATGTTGGCTCGTTTTACTGGATGATTCAACCCTCTAACGTTAAGGGACAAAATGTTCAAACCAGGCATAATCTAACAAAATTCCAAAATCTGTAAAACATTGATGAAAGAGGTGACAATGCACAAATTAAATTATATATAGACAGAGACGATAAAGACACCATAAGACAGTAGCACCAGCAGAAGATCCAGGAGAGAAGAGAAGAGGGAAGAGGAAGGAGAGAAAAGAAGAGCGAGATAAAGGAGAGAGAAAAGAGAAAGAAAAACAGAAGGAAAGCAAAAGCTGCAGGGAGAGGACCATGAAGGGCCAAATTCATACGTGGGGGGACATGAGAGGACAAGCAAGAGGAGCAGCCAAGAGAGACGTAGAATAGATAGATAAGTCCCCTAATAGAGACAGAGGTAGACAGAAAAACATAAACAAACCAGAGAATTCAGGAGCCCATGTAGAGTAGAATAAGAAGATGAAAAGTGAATAACAAGAAAAAGGTACACGGTAAGAGAGCTATGTGAACAATAAAATACAGCAAAATCTCGATGAATAGGAACTGAATGTCGAAAAAGATAAATGCAGCAATGAAGAACATTTGAAAGAACAATAAGCATGAATACTTGTATCTAATCATATTAAATGTGTAGAGCCAAAAGACAGAAAGAACAGAATCAACCCTTTGCGGGTAATTAAGAGAAAAACTGTACAACTAAGCAAGCAATATAAACTAGAGGAGTACTATAGCATAAAGGAAAGGGTATAAATAGAAGTGTAAATAATACATCATCTATACATAAGTGCGTACGAGAAAACACATGAAAGCATAAAACAAAGAGAGCTAGAAAGAATTTATCTAAACCAATGAGATCTGCGAAGGAAAAACTGTGGATCTATCAAGCCGCATATACATTATAGAAAATCAACAGCAGGAAATCATATAATAAAAACCATATTTATAACCACTGTTCCCAAGAAGCCGCGCGGCAGCGCGCGCGCGCACTTCTCTACCCTCGAGCGCGCAGTCCCATGAGTGGAGCGCGCACAGAGGGCACATCCCGCTGGAGTATTCGCCGCCGCCGCCGCCGCTTTTAAAAGGCACACGGCGCGAAAAGCGGGCATTTCCAGAAGGTAGGAGACGGCGGCGATAGGGGCGGAGGAAAGTGTTTCCGTGTAGCCCTTTGTGTTATGTATTTTCCTGAAGCACCTGTATTGTTTTGAGAGTAACGCGAGGCTGCGGGGGAGATGGAGTGCTTTTATTTAAGAATCCATGTTAATTGCAGCCCCTTCACGAGCGGCGATTAACATGCATATTTAAATAAAAGCACTCCATCTCCCCCGCAGCTTCGCGTTACTATCAGAACAATACAGGTGCTTCAGGAAAATACATAAATTAACACTGTAGGGTGACCAGACGTCCCGGATTTCCCCGAACGGTCCCCGTTTTTGGAGAAGTGTCCCAACACTTTTCTACAAATTTCACAAATGTCCCGGTTTTTGGGTAGTGCCTGGGTTATGTCCCGGTTGTTAAGGGAGGGTCGGGTGAATCTGCACATGATTATCATAGTGTTGTGCAGGCTCAGCTTTCCACCGGCTTTCTTCGAAAAGGGGACTGAGTGCTGCTTCGCGTCATTTAAGCAGCACCGAATGATTTAATGAGGCGTGAATCGGGGCTGCAGAGGGCAAGGCCAAGCCCACCAGCAGCCGGACCCCGGAGCTCTTCCCAGAACGGGCGGTAAAGTAATGAAGTAATGTGATGTTTTTTTTTTAAAGAACACAAACATAAATCAGCTACGTGAAATCAACAGGTGTTAAATTACAGTCAAGTCGCTGTCAGTCAACCAGACCAGCTTTCTGTTTTGTGTGAGGCTAAGTGAGAAATGTTGGTCACACATGGCGCAGAGGTTAGTAGCACCTTTGAGGCAGAGGGTGATGCTGCGGCTATGGAAGCAGCGAGAAGGGGGTGTCTGATTCTCATGCTATGCAGTGTTTAATTAAGAGTAATCGCTGGTGCTCATCAAAACTGCAGGGCCACACCAAAGGGGAGAGGATGTGGTCTGACGGTTAGCGCGGCCGACTTTGGTGCTGGGAAACCAGGTTCGAGCCTCTTATCGAGCCATAAAAGTGTATACATGACTTACTTTTGTGTTAAATAAATAGATATTTTAAAAAACAAATATAAATGATGTTCCTACTAAGGTGTGAAATTGGTGTCGAATAAATACATGTTTTAATAACAATTAATATTAATCATGTATCATTGGTGCTGGAGTACAAGGTTCGAGACTGGTATTGAACACTGACAAGCTGTGTGCAAGTTATATGGTCATAAAAAAACACGAATGATGGGTGGATGCAGGATGGATGATGGGTGGGTGGATGAGTGGATGCATAAATGGATGCAGGATGAATGATGGGTGGATGCATGAATGAATGATGGATGCAGGATGGATGGCTGGATGGATGGCTGGGTGGATGCATGAATGAATGATGGATGCAGGATGGATGGGTGGGTGGATGGATGGGTGGATGCATGAATGAATGATGGATGCTGGATGGATGGATGGATGAATGGATGCAGGATGGATGATGGGCGGATGGATGGATGGATGCATGAATGAATGATGGATGCAGGATGGATGGGTGGATGGATGGATGGGTGGTTGGATGGGTGGGTGGATGCATGAATGAATGATGGATGCAGGATGGATGCAGGATGGGTGGATGGATGGATGGGTGGATGCATGAATGAATGATGGATGCAGGATGGATGGATGGATGCAGAATGGATGATGGATGGGTGGATGGATGGATGGGTGCATGAATGCATGATGGATGCAGGATGGATGGGTGGATGGATGGATGGGTGCATGAATGCAGGGTGGATGGGTGGATGGGTGGGTGGATGGGTGGGTGGATGCATGAATGAATGATGGATGCAGGATGGATGGGTGGATGGGTGGATGCATGAATGAATGATGGATGCAGGATGGATGCAGGATGGATGGGTGGATGGATGGGTGGATGCATGAATGAATGATGGATGCAGGATGGATGCCGAATTGGTGGATGGGTGGATGGATGGGTGGATGCATGAATGAATGATGGATGCAGGATGGATGCAGGATGGAATGGTGGGTGGATGCATGAATGAACGATGGATGCAGGATGGATGGGTGGATGCATGAATGAATGATGTATGGATGCAGGATGGGTGGGTGGATGGATGGGTGGATGCATGAATGATGTATGGATGGATGCAAGGTGGTTCGGGCTCGCTCGCTGCGGTGCAATATGCAAATTAGTTTACGCCTCACCACTTTCAAATGTCACCAGCCGCCCCTGTGCTAGAATTAAGAATGTTTAGTAAAAATCTTATGATTGTACCACCGTTGGAGTCTTGTGCTTTTCTACACCTGAAGTGTACTTGCCTGTATAATCAATTCATGTCAGGGCGTGTTTATCCAATTTGCAAACCGGCCTTAAGATCGTCCTTTTCACTTTTTTAAGTAATTGTTTAGAGTGACATTTGGCGCTGCACACGCGCGTCTGGTTCCTGGCGCACATAGCCATGGTTGCAGCGCACAGAGACCCCCCACTGCCGCACACAGAGGAAAAAAATTAGAGGGAACATTGTTTATAACTATAGGATAGAGTAATAAGAGACACGAAGAAATAGGGAAAGGAAATCACGTATTAGAAAAGAAAAAAGAAAAAAGGAGGAAGAAAAATATGAAAAAACAATAAGGCAAAAGGAAAGTGGAAAAATGGAATGGGCATAGAGTACATTGGGAAAAGAGAACAGCTGAAGAATAAAAGATGCAGGTAGCACACAATATAAAAGCTCACAGAGTAGCATAAGTGTATGGGACGAAATATTAAATAACTATTAGTAAAAGTATCCCAATATCAATGGAAAGAGAACATCCTGACAGGGGCAGAAGATAACATCCTGACAGGAGCATAAGAAACACTCTATAGAACAAGCATACTGAAGTCAAGTGCCAGAAGAGCCAGAAACTGGAGAGGAGTCCATCTGGAATTCAAGCTGGTTGTCCAGAAAGGAGGAGAGCTCAGAAGGTTCCTCAAAAAGTCTAGAGCGACCCTTGAAGGTAATACGAAACTTCGAAGGGCCAGCGAAGGAGAGAGGAATATTCATATCTAGAAGGCATTTGCGTAAATTGAGAAAACCTTTCCGTCGGATAACAGTGTCTCTGGCAAAGTCTTGCGATATTGTAATTCGATGACCTTCCCAAGTTACCGCCTTAATCTTCCTCATATGAGCCAAAATCTGCTCAGAGTGTTGATGACGCAGCGGTTTAAAAATGACCGCCCTTGGTTGAGCAGCTGACTTAGGACGGAAAGTGGGTACACGGTGGGCCCTTTCAATTTCAAAATCCTTCTGAAAGGAAATTTGGAGGGTCGACGGAATCCATTGGTACAAAAATTCTATCATAGAGGAGGCTGACTTCTCTGCTTCCTCAGGCAGACCGAAAATACGCAGATTGCTCCTCCGATTCCGATCCTCTTGTGCAGTGAGGTCTCTCGTAATGCCGCCATAGAGCGTTCCATTTGATGAAGCGACTTAGATTGCCGTTGCGCAGCGTCCTCCACACCATTAATTCGTGTCTCAGCATTGGTAACTTGAAGAGACAACGCTTTAAAATCATTGTGAATAGCTGCCACTTCTACTTGTAGTAAGTCCGTATTGGTTTTTGTAGATTGCGCAATATCATGGACCACATTCAAGCGTGATAAGATAGTGTCCAATGTGGAAGTAGTATCCTTCTGTGAGGACTCTGGAGTAGGAGATGTTTGCTTAAGCCTCTTAAAAGCACTCTTAGAGTCTTTTGCGGTGGGAGAAGGACCCATGATATCAGCCATACGGTGATGTAGCAAAAAAGCGCAAAGAAACCTCCGTATCTCTTGAGGGAACACACCCCGTGCTAAATGGCGAGCAAAAGCCAAGTAAAGAATGCCAAAATACAAGACAAGCTGATCTAAGAAGCAGTCACAGAGAGGTGTACCAGTAGAACCCAAAAAAGGTGTCATAAAGGCATTACGCCATTGAGGTAAGGGAGAAACAGCACCACAACATCGAAAAAGATGAAGACCTTCACCAATCTGGCGGCCCCACTGATAATTAGTATCCAAAGATGAAGGAAGTGATATTTAACACCAGTCGTACTCACCGGTGAGTAGAAAATTGTTCTGAAGAAAAAACGCGAGCGGCGCCACCAAGCACAAAATGGCGGACGCCCGCGAAGTCCCGTGAGCTGCCCCTCCAAAGATGGAAAATATAGGTTCCTGATAGCGAAGGGTGGTGAAACACCTGCCAAGCTGGACACGGCACAATCCTAACTTGAAAATGCCGGTTTCAGAGAAGAAACGCCGCCTCAGGGGAAGGAAAAAACGTCCTGGCAGCCTCAAGTGTCCCGGAGTTCACACACGAACCGCCATATCACAGCGGCGCGCAAGCCACGCCCCCCAATAACAGTCGAAGTGGTGTGTTGGATAAGGTGTGGGAATCAGGAAACATCCACCCTTGAAATGTGTCTCTCTGTGAGTAAACCACCCCCTGCCAACAAACGTAGACATTGCAGCGATGCTACAGAAGGAAGAACACCAGGACAGCTTACACCTGTGAAATGGCCCATGCTATTTTATTACCTTATTTCCCCTTATTATTGTCCAGTGCAGGGGGATGTATAACCATCCCGAGTTGTTTGGCATGGTGGAGAGGTCTGGAAAAGTGAACCCCAGTCCTTTGACAAGGTGGAGTGGGTTATTAAACAAGCATTGAAAATGCAATAAGTCTCGCCTTTGATTAAGTTAAAGCCATTTGCTTTGCTAATGGTATTGTATAGCAAAGCAAATGGCTTTAACTTAATGAAAGGCGAAACCTATTGCATTTTTAATGCTTGTTTTTATCCCATGAAAGCATTTCACATTGGTGCATAAGCTTAAATCACAGCATTGAGAGGAGTCTTTGCTCTCATGGTTACAACACTGCCATTAGTGAACTAGGAAGCAAGGTGATTTTGATGTGTACATTATGTATGGCCTATTTTATTTTCATGCAAGAAGCAACATTATAGCATTATAGTACATTAAATCTAACACAAGATTTTATTGTACAGCACACATCTGGAACTTGTGCATTTGAATATACTATCTATCATATGTGTTAACGAAGAAAATGGAGGCTTAGTGAGATAATATATTTGTCTATGATCACACAGTTTGTTCAGTGGGGAAGCCGGGTTTGTTCCCAGAATCTCTGCTTTCACTTTGTGCAATGCAGCCTCTGTGAGGCTGTATCTTTCTTTCTCTGCTGTATTACAATAAAGTTCACTATTTTGTCTTTATTGTTTAAACATGAGATTAGAGTTTGGTTGAAAGGCAGATGCAACATCAACGTTAAGGTTATTTTCGGCTTGAGGGTGCAAGAGGACCTGGAACTGAGCCAGAGCCAGGCATCCTGGCACGATTTTTCAGCAGCTTGCCCACTTCCAGAAAGAGAGAATCACACTTTAGAACAAGTAAGGAGCTTTGAGGCAAAGCTATGCCATCTAGGGGGGCTGGATGATGTCTGCTAGGTGGCAATGAGACAAGAGGGTTAACCATGGATAAATGTTTCCCAAACATTTTAAGGGAAATATATTGTGCAAGACATATGTGATTTAGGTGTTAGCACCATGAGAAGCCCACTTTAATATTACATGTACATTTTTGTACGTATAAGGGTAAAGGAATACTCAAGAAATACTGGAATTGCTTTAGTATCATTATACACATCTGCACACCAATTAAATCTCAGTTAAATTAAATGTGTGTCCCTGGCCAGGTCCCATAGCACTGCCTGAAGCCCCGCCCCTGTTGCCGCGCCACCTAGTCCATATCTTAATTTGGTGAGTACCTGCACTATTTTTTTCCATTTGAAGCACTGGCGAGGCCTATGCCCTTCGTAATCTCATGACATAAATACCAGTGACCTCAAATGAAATAAGATTTCATTGATACCCATGCAGAGGAAACAGATGATGCTTGAGAGACATTCTTAGAGTTGGTGTTGATAGATCTTATAGCCAGGGGTCACGTTCCAGGGCAGACATGTTGAGGCAGACTAACTTAGAATTCTGGAGCCTGCACGTGGGCGACAACCAGTGCTTAAAATAGAAATGTGAAAGTGTCAGTACTCACTATTTCAAAGTACTGTTTTTTTGCTAAGAAGTGTCTGTTCGCTCCCAATGAACGTTTTGCACTCCTGCTCAGACGCTTCCCTCAATTTCAAATAAAATACATGCTTGTAGTTGGTACTTGAATATACCTGCTCATTTACAGTGTGTGTAGAGTTTGCCTCTTTGTAAGGCAGTGCTGGCCAGGATGGTTATTTTGGCATGCAGATGGCAATGGTTGGCACACATGTTCTGCTATGAACACCAATGAGCAGAATTTTTACAAGCCCCGATTTGAGTTGAGAGAGATTTTGTTAGCTGACAAAAAGTAGACCAAGAAGTATGTTTATTGCATTAACTCATTTCTGAATGCTATCTTTATAATGTAAGCAGTTTGACTTAATAAAGTTTGTTTTCTGTGTCTGTTGCCTTTCTTTTTCTCCCACATGTATCCTTAAAAATACACTTAATTAGGCTGGCCAGGGACCCTGCAGCCATGAATCATGAGACGAAATGGCAGAGCATTCAGAGAGAGGGGCAACAATGCCAGTCCTCCAGAAGTCAGAATCTGTATTTTATTGACACTCAGAAATGTAAGAGAAATATGTTACTAATGAAAAAGAACAAGCTTCTTAGCTACATAATCATACCTGGGAGCATGACAAAATGAACGCATCTGAAAACTAGCAAGGCTGATGGGCTGGCCATTTTGAAGCATGTTGTTAGGTTTCGCCTGGCGTCCGCTGTGCAGCAGCGTTCGCGCAGGCGAAATCTTATGTTTCAACAGTATGTGGCTTTGTCCCGCCTCTCTCTTCCATTGGCTAGCTCCATAAATGGAAGCTAGCCATTGGAAGAGAGATCTGTCCGTCATTGCCGGAGCAGATTCGTGGGCGTTCCAGCGATTTTTCTGCTCTCCGCCCCTTTGTTAACGTCATTGCGGCGGTGGGTGGATGTTTTTTTTTTGGGGCCGTCAAGTTTTGGTCATTTCAACCGTGTCTTTTGGAGGGGTGGGCTGCGCACTGAGGCCGCTGATCGAAGCAGAGTTAAATACTGTTGTCCATACCTGCAAGCCACTGGCTCCTTATATACTTAATATTTTAAAATATGTCTAAAATAGCCCCAGAAACTTTCTAATCCAAACTGTTACACTAAGAAGACGGAAAAGAAAATGTGTTCAGCAGTTCAAACTCTTTCCTCGGTAAGCCTCGAGGGCTCTACCAGAACTCCCAGTATCAATGTAGCCAGCGGGGTTCTAGATTACCCTGCACAGGGATACCATCTGGTGAGACCAAATTGTATTTTGAAACCTACCTAATGAATACTAATTAAGTCGGTCATATCGAGCCTTAATCGAAACACCGTTTTTTTTGTTTTCTTTATTTGTTTTTTACAACCAACCTAACTGTACGTGCATCGGTTCTTAAAAGTATTTACTTGTCGGGAAAAAACGGTCTCATATTGTGATCAGAATTTTGTGAGCAGTGAGTAGTACATCTAACTCCTTGTGCTTAGCATGCGTCTTCCAGGAGGGTGCCGGCATCTCAGATTGCGTGGCGAACTACCAACCTACCTACGTATTACAAGCTGCGTTACAGGAAAACCGTGCCTCTGCGCCAAATTCAATCATATTTCATATACGAGCTAATGTCCAGACTCATTGCACTAACAGACTTCAAATGTTAAATGCAAATCCAAGAACTGGTAATAATTAAAACTAAAGTCTGGGTTCTCAATTTAAAATGACAATAGGCACTGATGGCAAAGGCCATGTATGACACAGCTGCATGAGTTGCGTCACTCGCCAGAAGGACACAAGAGGTATCCGCATCTAATTTCTAATTCTAATTTCTAATTTAAAACATTTGTAGAGCGCAGCGTATACCGTACGGTTTCTTGGCGCTAGTAGTTCGTTTGACACCTGAAGAAAATAAGACCAGTCTTGGGTAGGGAGGGGCATTATACAGGGAAGGCTTGTTTGAAGAGAAAGGTTTTTAAATCCTTGCGGAACGAAAGATAATGGGTAGAATAGCGGAGGTGATCAGGGAGGGAATTCCAAAAAGTGGGGGCAAGAGTGGCAAAGTTGGTTCCGCCCCATTTTGTACGTTTAAAACGTGGGGTTAGGAGGAGGGACTTGGAGGAAGAACGAAGCTCTCTAGAGGGGACGTATTCCTTTAGTAATGAGGCAATAAAGGCAGGGGCAGTGCCTTGTCGGGCCTGAAAGACCATACACCTGGTCTTAAACAGGGAACGTTCTTTAACCGGGAGCCAGTGAAGCTCTTTGAGGAGGGGTGTGGAATGGTGGTACCGTGGGAGACCATAGACCAGACGGGCCGCCTGGTTCTGAACCAACTGGAGTCTCCGCAGGCTATATAATGGGATGCCGTTGTAGATGGCATTAGCGTAATCTAGCCTCGAGATGACCAGTGCAGCCATGATCACCTTAAGTGCCTGTGGGGAAAAAAAACGGGAAACAGAGCGGATAGTGCGAAGGGTGAGAAAGCAGGAAGATACAACGGTGCTGATTTGTGAGTGGAGGGTGAGCTGGTTGTTGATTTTAACCCCCAATGTTTTAACTGTGGATGACGGAGAGGGGGGGGGACCTAGAGAGAGTGGCCAGAAATGAGAATTCCAGGGATTGGACGAACCACGGTGAGAACCAGCTCGGTTTTGTCCGGGTTCAATTTCAGCTGGTTGTGGTTCATCCAGTCCCTGATGAAGGTCATAGTCGACTGAAAATTAGAGACAGAAGAAGGGGAAGTAGACAGATCGAAGATGAGCTGGAGGTCATCCGCGTAGTTGTACACGGTGACCTCCAGCTGCTGAAGAGCAAAGATAAGAGGGGAAATGTAAAGGTTAAACAACAAGGGGGAAAGAGAAGATCCCTGGGGGACACCACAAGTGACAGGGATAGGAGTGGACGAGAAGTCACCCGACCGAACTGCCTGGGTGCGGTCCCTCAGGAATGAGGACAGCCAGAGCAGGGCTGAGCCCTCGATTCCCGCCGCCCCGACACGGGACAATAAGATGGTATGGTCAACCGTGTCAAAGGCGGCGGAGAGATCGAGAAGCACCAGCGCCTGGTGTTTATTGTTGTCCATGCCCGTCCTGAGGGTGTCCAGTACCGACACCACGACTGATTCGGTCGAGTGTCTGGGGCGGAAGCCGGCCTGGCGGGAAGCCAACCCACCGTTGGCCTCTACGTGGGCGCTCAGGACCGCGGTGGCATGGCGTTCCAGCACCTTGCCCAGGTAGGGCAGCAGGGAGATAGGGCGGTAGTTGGCTGAGATGGTAGGGTCAGTGCCGGGTTTTTTCAAAATGGGCACTATAAAGGCTGTTTTGAGTGCCGGGGTCACTACTCCCTGAGCGAGTGAGTTGTTGAGAAAGGTGATGGGGGCTTCAGGGCAAGAGGAGTAAATATGTTGCAAGATACGAGCTGGACAAGTGTCTGCCGGAGAGCCCGACTTGACTTTGGGGAGTATCTCGCGGAATGAGGCCTCAGTGAGGGGAAGAATAGAGGTGAGGCGATTGAGGACGGTGGGGGAAGGGGGGTCCACAAAAGTAGGTGAAGGGGGGGGATGTTAGCCTTGATGGTAATGATTTTGTCTGCAAAGTAGGTATTGAGCTGATCGCAAAATGATTGAGATGGAAGGATTTGCGAAGAAGCTCTGTCAGAGTAAGCCAAGTTGTTAACTATGCTGAATATTTCTCTGGATTTATTTTCCGCTGCCTCTATTTTTAAGGAAAAATAGGTGGTTTTAGCAGAGAGAATAGCAATTTTGTAAGTAGCAAGTGATTTGAGATAGAGGGTTTTTGCTGCGGAGGAATAGTTTCTTCTCCACTGTCTCTCCGCCTGTCGGGCCGATAGTTTTAACTCTTTTAGGTGGTCGTTAAACCATCTGTTGGAGTCCTTTTGTCGTCGGATGGAAATACGACGCAAGGGGGCCACAGTGTTACAGCCTGTAGTCAGCCAGCTGTTCATGGCAGTGGCTTGAGAATGGGAGGAGAGACCGGAGAGAGACGGGGTGGAATTACGGAGCAGGGAGGACAAAGAAGAAAGGTCAACTCTGTTCCAGTTCCGCGCCCAGGTGTTTCTGGCATGTGGAACTTTAGGTACAGAGTGGTGAGAGATAGAAAAAGAAATAAGAGCGTGGTCAGACCAACAGCAGGGGGATACCATCACCGGGGATAATTGAAGGTTGAGGGACCAAACCTGGTCCAACAAGTGGCCGTGGGAATGGGTGGGGACCGTTATGTGCGGGACAAAGTTCAAAGAGGAGAGAGATTCGGTGAACTCTTTGGAAGCGGTGCACTCAAAGGGGTCCGAAGGCCAATAATTGAAGTCGCCTAGCACCAAGACCGAGGCGTAGTTGACCACCAAATTGGCCAACAGGTCTTGAAATGCCGGCAGGAATAAAGGAGAAGACTGGGGGGGCCGGTACATAAGGAGACAAGTGATGGGGGGAGAGAAGGATAGGGAACGGGCCACAAGGAATTCAGTAGGAGCAATGGGAGAATAGGAAAGAAATTGAAACTGTAATTCTGAACGGGCGATAAGCGCCACGCCGCCGCCGGCCCTGCCCGCCGGACGATCGGCGCGCAGGGCAACGTAGGAAGGGGGGAGAGTAGCCAGGAGAACAGGAAGGGAGGAGTCACAGAACCAGGTTTCGGTTAATAGCAACAGATCCGGCTTCTCAGTGTCAAGCAGGGTAAACAACTCATGATGGTGCTTGACCGCTGACCTTGTATTAAGTAAAAGAAAAGATAGCGGTGGAGGCGAGGAGGGAGGGACAGGCAGGGGCGGGTTCCGCGGTGGAGGGATCGAGCGGACGGACAGTGGCCTAGAGGTGGGGGAATGAGCAAGACCTAAGGAAGCAATGTGCCTTAGTATAGTTTCTGGGAGAGGCCAGTCTCCTTGAAGGGTGGTAAGCTGCTTGGATGAATACAGGGTATGTTGAGCAAGGGGTCGTGCCCCAGGCCCCGTCCGGCCGCGGACGGGCGCAGACGGGCTTGCCTTAGGCACGCCTTCGGCGCGCAAACGGCGCGCCCGCTGCGCACGTCCGCTGCGCTCCCTAGGTTAGCACATTTGATAAAGGGGATTTGAGGGCGGGAAAGGGGCGTGGCCTCAAAGTGGGCGTGGCCGAGCGTGGAACAGGCCGAGGGGAGGGGGTCACGTGAGCGTTTGATCCGCTGCACGGCGCCCTCCAAAATGAGATTAGCAGTGGGAGTCCAGGTGAGTTAAAAGCACAAGTATTAGATCACAAATGACACAAAAATAATTAAAAACGAGCACTCCCGGCTATTTTGCCTCAGGGGACAACAAACACACCTTTCATGGGCAGGCGCGTCCCCCTGGCTGTGGTCCAAGAACCCCCTCCCACCCCCCAAATTCCCTTCAACAGAGCTATGGCACATTTCACACACCTCGCAGAAACTCTTCTCTGGGGCCCTTATCTGTGTGTGTGCGGCACACGTCCACGGACAGCTCAGCAGCAGCCAGCGGGTGAGATAATGCCACGCACACAAGAAACGATATATCAGCCAGGGAGTTATCTTCTCCACACAGGGGCACATTGTGCTCTTCCAAACAGACATCTTTTTTAGAGGCAGAGAGACAGAGAGATGGAGCAGTGCGCCGCCGACATATTAGCTGAATGCCGGAGAATGCACATTTCTTATTTAAAGAGGGCAACACATTGGTTGCTTCAACATGCACTTTCCAGCATGGAAATGACACGTTACCTTTCGAAACCAAGTAGCGAAAGAGTTCACAGTGTATTCTCTAACACCACCTCGCCTCTCGAAAGCCTGCTGGTCAAAGGATTCTATGCTCAAATCGCGAAGTAAAGTATTACCGCCAATAATATAACAGCTCGGAGACACCACGTGAACATAGAGGTGTATTCACTGAAAAGCCCTAGTCTGGTTGGCTCTTGCTCAGCCTGAGCTCTTTTTGGAACCTCGAGCGGAAACCAAGCCATGCTTATACATATTCATTGGGCACAGAGATTTGGGACTCAGATCTGGTCTCGGCGGCTGCATGTAGCACTAGGTCAGATCGCCTCCCGTGAAGCGTGGCTTGTTGTGGGCTCAAGGTTCCAAAAATACCTCGAGCTGAGCAAGAGCCAGCCAGGCTAGAGCGAGGCTCACGCTATGTAAACCTGCCAACATTGAAATGTAGATTCTGTTCCCTCACCCACGTAGAAATCTCATCTGCCAAGATTGAAGACAATGCCTTAATATTTGATGCCAGAAAGAGATACCCAGCTAATGACTCAGTTAATTACACAGTGAAACGGGAAAATCCGGGTGTGTTAATTGTGTGAATACATGTTTTGTGTTGTCTTAGAAATGTTAGCAACCATTTTCAATATATCAAATGTATTTAAGTGCTCGTGAAATGTGTTGTTATCGTTCTATGTTTAATACAGTGCTTAGAAACAATACGTGTAAGGTATCGTCCATTTGCGAGAGATTAAGCTAATGGCATTGTAAATGACAATGCCATTAATTTATCTGTTTTCAAAATTAACACATAAATAAAAAAATTGTCATTTACAATGCCAATAGCTCTAACTTTTACAAAGGCGAAACCGTTGCATTGTAAATGCTTGTTCTTTCCCTGTCACTCGTGCTATGTGTGGACAAGGGCTGCTTCGTAAAAGGAAATGCATCCATATTCACAGGGGTCACTGCGCCATTTCCCCTGGGAAGCAGGGCTGGGTAGTCTGACGGGAAGGTAGAGGGCACTTTTATTTCTTTTAATATAAAAATATTCCCTCATGCAACTGCAGGCCTTCACGCCCACTTGCAAGGAACAACAGACTCTGGCGGACGAAGGTGAAGCCCATCTTTCATTCTTATATTTTAAGGCAGGGATGCGATTTATTTTCAGCTCTGCAAAGTTAGAAAATAATTGCCCCTCGAAGAGCCTCCGTGTGTTCCCTTCTCTTGAGTGTTTTTTCTCTGTCCCTTATCTTTCGCAGTGCACTAACTCAAAAGTGCCTCCCTTAAGCTCACAAAGCCTCATATAGTGGTGGAACCTGATTGAAATTGATGTTATTATGCCCAGACAGCTGCGCAGGCTGAAAAATTTAAAGTGAAAGTGCTTGCAAAATGGCACTCAGCTCTGAGGCTCTGTAAATGCGATCTATTGTCTTTATGGGGCCATATGTTTAAACACATGGTCCCATGAAGATAAGAAATTGCTTACGACAGAAGGAAAGCAGGGGAGCCAGTCAAGTGGGCCGGCACAAAAAGCCAAAGGGAGGCAACTTAGATAGCTCATTTCTAATGGATGGCCATCGTTTAGCATAAACGGTAGCACCAGCCAATGGAAATGAGGGGCGGGCCTTAAAGCCCTCTTCTGAAAATCCTCTCCTACAAAATCTCTCGCGGAGGCAGAGCAGGGCTCTGCCCTGCAACGAACGCGGTACCTTAAAAGGGGGAGGTCAGATCAACTAGCCATCCTGGGCTCCTTCAAAAGGCCAAGAAGGAAAACATTTTTTTTACACTTAGGGCTTTTCAGGCTGAGGGTGTATTTGTAACCCCCTGGCCAGAGTGTGGGTGTTAAGGCCTTTCTTCACTTTGGTTCTCTGGTTGACAGGCTAGGGATAGATCTGCGGAACGGGCCAGAGGCACACTTGCTTATGCCTGATGCAGCAGTGACTTTCTTGCTGTTATTTAACTTTTTTGTTTTCCTCCCTAATATTTTTATGTACTGGGAGGGTAGGTTTAGTGAACATCCAGTGTGCTTGTGCCCAAATTGCACTACACATTTTTAGGTTGAGTCTACAGTGCTTGGGCTGCAGGATCATCTGTTGTATTTACTTTGTGGGCTCTGGAGTATTGCAGCAGAATTTGTCTGCTTCTGCTTTTTTTGCATTCTGATATGGCCTTTTTTCACAATATTTTCAGTGGCTATGTGCGTATGTGCCTTTATTTTTTGCTCTTTGCTTCACCAGCACTGACAGCACAGGTACAAAAGGGCAGAATTTACCTGCCAGCGTCCTTGGCATTACTGCCGCAACCATGCCACTCCCGAGTCCCAGGGCACGCTCGGTTCCCACCTCCCCGGCTCAATCCTCCTGCAGGCTTCTCATTGTGGCCTGAGCCCGGCTCCGGACCTCCAATCCTAGTATTAGCAGTGCGGATGCCTCGCGGCCTCCTCCTTGCTGTTTCCTATCCCATTATGTCACCGCTTCAACGGAACATCAGTGTTTTCAATCAACTCTGGCATTGTTGTTGATGCAATGTTCTCAACTGCGCTGCTGCGGTGGATCACAGAGGGGAGGAGGAGTGTGGGGGGGGAGGGGGGGATGGGGCCCAGGAGCAGCAGCAGATGTCAGAGTAACAGGGCTCGACTAACTCTCGCACACCCTTGCTTCAGCAGCCGCGTCCTCCATCCTCCTCCCCCTCCCCCTTTATATTATGCGCAAGGGCTGCGCAAAAACGACAGTGACCACTGTCCACTTCTCCATCTCTGCCATTGGCAGTTGTCCCCCCATCTCTTTCTTCCTCTTCCTCTTATTCCCTCTCTTTTTGTCGTTGTCTTGCTCCTCCTAACTTGCTGAAAACCGTGACTTCAAGAAACTGCTCTTATTCTCTGTGTCCTCTCCTTTCCTTCATTTGTTCCCCTGTGAAATGGATCCAAAAAACAGAAAGAAACACTTTAGCTGGAAATGTCTCCTTTTTCTGTCATTTTTTTATTCCAAGTGCAGCCACTAGACTGAGAGAAAATAGTTTCACAATACAAAAAGTAATCAAATAACGAAATAAAGCAAGGTAGAGTGGCTGCAAAGTGATCAGATTGGTTTTATTCACACCCAAACACATTAGCGACACTTTAAAGAATTTGCCAATGAAGTGCTACATTCGTTTTCTCATCTTTCTGTGAACAACATTGTTTTCCCCGGGTGGGAAAGTGCACCATTCCTGGTGGTCTTGCATACCTGGTTGATGTATGGAGGAAAAAACGTTTAATGTGATCCTTTTCAGCAGTTTTCTTTATAAAGTGTGGACCGTAGCTCTGTATTCAGGGATGTTGTCTTTTTAAACCATACTGCTTACGTTTTGACACTCCCAACTGTCCACTTCTCATGCTCTACCTCTGGCAGCTGCCCCCCCCCCATATCTCTTTCTTTTTCTTCCTCTTCCTCTTATGACCTCTCTATCTCACTCCTCCTCACTTGCTGAAAACCGTGACTTCAAGAAACGGCTCTTACCCTCTCTTTCAACTTCTTTCTTTCATCCCTTCCTCTGTTAAATGGATCAAAAAAAGAAAGAAACACTTTTGCTGGAAATGTCGTCTTCTTCTGTCACTTTTCTATTCTTAAGTGCAGCCGCGGGACGGAGGGAAAAAAAGTTCCAAAATACGAAAAGTAACTAAGTAACTAAAGAAGTTGACAGAGTGGTTGCAACGTGACCAGATTGGTTTCATTCACACCCAAGCACATTAGCGCCACTTTACAGCGTTTGCCAATGAAGCGCTACTTTCATTTTCTCATCTTTCTGTGCTCAACATTGTTTTCTCCGGGTGAGAAAGTGCACCATTCCTGGAGGTACAGTGTTTATAAAGCGTGTACCTATGCTCTGTGTTCAGAGATTCGGTCTTTATAAACCAGGCTACTTATGTTTTGTAAGGATATAAGTAATGGACAATGAAACGGGGTCCCTTCCGGGCACTGTAGTCATGTCCTTAACTTTTCAGGCAAAAGCATTCACTGATTTCTGATTGAGTGTAAAAGCGTTAAGGTAACCAGGTTGTTCCTGCTGACATTTCACATGCTTACTTAATCTTGCATTCCCTATGAGTGTTTGCTTTCTTCTGGATATTACTTTTTTTTCCAGGCAGCAAACTACTCTTGTCTAGTGCATAATTTGAATTGAGTCTCATTCAGGTGTTTATAGTGGGGCACAATTGGGTTGTAGCTTAAGGCAGTGCTAGTTACTTTCAGTAGGTCAGTATGGTGTTTAGTGGGGAGAGGACGTGGCACCAACTCAGCACCACCTCAGCATCAGCGCAGCACCAGTCAGCGTCACTCAGCACCACTTCTACATCACTCCGCAGTACCTCCGCAGCATCACCTTAGCATCACTCAGCAGCACCTGAGCACCATCACAAACCCACCACAGCACAAGCACAGCATCAGCTCAGCACCATCACAGCACCATCTTAGCACCACCTCAGCACATTGCAGCAACACCTCCATGCACACCCAGCACAGCTCTGCATCAGTGCAGCACCACCCCACTACCAGTGCTGTTTATGGTCAAAAGCCCCCCTGCCCCCATAACATAAAAAGCTATTAGATCAGTCAGGAAGAATGTGTCAGCATTGCAAAAACAAAAAAACCAGAAGACATTTTTATGTTAGTTCTTTTTTTAATAGGGCCGTTCAGTTCTACATATTATCTTCTTGGTTATATATAAAATAACAAAAATGCTTTGTTATTATAACTTTTCAACATGCTACACTGCAGCCATACTGCTCTACATCATAGCTTAACCTCTTAAGTGCTGCGTCGGGGCGTTGGCCGACGGCAGCACTACCTCCCCAGTGCTGCGCACGACCATTGGACGTCCATTCAGCACTAGTTCCAATGGACAGCGCAGCACTGGGGAGGGATATTTGCGCCGCATCTAAGGTGTTAAAGACATTGGCAAAGCCAGTAGCTCTGGCTAAACAATTAATAAGGTCCCAAAGTGGCGACCTATTGGCTATGCCAATGCTTGTTGTATTTTCTGAGGATAGTAAACATGTATGGGTATATACATATGTGGAGCAACTGTATTGGACAGTCACATTTTGCCTTATATCGCCTAAACAGCTGGACAATAATGAATGAAACTAGGAAACTGCACTGAATGACATATTCTGCCATGCCATTAATATCTGGGGGTCATTTGTAGTGTTTTTTTAGATGTGCATGAACATCTTTTCTAGAGAAAGTGACAGGTTTCTGATCCCTCTTGAAGGTTTTGGTCCATTTCAGAAGCATGCATCTAATTTGGCATGCTTGAAGACTGTCTCCTGGAGCGTTTCACCCATCTTTAATGCAAATGACTCAAGGGGAAGTCAAGTTCTTAAACATGCAAACGTGATTTCCTAGTAACTGCTGATTTTGTTGATGTAAAGTAGTTGGCATTTCCTTCCTTAGTGCATCTTTGTTTTGTTCTCTGCTAAAAAGCTCCGCAGGACAAGCATTTATGCTGCAATCAACAACGCAACAAAACCTTGACCCAACTACAGGGCACATCAGCCAAGGCCGGTGTAGTGTTGCATTTTGAAAGTGGCTTGTAAAGTGCACTGCTATCAATGTGGACTGAAAGCAATAGAGCATGGGTGCTCAGATAAAATGTTTTCATTGCAGTGTAAAGAGACATTTTTGACATTCTTCTGTAAATCTAAGGGTTGGTCTTAAAAGGGAAATAATACCAGAGAAGGCACGACTAACAATACAAAGAACCTTAATGTAATCCCTACAGAAAAGAGAGCTGCTGTAAGTAAGCCAGTGAGGGTGAGGCACACACTGTCAAGAGAGGTCATCTGCGATTTGTTAATGGCAAGGAATAGAGAGTTGTACTAATTGCAGAAACCACTGAAGGCCACATAGCTGTCAATCATAGGGGGCATCTTTCAAAACACTGGCAGATGAAAGATAACACATTGGCTTTAACCTGACACTGGAGTGTCCAGCCTCAGTCTAACCTCAAACCCAGGTCTAGATTGAATCCACCAGTCAGAGCAGAGTAAAATGGCCCCCACAAACATGACTCTGCTTTACTGGAGCCTTGAGCCAGTGTTCTCCACCCAGTTCTCATTCTTTGCTGGTTTGTTGTCTCCCACCTCTAGGCCTCCATCAAATTTAAGGAGGCTCTGGGTGTGTTCAGTGAGCATGTAAAGGAGGAGACAACTTGACCGGCTAAGGCAGCAGCTTAACATGACAAGTGGGAAGGGCAATGTGGTTGATGGTGTCAAATACAACTGAAGGTCCCTAAAGACCGGTGCCCAACACTGTCAACACCAGCTGCCCATTTCAGGTAGACTAGAACACAAGTGAGAGCTATTTCAGTGTCTCTAAAGTGATGAAAGAATGACTATCATAAAGTCCACACTTATGTTTTTACAAACACCTATAAATGATAAGCCACAACAAACTCAAAAATTTCAGCTGGATCGCTCTGCGGCAGCAGCTTAAGAGCAAGTGCTGAGATCCACAAATGGGTATGTGAAGTTTTACCATAGGAACACTACTTCACATTTGCATGAAATGCCTTTATGAATCGGCCTCAAAATGTCCAACTCGCTGTTAGTAAAAGTGCAAAGGATGCCTGGTCCTTAATATTTGTGCTATTTTTTAAGAATGTTCTCTGGATCTTCTCATTTTGGATGTTTTGAGACCAGTTCGCATTAATGTAAGAGAATGTGACGCAGAGAGGAAAAAGATGACTGGGGATGAAGAGTGAGATGGGGTACTTTAGAGAGGGAAAGCGCATGCTTGAAGAGAAGAGACAGAGAAAAAATAGAAGGCACCATGGAGTGCTATATCACTAATGATGGTGAAAAAAGGAAACAAATAGTACCTTGATGTCAGCAATGGAATGTTATCGTCAACCAATCAAAAACAAGGGTGAAATCTAAATGACCCAGGAAGAAGCGGACAATGGGCACACAGGTTGGTAATTTTCTAAAGTATAGTCTTATACAGGAGCAGGCCAAAGAGACCACAGCCTGCAAGCATGACAGCCAGCCTGCTACAGCCAGTATTTAAAACCTAACACTCTGAGGAAGAATCTCAGGAATTCTAGGACACAGAACTATCTAAAGACCAGAATAATCTTAAACATTAAGTACAACACACAATTCCCTTTTACAAAAAAAACCAAAATAAAATCCACAAACATAGGTAGCAAATTGACCCCTGCTTCAATCACATTCACAGGTGTGGCATTCATTCAGCCATTAGGGTGGAGCGTTGCCCTACCTCTTTCTCACAGTGCAAGAAGCAGAACCATAATATGGTATTTTAAATACCATTTTATGTTTCTACTTCTCGCACTGTGAGAAAGGCGATGGGTATGCCTGGTTGGGGGCGGGCGGTTCAGGGAGGAGTGGTTTGCCCTATGGTGTGCTCCCTGACTGTTTGATCGGCCCTCTGGAGCCGTCCAAACCAGTGACGCGCACTCTGCATTTTCTCTATGTAGGCCTACATAGAGAAAATGGCCTCCCCATAGGCGCCCGGCTGGGCTCCGTCTGCGCCAATCACAATGCTGCCATTGCAGCGTTGTGATTGGCTTAGGGGAGAGGTTTGTGGCTGCCTGTGGCTGCTTCCTGTTGAGCAGGTAACGCAGTTTCCGGCCAGAAGCTGAGGCGGCATAGGACCCGGTAAGGTAAGTTTAAAAAAAAATTCAACTAAACACCACCCGCCGAAATCCCCGCGAGCCCGCGTGACCCCTCCCTTGCCCCCAACCCCTCATCCAGTCCCCTCGCCCCAACCGCGAGTCATGCCGGCCGCGACTGGTGGCATTAGGATCTAACCAGATCATGGTGGAGCCATCCAAGTATGGGGTGTATCTAACTTGTCACATAAACCCTCCCCCATTTCATCTCTTTGAAAATTCTACCTCCATCCAAAAATAAACCAGCAAATCAATTTTAAGTCCTGTATAACCAGCCAGTTGGACATCCAGAGACACTAAGGGCCACGGGTGCGTAGGTTTTTTTCAGTAGCAAGCAACCCGATTCACAGAATCAGACCATTTGCGACCCAAAAAAAAAGCATTTTCCAATGTACAAAATCCTATTATGCGATTCGGTAACTAATTGCCGAATCGCACAATGGGTTATCGAGTCGGTGTTAGGTAGGGGCGGGTTAAAGGCGTCCAGTCCTAATAGCGACTTGCAGTGGAATGTGCAAATGTTTTTAACACCAATTTCCATGTGTGATTTGCTGCACTGGAGTGCGTGACTTGGCCATAAATAGGTCCCTAATTGAATAGGAACACTCGGCGTGTCTAGAACCCAGAACTTTATAAACATGAGACTAACCCGAAGCACTCAATACAACAATCAAACGAGAACAGGAACAAAGCCACAGAGCTGCCATAAGCAAACACAGCACTCACTCTAAAAAGTATAGAAGTATTGATTACAATGCTGAATGCAGCAAGACTAAAAAAAACAGTGGCATAAAACAGAAATATTTAATAAACGCATCAAATGTATTAGTAACTAGATCTTAAGTTAGGGAATTGAAAATGGACAGTGGTTGACAGCTATGACTTGAACATGACTCTTGGATTTTAAGGTCAAAATGACCATAATCTTTACATTCTGAGATTAGTGAAACGTTACATGAGCAACCAATTGGGGTTGAGTGACATATGGAGAGAATGTCATAAAGCAAAGGTCACAAAGCAGACGCCTACACAGCAGCCACAAGAATATATTTACACCATGTTGGTGAAAACATTATTGTTGAAGAAAATTAATGTCAAAAGCTTAATATGTGTGCCTTCTTGGTATAATCTACACCAAGGTGAGGGGGCGATACGTGCTCCCCTGGGGGTTGGGGCAGCGTAAGAAGGATGTTTGTCAAGAGATTTTATCCAAAAGTAAATGTTACCAGTTCTAGTGGGACTCTTAGCGAATTGAAGTGCTGGAGCACTCTTTAACTGAACCTGTCCTTCCTTACACTTTGCAGAAGTCAATTCCCTGTATTTCATCTGTACGACTGAAAAGTGCGTCTCACCTATTATTTACCAGTCAGCAATTCTGAAATCTCAACACTTTGGCTACAAGTGCACAAATGGCCACTAGATGTCGCTGTTAATTCACCGAGTTATTATTAAATTTAAACGTCTACAGTTTTCACAGATTAGCAGGACATTGCATATTCAGCGGCTTTAAGATTTCATCACATACTCAAAAGATAGAGCACAGGTAGCACGGAGCAGTGCAGGGAGAACCCGCACAGAGAAACGGTCTAGCAGAGTCAGTGTCGTCCAGACTTCAGCCCCACCCATCTTGTTTCTCCGTGTGAATTAAATGCTCTTCATTTCGAATTAACCGAATTTTAAGTCAATGTGATGTTGAATGATCTTTCAAACATCTACAAAGTGCAGGTTCAGGGACAAGTGCTACTAAGGGGATAATGCTGATTGTCTACCATGGATGATGAGCTGAAGGCAATTCTTTTGTGGTGATAATCTAAAGGCAGTGAACATAAAAGAAAGATTAATAGTTTATAAAGCGCCTGGTTACTCCAAATGGAGTGTCCCCACACTAGCGTGCCTTTTGAAATATCTGAACAGTCAATTTAACATTACCTGCAGACCTAAGTTCCGAATAGGTCTATAGGGGGTGAGTAGAGGCCGAAGAGAGCTAGGTCCTTTCTTGATCAGAATTCTATGGCAGAAGCACAACGCTTTGAAAGTCACCCGGTCCAGTACCAGTAGCCAGTGTAGTTCACTAAGGGCCTTTCCCACCGGGGCTCGCCTTGGGATGTTCAAAAGTAACCGTGCTGCAGCATTCTGAACTCTCCGCAACATTCTTATGCTGCTCTTGGTGACCCCCAAGTAGAGAATGTTGCAGTAATCTAAGCGGGATATAGTCAGAGCCTGAATGACGGTTATTTTTGCTGCCAAAGGTAAAAGATCTAAAATGTTCCTTACCATTCTTAATAGGCCAAAGCAGGTGCCGGCCACAGCTGATATCAGAACCTCAAAAGAAAGGGGGTTGTCGAACCATACTCCTAAATTTTTTATTTTTGGTTTAATCAGGGTCGGATCTAATTCTTCCAGCCACCAGATGTGAGACCAAATAGAAGGTTGTTTAACAACTACCATAATCTCGGTTTTTCCTGCATTTAGTTGGAGGCAACTGCGATTCATCCAGTTGGCCAGGCCAATTAAGCAAGCTTTAAATTAAGGCACAGCCTCTATTACCCTCTGTTCTAACGTGATGATCAGCTGCGTGTCATCAGCATAGTACACCAGCTTCAGCCCGTGTTTTAGGACTATGTCCGCCAGTGGGCGCATCCATCCTCGACACCTCCCACTCTGGGTTCCACAGCAACAACAGCACCGAGACTGCTATACTCACGTCACAGACGACATCCGAACCCTCCTCGACCAAGGACACACCGCTGCCCTGATCCTGCTCGACTTCTCTGCAGCGTTTGACACAGTCTCCCACTGCACACTCACGCCAGACTCCACGACGCCGTCATACAGGGAACTGCCCTCTGCTGGATCCGCTCCTTCCTCACCGGCAGAACCCAAAGAATCAGACTCCCACCCTTCCACTCTGAACGCACGGAAATCAACTGAGGAGTACCCCAAGCATCGTTGCATCCTGGATGAGCAGCAGCTGCCTGAAACTCAACTCGAAGACAGAGGTCCCCGTCCTTGGACCCTCCCCCATCCGCATGGGAGGACAACACCTGGTGGCCCACCGCCCTCGGCAGCCCTCCAAACCCCACGGACATTTCCCGAAACCTCGGCATCGTACTCGACTCCTCCCTCTCCATGACCCGGCAGGTCAATGCTGTGGCCTCCAGCTGCTTCAACACCCTTTGCACCCTCTGAAAGACCTTCAAATGGATCCCCCCCCATTTCAAGGAAGACCGTCACCCACGCACTCATAACCAGCAGATTGGATTACAGAAACGCCCTCTACGCCGGGATCAACAAGTCTCTGCTCCACAAACTCCAGATCATACAGAACACAGCTGCCAGACTCATCCTTGGCACCCCTCAACATGAACACATCACCCAACACCTGAGTAACCTCCACTACCTCTCTGTCAAGAAGAGAGTTACCTTCAAGATACTCACCCACGCCTACAAATGCCTCCACAACACCGGACCCCAATACCTCAATGAGAGAATCTCCTTCCACATACCCAAGAGAATACTCCGATCCGCCGACCTCACCCTCGCCGAAACCCTGCGCATCTGCAGAGCCAGAATAGGAGGAAAAGCCTTCTCCTACATCGCGGCCAAGACCTCAAAGAAGCTCCCAATTGAGATCAGACGCGTCCCCTACCTGAACATCTTCAGGAAGACTCTCAAGACCTGGCTTTCGACTGAGCGGAGCTGCCAACCCCCCACCCCTCCCTCCTCAGCGCCTTGAGACCCTCACGGGTGAGTAGTGCGCTTTAATTCCCCTGATTGATTGATTGATTGATTGATATAGACATTAAATAACGCTGGGCTAAGGGTAGAGCTTGAAAGGCTGTTGCAGGACTTGGAAGGATCTGTCCTGTAGGAAATGCTTTATCCATTCCCAAGTCCAACCTCTGATTCCGGCATCCCACTACAATTCCAGGAGAAGGCCGGAACAGTGCTGCTGTTCTTCCTTCATCCGCTGCCTTTTCTAGCGCCTCCGAGACCAAAAGTAAGGCCGATTCAGTACTATATAGAGCTCTGAAACTCAACTGGGTTTTGTGGAGTACCTGGTTTTCTTTCATAAATTTGGTAAGTTAGAAATTGAGAAATTTTTCTGCTACTATAATTGGAATATAAATAAAATAATATACATATAAATAAAATAAGTGCACAGCCCAAAATGACCACATAGGCTGCCTGGTGTTGATTCGAATGTATGATGGTATTCCGCAAGCCGGAATCACACTGTACCGTCATTAGAACAAACGTGTCTTTAGAACGCATTTGTTCAGCATGCAAGTCATTATAACGCCTTGCCATAGGGAGGGCGCTGGATTTTGGAATAGGTTAATTTACTATTCCAACTCCAGTCTGCACAATAGTAGAGAAGGTGTTGGACTTTAAATCCAACAGCATTCCACCAATGTGCCCCCCCTAAAGCAAGTCATTATAATGTCTTGCGTGCTGAACGATGCGTACTAAAGACTTATTTGTTCTATTGCAAGCGCTGTGAAGGCACAGCGGGATTCCGGCTTCGTTCTAATGGACGTTTCCCAATTGCAGCTCTTGTTTCTTTCATCCTACACTCACCCTACAAATTCTGTTTTTAGGTCTTGCCTACGCAACGCGCATGCTCTGCATAGGAAAAAGACCTTTGAAATCGATCCGGTTTTGCAGGCAAAAACGTGCAAGCGTTGCATTGCTTTGAATGGAAACGCATGCACGTTAGGCGATTCCCTTGCAGGACCTAGCGGTGCCATATATTAGCAATTATCGTGCTCGCTCCCGCAAGGTAAATGCTGACGGCTCTCGGCTGCACTCCCCCCACTCCCTTCTTGTCTTCCCTTCTCCTAGCAATGACTGGGCTTCGCCAGGCAACGGATGCCTCGTGTGGTCCTCGACACGCAGGAGCTGCTCCTTCCAGGCTGTGGGTGAGAGTAGAGTTTCTTGGTAGTATATCTTATGCAAAGCTATGTTCTTCTGCGGCAAATATTGTCACAAGATTTGCGATTTTCACGCCGTTGTGGCAAAACAAAAACTTCTCAAGGTTGACAAGTTTTCTATAGAGCTTGTAAATGGGGAAAAACAAACTTGCACACATCCTTGTGCAAGGGAAAATGAAGCTTGGGCAATCAAAATTTGAAATCCGGCGTCTGTAAACGTGACAATGGGGTCTCTCCCCTCTTGCATAGCTCCCCGGATGGGGTGGGTATTGGCATAGTTTTGAAATACCCCCATGCCGCGCTCAGTGTGGCGTATAGTGTATGTTCAAATGGCACATACAGCAACAGTGACATGACAGGAAGTAAGAGCGCGCCCGCCCTCTATCAGGATTCCTTTGACTTCAGAGTGGGGATTGGCACTACCACCCCAAGCCATGCGCGCCAGAACAGTGGTGTCCTCTGCTGACGGAGCTGCCCAACTTGCTTCAAATGAATGTCTGAGCTATTGGACTACTGTCCTTGAAGCGAGTTTCATAGCACTGGGGTGGGGGGGGTTCTAGAATATCCACCTTAAGAAAAAAACATGGCTGGCTTTGACCTTCACAGTCACAAGGAAGCCCTTCCTAGGGTGATGTGTTGACACTTGCAAAGGTACAGAATGCTGAAGCTGGTTGAGATGGAAGGCCACAAGCCGCCGAGTGACAGCTGTCAATCAATGCACGAACTGCCATCTGTTTACAACTCAAAACAAACTGGCAAACAAGATTCTCAACAGTAGGTGCATTTTGCTGTTGGCAGCCCACACACTTTGAAGTTGTCATTCTGCCTGTGCTGTGCAGCAACACTTGATTTATGCCCTTGAGATCATCTGTGAGCACAACAAACAGTTAATGTGTTCAGCCCGCCACGTTCTTTGGCATCTGCACACAGGATTGGCAGAAGTGCGGTGGTGTTTCACGGCCTTTGTTTCCTGTTATTATCGCCTTAAATCAAAAATGCTGAATGTCGAGACAGAAGAGTCGGATCCATGCCACATTTTCCAGATAACCACAGACCGTGTAACAGTTCCATTCAGATTCATTGTATCACATGACGTTTCCGCAAATCTGGCCTGGATCTATCCTTCTGGGACTTCTTTGGACACCTCTCGTACACAGCCACACAAGAAGTGGTCCCCTTCAGTGCCGGGGACTGCTGATGCAATGTGTGCTTTTGCATACAATTTAGGGATATCTTTTGGTATTTAGACAATGCTTGTTTCTGTCTTCCTCCACTAAAACATTGCCCAGATTCCTTCCAGTCACATGACTTCTTAGAATGTTAATGTGTTTCTACTGAGACATCACCTGACTGTGCAGGGCATTGGAAAGAGGCCGCCCCAGATCTCATTGCCTCAGGATGGTATGTGAATAAAATGTGCCATGCAGAACAAGCATTGGCATAGCCAATAGGTCTCGCCTTTGGGGCCTTATAAGTGTTTAGCCATGCAACAGTTGATGTTGTTGCACCAAGGATATTGTGCTCCATAACTAAACACTTATAAGGTCCCAAAGGCGAGACCTATTGGCTATGCCAACGCTTGTTAAAATATCTCTTGTGGGTACTTTTTCATGTCTCCCTCCGTCAGTATACCTATCATTTTCTTACTCCTTGTTTATTTATTCCCTGTTTTTCTCTGGATAGAAGTTTGATAAAGAGCAAGTAATGGCAAAGCCTTCTAAAAGCAATGCAGACTTACTGCCTTTGCTAATTTTGCTCATTGGCTGATCTGGAATAGCGCCAGCTAAAAAAGAATAAAATGACGGCAGGATACGGCTGCATTTTCTGTTGTTACTTACTGTTCCGAGATGGCAAGTACAAAATTAAAAGAATGTGTGTGTAAGGGCGCGTAAAGAAAGGACAGGCTTAGCTGCAAATTGTAAAAAAAGAAAAACAGTAAAACCTTTTTTTTTTTAATGAGACAGAGAGAGAAGGGTGGGCAATAGAGGAGCAAGTTGGGTGTAAAAAGTTACTTCTACTGAGTTGTTGGTCCAGAGGGGAGTGGGGGTAGATCAGAAGGGTCAGAGGAGCCACAGAGGAGCAGGGAAAGGGAGAGGTAGAAATTAATTTTGTTTAAAGCCATGGAGACCAATGGGGGCGTTGCTTGTGCGCCGCTGCGTGATGGCGGTGGTTGCTTGAGCTCCGGGGCAACAGCGGCTGTCGTGACTATTTTGGGATCCCTGTAGACGTCGTTTGCATTCCGGAATCGGCACACGAGTGGCGGAATGTGCCGTGAACACTTTGCCAGATGAATTTCTCAACGGAGATGACACGAACTTGTTTTTCCTCCGTCTGACAGTCCAGTGCATTGGATTTCGTGAGCGGCCGCCATTTTGTTTTCTGGTGGCGCCGCTCGCGTTTCTCTCCTCAGAACTGGTGGCAGTTCAACGTCTGACAGTCCAGTGCATTGGATTTCGTGAGCGGCCGCCATTTTGTTTTCTGGTAGCGCCGCTCGCGTTTCTCTCCTCAGAACTGGTGGCAGTTCAACGGAACCTGCGCATTATGCTACTCTGAGGTGAAATTTTACCTATTTTCACTTCTATGGGCTCAAAGGTGCCTTTTCTTGCTACCAGGTACCTATATGTGGTGCTGTGGTCTTTGTGATGCTGTGACTGACATTTTTGGCCTCTTATTGCTACCTTACTATGGACTTCTGACCAAATAAAACGCTTGCGCTGCTTCATTTGTTATAACTTTCCTTGGGGGAGTGGCAAGTTTCTTTTATTTCAAGGCTCCTGCGAACTTCTACATGGCTTCATTGTCCTTATTGATATCTATTCGCCTACGTGTGTTTTAATGCCACACTTTTGGTCAGTGTCTGCTTTTCTTAAATTATTTCACAAATTTATTGTGTCCTTGTGAGCCCTCACTTGCTTTTTTTGATATTTTTCGGCCCTCTTTTGTTCTGTATTTCTTTACAAATTGTGATATTGGGCTTTTATTGCGGTGTCAACTTATGGCTGACAACATGGGTCCCCCTCCCACTATCAAAGACTCTAAAGGTACTCTGAAGAGGTCCAAGCAAGCCTCTCCTACCCCAGAGTCATCTCAGAAGGACCCCGCTACTACGTTGGACACTATTTTATCTCGGCTCAATACTGTGCATGATATTGCACAATCTACCAAGACTAACGCAGATTTATTGCAAGTTGAGGTGGCAGCTATCAGAAATGATTTTAAAGCTTTATCTATTCGTGTCACCACTGCAGAGTCTCGTATTACTGGTGTTGAAGACACTGAGCATCAGCATTCTAAATCTCTTCAGCAAATGGAACGCTCTTTGGCGGCTCTGCGGAGAGACCTTACGGAGCAGGAAGATCGCAACCGTAGGAGCAATCTGTGAATTTTTGGTCTAGCTGAAGATGCGGAGAAGACGGCCTCCTCCATGATTGACTTTTTATATCTATGGATTCCTTCTACCTTACAAATTTCATTTCAGAAAGATTTTGAAATTGAAAGAGCTCATTGAGTGCCTACTTTTCGACCTAAGTCTTCAGCTCATCCGAGGGCGGTCATTTTCAAACTGCTGCGTCATCAACATTCAGAACAAATATTGGCCCATATGAGGAAGATCAAGGCGGTTCATTGGGAAGGTCATCGCATTGTTATCTCGCAAGACTTTGCCAGAGACACTGTTATTCGAAGAAAAGGATTTCTCAACTTGCGAAAACGTCTGGTTGACATGAATATTCCTTTTTCCTTTGCTGGGCCCTCGAAATTTCGTATCACTTTTAAGGGTCGTTCTCGTATTTTTGATGAACCTTCTGATCTTTCAACTTTTCTAGATAATCAGTCTGAATCTCATATGGATTCCTCCCCTGTTCCTGGTTCCTCTGGTTCTTGAGCTCTGATGTGATTTTCTTCATGAAATTTTACTTCCTCTGCATAGTTAGTGGAATAGGTGTTGGATATAACTGTTAGTTTTTCTTAGCTATTTACAGTTTTTAAGATGTTTTCTTTAATTTGATATGCTGTTTGAAATATGTCTAGGTTCCTACTTTTCTTTTTCTTCTCTTGTGTTCCTTCATATTCTTTCCTCTTTCATGTTATTTTTTTATCTTACATGTTTTTTAGCGATTTTTTATATGTTTTCCACTCTTTCAAGTGTCTGTTTGTGTAGGTGTTTCTCCTTTCCTTTCTTTTCGCTTCTTCTTCTTTATTTGTCTTTTGTATGTATCTGATCTTTTTGTTTGCAATCACTTGGCTTTGCTTATGCTTTGTTATCTATATTTATTCCTTCTATTGTGTGGTTCTATATCTTGTTGTATTTCTGCTAGCTCAATGTCGTCAGCGCTGTTTAATTGGTGGCTTTTCTCTTTTGCACTTCGGAGTGCTTTAGAGGTCGGTAGTTCTTTCTTTCTTTTCAGATCACGTGTTCTTTTGTTTTACTTTGTTTATATTTCTCTTGTTCATATATTTAATTCTGTCTCTTTTTCTTTTCCCCTGTGATTACCATCTATGTTAAATGTATACTCTTTACTCATAATTGAATGTTTTATTCTCTTTTGTTACAAGTTTTTTTATTGCTATTTATTGCTCGTGTTTATTTATGGTGTTTCTAATACACTTCTGACTAGTTAATAAGCATAATTAGTTTACAGATTTATTTATATTGTTCATATTGCAGTATTTATTGTGTATTAATTCTGTCTATTTCTTCTGTATGATTAGTTTACTCAATCCGTTATAGCTCATTGTTTTTTCTTCTCCATTGATGAATTCTTTATATTGTTAGTTTCTGGCTCATATTTATTCATGATGTTTTTATTACAGTATTTTTTTAACATTAATTCTACATATTTAATATATAGGTCCCATTTACAAGATATATGCTTACTCTTTACACATAGCTGTCTGCTTACTCTGTAGATTGACTTGTATTTATTATCATTGTTTGTTCATATATATTCATAATGTCTGTATTTCAATAGGTTTTGCACCTTTGTATTCCCGTTCCTATTTAGTTCAGAGGTTTTTTAAGGTTCTTCCCTTCTATCTGGTTCTAAATTTTGCATTACACTGCTTCTTTTATTACCTTTTGTGCCTATCATCTACTTTCTTGTCTATTATGGGGCTGTTAATTTTAATATTGTCTGGTCCCTGACGGTACCCTTGCTTGTCCCATCCATGTCCCCCCTGGTATGAATTTGGTCCTCCATAGACCTCCCCTGGTGGGTCTTTTTCTTTTGCTCTTTCTATTCTATTTTCTTGCTTCTCTTTCTCTTTTTCTTTTCCTCTTCTCTTCGTTCCCCTTCTTTCTCTTTTTCTTCTTGGATCCTCGGGTAGTGCTTTTTTGTTGTGTTGTTGGCTGTTGGTCTTTTGTGAGAGCTTTGCTTGATATCTTGCTCCCTCTACCATGTTTCTTGCTCGGATTTTATTTTTGTGTTAGACTGTGTCTGGTTTGAATGTAGTCTCCCTTAATGTTAAGGGATTAAATCATCCGGTTAAGAGGGCTAAAGTTCTTGACTATTGTAAATCTCTATCTTCGGATTTAGTACTCTTACAAGAAACGAAGGTTTCCTATAAAGAAGCGTTGTTATTACGGAAAGAGTGGGTTCATGATGTAATGTGTTCGGACGCCCTTGGCAAAAATAATGGGGTCATAACACTAATCTCTAAAGAATCTGGACTATCTGTGATTTCTGCTGAGCATGATTCTGAGGGACGTTGGTTGTTATCCAGATTGTCCGATGGTACTGCTGATCTTTATGTTCTGCTCATTCCAACTATACACAGACTTACCAACTGCACCTTTCTTTTATGTCTCAAACTTGAGCAAAACAAACTAATATCAATTTAGCTTGTAAGGTACACTTTGTTCATATCTTTTTATTTCATTGTTTTTTAGTTATTTTCATTTTCATCAATATGTAAGAAAAAACACTGTACACTTTGACACACAAATACAATACAAATCCACATACATGCAATACAATTCTACAATACATATAAATACAATATGCAATTTATATACAATTTTCATCAGCAAACATCAATTATGAAAGGTGTTATTTAATGACACCAATGACAAAGCTACGTCACGTTGCACTGAATATTCCATCAACAACAAACAAATGTGGGAAAAGAAATTCAGAAAGCAAAATATTTCAAAAGACCACAAACAAATTCATTGGTCTACTGAACATTCAAAGTCAATCTCTTTTAAATATGCCGACGCGTTTCAAACCCTATGACATCAGTTTTCGGGTTCTCATCAGGGCTCTGTCTTTTGTGTTTGTCTGTGAAATATACATAAAAAACAGCTTCGTTTTAGTACTCTATCCTTCCTAATAGTTTTCCCATTTATTTGTTTATTGGCGCTCAAATTTACCTGTTCTCCAGCTTTTGCCGGTCCACAGGGTCACCTATTATTTAGTCATTCTCCAGTATGCTACCTATAATACAAGTGGGAACCATCATCACTATTTGTAGGGGCGCGTAGCTCAGTACCCGAGATGTCAAAGCCATTCTTAGACATACCTGCACGTGTCTTCGGTTTAATGTAGACACTTCTTTCTACTCGTTTGGGCTTGCAACTTGGTCGGTATCAATTTATGGCGGTACAGTCCTGCAAGCCACAAACCTTACAAGCTAAACTGATATTAGTTTGTTTTGCTCAAGTTTGAGACATAAAAGAAAGGTGCAGTTGGTAAGTCTGTGTATAGTTGAAATTTAATGAAGGTCCAGCCAACTGCATGTCCCAGGACCTAACTCCTTACTTAAAAAAGATCTTTATGTTCTGAACATCTATGCTCCAAATAATGATGATCCTTCTTTTTGGCAAAAGATCATTACAAAATTACTTCTTACACCTCATAATGGCAATTTGATCGTTGGTGGTGATTTTAACTTACCACTAGATCCAGTACTTGATAGGAATTCGGCTTTCTCTTTCAGTCCTCCTAGGGCTCATAAACAATTGTTAAATATATGCTCTTCTGCGAATCTTCAAGATATTTGGCGTCTCCATAATCGTAGGGGTAGTGATTTTTCCTTCTTTTCCTCCCCTCATTCTAGCTTTTCTCGTATTGATTATCTATTAGTTCATTCGTCTTTAGTGCAACACTCCTCTTCTCCGTACATTCATCCTATTCTTATCTCAGATCACGCGGCTTATTCTTTTTCTCTCTTAAATCTAGCTCCTAAGTGAAAACCTTCCTCATGGAGACTCAATACGGAAATTCTCCATGACGATGTTCAAGTTCAAAATATACATGATGAGACTGAACATTTCTTTTCTGATAAGGATGGCTCAGTTAGTTCTCCGGTGGTTTTATGGGACGCTTTTAAGTGTACACTCCGGGGTCACATTATTAAAGTTATGGCGAAAAGAAATGCTGACATCAAAAAAGAACTCGCTGACTTAGCAGATAGTATTAAACAACAGGAGCTTCTTTTTCGGCATACTAATGATAAACAATTGTTGCAATCCATTAAAACCTTGAAATATTCCTACATCACTATCGTCACCAAGAGAGCTCATAGTGGGGTTCAGGCCCAGAAATCCAAACGGTTACTTTTGAAGAATCGTGCTGGTAAGATTCTGGCAGCGAATTTGAAATTTCAGGAGTCTAACTTTAAATCTTCTTAGATTTCTTCTATTACTGATAAATCTGGTACTAAAAAATTTCAGACTAAAGAGATTCTTGAGGTGTTTCGAGATTTTTATAGTTCTCTATATACCCCCACTAATCAGTCGTCGTTTGAAGATTGCCAAGAATTTTTAAAAACTATCCTCTTCAGTCTGTTTCTACGGCGGATGGGGAGAAATTGGGTGGCCCGATTACATCTGATGAAATTATACATGCAATCAAGTCTACTCGGTCTGGTAAAGCCCCTGGGACAGATGGATTTCCCATCATGTTCTATAAAACCTTTCTCCCTTCTAAGGTTCCTCGCCTTAAAGCTGTTTTTGATGTCTTTATTTAGGTGAGCGCGGTTTCAGGTACTGCGGCGGATGCTACTATTGTAGTAATTCCAAAAGAAGGAAAAGATGTCTCAGACCCTAAAATTTTTCGCCCTATTTCCCTTCTTAATATGGAGGCTAAAATCTTTGCTAAGATTCTTGCTAAAAGGTTAGAATCTTATATTCCTTCTTTGATACACTCATCTCAGACGGGGTTTGTGAAGGGTAGACATGCTAGAGATAATATCCGTACCTTGTGCCATATTCTAGGTACAGCTAAACGGTCTACGCTTCCGGCTGCTGCTCTAGCCTTAGATGCCGAGAAGGCTTTTGATAAGGTGTCTTGGCCTTTTCTTCATGCAGTTCTTCGTGCACACAATTTTGGTGACTCTTTTGTTAACATGGTTATGTCCTTATATGGAGGTTATCAGGTGTGAAATGTACACTTGTAACAAATCTCAACTTTTGGATAGATTTATGGTATTCTCAAAAACACAATGTTTTAGTTGGAATAGCGGTATATATCTTTCATCCGCCCCTACATTGTAGTTGTGGCAGTTATCATTGAATACCATAAGACGTGCTTGGTGCCTGCCTCATCCAGAGGCTCCTCTGGTTTCGATTTGCAGTGTCCAGAGATAGATTGAGGTGTAAGTTACAATTGTAGGGACCCCAAAAAAAAGGAGAAAAGAAAAAATAGAAATTAAAAGTTAGGTCTACACCCAGGTTTTTATTAAAGGTGTGGAACCAATAATTAAAAAATTATGGTACTTTTACTAGACCGTGTAACTGGGTCTAAAAGTATGGCTTCAAGAATTGTGTCGACATGTTTCAGCCCCCTATGGCTCAACGGAGTCTGCAGGGCTTTCGTCAGGACTAAACAGACATACAAACATAGAATAATTACTTACACATTTTGTGCAGTGTACGTAGATGGCTAACTGGTAAATTTTTTCAGTGGCCATTCCAACTCTTTTTAAATCTAAAAGAAAAATAAATAAAGAGCAGTGCTTTTAATGTCATCAAATCATGTTTACTTATGGCACCAGAGTACGTATTAATCTCTGAATAGAGTATTAAAAATTACAGAATATTTCTGTTGTGGAGTTACAGGAAGGAGCAATGTGTGGCAAAAGGACTGAGACGTCGAGATAATCAACTCAATAGTGTATATGGGTCCAGCCTTAGCTAAGCGGACTATTAATACAACATGGAGTGGCATGTGTAGATGGCTGTTACGAAAATGCCCAGACATAGGGAAAAAAGGAGATTACTTCTAGAATGCATAAGCTGGCCATTGGTATTTACTATAGCTGGCAATTCATAATAGCGCTATGGTTGCAGAGCCAAGGTGATAGTTTCCACAGATTTATGGGAAACAGTGCACTTCTTTAAATGTCACTTCTCATTTTAAGGAGACGTCATGTTGGTGGTAAACCAATATGAACAGTGTAGCGACCGTATGAAGATAGAAGTGCAAGTTCCCGATAGAGCATGTAAACTCAAACGTTTATTGCGTTTAATGCGCTGGACAGAAAAGAGAAGAAAAGAGTAGCCTAGTACGCTGGCGCTCTTACCTCTATTGTGAAAAGGAAGAGGCTCCGTCAGGGGTACAGGCTAAGTTACCGCCTCAGAGCTGTGAAGGGTAATAGGGATACGGGTTAGATACTGGTCACCTTACCGCTGTTGTTGCTCGGAAAAAGGGAAAACGCTCGTCCGCCGCCATTACCCGCGTAGGGGAAAGCTTCCGCCTCTTGTGCTGACTCTGCCCCTGGACGTGGGGTCAGAGTCAGTGACACGTATTTGAAGTAAACACGTGGTAATGAAGAGCGAAAAAACACTCAACGCTCGTGTATGATGTTTGAAGGAATCTTAGTAATGCACCAGTTAATATAAATAATTGTAATATTGTTGTGGAAGTCATATTGTGAATCAAAACTTTATCGAAAAAATATTATATCGAAAAATAGGAGGCTGTATTGTTGCACTGGGAGCACTTTGCGCTAATCAGTTGAATGATAAAACTTTATCAACAAAATTTTGTGCGCTTGGTTAGAGGGTCCTAAAAGTAAACAATATTGAAGTTGACAAGAGCGATTATTATTTATGATAAGAGTTTTGTTTTGAAACAGGACAAAGATGATACCTGAATAGCTGTTAATATTGCGCTTAGGTGTCAAAACAGGTAAAGATAAAAATTATTATCAGTGTCCGAGTATTGGAGAGATATATATCTCCATCTGAGACATGGCCCTTGAGAGAGAAAGGAGAGGTAGTGCACTGCTCCGTGTTAATGTTAAATGAACTACAGGACTTCTGAATCGAGGATTGAATATGGCTCCACAGGTTCGCTTGGTGGACTATTTTTGTGTAGCGAAATGGTGCCAGGTATATTGTCATTCAGTCCCCAGACATGAGTGCTGAGGCGGTTTACCCACCGCTGTTCCTTTTCATACAGTTTTTTCTCAGCATTATTTGTTTTATCTGTGAGCATTTCGATCACAGTCCAGCGTATGTCATCACAAGTGTGTCCTGCTTCGATGAAATGGGCACAGAGTTTCGTAGTCGATTTTTTTGAGCCTGATGTTGCTTCTATGTTCGCCAATGCGGGTTTTAATTTTACGGCATGTCATCCCAATGTAGATTTTATTGCACGGACAATTTGCCATGTAAATCACGTGAGTAGAGTTGCAGTTCGTGTGTTGACGTTGAGTCCATGTGAAATTTTCTGAAAGTTGTAGTTGTTTAGAATGGGTTGTATACTTGCAAGCTGCACAGTTTCCACATGGATAGTGACCTGTAACTGGGGCCATCGTGATATCTCTTGTTAGATTTTCCTGTTGTTTTTTCTTTGGTCGCGTGTGTACCAAAGTATCCCGCAGATTTTTAGTTCTTTTATTTGCAAATCGGGGTTTAGGCCAATTGAATTTGCCAGTCATCAGGATTTTCCAGTTTTTGTTTACCAATTTCTGCATTTCGTAGGTTGCTGGACAAAAGGTTGTTACACAAGTGACTAGATCTGCCGGGGGTTCCTTAGGATGAATCTGCAGTAGACACGCTCTCGGTTGGTTGTTGGCGCGTTTCATACATTTGTGGATGGTAGTCTGGGTGTAGTCACGTGCTTTAAGTTTCTGACTAAGTGCCAGAGCCTGCTCTTTGTAGTCCTCTTTTTTTGTACAGTTTCGTTTGATTCTTAGGAATTGACTATATGGTAAGTTGTCTTTTAAAGGTTTGGGGTGAAAACTTTTGTAGGAAAGTAAACTGTTTTTTGCAGTGGGTTTGGTGTACGTTTTTGTTTGAAGGGTATTGTTCTCCGCAAAAATAGTCAGATCCAAAAAGTCAATGGTAGATTCATTTGCTGTGTAAGTGAATTTCAACCAAGGATCTCGTTCATTTAGCCAGTCGATGAAGAGTTTGAGGTCATTTTTGATGTCCCATATGAGAAGAATATCATCTATATATCTCTTCCAGTATAATATACTGGAAGAGTATGGGTTGGAATTATTGAGTACACGCTGATTCTCAAACTGACTCACATATAATCCCGCCACCGAAGGGGCAAAGGCACTGCCCATGGAAGTGCCATGGTTCTGTAGATATAGCACTCCATCATATTCAAAAAAAAATTCTTTGAGCGCTAATTGGCAGCATTGTAAGATGAAGTGTCTCGGGGTTTGGAAACTCCAGTTTTCTTGAAATAGTACATCTTCAAGCATCTGAAGAGTGTCGTCTTGTGGGAGACTAGTATATAATGCTTCCACGTCAAGGCCCACCATCAACATGGACCTCTGATCAAAGTGAATATCGGAAATCTGTAAAAGCAAGTCTCTTGTATCTTTTAAGTAGGTGGGTGTTTTTTGAACTAGAGGCTTCAAATATTCATCGGCAAATTTTGACAAAGGTTCCAATAAGGAACCTATACCAGCCACAATTGGTCGTCCTGGTGGAGGGTTTTTGTTCTTATGTATTTTTGGAAGTGAATAAAAATACGGTGTCTTTGCTTCCTTTGCCACGAGATAGTCGCCTCTTTTCCAGATATCCATCCATTGGTTTCAGCTTCAAAAACCATCATGGAGATGGTATTATGGAGTCTCTCGGTGGGATCTTCTGTGATCTTGGTGTAAAATTTCGTATCTGAGAGGAGGGTTAAGCATTGTTGATTATACCCTTCTTTGCTAAGGATAACAAGACCTCCCCCCTTATCCGCGGGTTTGATCACTATGTCCTTGTTTTCTTCCAAGGTTTTGAGTGCTTTTCGTTCGTTGTTACTCAAATTTTGGAAGGGGGTCTTCATCTTTGTCCTTATATGCCCAACCTAGAGCGAATATCCAAGTCAATGGGACTACCTCTGAGTTTTTCAGTCTTCGTCAAGGTACCCGTCAAGGCTGTCCCTTATCCACGCGTTTGTTTTTATTAACTATTGATCCCCTTCTTAGGTTAATTGATCTTCATCCAGATATCAAGGGGTTTACTTTTGGTTCCTATTGCATAAAAACAGCGGCTTATGCGGATGATGTTCTTATTTTTTCGGATGATATTGTATCAGCTATTCCCGCGCTTACAGATATTATTGCTCTTTTTTCTAAGGTCTCTGGTTATACTCTTAATAGGGACAAGATTGAGATGTACCCCCTGAATGCCTATTGTTTCCCAGCGCATATGGGTGACGCTGGTTTTAAGTGGCAATCTAAACATCTTAAATACCTAGGTATTTGGTTCTGCGCTACTCTCTATGATATGGTGGCATATAATGTGGCACAAACTTAACTCAAAGTTCTTCAACTTTTAGATACTTGGTCCCCTAAACATATTTCTTGGTGGGGTCGTATCCAAACTCTAAAAATGATGATTACTCCTATCATTAACTTTGTTTCTTCTATGCTTCCGGTGAAATTGTCCTCTTCCTTTTATCGTGAGATTGACTCCATTACTTCTAAGTTTCTTTGGAGTGACAAGAGGGCTAGAATTGCATATAAGTCCTTGAGAAAACCTTATGAGATGGGTGGTTGTAATTTTCCTGATTGGGAGAGATATCAGGTGGCTTTTTTAGCTTCCCAAGGTGCTTTATGGTTTTCCTCGACTCCTGTTCACACTCCTTACTGGATATTTATTGAGCAACATTTCTCATTTCCCTTACCAACTTCTTCCTTTTTAACCGCATCCACATTATCTATTCTGTTTTCCCGCTCAATTATCTTGGATACTATTGCAGCAGTTAGGACAGTGGATAAGAAAGTAGCTACCCCGATTAATAAATCGAGGTGGTCTTCTTTGTGGCATAATCCTAGATTAAAATTTGTTATTGATCCCGCGTTGATCCCCCATTGGACTTCTAAAGGAGTGTCTTTAGTTTGTCATCTATATGACTCTAATAATGATCCGTTGCCCTTCTCCTTCTTAGCTGAACAGTTCTCGCTCTCCAATTTGGATTTCTATACTTTTCTAAAACTTAAAGTAGCTCTTGCTAAATTATGCCCGGAGCCCAATTCTTCCCACTATTATGTTATTTTCCTTGTGGCTTAGATCTGGTCATGTGGCTTCCAAAATATATACATTTTTGTCTTCTACTTCTTCTGCCTTACATACTGTTACCCAACGAAAATTGTTACATCATTTTGATAAGGATCTTACTGAGCATATATCTCCGGAAACCTGGTAGTTGATTGGAAAGTTTTCTCTTTGTGATAAGATTGCCCCTTCTTTAACGCAATCCAAATTTTTGTCTATTAACCTTCTCCATTGGACTCTTGTGCGTTTGTATTCGCTAAACTTGAAAGATGATGATCTCTTTTGGAGCTGTGGTCTGGCTACTGGTGATTATCCCCATATGTTTTTTACCTGTTCCCTTTTGCAACCCTTCTGGGATCTCATAAATAAACATCTTATATTAATTTTTAATACTGATTTCCAGCTTTCCTTTCCCATGGTCCTGTTAGGCCCATTAGCTTCCCAAGTGCCTTTACCATTGGATACCTTAGACTTGCAATTATTGGATCTTTTATTGACAGTTGCTGTTAACGTAATTCTTATGGAATGGAAGTCTTTTTCTTCCGTATCATATCATACTTGGTGGGCCTGGGTTTCTTTTTTACGAAGTGCACACATTTCAGTTGATGTGGCTCATCTTACCCCTACTATATCTAGTAATGTGTGGAAAGCTCTGGACACGTATATGGATTTGGCTTCAAAGGGACTGGTTGACCAGTATCCTTTTGTGTCTTCTAATTGATTGCTGTTTATTACTTGTGTGGTATGTTTTTTTGTGGTACTGCAGTGGATCCTTCCCTTCCTTTTCTTCATGTCCACCTCTTTTCTTTTCCCCCCTTGTAATTATTTTATTCTTCTCTTTTTCCTTCTTTTTGCTGTCTTCCTTTCTACTCTCTTTCTTCTATCTTACTTTCCTTTTTCTCCCTTTCTATTTTCTTCCATTCATAATAGTGATTCCATTCACGGATATTTTGGTTCACTGATATATCCCTTATGGGTTTCTTATATTTCACTTATGTATTATTTCCGGGAATTCTTTGTCATTGGATCAAACATAGTACTGTACTTATGAATTCTTTTAATTGATTGTATCACTCTACATTGTATTTAACTATTTCTTATACTTTTAAAATGTAATAAAATTATTGAACTAAAAAAAGCAATGGAGACCAATGGGTAGCTGTGGTGGAAGGGTGGAGCACGAAAGAGACCAATGAGTTTTAAGGAGGAAGCAGGAAGAAACCAAAGGGAGAGATCAAGAAAGCTGTAGTGGATTGCTAAAATAGTTTAGTTCCCTGAATGCAAGCAATGAGGAGTCAAGTCATCTCATCAGATAGCAGGAAAAGAAATGCTTCAGGGGCGGCACAAATAAAGAATATGGAGGAAAGCAATCGAATAAGTAGCAGTGAAATGAGAAATACAAGAATGACATCCAATCATTATCAACTTTATTTCGGTTAAATGAACCATAAAAGTGCACAGTGCAAAAACATTATATATATGCGTAGTATTATAATAAATACAAATCACAGCTCATAGCACTGTAAATGTATAAAAATTGTAATCATGATACATCGATTGTCATAGAGCTACCACAATACTAAGATAAAAGGCAAAGGAACAAAAACCTCAGAAAAGTCCTTAGGAGTGGACTCATTAAGGGTCAGCTATGTCATTCGAATTATCTGTTATTTTCTAGTATGGGCAGCTCAAGAATACTCACTAGGATCGATGAAATAAAAATGTGCACTACAATGGTTGAGAGAATACAATTTAAAACCAAAAAAACCTGGAAAGATATCATTATAGTGATGCATTTCTCCCTGCACAACTTGCCCTAATATTCTTTACTTTACTTTGTTCAACAGTATGCAATCAAAGCACAGAACAATAGACACCTTTTAGAATGCACATCAGCACTTTAAATAGCCATTGCGACTACTGCTACAAAACAATGTTTTATTAAGATGGTTTTATTCAATCCATGACGATAATATAAGTGTCAATGATGGCATCATAGTACTTTTAGTAATAACTCTAGACAATGTATTATTACTATATCTAAGCACATTGGTTTATGCATTCAATAATAATATTAACAATACATTTTAAATTAATTAAATGTAATAAAATGATTTTTAGTATTTTTTTTAAACTTTAATAAACATTAAAAGTTTTCCCTATACTTTACCATAGGGAGATCGTCACCCCAGTGGTGGACACCTGCGCCCCACAGGCCGAAATCTCTGGCAAGCATGCAGAATTGTAAAATAGGGTTGTAAAGCTACTGGTAGTAACTTTACAGTTGTAAATTGGGCTCATCACCTCGTTTCTGAGGGTGGAGACATGTAAGTTTACACTTTTGAGTAACTCTACCCTTACAATTGGTGAACAGCCTAAAGTAGTAAAGTTACTCAAAAGTGTAAGAGTAAACTTACCCAAGTAGATTTTCTCACAGACGTAAAGATTATAAGGCCCTACACCATTTCAAGTAGGCCGAGCTCCAGTTTCTGTTTTTTTGCAGAATCATCAACCTCTGCCTTTGACGCAAATGTCTTCAGTTCATATCTTTCCTAGAACCTGTGTAAGTGTCAAGTCATTCAGATATAGACATCAAAAAAACACCTGATGCAACATCAGTCTTGAACAAGTGCCTTGTTATCTCAACTTTACTGCCAAACTAGAGCAATAAAGCGATACCAAAGTGTAGTGTAGTTTCTATGGGCCAGATGTAGGTAAGTATATTTTACCGATTCATGAATACCGAATTTTACCGATTCGGTATTTATGAATCGGTAAAATAGAAGGGGGGAGATGTAGGGAAAATCGGTAATTGAATTACCGATTCTGTAAAAATCAGTATTTACTGAATCGGTAAATACCGATTCGGTAATGCCCATTGATTCCTATGGGCATTGAAGCCCATGGGAATCAATGGGCATTACCGAATCGGTATTTACCGATTCGGTAAATACCGATTCCAGCAAGGGTGCAGGGGGTGTCAATTTGACAAGGGCATGTCTGTCTGTCACATGGCATAGGTGTGCATGCACACATGTGCATGCACACCTGGATTCGGTATTTTACCACCCAATTGGATTGGGTGGTAAAATACCGAATCTGTAAGGCCATTGGGGCTCGGTAGAGTCCCACCTACATCAGGAACTTACCGAATCGGTAAAAATACCGATTCGGTATTTTACCGATTCGGTAAATTTACCGATTCGGTAAATTTACCGAATCGGTAAAATAGGGCCCCTACATGCCAATTACTAAATACCAGTCGTAACGGCCGAAATCGGCCGTTACCGACCGGTATTTCGGCTCCTACATCTGGCCCTATATTCCCAGTAGGCTCTGCACATTGGAATAATATATCCTATAGATTGCACGTAGGACTGAGGTCTACTAGGTCTCCATCGAATATACTAGACTTAATTGTGAGTGCCAGCTAGCTCAGAGGTCACTAGAAACGTTCTCGAATTCACAAGAAGGGATTAGTTTCTGACAACCGCATAAACATGACAACTTTGTTTCCCTAAGATAAAAATCATCAGCAGAGTCATGGAAACAATAGATAGATATTTCACTCAGTCAATCGTGCATGCTTCATTTCATCAGAGTTGCAGAGAAATAGATAGATGGGCGTTTTCAATAAAAGGATTTATTGAATAGTCTTCTTTCTCAAGCATAAGAAATGAACTGCTACAATCGTAACACTGGTTGTAAAATATAACTCATACAGTATAAAAAGTAGATAAAGTAATACTGTAAGAGCAATCTCTGGTTACTACCCCCAGGGCCATCAGTCCTACTCTGAACCCACAGAAACGCTGTAAGGACTTAGCTGCCTTTTTTGCGCCCAAAGTGTCCAATATCTACTCCAGTTTTGTGCCAATGGCATATATTCCAGACAAAATGGAGAGTGAAAAAGAGGGGGCTAAGGAGGCAGCCCCAAACTTATCTGGAGGTCTTAAAGCCTTCCCGCCATTAGATCTGGCTAGTGTGGAAAGTCTCCTTGGCAACCTGAAATAGGGCTCTCCGCTGGATGCTGCACCTCCGGCAGTTCTTAAACAGGTATCAGGGACGGTATGCCCAGTGATAATGCAGGTCATCAATGCGTCTCTGGCCTCAGGAGTAGTGCCCCCCAACTGGAAGAAGGCTACGGTCAGGGCCCTGCTAAAAAACCTAGTCTGGACCCTGAAGACCTGGCTAATTATAGGCCTATTTCGCTACTACCGGGTCTCAGCAAAATAGCTGAAAAACATGTGAACCAGGTTCTTTCTTCTTTTATTGAGTCCACTGGTGCACTACATTCCACCCAGACAGGGTTTAGAGCCAAGCAAGGAACAGAGACAGCTCTGGTGGCGGTGGTGGAAGCAGTTAGAGGCATTGTGGATGTGGGAGGCTGCGCTGCGGTGGTCCTGCTGGACCTCAGCGCAGCCTTCGATACTGTGAGCCACTCTCTCCTGCTGCACCGGCTGCGTCTTACAGGGGTTTCCGGACTGGCCTTCAAATGGCTCCATTCCTTTCTATCGGACAGATGCTTCTCCGTTTTTGAGGAAGAGGTGTCATCGAGCCAGCTGCAATTGAATCACGGCTTTCCCCAGGGATCATCACTCAGCCCTACTCTGTTTAAAATGTATATGAGACCTTTGGCTGAGGTGGTGCTTCCCTGGGGAATCCAACTTGTCACCTACGCCGATGACACTCAGCTGGTCGTTTCTTTGGTGAGGGACGATGCCTTAGATCAGGGATCAATAATTTGACCCCGTGTCTCACCAAAGTCCTGGAATGGATGACCTCTTCTTTTTTAAAGTTAAATGGGGCCAAAACGGACATTATGCTTCTGGGCTATAAAGCCCCAATCAACTTGGACCCCTGGTGGCCGCACTGTCTGGGACCACCTCCGGTGCCTAAGACCCAAATAAAAAGCCTGGGGATCTGGTTGGACTCCTCGCTAGGATTTCAATACCAGGCCAAGAAGGTGGCCGCGACTTGCTATGGATTGCTGAGAGTCCTAAAAAAAGTTCTAGATCTCCTTCCATTCGAAGCTAGACGAATGCTGGTCCAGTCGCTGATCCTGTCGCGGCTGGACTATGCAAATGCCGTCTACATGGGGGGCCCCAGCTGGTACCATAAAAACTCTGCAATCTGTGCAGAACTGTGCAGCTCATCTGCTCATGAAAGTCCCCAAACGATGTTCGGCTAAGGCCTCACTTCGATCGCTTCATTGGCTACCCATTCAGGAAAGGATAATGTTTAAAACCTTGTGTTTGGCGCATAAGTCCATCCATAGTGCTGGCCCTTCCATTCTTGATCCCCTATTCCGTCGCCATCAATCGGTGAGATCTCTTAGATCTAACCAGCGTAATTTGCTGGTAGTACCTAGGGTGAAGTTGGTTCGGATGGGTGGCCGCCGGCTTTCTGTATAAGCAGCTAAAGGATGGAACAAACTCCCAGACAACATCAGGCATGACTCCAACCATCTGGCTTTCAGGAAGCGATTAAAGACATTCTTGTTTCAATAGTGTCTTTTTTACGTCCTCTGGTCTTACAGCGCTGGGATGCTCGAGAGTAGCCATGCGCTCTACAAGAGGGTATTCATTCATTCATTGTATGGTTCCTAAACCATAGATAAATACATACATAAATAACATAGGCTAAAAGTACTCAACTGGTGCTTCTAAAATACCTACCCCGGTGTACCTCACCTAAGCTTAGTACGAGTGAAGAAGTAAGTGAGGTGTAGCATAAATGTAGTATTCTTTTGCCAAGAATCTGTCCAAGATTTCTCTTAGGGTCTAATCAGCTCCATACCTTAGTTTAGAACGGAGAAGGTCAGTCTTGAAACTCGATTTCCCAACAACCCGCAAGGGTAGCTTGGAAACACTGGAGCTGGATTTCTCGGCAGGAGAAAAGACAGTGTCTCTCTCAGTGTGTCTGCTGGAGGGTCTACTTACTTCGGCACTTGCTGCAGCAGGATGCATCGGGCAAGTAGATAGTCGAACTGTCCAAACCACTGTGTGTTTGCTAAGGCAAGTGTGGGCATATTTATACCTTGAAGTTGCCGAGTTTGACGTAAAGGTGGACATAAAAACGTCATCAAAGAGTCTCAGTTCTTTGAAAACTCCACGAGTTCTTGGACAAGTCAGTTCTCGAGCAAGGGAAAGTCCCTAGCTGCTGAAGCCGAGTTTTCCAAGAAATCGTTGTAGATTTTCGAAACTAGTAGAAGTAGCCCTGCCGTATTTGGACTGCATGAGCTATGCCTAAATATGGTTATGATTTCTATGCCTATATAAGATATGGTGATTTATACCTATATAAGGGCATGAATCTGGAAAATTACAATAGTGTCCTAAAATGGTTCACAACAAAAGGGGATAATTGACGGAGCGTTTGAGCAAACCAAACACTCATCCCCAGTCAACTGATCTGGGTTTAATCCATCACCATTCTTTAGCTCACTCCACCACCCCAGTTCAGACATGGCCATGTGCAAATCAGTCTGACCCTGTGCCTCATTGGAACAGTCCAGCCGGAACTGCCAAGCCTTGTCTTCCCTGGACCGGAAACCAGCATCCTGGGACCGGTTTCCGATTCATAATCCTCATCAGCCAGGCTATCTTGAATCCAGTGGTAGAGTGAGCAAGGGCAACAGCCAAAACAGTGTAGTCTGAATTACCATATGTTTACCTTATTTGTTCAAAAGAATACATCTTAGACAAGCAGATTGATGCTCATTGGTCATAACAGACATTCCTAAGGTGATTTTGGAAAGTCTCTCTTTTAGAAGATATAGTATAAAAAAGACAATCACTTGCCTGGAGAGGTCCTTCGCTTCAGATTGTCGAGAGCAAGATACCGCCAGCAAAGACCCTGCCTCCCAGAAATGCCGCCATATCGCACATTCTACTAAACTGTTATGCAACTGTGGTCCTGCCAGGGCAGTGCACTGGCCTCTGTGAATTTCTTCTCGGGCCCAGCCCCCATTTCCCTCCTCGCAAAGACTGGCCAACACTTCCCTGAGCACCGTAGTGTAGATGAGACCACTGAGGGGCTACTGCAGGACAGTCAAAGCGCTGTTAAGAAAGACTGCGAAGCGCTAGCTGTGCAACTGCGCAGTTATTAATTCAGGTGTGATGGTAGTCGAGAGTGGTACCCATTACTTGGCTCCCAGACTACATATTATCCTTGATTCTGGAAGCATTTCTGCTGAAACTGGCTCTTCTTGTCCTGTGGCCGCTCATGAATAAACATGCCCAGTGCAAGGTATTTAAGACCGTGTTCCCTCTTCAATGAATTGCACTCTTGCTTTTCAGGTTTGAATATTCACCTCCTTCTAAATGGTTTGTTTTTCACTGTGCAATTAAGCAGTTGTGATTTTATCAAATGAAAGATTCAATTCAAGAGGACAACATTTGTTTTAGTTTCTAACTGGCACATGTCTTTGCGATGGATGGGAGGCGGGGGGGTTTCACTATGTTGCCTAGCTTAAATGAAAATGCATAGAATGACCAATCCAGCAACAGCGCAGCAGGCCCCGCCTCCCAAGCCTAACCACTTGGCTACAAATCCATTGACCAACCTAGGCGAGGCAAGACACGGCAATGGGGCCGGACAAACAGGCCTGCGCACTCCTACTATGACTGACTTCTTTTTCCGGAAACTCACTAAAATCGAACCAAAGCCATAGATGCAGAGCGGAAGGCCTTTCCCATGCAACTTTATGGAATTCATTGGCACAGTGGGGTCTAAAAGAGTAATTGTTCATCCAGCCCACCATCTCCAAGTGATAGCAGTGATGTGAAAATTCCTAGAGGATCCACTCGATGGTCCAGTAATGGAATCAAGTGTGACGGAGTGTTTTTTTCTGCATACCCAACTGTTCATCCTTCCAGTGCCCCACACGCCCCATGAGCACATCGCCACAGCACTTTCTAGAGATTATCAATCCCTGTCTTGTTTCAAATATTCCTGGATGTTTCAACTCTGGGTCAGCATCAGTTCATCATAGTGCCATATGTGAATGAGATATAATTGCTCAAGACAACCTTAGGTGGCTCAAATGGAGGGAGGATTCCTATGGAAAAATTATGGCAGAATGTGTTAAAATCATAAATAGGGTCGCTGCTGAGAACACGTCTCCAATTGGTGAGTGGAAAAGTCTAACTGCTCAGCTGCTGGCAAAACTTTCCTGCACAATCGTAGCTAAAGCGGTCACCATTCCACTTGCGACTGTTTTCTCCCCGAGAGTCATGATTCTAAGTCGGAAGAAGGACTTGAAGACGTCTCTGAGAGCATCCCATAGAAACCCTGGCTTTATTGTCAGAGTCTAAAATGGCTCAAAATGCCTCAAGCAGGCGGTATAGGCTGAGAAGACTAGACAAGTCAAGTCAAGTCAAGTCAAGATATTTGTATAGTGCGCTACATACCCATAGGGTCTCAAGGCGCTTGAGGAAGGGTGGGGAATTACTTGTCGAATATCCAAGTTTTGAGTTGCTTTCTGAATGCAAGGTGGTTCTGAGTAAGGCGAAGTTGAGTGGGAAGTGAGTTCCAGGTTTTAGCTGCCAGGTAGGAGAAGGATCTACCTCCCATGGTGGTTTTGTTGATGCGAGGTACAGTGGCAAGGGCTTGGTTGGAGGATCGTAGCTGACGGGAGGGGGTGTAGAAGGACAGTCGTGTGTTGAGGCATTCGGGTCCAAGTTCGTAAAGTGCTTTGTGTGCGTGGGTTAGGAGGCGGAAGGTAATCCTCTTATTTACGGGGAGCCAGTGGAGGTTTTTCAGGTGACCAGAGATGTGTTCTTTACGCGGGATGTCTAGTATGAGCCTGGCTGAAGCGTTCTGGATGCGTTGGAGTTTTTTCTGGAGTTTTGCGGTGGTACCGGCGTATAGTGTGTTTCCGTAGTCCAGGCGGCTCGTGACCAGTGCGTGGGTGACCGTTTTTCTAGTTTCGGTGGGGATCCAGCGAAATGTTTTTTTGAGCATGCGAAGAATGTTGAAGCAAGATGATGAAACGGCGTTGACTTGTCTGGTCATCGAGAGTGAGGAGTCCAGGATGACGCCCAGGTTCCGTGCGTGGTCCGTCGGGATGGGTGCTTTTCCAAGGGCCTCTGGCCACCAAGAGTCATCCCAGGCGGAGGGGGAGGTGCCTAAGATGAGGACTTCTGTTTTGTCTGAGTTCAGTTTCAGACGGCTGTGCTTCATCCACTCAGCTACTTCTTTCATTCCTTCGTGTAAGTTGGTTTTGGCGGTGTTAGGGTCTTTGGTGAGTGAGAGGATCAGTTGAGTGTCGTCAGCGTAGGAGATGATGTTGAGATTGTGTTGGCGAGCGATGGCGGCAAGGGGGCTCATGTATACGTTGAAGAGGCTGGGGCTCAGAGACGATCCTTGTGGTACGCCGCAAATGACTTCAGAGGCCTCTGACTTGAATGGTGGGAGGCGGACTCTCTGGGTTCTTCTGGTGAGGAACGAGGTGATCCATTCCAGTGCTTTTCCTTGGATTCCGACGTTTCTGAGGCGCTGTAGAAGGGTGCTATGACAGACTGTGTCGAAGGCAGCGGAGAGGTCGAGGAGGATGAGGGCGACTGTGTCTCCATTGTCCAGTAGAGTTCGAATGTCGTCTGTTGCTGCGATAAGTGCGGTCTCAGTGCTGTGTTTGGCTCGGAATCCGGACTGTGAGGGGTCGAGGGATTTGTTTGTTTCGAGGAAGGTGGCGAGTTGGTTGTTGACAGCTTTCTCGATGACTTTGGCCGGAAATGGAAGAAGCGAGATGGGGCAGTAGTTTTTGAGTTCGGTGGGGTCAGCTGTGGGTTTTTTCAGCAGGGCGCTTAGTTCTGCATGTTTCCAGCTTTCCGGGAAGGTGGCGGAGTTGAGGGAGCAGTTGATGACGTCTCGGAGGTGTGGTGCTATGATGGAGTCTGCTTTGTTGAAGATGTGGTGAGGGCATGGGTCAGTTGGGGATCCTGAGTGGATGGAGTTCATCAGGCGGATGGTGTCCTCAGTGGAGATTGGGTTCCAGTCGTTAAGGATGTTCAAGGGGGGTGAAGGTCCTGCAGAAGGTTGGGTGGGTTTGTCTCCGTGTCGGTTGTCGAAGCTGTTGTGGATGTCTGCGATTTTGTTGTGGAAGAAGGAAGCTAGGGAGTCGCAGAGGGCTTGGGAGGGGGTGATGTCGTTGGAGTTGGCTGATGGGTTGATAAATTCTTTGACGATGTTGAATAATTCTTTGCTGTTGTGGGCGTTGTTATCTAGTCGGTCTTTGAATGCGACTTTTTTGGCAGACCGGATTAGTTGGTGGTGTATGCGGGTGGTGTTTTTGAAGGCGTCCCTGGTGCTGGTGTTTGGGTCTTTTTCCAGGTCTTCTCGAGGGAGCGACAAAGTTTCTTCGATTTCTTAAGATCATCGTTGAACCAGGAGGCGTTTACTAATACTGGACTACACTATTGTAAGAGAGAAAAAAGAGCAAGACAAAGACCTCCTGGTCTATGATCAATCTGGCATTACAATGGCAACAAGATTTCCACAGAACAATCATGTAACTAACTTGGTGTCACAATTAATGCAAGCTGTTCCTTTGTCCACCATATGAAGGTTGTGGAAGCAAAAGCCCTGGCCATCTAGTCTTCCTTCTCGAAATTGTTCAGTACGCTGTGGGGATGAGTCCTGGTCTACTTCTGAAGATAATGAGGGCTAAAATCCTTCAAACCTTGGCCTATGGCAGTGAGATCCTGTTGGGGAGCGACAGAAGCTTCTAAATAATCTTGTCACTAGGATCTACTTCAGTCATGCCGATTCAATTGGAACTCGGAATCCTTGATCAACAGGTGGCATGGGCATGTGCATTTCTGAATATTTGCCATATATTCCAGTTGGCCAGAGGAGTAGTCAGAGGAGGAAACTTGGAGGCCCCAGTATAGCATGAAATTCAGACAGGTTAGGTCAGATGAATTGTGATTTTGGGTCAGATCCCTGCATTTTGGGGAATGGTTCAATCAGCTGTAAAGATATCATCAGTGATGTCATCAGTGATGTTGCTGACCATGTCATGAGTCATGTAATATGTGAGAACATAAGCACAGAATTGAGAGGGTGCTAGTTATAGTTAGCTCACTATAACTGCAGAATTTCATTGTTTTTTTAGAAATGAAATCTCAGCCTAACTATAACGGCCATGTAACCTTTGTTTTTTTCTGAGACTTTCTAAGGTTTTTTTAATGCTAATTCCTAACTATAACGTCCTTCTAACCTTTGCTTTTTACAGTGAATTTCTAAGGTTCTTTTCATGCTAATTCCTAACTATAACGTCCCTGTAACCTTCCATATATATCAGTCCTCTCCCTGTCTCGATATGCCCTACTCAGAAGACTGGTGTGACTCATGGTGACTAGGCACCGTGTAATGTGGTGAGGACTATAGGGCTAATCGAAATTTTTTGCATACAGGTCTCCCCTGACCCCTCTTTGGGTATTTGCTCGCATGGTATAACGCAGCTGCAAAAGAAAAGACTTTCTGATATAAGGCTAAATTCATTTTGAGCACCTTGAGGGTCCGAGTTTGAGGTCGCAATGTTAGCAAAGATTAGCATGTTAGGAAAGAGGATGATGTATTTGACATTACATGAGAGGACGCCGTAGCAACGAGAGTGTGCCCGCAGAACTCATGTTTATCAGGAAAAGCACAAACTTGGCTGCACAGGCGTTGTCCTCCAATTTTTTGGACAATTACCAGTTACCAGTTTACCCACTTCTCATCATCAGCCACTCACTCTTTGTGGTGTGTAGAAAAAGAGGAAAAGAGGAAAAATGTGCTGTGTTCCTAAATAATAATCGTGAAGTGCAACAATAGTGGACGTGACCAAAGTGTACACTATTCAACAAGCATTTGCAATGCAATAGGTCTCGCATTATGAAAGTTTGAGCTATTGGTCTTGTAAATGACAATTTTTTTATTTATGTGTTGGTTTTGAAAATAGCTAAATTAATAGCTTTGTCATTTTCAATGCCAATAGTTATAACTTTTGCAAATGTGACACCTATAGCATTTGTAATGCAACATGTTTTGTATTTACGTCACTTAGATGTATTGATAATTCAAATAACAACGGCTTTTAATTTTTTTAAATAAGTAATACTTAAATAAAAGTGATTGTAATTTATAATGTCAATAGCTTAAACTTTTGTAAATAACATTTGTGAAGATTATGGGCCAGATGTAGGTGGCCGAAAATAGCCATTTACCGATCAGTAACGGCCGAATTCTGCCGTTACCGACCGGTAAATGGCCATTGACATGTAGGGGCCCTTAAATGTTGCATTTTCGGTAATTTTACCGATTCGGTAAATCGGTAATTTTACTGATTCGGTAATTTTACCGAAAATGCAAGATTGAAATGTGGGTAGCCAATTTTCCATTGGCACATGGCTTTCAGAATCGGTATTTTACCATGGAATACAAATCCGTGGTAAAATACCAATTCCTGTGTACATGCACATCTGTGCATGTTCACATGTGCCATGTGACAGACAGACGTGCCCTTAGGGCATGTCTGTGTGCCACATTGCACACATGCCCGTTTTGGGGGTGCTAGAGGGTGTCAAAGTGACACCCCCTGCACCCTTGACAAATTCGGTATTTACCGATTCGGTAAATACCGAATCGGTATTTGAATTGAATCCTATGGGCTTCAAGGCCCATAGGATTCAATAGCATTTACCGAATCGGTAAATACCGAATTTTTAAGGAATCGGTAATAAATCCAGATGTTGATACCTACATCCCATTTACCGATTTTGAAATACCGAATCGGTAAAATTCGGTAATATTCGGTATTTCAAAATCAGTAAATGTGATTTACCTACATCTGGCCCAATGTTCTGTGTATTCTATTGTGATGAAAATCCAAGAACAGAAGTGAAATAACATCTTTTTGTGACATTTGTAATAAAGCTTGAAACATTGAGAGAACATAATTGAACCAGTTGTTGTTGAATGGTTGCACAGATTGATGCTGTGATGTCGCGGAGTGATGTTGTGATGGCACAGAGTGATGTTGTGGTGGCGCTGAGTGATGTTGTGATGGCGCTGAGTGATGCTGTGGTGGTGCTGAGTGATGCTGGGGTTGCGCTGAGTGGTGCTGTGGTGGTGCTGAGTGATCCTGTGGTAGTGCTGAGTGATGCTGTGGTGGTGCTGAATGATGCTGTGGTGGTGCTGAGTGATGCTGTGGTGGTGCTGAGTGATGCTGTGGTGGTGCTGAGTGCACTCTGCAACTGCACTCTGCAACTGCACTCTGAATCTGCACTCTGAATCTACACTCTGAATCTGCACTTTGAATCTGCACTCTGAATCTGCACTCTGCATCTGCACTCTGAATCTGCACTCTGCACTCTGAATCTGCAGTCTGAATCTGCAGTCTGAATCTGCACTCTGAATCTGCACTCTGCACTCACAATCTGCACTCTGCACTCACAATCTGCACTCTGCACCCACAATCTGCACTCTGAATCTGCACTCTGCAATCTGAATCTGCACTCTGAATCTGCACTCTGAATCTGCACTCTGAATCTGCAGTCTGCACTCACAATCTGCACTCTGCACTCACAATCTGCACTCTGCACCCACAATCTGCACTCTGAATCTGCACTCTGCACTCTGAATCTGCACTCTGAATCTGCACTCTGAATCTGCACTCTGAATCTGCACTTTGAATCTGCACTCTGAATCTGCACTCTGAATCTGCACTCTGCACTCTGAATCTGCATTCTGCACTCTGAATCTGCATTCTGCACTCTGAATCTGCACTCTGAATCTGCACTCTGCACTCTGAATATGCACTCTGAATCTGCACTCTGAATCTGCAAACTGAATCTGCACTCTGCACTCTGAATCTGCACTCTGAATCTGCACTCTGCACTCTGAATCTGCACTCTGAATCTGCGCTCTGCACTCTGAATCTGCACTCTGCACTCACAATCTGCACTCTGAATTTGCACTCAGAATCTGCACTCTGCACTCTGAATCTGCACTCTGAATCTGCACTCTAAATCTGCAATCTGAATCTGCACTCTTCACTCTGAATCTGCACTCTGCACTCTGAATCTGCACTCTGAATCTGCACTCAAGTCAAGGCAAGAATTCTTTATTCGATGATTAAAAATCACCATAAAAGTGATCCTGTGGTAGTGCTGAGTGATGCTGTGGTGGTGCTGAATGATGCTGTGGTGGTGCTGAATGATGCTGTGGTGGTGCTGAGTGATGCTGTGGTGGTGCTGAGTGATGCTGTGGTGGTGCTGAGTGCACTCTTCAACTGCACTCTGCAACTGCACTCTGAATCTGCACTCTGAATCTGCACTCTGAATCTGCACTTTGAATCTGCACTCTGAATCTGCACTCTGAATCTGCACTCTGCACGCTGAATCTGCACTCTGCACTCTGAATCTGCAGTCTGAATCTGCACTCTGAATCTGCACTCTGAATCTGCACTCTGCACTCACAATCTGCACTCTGCACTCACAATCTGCACTCTGCACCCACAATCTGCACTCTGAATTTGCACTCTGCAATCTGAATCTGCACTCTGAATCTGCACTCTGAATCTGCACTCTGAATCTGCAGTCTGCACTCACAATCTGCACTTTGCACTCACAATCTGCACTCTGCACTCACAATCTGCACCCACAATCTGCACTCTGAATCTGCACTCTGCACTCTGAATCTGCACTCTGAATCTGCACTCTGCACTCTGCACCTGCACTCTGAATCTGCACTCTGAATCTGCACTTTGAATCTGCACTCTGAATCTGCACTCTGAATCTGCACTCTGCACTCTGAATCTGCATTCTGCACTCTGAATCTGCACTCTGAATCTGCACTCTGCACTCTGAATCTGCACTCTGAATCTGCACTCTGAATCTGCACTCTGAATCTGCACTCTGAATCTGCGCTCTGCACTCACAATCTGCACTCAGAATTTGCACTCTGCACTCAGAATCTGCACTCTGAATCTGCACTCTGCACTCTGAATCTGCACTCTAAATCTGCAATCTGAATCTGCACTCTGAATCTGCACTCTGGATCTGCACTCTGCACTCTGAATCTGCACTCTGCACTCTGAATCTGCACTCAAGTCAAGTCAAGAATTCTTTATTCGATGATTAAAAATCACCATAAAAGTGATCCTGTGGTAGTGCTGAGTGATGCTGTGGTGGTGCTGAATGATGCTGTGGTGGTGCTGAGTGATGCTGTGGTGGTGCTGAGTGATGCTGTGGTGGTGCTGAGTGCACTCTGCAGCTGCACTCTGCAACTGTACTCTGCAACTGCACTCTGAATCTGCACTCTGAATCTGCACTCTGAATCTGCACTCTGAATCTGCACTCTGCATCTGCACTCTGAATCTGCACTCTGCACTCTGAATCTGCACTCTGCAGTCTGAATCTGCAGTCTGAATCTGCACTCTGAATCTGCACTCTGCACTCACAATCTGCACTCTGCACTCACAATCTGCACTCTGCACCCACAATCTGCACTCTGCAATCTGAATCTGCACTCTGAATCTGCGCTCTGCACTCACAATCTGCACTCTGAATTTGCACTCTGCACTCAGAATCTGCACTCTGCACTCTGAATCCGCACTCTGCACTCTGAATCTGCACTCTAAATCTGCAATCTGAATCTGCACTCTTCACTCTGAATCTGCACTCTGGATCTGCACTCTGCACTCTGAATCTGCACTCTGCACTCTGAATCTGCACTCAAGTCAAGTCAAGAATTCTTTATTCGATGATTAAAAATCACCATAAAAGCACATATATATATACAATTAATTAAAATCCAATTAAATCATTATCAGAATCCTGCTTGTTATACATTCTAATTCTTTAAAAAAGGTGAAAGACAGACTGAGTTCTAAAAGAGTACAATAGAAGTCTTCACAATCATTCCCCCCCTCTTGTTACCCTTAGTCGGACTGCCACTTTAATAAAATTCATAATACAGCACAATATCAACGGATCAGTTGCTTGTTGTAAATAAATTAAGGCCTCTCGAGCACGTTTCATTTTAGCTTGTTTTAAAATGTTTACCAAGAATCTACGCCTAGGCATTGAGTAAAAAGGACACAACAATACAAAGTGAAGGGAATCCTGCGGGGACCTATTGTCACAACCGCAGGTACCCTTCTGCTCAATTGTAGTTAAAAACCCTACTGGTAACACTAATAAATAAGGTAATAAATTGAGCCTAAAACGGCACATTAAAAACCTATCCTGGGCATTGTACATAAGGTATAAGTATGGCTCCATTCCCACAGTGCTCTTAACAAGGCTATGGGCTCTCACAGTCTTTTTGGACCCTTCAGCCTCGGCTCTCTGTGTTGTTTTCTGGGCTAAAAAAGCTCTCTTTACGATCGCTTTGTACTGAGGTACAATTGCTACCGGATCGACAAAGAGATTCGTATAGCCCAGGGCTTCTAAGGTGGCCTTTACGTAGTAGAGCCATGGGATTCTCATACATTTCTCTCTTCCTAGGCAATCACTTAGAATTTCCCTACTCAAGGATGCCTCGGGATTAGTCCAAATTTTCAACCAAGCTACTATAGGTCTAAGCTTCACCAAGTCTTCGAGGTATGGCCTCCCTAGCTCCGTATGGACTATTACACCAGCGGTACTTTGTGGAACTTTCAAGATGGATCTTAAATATTTATTTTCTTCCCGTTGAAGTTGCGAGATGTTAGCAAAGCCCCATACCTCCGCCCCATAGGTGACTTTGGAGCAGCACATAGAACCATAAAGGTTCATCACCTGTTCAGGACACCATCTGCCTACCCTCCTCCCATAGCTTGCGATAGCGCCATTGGTAGCAATCATTTTACAGTAATGCTCCTCTACCAGGGAATTAAATTGTAAAGACCCATCGAATAGTAAGCCTAAATACGCAAATGTTTTGACCTCTTCTATTTTATGACTTCCTATCATGTAAGTGGATTTGGTGCAAGGTTTGTTGCCTGCCAGCAGCACATACAATTTTCCAGGTAAACTGACAGTTCTAAAGAACCAATAAATTTGACAAAACCGTCAATCAAAATCTGTAGACTCTTTGGCGTACGTGCGAGCAGGACCGCGTCATCCGCGTAAAGTAAAACAGGGATATGACGCGACCCTACTCTTGGGCAATCTGCCCTTAAATTTAACAAAAACTGCTCTAAATTATTTATGTAAAGTGAAAATAAAAATGGGGCAAGAATGCAGCCTTGACGTACCCCGCTCCTGCAAGGGAATGATTCAGTCAACCCACCCTCTGTATTGTACCGCACTTTTGCCGAGGTATCAATGTGAAGCTCCCTTAAAATGTTAATTAGGCCAGCTTCAATCCCCATGAGGGTCATCATGTCCCAGAGCTTATCCCTGTTAACGTGATCAAAAGCAGCTGCCAAATCCATGAACCCCATATAGATGGCTTTGTGGCTGGCCTTAGTGTATTTGGCAGTCAGCATATAGAGGTTCAAACATTGGTCACTGGTGGACCTCCCCATCCTGAAGCCGTACTGAGTGTCCGAGATGATGTTGTTTTCCTCGGTCCACTCAGACAATCGGTTAAGGATCCCCCCCTACCCAAGAGTTTAGCAGACACGTTGATCAAAGAGATAGGGCGGTAACACTGGGGATCATCCCTATTGCCCTTTTTAAAGATGGGGACGATTATGGCCGTTGACCATGAGGGCTGCAAACCACAGCTGATGGCTGCGTTTATAATCCTAGTCATTATAGGGGCCCACAGCTCCACACAGCTCAGAAACAAATCAGGCGGGATCCCGTCTGGGCCGGGGGCTTTATTTTTCATCAAACCTTCAATACCGGCAGAAATTTCCTTAACGGAAAAAACTACAGGCTGACCCCGGTACACCTTCCCTACCTGCGCTTCAGTTAATCCTGCTTCATGGTTATTCAACCCCTTATAATGGGAAACCCACTGGTCTGGCAGAATGTTCGTCCCTATTTCGGGGACATTGTCATCCTGGAAACTTGGTTAGTTAATAATTCTCCAGAATTCAGACATGTCCCTTTTTTCCCCAGCTTCTCTTAAGTCTGCCTTGTAGAACTAATTTCCTCCTCTTAGTCTCACTCTTATATTTTTTCCTGCACAATGCAACTTGTTGGGAGTCCCTTGGTCTAGTTTTAAGGCTACCTTTAAGTTCCCTTAAAGCCTGAGAGCATTCACGATTGAACCATCGTGGATGACAGTGCACGACAGGAGACTACATCTTTAGTTGACCACTGCACTGACACTCGCGTTTTCCCTCACCCAAAACGTGTGATGGCTTAAAGTTACTTAACTGGGGGTTCATTCGTTTTTTGACCTCACACCTTCACTGGCTTCTTTCTCGTTCATAGGCATGAACACAGGACGTTTTCTATTTAAAACACAGTGTTGAGTATTAGCACAAATTCTGACTTTCTTGAAATGACATGCCACCTATGTATTAACTGCAATGTACACTGATGTATACACTATCTTGTTGTAGATTCCCCTGACGAAGGGCTGATTTTCTAGCCCGAAATGCATTGGGAGATACCTTGAAAATCATGAAAATGGCAACGTGTAATTTTGTGATGACACAACAATTTTACCGGCATAAGAATTAAACAACTTTGGATAACAGTTTACTTACAACATTTCATGAAGATTCATTTGAATTGTTAATTTCTGTGTATGTATGATGAATTATGATTCCCAATGAGTAACCTATAATAATTGGATAAAGCACGTCCACTTACACTCCTTGGAGTGAATAGCGCAGTGCATTAGGTTCCTGAGGAGGTCTCAGGAAATTCATTTCTCTTTAGAATCAAAGGTTTAGCAGGACCTTTCACCTTTTGCACGCACAGTTAAGCTTAGACCATAGATTATAACATCTATAATTTGAAGACGCTTTACACCGAGTGCACCCGCTGCTGCATATTCTTACAGTTTCACACATTCCTGCCCAGCAGACAGCAACTGCACCACCCTGATCACTGTCCACAATTTCACCATGGCAACATTTGACGATATCCTGCACCTCACAGAAAACAAAGCGCAAACTAAAGTTTATTCATCTCAAGAAGCAGTAGACATATATGGCCTCATTAAAGAGGTCAGAAAATTCGATGCTACTTCAGGCCCGGTCCCACAACAAATCAAACAACTAGAATACTTAATGAGACGGGAGATAAATCAACGTCTGCATGCCACCACCCTTATACAATATCATCGGGCAAGCCGCATTCCCAGGGGGTTACGCTTAGCCATCAAACCCATGCTATTTAAAATGAACAAAAAATTCATGGAAAAGTGGTATGCGATTCTTAATAAGTGTTCCCTCGACCTCATCCTTTTAATAGTTGAAGAATTGTCACAAGTTCTCACAGGACTAGAAACAGAAATCAAGGACTTGCAAAACAACTTGTCACAACGGATGGAAACAGATACTTGGACAACCACCCTAGAAGAGATTAACAACAGATTAGACAGTTATGCGAAGGACATTCATGAACGAAAAGTTCGGAAATTTCGCCGCGACACCATAGACTATAAGTTAGACGAAGTCTACTCATGGGCTGAGGTATATGCACAGAAACGTACCTGGAATCAACCAGGCAAAACATCATCTGAAGAAAGCGTAGCATCAGATTCTGACACTCGTATGACCCGCCCCCCAGTACCAACCCACACAGATTCTAATTCAGGAGTCACCACTGAAAAAAATGCATCCAGTAGCAGTAGCACCACCACACAATCGGCTTTTTTGTCCAACAGCCCAGCCTCAAACGAACCACCACAAGGTCCCAACGTCAACAAACCAGAAGAGGCCACCGGTTCGGGCAAACCCACTCGCAAAAAGAAACATTAACTATCAACATCTCTTCTAAACAACTCACACCTCAACAGATTAACGTACTTAACAAAGGATGTTCCTTTGTACCAACCCACCAAGCAAAGAGTTTTGATACACAAATTGATGTATTCAAATTTACACGTAAACTCCGGTTACGTCATTTCTTTAACACTATTGAGAGCAACCAGCCCTCATCACAAACCACCGAATACCAAGAATTCAGACCCAAAAGCACGTTTATCCCACCCATGTCACACAAGACCATCGATTTGTTTGAGACCTTAGTCAAACAAGACATCTCCAAACTACCGCAATATGGTAGGTCACCTTCGAACCTGAGTCCAGGTGAGAGGTCAGCCTTGCGCTCACTTCAGACCAATTCCACCTTACACATCACCAAGGCAGACAAAGGAGGTGCCTTGGTTATCATGGACAAATCCAAGTATGTAAGTAAAGTGGAGAGCATGATAAATGACACCACCACATACTTGCCTCTATCTGATGACCCGACCAATGAATTTTTGGTCGTTCTGAACACCATTCTGACCAATGCCCTTGAAATGAAATGGATTAGTCCTAAAACTAAAGACTACTTATACACCAAACTCCCGCGTAGACCCAAGATCTACATGGTACCAAAAATTCATAAATCTTTGACTGACCCCCCCCTTGAGACCCATCGTCTCGGGATGCGGTTCTATCCATGACACCTTAGGCCGATATCTGGACGCCTTCTTACAACCCATCGTACAATCAGGAACCACATACATACAAGATACCACTCATCTGCTCAATATCCTAAGAGAAATCACCATTCCTAGAGACAAACAAATCTGGCTGTGTACTATCGATGTCATAGCACTTTACACTTCCATCCCACATCGTGAAGGTTTGGAGGCTATAGAATGGGCTCTCTTGAGAGCAGATACTCCGCGAGCCAACCAGACATTTCTCATGGAAATCCTACATTTTTGTTTATTTCACAGCTATTTCAGCTGGCAAGATCGGTATTTTTTACAGTCCAATGGAACATCTATGGGCTTTTCGGGAGCCCCTAGCTACGCGAATATTTTCATGATGAAATACGAGCTAGAGAACATTCTGACAAAACCACAATGGCAATCCAATTTACTGATTTTCAAGAGATACATAGATGATATCCTAATCGTTTGGCAAGGTACATCGCAGGAGCTTGAACACAACATAACAGAATTGAATACTATTAATCCGCGTATTCAATTCACACACAAGATTGATGAATCACAAATTCCTTTTCTAGACGTTTTGATTAAGGTCAGTAAAGGACAGATTACAACCACTGTTTTCACCAAACCGACAGACAGAAATAACGCTCTGTTGTATCAGAGTTTCCACCCATGGTCACTTAAAAAACACCTCCCATACTCCCAGTTTCTCCGGATTAAACGGATTAACTCTGACCCAACGACTGGCATGCAGATGATGGACATCTCCAAAGACAGATACAAACAACGAGGCTACCCTGAAAATGTCCTTAACGAGGCAGCAATTAGAGCCTCCAAAGTAACCCGTGAGTCACTCTTAAAGAAACAAATAATTTCCCATTCCACCCAGAGGGAGGTTTTTGTATCCACGTACTCTACACAATCCAAACAAGTCAAATCTATCATTCTTAATCGATGGTCCTTACTTCAATCCGAACCTGATTTTGGAGACATGTTCAGTGTTCAGCCTCTTTTTGCATACAAAAGGGCGAATAACTTAAAAGAGATGTTAAACACCAAACCCTCCCAACCCAAAAAACAACACAAGGGTTTGCTTAAATGCATGAACTGCTCCAATTGTAATAACGCAATCACAGGATTGACCATGAATCACCCTAGATCTGGTAAATCTATTTCCCTCAGATACACAGCAACTTGTAACACAAACTTTGTGGTTTACTACATAAAATGTCCCTGCGACCTATTTTATGTGGGTAAAACAGAACGCAGTGTGCGGACTAGAATTACAGAACATAAGAGTAGGATACGCACACAGAATGTCAATTCCCCACTTGCCCAACATTGGCACACACATAGGCATAACATTGCTCAACTTAAATTTGGCATTCTGCAAGTTGTTGCACATAATCCTGAACAAGATCGCGCGCAAATCCTCTCACAACGTGAGACATATTGGATTTGGTATTTACAGACACTAACTCCGATAGGGTTAAATGATAAATTTGATTTAGCATGCTTCATGTAATTCATTTGCATAAGAGAGCATCCTGTTGCAGATAGTAGTACTTTTCCACCCTCCCAGATTGTGCACACCATGAGTGACAGAGCTGATATTCTAATTTGGGACATTGTTCAGCATATCTAGTTTAGATTTGGATGCTTTGTAAACATATTTGTGTTTGCTCTGTTTTCATTATAAATGCCATCATGGCAGAATACTATGGGACCTGGACAGATTAGCATCTTGCTATGTTTTTAAATGCAATAACACTGTTAGTCCGTGTTCATGTACCGAGTGTGTATGTTTACTTAGGCACTCCACTCTAATATGGCGAACACACGCTGTCCTCTTTCCATTTCCACTTTTCTTTTTATCGCGCACTTCCGCGGTTCACTTCTAACCACTCGCTAGAAGCATTGGGTTACTCAGGAGCACCGGCTTTTCTCACTCGGTAAGATTTTCGGCAGGTCAGCGCATAGCTACCTCGTTTTTCATTCTTCCCGACCCTCCGATTGATTCATTTTATCTTTATTTGGTTCTATTTAGGAAATCTCCATTAGAATATAATCTACGTGAGCGCGAATCTCGGCGCCATTTAAAGTGGTTGAGCCACATCCTGATCCGATTTGTAAGAGAGTTTTTTTAATTCACACACCCCATGTTTCACTTATTGACCCCTCGTGTTTAATTAAATGCTTGGCACGGTTTTTTCCTTGGAAGCACACCTACTAATTCCCCACGGGTGCACGACAGGAGACTACATCTTTAGTTGACCACTGCACTGACACTCGCGTTTTCCCTCACCCAAAACGTGTGATGGCTTAAAGTTACTTAACTGGGGGTTCATTCGTTTTTTGACCTCACACCTTCACTGGCTTCTTTCTCGTTCATAGGCATGAACACAGGACGTTTTCTATTTAAAACACAGTGTTGAGTATTAGCACAAATTCTGACTTTCTTGAAATGACATGCCACCTATGTATTAACTGCAATGTACACTGATGTATACACTATCTTGTTGTAGATTCCCCTGACGAAGGGCTGATTTTCTAGCCCGAAATGCATTGGGAGATACCTTGAAAATCATGAAAATGGCAACGTGTAATTTTGTGATGACACAACAATTTTACCGGCATAAGAATTAAACAACTTTGGATAACAGTTTACTTACAACATTTCATGAAGATTCATTTGAATTGTTAATTTCTGTGTATGTATGATGAATTATGATTCCCAATGAGTAACCTATAATAATTGGATAAAGCACGTCCACTTACACTCCTTGGAGTGAATAGCGCAGTGCATTAGGTTCCTGAGGAGGTCTCAGGAAATTCATTTCTCTTTAGAATCAAAGGTTTAGCAGGACCTTTCACCTTTTGCACGCACAGTTAAGCTTAGACCATAGATTATAACATCTATAATTTGAAGACGCTTTACACCGAGTGCACCCGCTACTGCATATTCTTACAGTGTTTCCTTGTAGGCACCCTGGTTTTTAGCAGTCCATCTATCAACTTAGTGATCTGCCCAAATGCCAAAAGTAACGGGGGACCTTCTACTGCCGTATCCAAGCAATCCTCAAAAGTGGATTTCCCAATATCCATCAAGGTATTATAGAAGATTTCCCCGTCTATTTTAGACCACCTCAGTCGTCTACCCTGGTCCGTTACCTTCTCACTAATTGTACCAGCCCGTCTCCTTCTGGTCCGAGCCTAGTAGAGCAACTCCAATACTAGGGGATTGTGATCACTGAAGGGGCTCCATTCTATCCCTACACTAGTGATTCTATTTTTTAAAACTCTAGAGCAGGGGTCTTCAAACTGTGGGGCGCGACCCCCAGGGGGGCCGTGGAGCGATGCAAAGGGGGTCGCGCCTTCACAGTGTCACTTCTGCCCTGGCCTCCAGGGCTTCAGGCCCCCTCCTCCCTCATCCTGTGTCTCAGCCCGGGCTGCTGCAGAGCAGCTCGCGCTCCTGGGGCCTCGGCTGGGCAGTGTCTGGAGTCTTATCTCTGGCCCAAGTTTTTCACAGCTCTTTAAAGACCATTAGCATATTTACATGCCTTTGTTAACTGATTACCAAAGCTTAGTTTTTTATGGTTCCAGTACCCCCTGGGCCCCCACTCTGCCTATTCCTTACATTTGTATTTTTACACTTACTGCTGTAGTGTGAGAATGCATTTAATGAAAAGAAATATAAAGTTGGATCGCCAAAAGAAACTATGTGTTGTTTAAAGATCCTGCAGAGACCTGCTCTTGACACTAAATTGAGTTATAAATAAAAAAGTATGTATTAATTAGTGATGTGACTTTTCTGTCTTTATTTTCTTTAATTATTAGTCATGGATCATTGAGGCATCCCTAGAACACAATTAAAGGTGCTTTCTATTTATATTTGCTGTTCTAAGTATTCACAGATAAGTGCAAAAAATACAGCTGTAGGTGACTGCTTATTTCTGGGCCATCAAAATAATGAGCTGGTAACCCTAATCATTAGACTGGAAATTTGTTGCAGGATCAGCACATTATTTATTTCCTCCACCCTCGAACCCTGATTAATGCCATTTTAGCAATAATTTAACTTATATCTGAAACCCTACGCTTTAAGTTTCTGGGAATGCACCCTGCTTTCAAACTTCTCACTTCTCATTCTCGCCTTCACTTTCACGTTCACCCTGCACTCCCACCGATCACCATGCACTCACACTGATCACCATGCACTCACACTGATCACCATGCACTCACACTGATCACCATGCACTCACACTGATCACCATGCACTCACAACATTCACCCGCTCACCCTGCTTTCACAGTGATCACTCTGCACTACAAATTCGCTTGCATTGTTCACTCTGTACCTCACCCTGCAGGCCAACGAGCACACTTCTCACCCTGCACTCATGTGACACTCCAGTCACCTGTCCCCCCTTACTACTCCATCTGTAGCTCACTCAAACAAGGCCATCACTAACCATGCACTAATTCGTCCCAATCTGCACTTACAGCCGAACCCAAATTCATATGGTCACCTCATTCACCCTGCAGTTACTCCTTTTACCATACGTTCACACTGTTGCATTGCTCACCGTGCAGTCACATGGGCACTCTTGTCACCAACACCGTGCAGAAGGTTAAAGTGCCTGGTACAAAGAAGATGTACCATGCACATCACAGAACTGAGTGTGAGTAAACTATGAGTAGCGCTATGAAAAAATGAAATGTTTGTCAGACAGGTGCTATAGAGAGATGAGGTGTATTGTTGGTGAGCGGTAGTGAGGGAATTCATGGAAAAGGTGGAAAGACTGTTGCACTGTGTGCTACCAGTGCTTGGACAATGCCTGGCTGGAAGTGTTAACCCCCCGCCCCCCCCGAAGTTCGGGTCTAGTGGATCCCCTGCTTCTGCCTATTATTTACATTTGTAGTGCGCTAATGTTACCAAAAGGTATCCTGGGGCTAATAACCATCTGCCTGCAATGTGAGAGAGGGATCCGGAGTTGGGAGAGGAGAGAAGAGAGGGATGGAAGGAAGGGGGTGAGAGGAAAGGGGCATGGGTAAACTGTTTAACTCTGCACAAGACCACCACGGTTTGAATGCACCCTTGCTGCTCCCGGCCATGGCCAGGTGAGCTTCTAATGTGGCAGCGCATATTCCTGCGGATTGGGAGGCCCTTCACAGAGGTTGACTAGACATCTTTTTGGTGTTAATTGCTGTATTGTGGTTATAAACTGGTATTGATGGGGTGACATCTTTCCTCAGTATTACGGTTTAAAAAAATTCTAAATAATAAAGCAATGCTATCCCAAAATACGCAGCATCACAGAACATTATTTACATTTTCTACTCACACAATTTAGTGAAGCCTGTCGCATAATTTGGCCCTCCCCTTCCTCATAACCTAGAGGTTTAGAAATTTTTGTCAGGAGGGGGTCCTTACGCTTAAAAATGTTGACAGGGGGGTCTCGGCATCCAAAAGTTTGAAGACCTCTGCTCTAGAGGCTAGGATATAATCAATGAATGAGGTGGTAGACTACCATCCCTCTGCACGATCATCATATTAATCGTATGCTCTAAATTGTGATTGTGTAGGAGTTTTCTAAAGGCCAGACCTTCTGGCGTATGGTCAAAGTGCGGCCCGTCTTCTAATGAGACCATTCCGCATCTATTGGAACTATGGCTATATATGGATAGTCCACCCATGGCTCTACCCGATCTGGATTTTTGTGCCGGGACAAAAAAACATTTATACCCCTGGATATGAAGGTGCTATTATCGACCGCCCATGTCTCCTGGAGGCTAATTATCTGATAGCTACTAATATAGTGGCGCCACTCAATGTTATTGAATTTTGATGCCAAACCTGCTATATTCGAGATAACTCTTACTACTTCCTGAGCTTCCCCTGTTCCCCCGATAGTCCGGATACATTCCAAGGTTTCGGCGTGGCCAGAATCCGACTCACTATCCCCTAAAAGATGTTCGGTAGCTGTCTTGACAGGTTTTTTGGCTCTATTTCGGAGTGATGAAGACTTTAAACTTGCTCACATCCATTATCTGTATTCTTACCTTGTGTTGGCCCTTTTAAGCCCTTTTTCCAGACCTAGAAGAGGATAGCTGCTTTATATGATGATAGATCCCTTATTCTTGACTCTAATCCATCTATTGCCTATTGGCTTTGACGTGGTTATGTGTTCTTTCATTATCCTGCCTATAGTAGAGGGTGGATCCTGTGGTCCTGACTTTATATTACATATTGGTATGGTTTGTGTAGGTCCTCTGACAGAGCTAAGGGTTATTTCATCCTTCTCAGGCCTACAAGGCCCAGAACTAGAGAGACTCCATTTTGCTTTCTATCCCTACAGAGCTGAGATGCTTGAAGGGGAAAGGTAATGTTTATAGTTAAGCCTGTTGTCTGCTAGGGGAAAACCAGCCAGGACTGGTTCTTATCGGAAGAATGTGTTTGTCTCTTGGGCCCAGACGTAACATGCAGATGGCCACTGCGGTTGCGCAGAGAGCTCTGGAGCTAGCACAGGAATTCGGTGGGAGGCAGCCCTCTGTTGGAAATTTCCATGAGGGGAGAGGAATCCATATCAGCGAAGTGCAGAAGAGGAGGAGTGGTCAGTTTGGTTCTTGAAGAGTGGAGAGTAGGATGTTTGCTGGAGCTACAGAGTACAGTTCAGTTCTATTGGTTTTCTGGAATGGAGAAAGAAGGCAGATGATTGCTGAAGCTGGAGAGAGCAGTCATATGAACAAAGCTGGAACTATCAGCTGGGGGCTGCCAGTTTATCAGAATGCATTAAAGCAGATGGAGGAGTTGAGGCTGTCAGCTGAAGCAGTTGAGCCAGAGGCGTGAAGCTGTGGTGACGGAGGGAGAGACAGAGATCCCTGATCCTACCAGAGAGAGAGAGAGAGAAATATTCGTTCTAATAGGTGAGGTAGTCTAAATTAGTTTGCTTTACACTTACACCTTAATCTTGTCTTTATTCCCTAGGCTATTGTATGTCTAATCCTTTTTCTTTCAGCGGTGTGTTACAGTTCCTGTTAGTTACAGAGACCCCGCAGATAACCTTGTCCTTATACTGTATGTTTAATCCCTTTCCTTTCAGTGGTGTGTTACAGTTCCTGTTAGTTACAGAGACCCCGCAGATTTGTGTATGTGTATTCTATTGTTATTGTAATAAAGATACCCCAGTTCTTAGTGAACCAGTGTGCATGTGTTGTTCTTATGATAGAGAGCATTTAAATAACTCTTGCATACAGTGTGTGTCTCTTGTTCTTAAAGCACAGGTAACCTTTCCTTCTAGTCAGGTGTTACAGCCAGAACAGATGCTGACCCTGATCCGGTAAGTAGCCACTGAATAATTAGGGAGAGAGAGGAGCCCTTGAGCTAGGGAATTATTGACACTAAGTGATTCGGCCATCCCATAATATTATCGTAGTAGCGAACCTTTAGTAAATAGTGAGAGAGACTTCCCAACATAGAGAGAGAGAGAGAGCTGAAGGTATTCATAGGAAAGTGATCGTCGTTGGTAAGCGGCGTTAGTGAGAGCACTGATTGTGGTCAGTGTGTATACCCACAAGATTGTGGCTTGAGAGAGCACCGGGGGGATACAGTGTGTAATGAGATCGCCTCTAGGGAGAGTGGCGTTAGTGAGAGCACTGATTGTGGTCAGTGTGTAGGTCCGCCGGATTGTGGACCGGATAAAAAAAGAGCACTGGGGCTGCAGCTCAGTGTGTATGGCATGCCGGATTGCGTGTCGAGTGAGCACTGATGGTGATCAGTGTGTAATGGTAAATAATCAGAACTGCCCCAGGGTAGATTAGTCTGGACCCATGTGGTCGCGAGACTATGAGGTATGAGTGTGGTGTAGGGCATGGACGTCTTTAGTAATCAGTGAGTATTCCTAGTAATCCCTATAGATTTAGTCGTGTTTCTGATGATATGAGCTTCTATATTGCGAGTTCCCCATCCTCAGGTAGGTACCCAGGTGCCTGGATAGATGGGTCCTGAGGAGGGAGGTGGTTACATTCCGGCTGGGTTGGAGTTGCTCCAAGGAGCTGATGCCATCTGGTTCGAGAACCCGGTCGTTACAGTAGCTCTGGTCCTAGTCTCTATTATGTCGGCGCCCTTACCCCCAATGGTGGTGGTTAGCTGTGCCAATGGACCTAGCAGCCCAATTTCCACTGGTAAAAACCCTCTATTGCATCACCTGGACACACCCTTCCCCGAGCCCTGATATTATCATCCTCAGGTCAGTCATTAGTGTCCAGCGAGCTCAGGACCTCATATCTATTACTTGTTGTAATTAAGTCAATGTGGGGAACTGTTTCCAGGCTAGACTGACCCTCACCAATAGCACCAGATTTATGAGGTGGGTAAAAGAACCACAGCGGAACAACATTTACATAGTCGTGGTGAATAATAGCTGATCCCGCCTGCCTCAAATTGTCGTTAACCAATCAAGGGGATCTAAAACTCACCACAACACAATCACCTTCCATGCTTTTCTTGGATTTACCCACCCATGGTACCCTTCTCACCATCTTAAAGTTATTGTGCAAGTGATCGCCCAGCACTGTTTTAGTGGAAAGAAAATGAAGGGCTTTGTTTTTTAATGTGGTCCAATGTTCTTCGCGCCCATCCTGGTTTTTCGGGACATTTGCCAGAATTACTGAGTATGGGCAAGCCTCCGGGGGAAGGTGCAGTGAAAAGATTTTTTTGGGTGGCTGTTCCAGTGGACTTAGTCTCCCTACAGGCCCGAGGCCCTTGTTTTGCTACCCCCCTGAGTCCTAAAGCTGGAGCAGTCGTAGTGGGTGCTACAACTTGGGCTGTGTCCTGAGGCAAAGCAGTTATCATAGAATCCACCAGGTCGTTTACTCTAGTTGTAATTGTGTTCAAAGGGTGGGCCACTATTAAGTCACTCTCCAGTGATGGACGTTTATGGTCTAGAAAGTGTTTTTCTATAGCATTTAATCTACCATCTATGTGATCGAGTTTGGCCATTAATGGCAAGATAAGGGACCTGAGGCGTTCGTCCATAATTCTCATGAACTCGGTCATATCGCATCCCTGGTTGGCCACTACGTCTTTCACAAACTGCTCATTTCTACCTGGGGTTATGCCTTCAGTAGCCTTAGGTAAAATCTTATCTTGCTGCCCACCCAGCTCAGGTAGGGAAATTAATTTCCTAGGTTGTTTAGCTTGTTGTTGGCTACCTTTTGGAGCATTACTAGCCTTTCTTTTACCAGTTACAATCTTGGCCTTGCTCGCCGGCCTGGCCCGCTGCTGCCTATTGCGTGTTATCGGAGGCGAGGGAGCGAAACTACTAGCAGAAGATGGGGCCAAGCTAATAGGTAAGCTGACATCCAAGACTGACCCATTAGTAGCCTGCGGGAGGTGTAGAAGATCAGATAAAACCGTAGGGCAATCCCTTGTCTCAGAAACTAGTATTGGAGATACAATATGACTGGATGGGTCCAGGGAACACCTCCTTTCCACAAGTTCGATTTCTTTTGCCACAGCAGTTTCGGCTAATTTAAGGAAGGCATCTAAGGTTCCCACCCTACCAGCCCCAGAACAAGCTTTAGGGTTAACTGTAGTCATAATGGTACGATATTACACACCTAACGTATATTGCCAAAGCTCTCAACCCTGCTGTGACAATGCAAATAGCCCAATTTAACAATGTCTGACAATGTCCCGGGCCCTCCTTACTGCTGTCTCTGATGCTGGAACCGTAGGTGTAAGGGGGGTGTCCCGTCCCGGCCTCTTCCGGCCCCGGACGGCCACAGACAGCCCTCCCTTTGCCCGGGCTTAGCCCGGCGATGCTCCCGCGCGCTCCCGTGATGCGGGGGAAGAGTCCGATTTTGTAGCGCCTCCTGGCGCGATTCAGCGGGTGGCGGCTTCCGGATGCAGTGCAGGCTGGTAACTGCAGTGCTGGCTGTCCCTGATGGCGAGAACCCTCCCCCACACACAGCGGCCGCAGGAAAGTTGGAGCAACCTGCGGCAGCGGAGAGGGAGCAGGAAAGCAGCAGCCAAAGCGACGAAGCAGCAGGTCAGGAGCGATGAGTGCTCGACTTCACTAGATGCCCCCACACAAACTCACGGGCCGATAGAGTGCCGCAGATGTAACCCACGTTGCAGACTAGGTCCCCCGCTCCACCGGGGAAGAGTCCGATTTTGTAGCGCCTCCTGGAGCGATTCAGCGGGTGGCGGCTTCCGGCCGCAGTGCAGGCTGGTACCTGCAGTCCTGGCTGTCCCTGATGGCGAGGACCCTCCCCCACACACAGCGGCCGCAGGAAAGTTGGAGCAACCTGCGGCAGCGGAGAGGGAGCAGGAAAGCAGCAGCCAAAGCGACGAAGCAGCAGGTCAGGAGCGATGAGTGCTCGACTTCACTAGATGCCCCCACACAAACTCACGGGCCGATAGAGTGCCGCAGATGCAACCCACGTTGCAGACTAGGTCCCTGCACTCTGAATCTGCACTCTGAATCTACACTCTGCACTCTGAATCTGCACTCAGAATCTGCACTCTGAATCTGCACTCTGCACTCTTAATCTGCACTCTGAATCTGCAGTCTGAATCTGCACTCTGAATCTGCACTCTGAATCTGCACTCTGAATCTGCACTCTGTACTCTGAATCTGCACTCTGAACTCTGAATCTGCACTCTGAATCTGCACTCTGAATCTGCACTCTGCACTCTGAATCTGCACTCTGAATCTGCACTCTGAATCTGCACTCTGCACTCTGAATCTGTACTCTGAATCTGCACTCTGAACTCTGAATCTGCACTCTGAATCTGCACTCTGAACTCTGAATCTGCACTCTGAACTCTGAATCTGCACTCTGAACTCTGAATCTGCACTCTACACTCTGAATCTGCACTCTGAATCTGCACTCACAATCTGCACTCTGAATCTGCACTCTGCACTCTACATATGGAAGGTTATGCTTACATACGTTCCATATATTATCCATGTATATGCCACATTTAGTTAAGAATATATGTTCTGTTTAGTTACATTACTTTGTTTGTATACCCTTTTTTGCAGCTCTAAAGTTATTTTAATGGGTGAAATGCGGAGCCTGGGCAGCAGGAAGGAGAAGATAAGAGAGTGCATCGAGTGCAGACTTGTGAGCAAGCGCCTTAAGCCATCAGGATGTTACTTCAAGGCACGTAGACAGGGTCGTAATACCCAATGATACTCGTAAAGGTAGCTTCAAAAAATGGCGTTAGGTTGTGCACACACCCTGCAAAGATGCGTGTAGCGCCTGAAGTCACAAGTTGAACCAGGTGTTGTTCGCTACAATAGACGATAGTTATCAGTGAGGTATGATACGGCTCACCTGGCTTTGTTCCACCATGAAACGAAAGTAAACAGCTCATTATAAAGCGTTTCTTTTATAAATTTAGCGTGGTATGCAAGGCAAATGGGCACCGTTCTGCCTGCTAAGCACGGGAGGTGTGAATGATGACAGCAGCCCCTTTGAAGCTTGTTTACTGAGAGGTAATAAATGAAGATGCGCAGGAGCCAGGAGGGAGGAGTAGAGAGGCGAGCCAGATGGTTGCTGCAGGGAAGAATGCCGGCTTTGATAAGCCCATGCAGCAGGGGGCGGAGCGGATCCCTTTGAAGTGACGGAGTTGCATCAGGAAAGCTAAACCAGCAGGCTGATGCGCGTTCACGATCACATGCACTTGTGGAAATCCGCCGGCTGGTTTAGCTTTCCTGATGCAACACTAAAATTCTCTCCTATCCATTCCTGCGAAATGGGATAGGCTCGACCTAAACACTGTGTATGAGTGGCGTGCACCAAGAACCTCAAAGAGAACCAGTGCATTTGGTTCCCAGAGTTAAAAATCTGGTGAGGCTTGCTGGCTATCCAACCTTATTCCACTGCTGCAAGCCCTCCCAATTAAAAATGGTTAACAATATACCATACTTATTTACTTAAAACCAACATGTTTCGTTGCTTAACATTCCAGCAACTTCGTCAGGGCAATGTAGGGTTCTATATTCTTTTTTTTTTAAGTTTGAAAGCTTTATTGAAAGAAATAATATGAAGTTACAATATGACACCAGCAGTGGAAAAGAAAAAATACAGGATAAAACATTTCAAAAAGCCAAACGCATACTGATGGCAACACAAAGAAACCAAGCATTTTCTGGGTATTTAGAGGGGAGGAAGAAGGGGAGGGAGGGAGTGAATAAAAACAGTGGAAGATCAGAATAATGTAATATATCAAATTATCGTCAGAGAAGAAGAATGCACAATGAATGCAAAAAGAAAAACAAAAGTACACAATATCTGAAAAAATATCATATTAGAAACAAAACTGTGAACGGCAGTACATAAAACAAGGAAGAGAGTAAAAGTCCCTCAGGGAGGCTTAACATTTTCTGAGGAGAGGGAAGTCTACTTCTGTTGGGTCGAATGGTTTAAATATGTGGTAAGGGGCAACCAAAAAAGCTCAACATTACGAGAAGGTTTACAGGAGGAGGCAAATGCAACATCAAGTCTATGGAAATGACACAGGGAGTTCCACCAACAGCGTAGGGAAACTTTAGTGAGAGACTTTCAATTAGAGGTAATATCTTGAAATGCAAGAGCAAGCATAAGGTCAAAAAGACCAAGTGAGTGTGAAGGGAGAGTTAAAGAGTCTGAGAGACTCCCCAGGAATACAAGGACAGTGGATTATGGAACAGAATTTGAAAGAATTTGAGAAATGTAAGACCAGACTTGCTTCCAGAATGTAGCTACAGAAGGACAGAAAAAAAAGAGATGAAGAAGATCAGCATCAGGTGAATCACATGTCCAGCAATTAGATGTGGAGGAGGAAGTAAAGCGTGAAAGGGACAGAGGGGAGAGGTAAAGTCTATGATATAGGAAAGTAAAGCAAAGTTTTTTCCCAATGGGAGATCAAATGATCCAAGATTCAAAAGAATTATCTCACTCAGTCTGCATCACTCACTCAAGTATCCACATATTGCTCGGGGAACACTTACCAAAGAAAAAACATTATTTATGTAAAAATATACATTTTATTTCAATAAAAAACACATGAATCCATGTACAGTTATAATTAAAAACTCACCCAATGTACAATAAAACCACCTAGTGTGGAGATGGAGAAATTTGGGAAAAGACAGTAGTATTTGTCTTAATCTTGTTGATTCGGACCCTTTGTTTGACAACACTAGGAAGGATTTCCCTTCCTTATACCCAATTGTTTGCTGACAACTCCGAATTTAACCCTTCGTTAATGCGTCGACGCATTTCGGAAGCCTTGAGTGATTATAGCCTCCTTCTTCAGGACAGTGTCTATGGTTTTCTCCACAATCAATGTATCACCTAATACACAAATAAAACATTTCTTTTAGCCCACAATCCATTGATTGGACCTTTACATACTATTAAGACAACAGATAATCTTTTCTCTATACAGTGTTATTCACAGTGTTCACATGGTCATCGTCTTTACCTAATGCACATAATTGCACTTTACTGACCGTTAATCTTTGTGGGTATTTATCTATATAAATCCCGTTACTTTTTAAATATAGATGTTTTTCCATTGTGTTGCAAGTATTACCCCAGCATGAAATTAAACTCACATTGTGTCTAGCACTCAGTCTTTTTCACACCATTCAAACCATTTTTTAACTTCGAATCTAACTCACCTATGCGAATGCATCTTGGTGAATTAAGTATGTCATTTAATTATCATTCTCTGGGTCGTTGTAAGAATTCCTTGATCTCCCAAACTGCTGCTAAATATAAAAAGGTACAACTTATTAATCTGCCCCAATCCATGTTTAATGGGACTCTCGCTTTTATTTTGACGTTTGGCTGTTACCTTTTCAAAAACGATGGAAAGCCTCAAACGCGGTGTCTTTCAATTTATTTGCACCCGTTTTCCGATTTTCGTATTATACTCCTAATCAAAAGAAATGTTTTTCTTTTTTCAGTGCCAGTTTTTTACGATTTGCCCAAGCTTCATCACACACCCACCGGTTAGTAAATAATTACCTCAAGGTTCTTATTATTCTGTTTGACCATTGCTGTCCCTTGTATTCTTTACACGGATTTTGTTTCACCCTCTTGTTCTACAAAGTGCAAAAACATCTTTCAATATTTTTAATCTTAAAGGTAGTGGATGTAATCTCCTAAATTCGCAAGCGTGCTCACCTGTTTTAAAGAGGAGACCCTTGTCTCGTGATAATCTTGTTGCACCCGGGTCGTAAACGCTCGTGGCTGTATACAAAAACATTTTTCTTTTAGTTATTTTTTAGTGCCACTGTTCATGTAGCCGCAGTCATTTAAATGCTCAGTCGTTTTATTTAAAAAAACAGTTTAGAAAGTCTATTGCTTGTGTAACGGGGCTCGAATAACAAGCAATAATGCCGCAAATGATTCAATATTTTATTTAATTTACATCGCGATTCGCGATCTTCAAACGATTAGCGATCTACAAACAATTAGGTATTATCGCTTTCCTTGTTGCTCCTGCTTATTTTTATACATGTAGGATACCCCGTTCCCAGATTGTCAGGCTCATTCTCCTCATTTCTAATCTTAACTAGCATAATTCTACTTTTACCTCGTTTAGTTGGCCGGCAGATTTTCCCGGGGTGCTTCGTGTGCATCTGTGAGATCGCCGTTGGGATTAAGTAAAGGCTCGTCTAACGCGTTCTGTCGATTTTTAATCACATCAGTTGTCCACGTGATTCAGTACCCAACACGCCCCTTCTTTACTTCTTGCACCGCGAAAAACTTTATTATTCCACGAATAGACACGGTTTTCTCATGTTGCAAGATGAATACCTTAGATCTACAGTTTTCTTTAAAATATTATCATTTTCTTTTACCGTTATGTCTTAGCATTACAGGTAACTCCTACTACTGTTTTAAAGAATTTATTTGCTTTATACTATATTTAAGGTTATACAGGGGGGATTTTTACATCCTTACATTTTGTCCACATATAGACAACAAAAAGGGGTCCTTATGAAAAAAACCTTTTTGTTAACAGTATTCCTACATATATGTAAGAATAATGGTAGGACTCAATAAATCAATCAATCAATCATAACACTTGTATAGCGCGCTACTCACCCGGAAGGGTCTCAAGGCGCTTGGGGGAGGGGGGCCGCTACTGCTCGAACAGCCAGGTCTTGAGTTGTCTCCTGAAGGCGAGGTGATCCTGGGTCAGCCGAAGGTGGATGGGGAGGGAGTTCCATGTCTTGGCCGCTAGGTAGGAGAAGGATCTGCCTCCGGTGGTGGCTCTTCGGATGCGTGGTACGGCGACGAGGGCAAGGCCAGTGGAACGTAGCTGGCGGGTGGGCGTGTGGAAGTTCAGGCCGTCGTTGAGGTACTTGGGGCTCAGGTTGTGGAGAGACTTGTGTGCGTGGGTGAGGAGCCTGAACATGATCCTCTTTTTTTTGAACCTTTATTTGTAGTACATGCAGTTACAAGTATGGGCCTACAACCATCCCGGCCGGCCGCTAAACAGAACGAGAATACTGCAAGCAATATGTATAGTTATAGCAGTTCGAAGCCCGGGGTTATAAAATAACGGTACATAACTTGTAATCAGACACAACAGATTGAAATCAGGATTTAAGAGGTTCATTTTCAAATAAGAAACTAAGGAAGAGGTGTCGCACAGTCGTACACAGTCCCGCAATAGTGTGCAAATCAGGATATCTACATACAGTGTTAATACGAAGGAAATATCGGGGGGCAAGATATACAAAGCAGAAGAAATGCAGGCGCAACCCCGGCGTGTAGCAAGTCCAACTCCCGCCCCTCATCACCAAACATACCGCAAAGAGCGTGAGCGACGACAACACTAAAAAGACTAAAGGGCCATAGAAACAAATATTGCTCAACCACCCATCCCGCAACCCCCCACCCTGCACACCCGCAGAAGGCCATGGTCTACCCCCCCAGCAGCGTGCCTGTCGCCCTAATAGAGACCCGAAATATAGAAAGATAGAGAAAGAGGAAAAGAAAAGAAAATAAGCGGAGGAGGGCCCTCATCGTGCCGCCCGGCCCCGCCCTTCGCCCCTACACCTCGGAAATCCCAGAAAGGAAGTAATACTGTAATGAAGAATAATAAATCCCAAGCACAATAGCGACGAAATATCGATCGAACATACCCACTGCACCGTCTGTCAACAATAAAGCCAATAGACCATGAACCACTTCATCCCTGACCCTGTCTGGTAGCGGTACTGCCAGAAGTCCACTCATTAATCAATTTAAAGCACAGTCCTGAGGGTCCAATCAATATGGGTGGATCCGGGTGGGGCGCAGACCCAGAAAAGCACAACCATCCAGGTCCATCGAAGTACCGACAGCAAAGATCAGACAATACCAACTCTGGTCTCGGGAACTTCCAAAAGCTCACAGATAATAACACCATCCAGGAGAGGAGAGTCACACAGTTTGGCCACTGCTGCGACCCAACCAGGCCAGTCCAAGAGGGAAAACAGCGCTCCATTCCCAGCCGCCAGTTGGACATGTGTCCCAAGGAGACATCCATACGAGCAATCAAGTCGGTCTGCGCGGGCACAGGAGCCCGGACCTCGAGCGGCTCCCGGTGCCTCTGCGGAGCTGGAACTTCCTCCATGGACTCTTAATCCAGTCGGCCCCGTCCCTCTTCACCACTGTCAGGGACCAGGCCTCACCTCGAGGGCGCCACGGGATGCGTCCCCGGGGCAAAAAGCTGTGATGCAGGCTCTTGAAAGGAGAGCCACCAAAAGGCTAAAATCCCTGCCGGGCCCCGAGAGTCGCCCGCCTATGTCAGGGGCAGTCCTTGGCTATACCCGGGCAACAAAGTTTGGGGAGGGGGCAAGAGGCATGCGCCCCCTCCGATCCTGTGCCACCACACTGCCCCTCAAGGGTCACCGCCCAGCGGACCGGGTCTTCACCGCCAGCAGCGGTCCTTCATGTCAACGGCACCCACCGACAGGCCCCCCACCGCAATCAACGGCCGCCGATGCTGCAGCTTCGGCCGGAGGCCCTGCCGAGTCAACGCCCCGGTCTCATCGCCGCGTGGGCCGCGGATCCGTCGGGGACGGTTCTCAGGATCTGCTGCACGCAGGGGCTTCGGAAGCAAACTGTAGGTGCCCGTTTTCTTTCTCCTAATAAAGTATGCCTTCGTGGCTCAGGATAGACGTCAGGATAGACGTGTGGGGCGAAAGGGCTCTCGGAGCCGAGCGACTATGCGGCCATTTCGAATGCCTGCTTCGCTCCTCCCCTGAACGTGATCCTCTTGTTGACGGGGAGCCAGTGCAGGTTTCTCAGGTGGCCGGAGATGTGGCTGCGTCGAGGGATGTCTAGGATGAGTCGGGCGGAGGCGTTCTGGATGCGTTGTAGTCTTTTCTGTAGCTTGGCTGTGGTTCCGGCGTAGAGGGTGTTTCCATAGTCAAGCCGGCTGGTGACAGGGGCTTGGGTGACCGTCTTCTTGGTTTCGATCGGGATCCATCGGAAGATCTTGCGGAGCATGCGGAGGGTGTGAAAGCATGAGGAGGAGACGGCGTTGACTTGTCTGGTCATCGAGAGGGAGGAGTCCAGGATGAAGCCCAGGTTGCGTGCATGGTCTGTCGGTTTGGGGGCGGTGCCCAGGGCTGGGGGCCACCAGGAGTCGTCCCAGGCGGTGGGTGATGGCCCAAGGATGAGGACTTCCGTCTTGTCTGAGTTCAGTTTCAGGCGGCTGTTTTTCATCCACTCAGCGACGTCTTTCATCCCTTCGTGGAGGCTGGTTCGGGCGGTGTCGGGGTCTCTGGTGAGGGAGAGGATCAGCTGGGTGTCGTCGGCGTATTAGATGATGTTGAGGTTGTGTTGGCGTGCGATGGCTGCGAGAGGTCTCATGTAGACGTTGAAGAGGGTGGGGCTGAGTGAAGAACCTTGCTGGACGCCGCAGATGACTTCGGTGGCCTCAGAACGAAACGGGGGGAGGCTGACCCTCTGTGTTCTCCCAGCGAGGAACGAGTTGATCCACTTCAATGCCTTCTCTTGGATGCCGGTGTTGCTGAGGCGTTGGATTAGGGTGCGGTGGCAGACAGTGTCGACCGCGGCGGAGAGGTCCAGGAGGATGAGTGCCGCTGTTTCCCGGTTGTCGAGAAGGGCTCGGATGTCGTCGGTGGGTGCGATGAGGGCGGTCTCGGTGCTGTGGTTGGCTCTGAAACCGGGCTGCGAGGGGTCGAGGGATCCATTCATCTCGAGGAAGGCGGCAAGCTGTCTGTTGGCGATCTTCTCGATGACTTTGGCAGGAAAAGGGAGGAGCGAGATGGGGCGGAAGTTCTTGAGGTCGGTGGGGTCCGCTGTTGGTTTCTTCAGTAGGGAGCTGAGCTCGGCATGCTTCCAGCTCTCCGGGAAGGTGGCGGTGTCGAAGGAGGTGTTGATGACGTCTCGGAGTTGGGGTGCGATGATGGAGTCGGCCTTGTTGAAGACGTGGTGGGGGCAGGGGTCAGTCGGAGATCCGGAGTGGATGGTGTTCATCGTGCGGGCTGTGTCTTCGGTGGTCACCGCGGTCCAGGTGCGGAGGGTGGCAGTGGGGTGCGTTGGTTCGACAGTTGGGTGCGAGGATGGTGTGCCGAAGCTGTTGTGGATGTCGGCAATCTTGCGGTGGAAGAACGAGGCGAGGGAGTCGCAGAGATCTTGTGAGGGGGTGATGTCGTTGGTGCCGGTGCTGGGGTTGGAGAACTCCTTGACGATGCTGAAGAGTTCCTTGCTGTCGTGGGCGTTGTTGTCCAGTCAATCCTTCAGTGATTTCTTCTTGGTGGTGCGGATGAGCTGGTGGTGCTTGCGGGTAGCGTGTTTGAGGGCGGTCATGTTGTCAGTGGTCCGGTCGCGAAGCCAGGCTTTCTCGAGGGTGCGGCAGGTCTTCTTGGAGTCCTTGAGTTCGTCAGTGAACCAGGGGGCCTTCTTGCTTCTGGGTTTGCTGGGAGGGTTCTTCAGAGGTGCGAGCTCATCGGCGCAGGCGGTCAGCCACTGCGTGAAGTTGCGGGCTGCTTCATTGGGGTCCGGTGTGCTGGCAGGTGGGTTCTGGCTGAGGGAGGCGGTGAGCTGGTCGGCGGTGATCTTGCTCCAGCTTCTGTGAGGAACCTGTTGCGGGTGGTGGTGGGTGGTGGTTTTTCTGAAGCTGAAGTGGACGCAGCTGTGGTCGGTCCAGTGAAGTCCGGTGGAGTGGCTGAAGGCGATGTGCTTGCTGGATGAGAAGACGGGGTCAAGCGTGTGGCCGGCGTAGTGGGTGGGGGTGTTGACCAGTTGCTTGAGTCCGAGGTTGGCGATGTTGTCCAGCAGGGTGACGGTGTTGCGGTCCTTGTTGTTCTCCAGGTGGAAGTTGAGGTCCCCTAGGAGGATGTAGTCGGCGGAGGGGAGGGCGTGTGGGCTGATGAAGTCCGTGATGTCTTCGCTGAATTGTTTGCGTGGTCCCGGGGGTCTTAGATGAGGGTACCTCTGAGGTTCGTCTTTGGGTCGGCGTGAATCTGGAAGTGGAGGTGTTCGGCGGCGTTGTAGGTGTCGTCGGCGTCGGTCATGATGCGGATGGTGTTCTTGTGGACGATGGCGATGCCTCCTCCAGTCTGGTTGACGCGGTCCCTCCTGATGATCTTGTATCCATCCGGGATGGCGATGGCGATGTCGGGGGCTGAGGAGGCGTTCATCCATGTTTCAGTGAGGAAGGCGACGTCTGGAGAAGTAGTGTCGAGCAGGTTCCAGAGTTCGACGGCGTGTCTGTGGATGGAGCGGGTGTTGAGCAGGATGCACTTGAGGTCGCTGCTGGGGTTTGGCTTGACGGGCGCGGTGCATGTTCGGAGGCAGGTGAACTTGCAGGTTGTGCAGGTGAAGGGTCCGTGGAAGCGTTTCGGGGCGGCCCGGCAGCAGGGGTGGTTCCGGCCGGCATTGAGTGCGTTGAGTGCGGCGGTGTCGTAGGTCTGTCGGGTCGTATTGCGTCGGTGGGGGCCAGGGGTCCTGGTGCTGGGCGCGGTCCAGGCGCGGACGGGCACAGACAGGCTTACCTTTGGCGCGCCTTCGGCGCACAATCGGCGCACCCGCTGCGCGTCCGCACGGTCGCCATTTATGGCAAAGTGGGAGGGAGGGAGGAGCAGCTGGGAGGCGGGAGCGGGGAGGGCACAGAAGGAAAAGGGGGCGTGGCCGCTGGCACGGCGGCGGGAAGCGGGGAGCGGGGCGGGTGGCACAGAGAGACATAACAACAGCGCTAACAATAATTAAAGGGCAAAAACAGCAAATGGGCAACAATACAGTATGTACAGGGTGCAGGAGAACCAGAAAAGTAACAGATTAAATCCAACACAACGCGCTAATACGGCGGGGGGTGGGATCGGCGTGGCAGGCTCCACGGGGCTGCGGGCAGCAGAGAGGAGGGGTGCGCACACAGCAGCTGGTGGCCGTGCTACGCGGGGGTGTCCTGAGAACAGGTCACACTCACCTGCGCCGCACGGTCGCCATTTATGGCAAAGTGGGAGGGAGGGAGGAGCAGCTGGGAGGCGGGAGCGGGGAGGGCACAGAAGGAAAAGGGGGCGTGGCCGCTGGCACGGCGGCGGGAAGCGGGGAGCGGGGCGGGCGGCACAGAGAGACAGAACAACAGCGCTAACAATAATTAAAGGGCAAAAACAGCAAATGGGCAACAATACAGTATGTACAAGGTGCAGGAGAAACAGAAAAGTAACAGATTAAATCCAACACAACGCGCTAATACGGCGGGGGCGGGATCGGAGTGGCAGGCTCCACGGGGCTGTGGGCAGCAGCGAGGAGGGGTGCGCACACAGCAGCTGGTGGCCGTGCGGCGCGGGGGTGTCCTGAGAGCACTCCCTATTCCTTGTATATCCACTTCATTTTTTAAAATAATTATGGGAGTATAAGTACCCAAAGTGATCGTACATATTTTTCCTTGTCCTAAAGCAGAATTTCTTATATGAAATGCAGGATATTTACTCTTAGTTTCACAGTTATCCTATAGTTAGACGGCAATTCTCATCCAGTCTTCCTTCATGTTCAAACCTTTATTAACTGTATTTAAAGTAGAAATATACCATTGCGCTCTGTTTTTCCGTTTTGTGTCTATATTGCCGCCCCTTTTAGACGCGGTAATCTTCTCCATCACAAACCAGGAAAACTCAGTATGTTTATGTTTCAGTTTGGTAAAATGTTCAACCATTGGAGCATTCTCCTTACATGTTTTAAGGGCTGATCTATGCTCTAATAGGCGTAGCCTTATTTCTCTTCCTGTTTCGCCTACATACGCTAATCCACAGGGGCATAATAGGATGTAAATTAAATTGCTGCTTCTGCAGTTGTTCAATGTTTTAGATGTCATGGTATAGTTGTTGTAGGTTAATGTTTTGGTATAGGAAAAACAAAGATTGAGTAAGGGAAGCAGAACGAGAAGTTTTCAGGATTTTAGACCATAGTTTATCCCAGAGAGTAATGGACCAAGAGCATCCCAAATCGTTTTCCCAAGAAATTTTGAATTTAGTTTTGGTACGTTCCGGATTGGGAGCAGAGACAAATCGATAAATAAGAGAAGCCTTAGGGATAGTGGCAAGAATCCTAAGGAGAGGAGAAGGAGGGGAAGGCGAAGTTAGAGAAGGAAGTGAATAATAACGGTCAAGAATAATTTCCATGAGAATATTATATATCTGTGAAAAAGAACAAGGACAACGGAATTGTGCCTGAAATTGGGGGAAGGAACAGGGCGAAATACCGTCAAAGAGTTGATTAACCCAAATGATATTCTTTGATCTCCAGGAAGTCCAAGCAATAGGACTATTTTTCGGCAAGATAAGCGAATTATACCAAATGGGCGAGAGCAGGAAAGACTCACGAGAAATAGATAATGGGGAAAGCAAAGGTTTCAGGAGAGAGGAGGTGTTTTTTAATAAAGGAGGAATGGTATAGGGGGATTTCGTAGTAAAACGAGAAACGTCTTGAAAAGAAAAGGGCACAAGTAACGATTGTTCAATGTGGAGCCAGAGGGGGAAAAAAGGAGACTGCTCTGATGAGAGCCATCTGGAAGCTTGACGTAGAGAAAAGGATTTGTGATATAGACGGAAGTCCGGAAAATTGACACCTCCATTCGATTTGGCCTTGCGGAGAGCTGATAAAGAAATCCTAGCTTTTTTGCTCTTCCAAAGAAATTTTGATAAAACCGAATCAATGCGTTTGCAATAAAGAGGAGGAATATGAACAGGAAGCATAGATACCAAATAGATAAGAATAGGAGCAATCATCATTTTAATAGAATCAAGATGACCCCACCAAGAGAGAAAAAGTGGATTCGGGGATGAAGACAATTGTTCTATCCGAGAAATAACAGCAGACATATTTAATTTAATGGATGATGAAATAGAATTAGAAAATAAGACACCAAGATATTTAATTTTGCTACTATTCCAGGCAAAACCAGTAGAAGAAAAGAAATGAGGAAGACAGAATTTTGTTAAAGGGAGAATTTCTGTTTTATTAGAATTGATTTTATAACCTGAAACAAGAGAAAACGCTTCAAATTCAGCCAATAAAGAAGGGACAGAGAGTTCTGGGTTCGAAATAAATAAGAGAATATCATCAGCATACGCTGAAAGTTTTAATTGACTATCACCATAGGGAAAACCAGAACTAGAGGAATTATTACGGATAGAGGTAAGAAAGGGTTCAAGGACCAATACAAAAAGAAAAGGGGAAAGGGGACATCTCTGACGAACTCCACGCTGAAGGGAAAAGAAGAGGAAAGGTGACCATTAACAAGAACCGAAGCTTTGGGCATAGAATATAACAAGGAGATAAAGGAGATAAATTTAGGACCAAAACCATGCCATTTTAGGGAAGCAAATAAAAAAGACCAATCAACTCTTTCAAAAGCCTTTTCAGCGTCTACAGAAATAGCTGCCAAAGGAAGAGAAAAAGAAGAAGCTTTATTTAAGACATTCAAAAAGAGTCTAGAATTATCAGAAGTGAGATGACCCTTAACAAAACCGCATTGCTCCTTCCCAATTAGATGAGACATGAAGGGATCTAAATGAAGCGCGATTAACTTAGCAAAGAGTTTATAGTCCACATTGACTAATGAAATTGGGCAATAATTTTTACAAAATTTGGAGTCCCGACCTTCTTTAGGAATAAGACAGATTGAAGCGTCTTGGAAGGAACCTTCGGCCACACCAGAAGAACAAAATGATTGAAAGAGAGAAAGAAGTTTAGGCAATAAAAGATCAGAAAAGTGTAAGTAAAACTCGACCAGAAAACCGTCTGGTTCCGGGGTTTTACATTTGGTAAGAGAGGACAGAGCATTTGAGAGTTCGTGAAGAGAAAGATCTACTTGAAGATCCGGAAAAGTTGGGAAGTAGATGATTTGGGTAAATTGTCAAAGTAAGATTGAAGAAGAGAGGGCGTAGTTGGAGCTTCCGGAGTATACAAGGTTTGATAAAACGAATGGAATTGTTCAAGAATGTCCTTATCTGTATGAAGGAGAACGTTAGTGGGGGAATAAACGGATTCAGTAGAGGTACATTCTTTATGAGTTTTAAGGTAGTTGGCCAAGAGTTTGCCGGATTTATTACGGCCGCTGTAATAACGCGCACTGCTGCGAAGAAGAAATGAGGAAGCGTTGTCAGTAGTGAGTTTATTGAAGGCGATCTTGGCACGAAGAAGCTCAGGTGACATGTGTTTGGCAGAGGAAGTATAGAATTGATGTTCCAAGCTCTTTATATGAGCTAAAGCAACTTTACGCTTCTGAGTGAATTGTTTCTTTTTCTTAGAAACAAAGTCGATGATAAAGCCTCGCGCAGTAGCTTTAAAAGAGTCCCAGAGGACGTGAGAGGATACGTGAGGATCAGAGTTGAGTTGAAAAAATTCATTAGTGACGGAACGAAAGGAAGAAGAAAAATTAGGATCAGTAAGGAGCGAACAATTAAAACGCCAGCGAGAAGACTTAGGAAGAGGTGGAAGCAAGTCAAAGTCCGTAAGAATAGGAGCATGATCCGAAATAACAAGTGTTCAATAGAGGAAAACAATAAGTTTTGAGATAGGGATGAGGAAAGAAAGATATAGTCTAAGCGAGAAGAAGAAGCATGAGGAGGAGAGAAAAAGGAAAAATCCAAGGTGTCTGGATGAGTGAGTCTCCAAGAATCAGAAAGATGTGCTTGTGAGATAGTATCTAAAAACTGTTTATGGGGCTTATGAGGGGTAAAACGAACAGAGGATTTACGATCCAAAAATGGGTCTACAATTTGGTTGCAGTCGCCGCCTAAAAGGAAAAAATCATCCTTATGTTGGATACATGTGCTAGTGATTAATGGCCATAAGGAGGAGTCAAGGTGAGTAGGACCGTAAACATTAAATACAGCAAGTGGGATTGCATTAATAGGTAACTTAGCTAAAATCCAACGACCATCATCGTCCTTTTCTTCCAATAAAACTTTACATTTTAATTTTTTATGAATTAATACAGCAACACCATTTTTCTTGTTAACCGAAGGAGAAAACAAAACTGTACCAACCCAATTTCTCTTCAATTTTAATGATTCAAGGTCAGAGAGATGGGTTTCCTGTGGAAGGACAATATCGGGGTTATAAGAGGAGAGATGAGAGTACTCTCTGTCGCTTAGTAGGATTATTAAAACCTTTCACATTCTAGGAAACAACTCTAAATGTATAAACAAAATAAACATAATGACTTCAAAAAGTGCAAAAGAACAAGCAAATAGTAACAAGCCAAAAAATGAGATAAGTGAGAGGGGAAGGAAGGATGAATGCGAAGCACAAGTTCAAGGGGAAAATGAGATAGGAAAAAAGAACAAGAGTTAGAAAAGAAGTAGGGAAAGAATAGACAGAGAAGACAGCACAAATCCAAAAGGATGACTGCAAAAAACATACCTGAGGAGAAAATACAAAAGGAGAGTGGGGAAATGGCGACACTTACCAAGATAGACCAACCGAAGAGCAGGGCCATAACCGCACCGGGACATCATAAACCACAGGAAGTAGATCACAACAGGGAGGGAACAAAGAATATGAATTTGTGGGAGAAAAGAAAGATGATCAGAACTAAGGTTAGGACAATAAAATATATTATGAGTTTAACAGCAAACCATAACGTTAAAATGATAAACAAGAACGAACATAGTACAAGTCAGGAACATCACTTGAATACAAAGCGTAAAGGGAGATTGCAGAGAACAACAACAAGACAACCAAGCAAAGAACATATGCAAACAATTACAAAGCATCAAAAAGCATTCAAAAACTGTTCAACCATTAGGAGAAGAGGAGGTATCCATGCCGCCGTTGGTTTGTAAAAGAATGAAATTCTTAAGTTCACCTGGGTCTTGAAAAGTCCACGTCTTATTTTGATGAGTGACTTTGAAAATGCAAGGGTGGAATAGGCCATAACGTGCTCCAAGGGATCGTAAAGAGGGGCGAAGAGAGAGGAATTCTTTCCTTCTAGAAGCAGTAGCATTAGAAACATCTTGAGCCAGGATACACGTTGGCCTAGCCAGGAAACTTGACTTTTGGCTCTAGCTGCAGTGAGGACTGAAAGGAGATCAGTGAATTTCAGAAAGAGGATGATAACTATGCGTGGTTTTGTAGAGGCCGCTGAGCGCGGGCCAAGTCTGTGAGCTCTTTGAATACTGATGGAAGTGGATGGCGGTATGTCCAAGAGCTTTGGCAGGAAGGAGGTAAAGAAAGTCACTGGGTCGTCCCCTTCAAGGGATTCTGGCAAGCCATAAATACGAAGATTGTTTCTTCTGTTTCTATTTTCCAAATCCTCAGTATGTTGCTGGAGGGTAAGAACAGATTTTTCTAGAGAAGAAATACGTTGAATTGTATTTCAGGGATTTGCTGTTCAACTGAAGTGATCTGGGTATCCATGACGGATCACTTTTCTTTCAATAGTTGCATGTCTTTATTTGTTTCCTCAATGAATGGGCGCAACGCGCAGATTTCTCTAGAATCAACTCCATGGAGGTGGTAGATGAAGTTTTGTCAGGGGAAGGAGGGTCATGCTTCAGGCGTTTAGAAGAGCACGCAGGAGGCGAAGATTTATTGGAAGTAGCTTGCGCCACAGAGGAGTGATGAGGGGCGGAGCTGAAAGTATGTAGGTCTGCAGAGGAGGTCTCCAAAACAGTTGTAGAAGGGACAAAAATCAATTTTGGCGTGCGCAGCTTGACCATATGAGTAAAGGGTGCTAAAAAAAAAGTATCTGAAAAATGCACAGGAAAGAACACCTGCTAGACCAGGGCTTGAGGTAAGCAAAAACAGAGCTTGAGGCGTCTGAGCAGCAATGGAGAAAACCTGTGAGGCAGCACCTCTCCAGAAGGTTGCATATGAAGAAAGACTCATTAGTTACCCATTAGAGATACAAGTATAAAAAGTATAAAAAAATAATGCTGTTAATAATGCTGTTTATATAGCTCATGCGGCCAAAAATTTGAAAAACCTAAGCCAAGGTACCACTGCTGGAACAGTTGGACTCATGGAAGAACACTAGGCAAAGCAAGGCAATGACATATGATGTATACTGCATAGATGACAGACCATTCCACTGTGAAGAGATTAGAGAAAAACAGCTGTGTCTGGAATGATACAGAAGGAGAATTAAAGCGAATGAGTGAAAAACAACAGCAGATTGAAGGAGGTGAATAATAACAACAGGAGGCAGCATGAAGAAATAGGCATAGCGCAGTAAACAGCAGGCTTGCAGTCAAAAAAATCTTGTAAAAAAGCACATCAGGGTACACCAGTACATGAGGTGAACATTAGCGGCCATGAAATAAATATGCCAAGGCGGAGGAGTCATGTAGGAGAAATCACAGTAAGAAGCATTGGAGTCCATATAAATGAGAATGGTGGAAAAACAGCTGCAAGCAGTTGGCCGTTTATCAGATCACACCGCAATCATACCACAATACGCTGCAAGGACATGCTCACCAGCGAGTGTAATGGCTCTGGCAGCGGTGAAAGGCAGCAGGCAAGTGAGTGCATGAAATGGCGGCGGTTCATTGTGAGGAGAAACAAATCACATGAAAGTCAAAATGATGCAGAGCCAGTTGCGAGGAAGCGATGGTTCAAAACAAAATACTGCATTATGCTGTCCTCCAAAGCTATGATATGCTCACCAGCGTGCGTGGAAACTGAGGCAGCGGTAAGAGGCAGCATTCAGCGACGAAGAGCGCTCAAAATGGCGGCGGCCCGTTCCGTGAAGAGGAGAAACGGGTCGCGGCCGTAAAATAGCGCCGGCAGGCAACCGGGACCCGAAAAAGGTCTCAACAGGACCCGTTCACATTCCGGCAGCTTCTTCCAACATCCCAAGTCGATGAGGAAGGCAGTGAGCGGTTAAATCAGCAAAAGCTCGTCCCGATGCGGCGGAGTCCCCACACTAGGCGGCCATCTTAGTTGGCACCGTAGCCACGCCCCCGGGGTTCTATATTCTTAATCTTCACACTTCACACTCATTCATTCAAAAGACCTGTGGTAACATTAAAAACAAGAAACAGCTGTGAATCTCCCAAGTCCCTTAATAAAAAGGTTTTAATTGAGAATGTGTTTAGACGCCACAAAAACTACTTAAACCACAACCATTTACCTGAAGGTTGCCAAGTCACTGCATACCTGCAACCATATGCTATATCGGACCCCGTGTCACAAGATCATGTGTGCACCAGTGGCTCGTTCTGTCTCAAGCCCCCTGCACAATTTTGTGGGCATTTGGATATTATTATGGCATTATGCATGGGCTAATGAGAAAAACCATGTGAGGTGGCCATGTGGGTAAGGGGCAGATTGCTGTTGTCCCATACATTAGGGTCTGCCTCACAGACAGTATTGTATTTTTTCTGTCATGCAGGCGGCTTGAGACAGAACGAGCCACTGGTGGACACGTGATCTTGTGACACGGGGTCCGATATAGCATATGGTTGCAGGTAGCAGGTATGCAGGCAACCTTCATGTAAATGGATGTGGTTTAAACAGTCTTTGTGGCGTCTAAACACGTTCTCAATTAAAACCTTTTTACTAAGGGACAAGGGACATATATCTGCAAAAGATTTTATGGATAAAGTGCACCAGAGAGATGATCATCTAGAATCTCAGCTCATTAATTTTATGGCATGTCAGCGTGGGACTAATGAATATTGGTACAGTCGTCATGGAGAACTGAAATGTATGATATGGAACTTAGGAACTCCAACATGGTTCCTTACCCTGAGCTGTGCTGAGTACGCTTGGGATGATTTACTAGAATTTCTTCGAGAGGCAAATTCGAATATAAAAAACATTGAATACAAGACACCTGGAGAATTGTTAATGTATGCAGGTATTTCAATCTTAGATTTGAGGCTATGATGTCTTTTATCTGCAATAAAAAAATCCTCCTCTTGGAGAAGTTGTGGATTTCTTTTGGAGAAAGGAGTATCAAGCAAGAGGTGCTCCTCATATACATATGCTGTTATGGATTAAGGACGTGCCCAAATTTGGAACAGATGCGAATGATACTGTTTTGAGTTTTATTGAACATGTGCGGTACCCAAAAGCACAGAAGAAAACAACTTAAGAGCACAAGTGTTAAAATTCCAAAGCCACCGATGTGGAAAATGCTGTCGACGAAAGTACAAATCTAAGGACAAGTTCTACACCAAATGCCGTTTTGGATTTCCACGTCCTGTAATATCGAAAGGGAAAGTGGACAGTTTTATGTCATCTTTGCGACATACTATCACAAGAAAGTCTCCAAAAAATACCTATAACTTACGAAGAAATGAAGAGTCTAAATAAATAAATGACTACAACCTAGTTATTTTATCCATGTGGAATGCTAACATGGATATTCAATATGTTACGGACAATTCCATTGCTGTTGCTCGATATGTAACATCTTATATTACAAAATCAGAAAAGAGAGAATTGAAAGAAATGTGGGAAGAGATTTCTCACAAGAAGACTCTAAGTAAGAAATTATACAGTTTCAGTTTGAAGATGTTATCGCATCGAGAAATTGGAGCATATGAATGCTCAGATCGGTTATCATCTGCAAGTCTACAAGAATCATTTACGTGACTCTAGGTCTTGCAGCAATGTGAAATCGAGTACTGAAATCTGTACAAGAAATTGAATATTTAGCAGCAAAAGATCCAGAAAGTACAGATATTTTGAAAACAAATATGTTGGATACATAGTACCCAAACAGAAGTCATCATCTTGAGAACATGTGTCTCTAAGAAGTGCTGAAAAACTACACTTTTAAACAGAATACTACAGAGAACATCAATGATGGAAAATATGGAGTCATTGGTTCCGAAGGATGTTTGGTGAAACCAAGGAAAGGAAATGTGATTAATCACAGGAAGCTGAGTTGTGACACTGCTGATAAAAGGGAAGTTTACTATTTAGCTCTTTTACAACTATTCAAAGCATAACGTTCAGAAGTGGAATTACTTGGAGATTTCCAGAGCTATGAAGATTCCTTTAATGCTTGTAAAGATAGCATACAACGTAGTGCTTTTACAAATTATGTAAACATGTTGAATGATGAAATTGTTCAAGAAGCTACAATTGCAGCTGAGATTGCTAGAGACAGTTTTCAAATAGTCAAAGTTCTGCTGCGCTGAGTCAAGATCCACCAGGATAACCAATTGTTGAAAACGAAGCAGCAGTCACCATGATTGAGGTGGAAACAGCAATGTATCAAGCTCAAGAAGATGTAACAAACTTAGGAAACTTGGAAGAACAACTAAATGTTGAGCAAAAGCAAACATATGAACAAGTGAGACAACAGATTGACCATGGATTACTACATGAAAAGAAAGAGTGCTCATGCACGTCATTTCAACCTATCCGAATGTACGTGAGTGGACAAGCTGGAACAGGAAAAAGTTTCTTAAATAAAGTAATTACAAGTTAACTACAGAAAACAACTGAGTCACATTTGTCTTGTGTTGTCACTACACATACATTCATCTGAACTTTCACACACTAGCATACTAGTTTAGCTCTTTCTTTAACCAGAGTAGTTAGTTCTGAAAATAATTTTTTTTTCCTTTTTGGTGTTTTGGTTTTTTGGGGGGATTTTTTGAACGGTTTTGTATTTTTTTTTGTTTTTATAAAACAGGGGGAAAATGTGAACTGGGAAAAAAGAACTAAAAACTGGGAGGAGAGGAGAAAAGAAAACTAACACTGGTGGTGGTCAACAGCTCGACACACCAGATTCACTGACTGCTCCCCATACACAATCAGCCGTCCGCATTTTATACATGACATTCTTAGTTTCCCAAATTGGGGACGGATGTCAGGCTGTGATGTAGAGCTTCCTGGTGTTGCTCCACTGGTACTCGGGACTGCTGACGAATCAGAGGGAGTCTCCCTCAATCTTCTTAACTCCTCCCTGGCATAGTTGACTGGATGTTTAATTTGCAAGTGCTTGCGCATACTTGCAGTTCCGCAAGAATATTTCTTTGTGGGGTCTCCCCTTGAAAGCACAGTCTTGCAAATGTGACAGGTGACTTTGATCGCATTTACCTTCTTCAATCCAGGTGGATATGTAAAAAATGTCCATACAATACTGCTGTACTTTTCTTTTGGGGGAGCTTCAGCAACAAATTCTTGCTCTGAAGAGTGTTCTGAATCAGAAGAAGCAGGTTTATGGGCAGCCACAGTTGAATGAAGTGTAAATCTTCTTCAACAAGAATGAAACAGAAGATCTTCTGAGGAGCTCTTTCCCTAGGAAAAGTTCTGAGAGTGATTGAAATGGGTGGGGTCCTTCAATAGTTTCAATATGAAGTGTAGTGAACCAATCAAATTTCTTTTTTTGAAGTCGCATGGGGTGCGCATAGGATGCACATAGGATGCACGTAAAATGCGCACACTCAGCACGCACCCTGCTCGTACCGTGCTCGCACCCAGCGCGACTTCGCGAAATTGTATTAAAAAGTGATGTACTTTTAAGAAAGCTAAACAATATTCAGATAATTTCTTGTCTTAATATTTATATTAAATATATATAAATATGTTTTTCAACATTAAACAAATCACGGGAGTGGCGCACCCACCGTGTCCGATATGCATATAACATCACGCGCTATCACGCGTCCGTCACATCACGTAATACATACATCTCGCGTATGCCCCAGAAGTCGCGCACAAGTCGCGTAGCAACCGCGTTGGAAAAGTCGTACCCGTCGCACACCCTACGCGGATCCTAGACAGCGACCATAAAATGGCGGACACGTTTCGTGCAGTACACGTGCAGGGTGCTCGTAGGGGGCGCGATTTCAAAAAATTATTTAAGTATATTATAAACAATATAAATGACATCACTGATGCAAACAGCTCCTGACGTTTCATCTGACCACATCCACCATGCCGGGTTGGTGCTGGCTAGGCGGGCAGAGGACCCGCGCATAGAATCCAAAAGTCCTAGTGCCGCTGTGCAAAGAAGAGCCGGACTCTGGGATTTTACGACATAAAAACGTTTAATGACTGACGCATTTTAACCTGGACGGTCTTTGTCAAAGTCACTTCCCACACCCGGAAGTGCTTAATTTTCTAACCACAATTCATTGAAATGACAATAGACATGGAAAACAAACTTCCATGAACATAATACAACCTTAGCTCATGGGAAAGCATGGGAAAACAGATTACCCCTTAGTTCAAGGTTATCCACGCGCAAATTTTCAAAACAAGTCATGCTTAATTCATATACATTTCCAAACAGTAATTAATGCTCAATATCTATCAGGACTTCTCCACTGGAACAACCCATGTTGAGAATGTTGTGCCTGTAGAGATGGACATCATGAAGGACAACTGTTTGTCAGCCTTCCCTCTGTTATCGCCCCAGGAATTTGAGGCCTTATGTGTTGAAATCAAGTCGGGTTCTCCAGCTGACCCGATGTCATCGACCCACTTTCGCCAGCTTCAGCCTCTTATTTCCCCTGTGGGTCTAGAAGTGGCCAATTTGTCCCTGAAACTAGCTTCCGTCCCTAGTGCATGGAACCGTGCAAAAGTCATTCCATTGATAAAAAAGCCATCATTAGATCCGGAAGACCCTGGCAATTACCGCCCCATATCCCAACTGCCTTTTATGGCCAAGTTGGTGGAGGCGCACGTGAACTCCATTCTGTCCAAACATATCGACGAGTGCAACATCTTTGACTCCTCCCAACATGGGTTTCGACCCCGTCATAGCACTGAGTCTGCTCTCCTGGCTGTAAAGGAAGCCATTCGAAGCAGGATGGATCTGGATGGCTCCGCGGCCTTGGTCCTACTGGACCTAAGTGCCGCTTTTGATACGGTGTCCCATGCAATCCTCCTCGAACGCCTCTGGGCCGCGGGAATCAGGGGCGGTGCTCTGGATTGGATTTGTTCCTTCTTGGCAGGGCGGTCTTTCCAAATCTCAGTGCCACCTTTTCACTCTCAGGACCATGCCTTGCGCCAGGGGGTACCTCAAGGCTCTATCCTGAGCCCACTTTTATTTAACCTCTATGTGAGACCCTTGGCGGAGGTGGCTAGAGACAGGGGGTTGTCCTTAGTGTCATACGCAGACGACACCCAGTTGGTGATCGCCTTCTCCAAAAACTGCTGTGCAAACTTGGAGAAGTTTAAGGAGGATCTGTTGGTTATCTTGGACTGGATAAAGGCCAGTTTTCTTCAATTAAACGCCAGTAAATCCGAGATCCTACTGTTCGGGAAGGACCAGGAGTTCTGGTCTGAACAGTGGTGGCCTGACCATCTTAAACCCGCCCCGTCACCCAAGGAGGCTGTAAAGGACTTGGGTGTCTGGCTTGATAATGGACTGACATTTGAGAAACAGACAAGAGTTGTTGCCGCTGTTTGTTTTGGGCTCTTGAGAGGACTGAGGCCCTTGCTTGTTTTTTTTCCTCCCAGAGTGTGCCAAACTATCGTGCAGGCCTCCATTCTTGCTAGGCTTGATTATGGTAACTCTTTAAATCTGGGCGCCAACCAAGCCTGTATCAAACGCCTGCAGAGAGTTCAGAACGCGGTAGCACATATGTTAGTGGCCCTACCTAGAACTCAGTCGGTGGTACATGTGCTTTCCAAGCTGCACTGGCTGCCCATTGAAGAACGTATTCAGTTCAAGGTGCTGTGCATCTCTCATAAAATCTTGATGCACCAAGCCCCTATTGGGCTATCTGGCTTATTTTAGCCCTATATGCCCAGGCGTGCTTTGAGATCCGCCAATCATGGGATTGTCTGTGTCCCTCGAGTCTGGAGAGCGAGGGCTGGGGGTCGTTCGTTTGGCCTCTTGGCGGCCAAACTCTGGAACTCTCTCCCAGCGCACATTCGAGATATCCCTAGTCTCTTGATATTTCGTAAGTCTTTAAAAACTTGGCTGTTTCCCTCCATCTGATGTTTAGGCGTTCATGGGTCTTTCTGCTCCTTCCTTGGTTTCTGGTTGCGCTGGGACACCTCGTTGCTGAGGCAGCCATGCGCATTACAAATCTTTTATAAATAAATAAAAATAAATGTGTACATCGGTTGATTCCAAGTTAAAGACATCATCTTGTATATGCCCTGGCAAGTGCCAATTAATGAACATAGACAATATTTGCATCACTTCATTGACAGTGAACTCTTCTGCAACTGATGCCTTTTTAATTCATGTGAAAATAGACTGAATATCTGTTGGAGTTTTAAAGACAGTGATTATGCCAGAATGTGTAATATTTGAGTACTTGCTCACTATCAATAGTGAGTATGGCAACAGGCAGTATTGCGCTTATTGCGGTGCATCTGTAGTAATAACATTACAGGTGAGTGGCATTATGTTACCTTCTGCTGATGTAGACAGCATTGACACCTATCATGATATGGTATTACATGGCCTGATGGAGATATGGAAAACAGGAAGGAACCAGATTGCTAGAAATTTGACAGTGGGGCAAAGTCTAGGGCTGGAGTCCCTAAGGAAAGCGGACACTTTTGTTATGAAGCCCTCTAACAAAGGAGGAAATGGGGTTCTTTTGGACATCAATAAATACAGATCAGAAGGAAAACGACAGTTAGAGTACTCAGGGAGCTATCTCAGATCTAGCTTGGCTCAATACAGTAAAACCATCTTGGGTTATCACAACCTGTTGGATAATTGGCACAAACAGGGTCTCCTGAGCCTGAATAAATTTCAATTTCTTTTATGCCCAAGGTGCATAACATCCAACGGATCCGCCTAGCAGACCTATAATCTCAGCAAATAACAGTCTACTTAAGAACAGTTCCATCTAACGTGATTACTTTCTATGCTCGTATGTAATTAAACTTCCATTGTACTGCTGGGTCACTGTCAATACCAAACTGCGTCGTCCCTTACCTTGGTCTGAACTGGAAGCTCTTGGAAGACGTAGTAGATTTCGCAGAGGCGCAAGGGACCAACTTCCCAAAAGGCTAACTATTAACTTGCTGGCCTTAATTTACAGCTAAGTAAAAACTAGACTTTAGGGAGGAGGGCCGGTACTGGACGTTGTGATTTAGAAGGGTTCTTGCTGTCGACCTGCGAACAATCAAGTAACAAGGATTTACTAAAATACCTAACCTTTTTCCTAAAATTCCCAACACATTCCTAACAAGTTTGGGTGCTGGAATGATCTAACTGACTCCTAGCTGCGATTCAGTGTAGTCTTGTCCTTCGTCCAGTATTTCTTTGTCTTGTTATGGAAGAGTTGTCGTCTAGAGTTCTCGTCAGGTGTCTTTGTAGTCTTTTGTGGAAATTTACCTTTGATTATAAAAAAAGAAAATGTCTTTACTAAATATTCTTTCTAAAACATTCCTTCTCTGACTTTCCACTCAGAACCTATACTTACTTGCAAATGCTTTCATCAATTGTCTTATCTGGGATTCCGAGTTCTTTAGTGCCAAAACCTGTTGAAAACACTAAAAGAAGAAAACACTACCTATGCAAACACCTGGAATGTTTAACGACTACTTCCAACCTTATGTCTAGTTTGCCATTGAAAAATCACAAAACCAATCTTGCAATATTCACAAACGCTATTACTGATTCAGGAGGATTTGTCAAAACAAATATCACAATACTTTCTTGCAATATTAATTATTCAATTTCTGTTTCTGATAGATTTCCGTGTTCTTATACAGTTGTATTAACCAATGGTTGTTTAATATCAAGTGGTCTTGCCCAGATGTTTTCCTTTCCTTCAGGAAAACTATTAAGTTTCAATTATTGTCTTAGTCTTTCTTGCGGTGGGCGCCTGTTCAGGAAAGAATCGAAAAGATACTTAACTTTGTTTTCTTTGACTTTTGCAGGATTCAAGATTGAAGTAACGCTTGAAGAAGAATCAGCCAGCTGGAACTCTTCTCTCCGGTAAGTTCCTCCGATGGAGCCTCCAGACGCGATGCTTCCCAGAAGTTCACAGTAGGCAAAGCATCTTCCAGAAGCCTGGGTGCGGTTTAAATAGAAGACCGCACCCAGAAATGAACGTGCGCATGTTCACGCTAAGCCGCTGCGAGCAGATGAGCTCAAAGCGGCCTTAGCGTGAAAGACTTCAGTCTGCATGAAGAGTTCTCCATTGATTCCGCACTAGCTCCTAGCACTCAAATGACAATAAAAGCAACAGTCCCAAGTTACAAATATCACAGAATTCGATGATTAAAACCATTCTGAAAATTATGCTCAAACTGTTTCATGTGCAAATTAGAATTCACAATAAAACAATAGTTTAGCGCGCATTTAAAAAGTACACAATAAAACACTCATCAAGCACTGGACGTGCGGGTGCACGGGAATGGGGCGGGATTTTAATAAATAAAAACTGACCTTACCACAAGATTGGCATGCCGTCAGTTTGACACTAGATTGGCATGCCGTCAGTTAGGAGAGTCATGACACACAATGAATTTCATATCTAAAATACAAGAAATTCCGTGGAAAGAGTCCTACATTTTGGCCACAGTAGATGTGGTAGTGCTCTACACTTGCATTGAACATGATTTGGGTGTGGAGGCGTGTAAATACTTCTTCAGAGATAGGCCTCTATCAATGTATGATCATACCATTTTACTACTTGAAATGCTGCAGTTTTGTTTAGAGAATAATTGTTTCTTATTTGAGGAACAATGGTCAAACAACTGATGGGTATGGCAATGGGAAGTTGCTTTGCTCCCAGCTATGCCTGCATGTGTATAGGATGGTGGGAGGAGGAGCACATTTGGAATGAGGCAAATGAAAACTGGGGAAATCACTTGATCCTGTGGACACGTTACATTGATGATACTTTTCTGATATGGTACGGCCCACAGTATCTACTGGAGACATTTATAACAGGTCTAGCAGACAATAATCTGAATTTGAAGTTCACGAGTAAGAAACAGCATAACACCATTGAATTCCTGGATGTGCAGGTAGAAATGAAAAATGACACAATCACACTAGGCTTTCTAGAAAGGCTACTGCAGGCAACAGTACCTTTTATGCCCGGAGCCACCATCCTGAAAGCCTCCCTTATAGTGAGCTTCTAAGGGCCAAGGGGAACTGCAGTACCACAGATGTGTATATTGAGGAGGAGAGAAATATGGTGGGCAGATTTAGAACTCGAGGATACCCAGGAAGAACTATCAGGGCAGCGGTGGAGAAGGCATCCAGAAGAGACAGGATGAGCATATTAACACCTAGGGTCAGGGAAGAGAGCAAGCAGGAGATGAGGTTAATTACCACATACAACTGTGCCTCCCAGGCCATACATCAAACAATAAGGACACACTGGCATGTGGTCAGGACGGATTTGAAGATTGGCAGACTAGTCAGCCCCAGTCCCAACAGTGCGTACCGCAAGTGTAATTCCTTGCGGGACATTTTGCGGGACATTGTGGTCCATAGTCATCTGGCACAGGGCACAGCAACCCCAGGATCCTGGTTGAGGGAATTCCCCGGATTTCACAGATGTGGAAAGTGTAAGGCCTGTGCCAAGAGCCCTAGCATGAAGAGATACAGTCTACCCACTGGCAAGACTGCCCAAATACACACATTTATCAACTGCAACAGCGATCATGTTTTATATGTTCTGGTATGCATGTGTGATTTGAGGTACGTGGGGAGTACCATGTTCCCGGTCAAAAAGAGGGTACTGAAACATTTGCGTGCGATCAGATTAAAAAAACTAACATACACTGTTGCTAAGCATTGTGAACAAGTACATTGAAAGGTCGCAGATAATTGTTTTAAAATTTTCATAAATTGGTGTTGACAGGATTACAGTGCATGCGAGAAGGGAGATCGCGAACGTAAGTTGAGGCGCATGGATTCCGATTACATTATCCGTCTTCACAGCAGACATCCCGGTGGCCTCAACCATGATGAGGATCTCCACGTGCAACTAAGGTAGTGGTCAGGTAGAACACCCACAGTGACCTTCCATGTTTTGGACACTAACCATTTTGAATAATGTGCGGCGTAGTAGGGACAGAGAATGGAATTCGATAGAATACACCTTATGTTTTGCATGTTTTTGCTTTGTTTTCTACTGTTTAATTGTATCATTTTATTTTATTGTTATTATTTTTTCTGTGGAGCTCAGGAGGATGACATGAGATCCTCAGGGATAGGACTTGACCACTATATATATATTTTTTTTTAGGCAAAATATTAGTCGCACACACCAGTTCATCTGATTCCAAAATGTTTATTCCAACAGAGCCAGTCTGTCAACCTGGTTCAGAAGAACTGGCGTGTGCGACTAATACTTTGCCTAACAATTGACTTTTGGCCCTGGGTCTGCACCCGCTGTAGAGCGCTCTGGCATCCTGACCTCATTGCTGATATTATATATATATATATATATATATATATATATATATATATATATATATATATATATATATATATTAAACACACAAGAATACCCTTTTGAAAATGCCCACACAGGAAGGTTAACTCCATCTTTATTCAGGAACTCTGGAAAGAGTGCGGAGCGCCTCAGTATAACAAGCAGCCTGACGCGTTTCGAATGCAGTTCATTCTTGTTCACAGGCCATTAACTGACTGAACCCAGCAGCTGCGTTGCTCTTCACGCCTGCATTGGAACTGAAAGTCCCGCCCATTGGGCGTTAACAGCCCAGTGCTTCTGGTAGTTGCAGTTTATTGAAGGCAACGGTCCATCTCATGTGAGCGCCGTGGGTGTGAGGCAGGTAAGTAGTATAATTGAAAGGCGGCCGGCCCGGTCGCGAAGATGCCCCTCTGCTGTGGCGGATCAATGCTGTGCAACCAACCCGGGTTGCGCAAGACGAACAGGAAGGACCACGCTTCAGGACTGTTAAAAAATTGGGATTTTACGGCAGCGCCCCTGTTTGCAAACCCACTGGGGTAATACTACTTACATATATATATATAGACATACATACATACACACACACATACCTTCAAGTTCAAGTTCAAGTTCAAGAATTTATATAGCGCACTACTCACCCAGGGGGTCTCAAGGCGCTTGGGGATGGGTTCTTATTTATCGAATAGCCAGGTTTTAAGTTCTTTTCTGAAGGAGATGTGGTTCTGTGTAAGGCGGAGGTGGGTGGAGAGTGAGTTCCAGGTCTTGGCCGCCAAGTAGGAGAAGGATCTACCTCCCATGGTGGATCTTTGGATACGCGGAACTGCGGCGAGGCCTTGATTGGAGGATCTTAGTTGTCGGGTGGGTGTGTAGAAGGATAGTCGAGAGTTGAGGCATTCGGGCCCAAGTTTGTAGAGGGCCTTGTGTGCGTGGGTGAGGAGACAGAATGTTATTCTCTTGTTGATGGGAAGCCAGTGGAGGTCTTTCAGGTGGCCGGTGATGTGATTTCCAAGATGAGTCTCGCTGATGCGTTTTGGATGCGTTGGAGTTTTTTCTGTAATTTGGCTGTAATTCTGGTGTAGAGGGTGTTTCCGTAGTCCAGTCGACTCGTGACTAGTGCGTGGGTGACAGTCTTTCTTGTCTCGGAGGAGATTTTTTTGAGCATACGAAGTACGTTGAAGCAGGAGGATGAGACGGCGTTGACTTGTCTGGTCATCAAGAGTGAGGAATCTAGTATGAAGCCCAGGTTGCGTGCGTGATCTGTTGGTGTGGGTGCTGTGCCCAAATCTGAAGGCCACCATGAGTCGTCCCAGGTAGAGGGGGATGATCCTAGGATGAGCACCTCCGTTTTGTCTGAGTTAAGTTTTAGGCGGCTGTTTTTCATCCATTCGGCTACTTCTTTCATGCCTTCGTGAAGGTTGGTTTTGGCGGAGGTAGGGTCTTTGGTGAGGGAAAGGATCAGCTGGGTGTCGTCAGCCTAGGAGATGATGTTAAGGTTGTGATGGCGCGCGATGGATGCGAGTGGACTCATGTAGACGTTGAAGAGGGTGGGACTGAGTGATGATCCTTGTGGTACACCGCAGATGACTTCGGTAGCCTCTGATTTGAATGGCGGAAGTCTTACTCTCTGGGTTCTTCCCGTGAGGAACGAGATGATCCAGTCCAGTGCCTTTCCTTGTATTCCGATGTCGCTGAGGCATTGTATGAGGGTGCTATGACAGACCGTGTCGAAGGCGGCTGCGTTATAAAGGCATGTGTGCTTAAAGCATTTGCATGTTAAAGGCTTGCACTGTAAAGGAACTGAATGTTAATGGATGAGTGGTAAAGGCAGGCATGGCAAATGCATGTGCAACCACTGGAATACTGTGTGAGGATCAAAGGGGGCTCTAGAGTGAATTTAGAATGAAGATTTCTAATGTTCCATTTTACTGATATTTTCTGGTAAATACAGACAGAAATCATCTATTTCTCTAGCTGTACTTATTTCTAAATATTGAAAAATGGAAATGTGTTATTTTCTGTGCTTCTCTGTGCTGCCATAAAAGATAAAAAAGGGAACCCTACTCACAACAGACCCTGGGTGATTAAGTATTATTAGAAAAACAGTGGCTCTTGTGGGAAATATACTTAGTACTACAATCAAGACAGGGCGAACTAATCGCATATATAAGGCAGGGATTAAAGTGAGATGTCACATAGAAAAGTACTCAGACACATTGATTCTGTTCTTCAGTAATTGTATTGAGAAATAATTTTACAGTGAAATAATCTTGCAGAACATATTTGAAATTATTTACAGTTTGTTCAGGGTGTCCCAAGTGAATCTATGAACCAAAAGCATATCAATAACATTTGTGAAACATTATGTGCTTGGTTTCAATTAAACTTTGTTGTTAACAAAAAGCGACCACACTCTTTTTTTTCAGAATTATACTGCATCTATATAATGTTAGAATGCACGTTTTCATTGGTTCGCTTTTCAATTGTCGACGGCATTTCGACTCTACTAAGGATATTGGGTCTCTTCAGGACATATAATAGTGGGGACATCTGGGGAAATAGAGAATTGTGTTTTAGAATATGTGGTCTATTTAGAACAAGCGTAATTTATAGGGAATATTTGCCTAGAAAGTATCTGATATTAGAATTGCTGGATTGAGGGTGATGTGCGTGAATAACTGTGTGTAGGTGAATTTAAAATACTCACAGGGAAACTCAGCCGGGCTCTGTTAAACAAGAAACAATAATTGTAGCTTATGTTAGGTAAAAGGGAGAAGCTAGAGGAATGAAGAGACAACATGAATACGTGGATATGTTCGTAAGCTATAGAGCCTAGGTCACTTACCCCTAGCGAGCACGTGAACGTGGGCAATTCAAGGCTGCGCAATGGCTGTCCTTTGTGTCGTAGGGCTTGGTAGAAGGATGATTCTTCGCCGGAAGGTGTAGTCCTAATCAGCGAGTGCCATAATAGTTATCTGCTCCCAGTGTCGGTAATTTCTATGATAGGAAACCCAATATGATTTCTAGGTTGTCAATTCGTAGGTTATTTGACATGTGGTATACTAAAGCAGTGATAGCGATGTGCTAAATAGTAGGTCACTGTAGGGAAGTCTAGCTTGGAGATTCGTGGGTCTAGGTTAATTAGACCACCACATTCTGTGCATTTGGCCCATTCCACGGTTCCACCCGAAAATGTATATTATAACCATGAATTAGTGGACTGTGTAGCAAGAGTTAAAAGGGTCTGAGGGGCCGTAATCAATGTTAAAAATAACAGGAGCAATCTCTGTACTATGATTATAACATAGTCCTTATATTCAAAAATCAATAATATCTCCTTAAAAGGAACTTGGAATGGTCCTTTTGTGTGCCCGCTTGTTTAGTCTAGGTCGCGCATTTTACATACCTTTTCCGATAGCGGTATGGCAGCAACAGAACCGTTTCCGTCGGTTCTAGGGGGGTACAATGACAACTACCGCGCGTGTTCTCTCCTTATTTAAGTCCGCGTTAATATCCAGTTTGTGCCGGTATCTGTGGCAGTGTGCACGGCGGCCACCTTATTCAACGCTGGGACTCGGCACGTATTACGTGCCCCGCGGTTAGAGTTGTATAGTGGAACTGGAGGGTCTGGCTAAACCACGTATTGTACGTGCGCGAATTAATGAGTAAACATTGTAAAGAATATAAACTAAGTGAAGTGCTCAATTAAGTGGTGTATATACAAGGTGGAGAAGGAATAAAAATTAATAATAAAGGAAAAGAAGACAGACTCGGCGGGTTCCCTGGGTATGTAATTATGTAAGGCCACGATCATGGCCTAAATCATTCATGGGTAGAGGCAGGTGCCGCAAGGACATCAAAGAGTCAGGCCAAGAGGTCGACTCGGTGGTAAATGTTTGTGCTGCCAAGGGGCTATCAGTGATGGCATAATATGTGTTTTACTCGATGATTAGCACTAGGTGTTCATGTTAGCGTCTTGCTGGAAAGAATGCGGATATTCCTTCTATTTTTAGTAAAAGGGTCCATGTACAATTAATAATTCAGATGCAGGTTATCTTTTCCACCTCCAATAGTTCTTCAAATAAAGCATACAACTTCATAGATTGTAATATGTTATACATTCAGAATGGAGGTTGGAGGGCCAACCTTAACCCTATTATATTACATATTTATTTCAATCGATTTCAAAACAATAAGTCAGCAATGATCAGAGAAGGGAAAATATATACAAATCATACATTGGACTCATTTATCATGTGTGTCATACAATCGCTCTATTGGACAGGGAATTAGGAAACAGTTTCCACACTTATAGTTACATTTTAGACTAAGGTTGACAGAAAACCGCGCCATTCCTCTGCAGTATTTAGGCCTTGATTGATAGAATTAATTATATCTATCCAACGACATTCCAGTTTTTGTAAGATTTGTGAAATGTCTCCCCCTCTCTCTGGGATATATCCAATGTCAATTATGTGCCATCTGATCTCGTCTGCTGAATGGTTTTTGTCTTTATAGTGTGAGACCAGGGGTGCATTCTCCACCGAACGTCGTATTCGACTTGATGTTGGCCAATGCGGGCTTTGTCCAATATATGGTAAATCACACGGACACCATATACAGTAGATCACATTTCGAGTATTGCAATTAGAAAAAAATTGAGTGTATGCTTCCATGATCCGTGTTCAAAAGTCTGTGTGTTGGAGGTTAATGGGCATACTACACAGTTCCCACATTTGTGGTGGCCTTTAATCTCTGGTACGCCCCAAGTAGATCCAAGTGTGTTTGTCTTCGGTCTGCTGATTTCAGTGGAGGATCTAACCAAATGATCTTTTATGTTTTTGCCTCGTTTGTATGCAAACAGTGGAATTGTCAACTCTGGGTCATAGTTCTCAATTATCCCCCAGTTCGTGGTGACCAGTTTCCTAACTTCATTTGTATGTATACCAAAAGCGGTCACACATACAATTTTATCCAGTGCTTTTTTGTCTCTGGGTCTCAGTAGTTCTTCCCGTGGACAGTACTACGCCCTCTTTAATGATTTTTTGACCACTCTTTTAGGGTAGTCTCTAGATTCCAGTTTATTTCTCCGGATTTCTGCTTTTCGCATGTAGTCCTCTTTTAGGGAGCAGTTTCTACGAATGCGCAGAAATGGCCCAAACGGTAAGCTATCTCTGAGTGCTCTAGGGTGTTTGCTCTTATAGGACAATAACGTATTGCGTTCCGTTGATTTCCTATGTAAGGTAGTGTAGATTTTGCCTTCCATGTGTTTAATGTTCAGATCTAGAAAGGCTATGTCTGACTTACGTATGGTGGATGTAAAGGTCACATATGGTTGACTGTGTTGAGATATTGTACAAAGTTATGTAATTCTCTTTGTGTACCTGTCCAGATCAGGAATATATCATCCAGATATCTATGCCAACATTTGATATTTACTCGCAATGGATTTGTCATACTTAGGACATAGGTTTGCTCTATGTGGTTCATATAAATGTTCCAAAAACAACAGTTATAATAAGGGCCCAAGGGCGAAATTAACGACCACAGACAAATGCCCCAAAAGGATACGTCTTAACAACAAAAGTGTCTGTAGGTCAAGGGAAAGAAATGTTCATATGTGTAGACACGCTATGGCTCAACTAGAGATGACCATGAGAAAGTGATAGTGCAATTGTGTAACAGAAGGCACTGTCTTCCATACGTCAGGAAAAAGTACCCATCAGCTCCTTGTTCTGTGCCACCCTAGTCATCATTTGGGCTCTCCATAACCTAGGAGAGAGTGCCGTTCGTCATAGAATGTTTGCTGTGGCGAACAATCACCTCAAGATGAATGTAATTTTATTGGTTAGTGGTACCGATAAAAGTGTTTGACCAAAAAAAGGTAGCTGAATTGCAGTGCAAAAAAATTGTGTAGTGCAATAATGTGAGAATATATAAAACTAGGTAGAAGAGTAGAGACTAACCAAATTTAATAATTTCTCTCAGTTCTCCTAATATTAAAAACATGAAAGTGCGCTAACAGATTTAACATAATATCTGTTTGCAGAAGGGGTCAACATGTTTCAGCATCGGTGGCGAAAGATCCACCACTACTTTCGTCAGGACCAGTATGTTTAAAGCTACTGCAATAATAATCAAAAACGATATCACCTGTATATATCAGGTCATACTCATACTCCTCCAGAACTCTGAGAGAACGTTGCGCCAAAACGTGGAACACAAAGACACATAAAGGGAGGGGAAAAAGGAAAAAAGGACATTACTAAGTCGCCAAAGCACAAAAATGCCAAATAGTACATTGTGCACTAGGAACATGGTGCATAATCCCATTGACCAATGTGAAAAACTTTATTTTAAGAGTTTTTCACTTACCTAGTAAGTAGGAGTGAAAAGCATCACCCCACCTGGCTACGGCTCAGATGAGTGGAGCACCACTCTATTTGAAAAACAAAAAGACATAACAGACAGACATTCATATTCGCATTTGTACTAGTATGTTATGTTCTCAAAGGAGATGGTACAGCACACTTCCAATCCGTTTCTTTACCTTTAAGTTTTTAGCACAGAACAGGCCCTCTTTATTGTGCGGTGAAATGTCAAGCTGGTAATTCTACATAATTGATTTCAAGGTAAAGACTTTCCAAAAGGCCTGATGCCCAAAAGGACAATACACGAAAGCCCATGTTGATATCAAGCAAAGATAGTAAAAGAAAAATCCAATAGGCTAACTTTTGTAAACACGTTCCACACTAGATCCAACCAGGTCCAGAAAATTGTATTAAAGCACTGGCCGATCTTGAACCCAGGAGGTGAACAAATTCCACGACCTCTCTTTGCTTTCAAAAGGGGCTCTAACCTAAGAGACAAGCTAGTCCATACGCGACCGAAAAGTAAGACATCTCGATCGTGGGATTTACCCGCAGTAGAGGGTCACCACTCATGCGGGACATGTGCTGCGTGCCCTCAAACATCTAAGTCTTTAAGTATAGACATTGGCACCAATAGAGATTGGCAACAACGCAAATTTACCAACTGCAACAGCCATAGTCTAATATACTTAATCACATGTCTAAGCCAACTGCGCTATGTTGGTATGACGACTAGAAAGATTACGCTACGGATATCGGAGCATAAAAGCACCATCCGGTGTAAGAAGCAAGCTACGCGACTGACTGCACACTTCCTAGAGGTTGGCCACAGTCCGACAGATTTCAAATGGACAGTCCTGGAACAACCAAACATACCAGACCATGTGGCAGATATAGGAAAATATCTATTCAATAAGGAACAGAAGTGGGTTTATAAACTAAATAGTGATAAAGTTGGCCTAAATGAAGAAATACCGTGGATGTCCTTATGAGACCATCACTAACATACCCATGTAGTATTTCCTCATTTGCACATAAGAAGCCAAAGAGAAAGAAGTCACGTTCGTAATCATTATTACAACTAGGTCACATACTCTCGGCTAAACAACTGCCCAAATGCGTTCTAATACTTGTATGTCCTAAACAGTATGTAGGGTTATATAGAACAACTGCATGAGCGTCCATCTGTACTCGGACTGTCGGTTATAAGTACTCAGTCTAATTACATATCTCGAATTGCATATCTCTAAGATATTGTGCTTGACAACTCCCGAGAATGGGGTTAGTTCACTTCTTGCTGTTATGCACTAGAAGAAGTTACAACAGAATTTAACCAATCACATTTTCCAACAGGGTACATGACAAACATGAACGCAATATAATTGTTTTCTGATAGCTATAAAGAGCGTAGTGCCAGTGCGATTAATAACAATAGACCCCGTTATTCGTAATTAAGCAGCAGGTAGCCGGCAATCTCTAAGACCGCTGCATAAAACTACAACTCCCATGGAAAGTAGGCATATTTGGTAGTCCTAAATCACATGATGTTTTTTCATCACGTGACTGCTTTGCTTCTGGAAACAATAATCGCGACATGATAGCATCCCGGCGCATTCTTCTTGATGGCGCATGGCAAAATGATGAGAGATCGCTTTATGAAACTACAACTTCCAAACAAAGCAGGCACATTTGTAGTTCTAAGTCACGTGATGCTCTCTCAACATGTGACTGTATCGCTTCTGCAAAGAGAAACACACAAAAATGGCGACATTACAACATCTCGGCGCCCCCCCCCCAGAGAGCTCAGAAGGCAGCGACGGTGTACCGACGGATAGGTCAGTATATTTTCTGATCTATCACTAAACGGCAACGTAGCTGTGATCGCTCACCATTCTTTAATTTTGTCTAAACCGGTACATTCGCTAGTAAGAGCACACGCCATGTACCGGATCCATTTGCACTCCTTCTTTGAGAAAGGCTGAACTAGAGGGAAACGGTAGTATACTGACAGAGAGGTCGGTATGGGTTTTGACTTGGGAGGACTGTTTTTCTTGGTTTTCCTACATTACCGATGACACTCGATGGGGGTTTCGTATGAAGAAAAGCTGATAAAATCGGGATATCATCATGTTAGGGTGTTTACAGTCTGCTGGCCGCATATAATTAACCACTAGCGATTGGCGACATTCTTTACATTGACATGAGAGTATATATGTCCAGCCTTTTATAAACTGGTATGTTTCAAGGAACATAGATTTTGTTGCTTTTCATGAACATACTCCCTATATTTACTGAAAGAGTGACATTTACTATCTTTGCTTGATACCAACATGGGCTTTCGTGTATTGTCCTTTTGGGTATCAGGCGTTTTGGAAAGTCTTTACCTTGAAATCAATTAGGTAGAATTACCAGCTTGACATTTCAGCGCACAATAAAGAGTGCCTGTTCTGTGCTAACAACATAAAGGTAAAGAAAAGGATTGGAAGTGTGCTGTACCATCTCCTTTGAGAACATAACACACTAGTACGAATGCGAATATGAATGTCTGTCTGTTATGTCTTTTTGTTTTTCAAATAGAGCGGTGCTCCACTCACCTGAGCCGTAGCCAGGTGGGGTGATGCTTTTCACTCCTACTTACTAGGTAAGTGAAAAATTCTTAAAATAAAGTGTTTTACATTGGTCAATGGGATTATGCACCATGTTCTTAGTGCACAATGTACTATTTGGCATTTTTGTGCTTTGGCGACATAGTAATGTCAGTCCTTTTTTCCTTTTTCCCCTCCCTTTATGTGTCTTTGTGTTCCACGTTTTGGCGCAACGTTTCCTCAGAGTTCTGGAGGAGTATGAGTATGACCTGATATAAGCAAAAAAACAAAAGGGAGAGGGATAAGAATATTCAATTACCACCACCTAAAAGTAAATTTTAAAAAATGAGAAGAGACAGAGAGTGAGTTTAGCAGACGTAGTGGAGAAAAAAGAACCCTCAGGCACCAACTAAAAGTTGGTAGCCAATTGTCTTCATTGGGTTCTTGTTGTAAGTACGTGAAGTAGTACCCAACAGGGTGATGTGAATGAAAAGGAGTATGGACTATTCCCCAAGCCAGAAAAATATTTATTTAATGAAGGGAAAGTTCTAACTCCGTTAAAAAAGTGAAAATCGGACATACAGATGGTTGGGTTCGTTTGAACCAAAAGAGTCCTAAACATAAAAGTGCAAAGGTTGACATGTTTCTGCTTTAAGTGAGCCAATAATCAACTCAGCATTCATCAGGACCACACAAATCCTCGCCTTAAGGCAGCGCTCGCTAAGGCACCAGCACAAAGGGGCGGGAAATAAAGAAAAGATTACAAACTTGAATGTAACCGGTGCACAGGAACTTCCTACGTGCAACCCCTCCAACACGTGAGGGCTGTTGAATTTGTCAATATCAGGAAACAGTATTCAGACCGTGGATGTGCAGTGAATAGGTTGAGCAGAGGGTAGTCGCCCGAACTGAACTTTTCCGGGCGTGAAGGTTCTCCCCTGCGACGCGTCCATGGGGACTGTTTACCAATATTGACAAATTCAACAGCCCTCACGTGTTGGAGGGGTTGCACGTAGGAAGTCCCTGTGCACCGGTTACATTCAAGTTTTGTAATCTTTTCTTTATTTCCCCGCCCCTTTGTGCTGGTGCCTTAGCGAGCGCTGCCTAAAGGCGAGGATTTGTGTGGTCCAGATGAATGCTGAGTTGATTATTGGCTCACTTAAAGCTTCCTCTACTCCATCCCCTCCTAGAATTTCTTTCTCTGTTTCTTCAATTTCCTTGTGAGTATTTTAAATTCACCTACACACGGTTTTTATCGCACATCACCCTCAATCCATCAATTCTAATATCAGGTACTTTCTAGGCAAATATTCCCTATAAATTACGCTTGTTCAAATAGACCACATATTCTAAAACACAATTCTCTGTTTCCCCAGATGTCCCCACTATTATATGTCCTGAAGAGACCCAATATCTTCAGTAGGGTCGAAACGCCGTCGACAATTGAAAAGCGAACCAATGAAAACGTGCATTATAACATTATATAGATGCAGTATACTTCTGAAAAAAGAGTGTGGTCGCTTTTTGTTAACAATAAAGTTTAATTGAAACCAAGCACATAATGTTTCACAAATGTTATTGATATGCTTTTGGTTCATAGATTCACTTGGGACACACTGCACAAACTATAAATAATTTCAGATATGTTATGTAAGATTATTTCACTGTAAAATTATTTCTCAAAACAATTACTGAAGAACAGAATCAATGTGTCTGAGTACTTTTCTATGTGACATCTCACTTTAATCCCTGCCTTATACATGCGATTAGTTCGCCCTGTCTTGATTGTAGTACTAAGTATCTTTCCCACAAGAGCCACTGTTTTTCTAATAATATCTCTGTGCTGTCAGTCATGACAGCCAGGCCAAAAGCTGTGCTAACTGACATGAATGGGAGTTAAAAAAGGTAATGAGGTTACTCAATGAATCTTTAAAGAGCTACAGATGTGCTTGAATTAAAAGTACTAAACAGGGGTACAATGCAATATGTAATTGCAATTAGAATACAATACAATATATAACCCCCTGCCCCACACTAATACTGGTATCACAACACCCAGGGTTTGGACAGTTGATTGCTGTTCATATAGATAGCATAATAATTCCATTAAACTGCTTGACAGTCTTACAATAACATAAGATAAACTGCTCTGGGTCATGTCCATCACCCAGAACTGTACCAGTCCACAGCAATAAACCACCCATCACCAACTGAACAGGCTTGGAATAACTGAAGAGATCTGTCCATGCCACTATTCAATAAAGGAACTTTACTTTAGTCCACCAGGGTAAGTCCCAACAAGCTACATAATATGCCAACATCTTGATATGGCACAATGACAATCAGATATAGGATGATATTAATAAACTCATCCCAGTAGATTTTTCAATTTCTCCCTAAACTGCCCAATTATCTCACACTTATTCAACCATCACACCGATAAGCGCTACACCCCACAACACGATAACCGCACCTCAGTGGTTCTCGTGCACGACATGGAAACGCATTCCACATAGAGTAAAAACAAATACAACACACTTCCAACCGCACACCCTACACGGTGCAGTGTACTGCCTATTTATGCAAGTGCTTCAACACCACACATGAGGATAAGATGAAATACAATACAATGCTAATGTTTTCATGTGATTGTGTGTCATATAAGTGATATATTACAATGGTCCACTTTAACACTAAAACACCTCATGCGTCCAAGTGAAGGGGTACATCCTAGTGGTTAAAAAATGTGGAAATATACTGATTGCAGATTCATTTTCCACAAACCGCAAAATCAGTTTGGATAAAAGTGATTAAGATGGATAAATACAAGCGGAAAGTTAAAAAGAACACACGTGAAACCAGGAGCATTATTTATAACGGACTATTTCATGCCAGCAGTTTGCTTGCCTCATCCCTGCAGCTACAGCAAGTTTTCTCGAGTCCTTCCCTCCTCCTTAACCAAGCTCCCGATCTGATCGTGACCTGGAGCTGCAGCCTACTTTCGGTTTCAAACTCGTGACACATCACGTGACTTCACAGAAGTCAGGGTGAAGTGCAGAAAGATGATCTGGCCTGATGCAATCGCACCTCAATGCACTGCAGGCAGCTCAAGTATTTCCGTTTTGGCTTATGTTTTTTTTTACAGTAAATTGAAGCGTAAAGCAGTTAACAAGGTAGGGCTGCTGCAGCAGCCACCGACGTGTTGGCCTATGTGACACACCCACCACAATTACGCCTACAGCATACGTGGGGGTGGTGTCAGATCTGCAGTTCTACCTTCACGTGGAATGTGACATTCACAGAGCAAAACCCAAAAAAGAATATATAATGTAAAACATACATTCAACAAAAAAGGTTAATGAGTAGGCATGCCTGCCAACAAATCAAAAGTGAGAAAAGTCAGCCACGTACGTATGCACACAGAAAAGTATTTTTAAATTAGGGTCTTTGAGGACCTAACTTGCATACATGTACCGCACCCAATTGTTTTGTGTTTCGAGGTAAATGTGTGTGTCATACATTAATCCACGCGAGCAAGCAATACAACTGCAGAACAATTTTCCATTAACCAAAAGTAAAAAACATATTTGGCCACGGTTTATGTGCAAAAGTATGGATGAGGATGTAATGAAAAAGTAGGACGAAATTCTAAAATGATTAATGTTGGCAATGTTTGCTCATTTTGAGTGGGACTCTAGTAATGCAAAACATGGGGTAAATCGTGTGAATCCCACTTAAACAAATATTAGAAAGTCGAACAAATGCCCTATGTGACTGGTAAATGCCATCCTTTTAAAAATTGTTAACAATTTGTAAAACGACACACAGTTCAACTTTAATGCCTGACGTAGCTGTACATTTACATCGAGTGAACCATTTATAAGGCCACGAACAGCCATGTTTCACCGTGCAGGCTGCCTAATCCCCTAGACTTAGGCTGCATGGAAGCAGTGCCAATTCATGTAGCCCACACTGTCGACAAGAGCTTCTATCTCAGAATAGGAACAGAGAGGAGGCAATGTAAAGTAGTTAAGGTAGTCCTGGCAAGGCTTTTTGAAACTGACTGGGTGCCACATGTTATCCAGGTACAGAAAGGTCATAGTCATCCTAATTGAAAACCATGAGGCCCAAAGCAGTTAAGGCAACGTAGTATGAGTTCACAGGGTCCCTGTAGAGAGCTGGGCGTATATAAGGATGTGGAGAGTGTAAAGTTATCTACATTTTTTTTATTTATTTTTTTCACAGAGGTAGGCTGGTAAATGTATGTGTCTTAGAAAACTAAACCTTTCATTCCCCAGGATGATCTCAAGACAATAGTACAATCTCTAGTCCTCTCTAAACTGGACTATGGGAATGCCATCATAACAGGGATACCAAAAGCTCACCTAGCCCCACTAAGGTCAGTCCTTAACATGGCAGCTCGACTCATAACTGGTGTAAAACAATTTGAACACATCACACCAACCCTTAACTCCCTCAACTGGCTTCCGATGGAAGGTAGATGTATTTACAAATTGGCCTGCATCACACACAATACCCTTCACTCACATTCCCCCAACTACCTAAACAGCAAACTGGTAAAAGCAGGAAAATCCAGAACTCTGAGAAGCTCCAACTCACTTCTTTCACCCCCCTCCACCGAACTTGAAAAGGAAAACCACTCAGTGCCGACCCTTTTCTGGTAACGTACCCAGGATGTGGAACGCACTCCCTATAGACCTCAGATGCAACCCCTCCTTCTCCTTCTTCAAAAGGGACCTGAAACTCCTTCTCCTTAACAAATACTTTACAGAACAAGTCAACTAACCTAGACTTCAATAATCTAGTTGACTCCCCTCGAACCTAACCATCAAGGATAGGTGGTTATTTGACTGTTTCAACCATCTGCGTTCCCCCCCCCTTCACTTTATGCCTAATTATTATGTTTTGCTTATATATTTATGCTTCCTTACGTCCTGCTATGTAATGCAATTTTCTTTCCTTTGTGTATGTAAAGCACTCTGATATCCATGGGTCAAGCTAGCGCTATATAAAACTTTACAAAATATATAAATAGAGTGGTTGTAAGATTAACAGTCCCTTCCTTTAGCAAGATGAGGCTGATGCTGGACTCTCTCTTCTTCCCTCTAGGTGTCCTCTAAAGGATGGCGCCGCCAGGACCCTCCGGAAAAGAAAGAGTGGTAAGTATGAGGTTCGTATTTTCTCCTTCTATTTTTCTAACCCGTCACCTCACCCGCAATACTAAGCAGGAAATTGATTATAGTGTCTGACCCTACAGGGTCTGAAACCTCCCCTATTCTGACCTTTCCTCTGAGTACCTCAAGGGGGAGCTCCCTTTAGGGTGCCCGTAAATTCTTAGTCCCCCTTTAAATCATGACAGACTTCTGTTGGACTTGGCATCTTTGGCATGGTTTCCCTTGACTTTTTGCCTCTACCTCCGGTATTTTTTATGCTGTGCTGGATTTCGCTTTCGTTATGTTATGTTATTTTATTTGTATATAGCGCAAATCACCACTGGTCTCTAAGCTCTTCTAGAAAAAGAACAGGTCACTAACGTAAGAAGGTCTAGTGGCAGCAGAGGCGGCACTTAAACCGATGACGATGGCTCTCTAAACAGGTAAGTCTTCAAAATCAATCAATCAATCAATCATGACACTTGAACAGCGCGCTACTCACCCGGAAGGGTCTCAAGGCGCTCGAAGAGCCAGGTATTGAGTTGCTTCCTGATGGAGAGATGGTCCTGGGTTAGCCGGATGGGGAGGGAGTGTCTTGGCTGCCAGGTAGGAGAAGGATCTTCCACCGGCGGTGGCTCTGCGGATGCGTGGAACGGCGGCGAGGGCGAGGCTGGTCGACCGTAGCTGGCGGGTGGGGGTGTAGAAGGTCAGGCGGTTGTTGAGGTACTTGGGGCCCAGGTCATGGAGAGCCTTGTGTGCGTGGGTGAGGAGTCTGAACGTGATCCTCTTGCTGACGGGGAGCCAATGCAGGTCTCTCAGGTGGTCGGAGATGTGGCTGTGTCGGGGGATGTCTAGGACGAGTCGTGCGGAGGCGTTCTGGATGCGTTGGAGTCTTTTCTGAAGTTTGGCTGTGGGTCTGGCGTAGAGGGTGTTTCCGTAGTCCAGTCGGCTGATGACGAGCACCTGGGTGACCGTCTTCCTGGTTTCGGTGGGATCCATCGGAAGATCTTTCGGAGCATGCGCAGGGTGTTGAAGCACGATGATGAGACAGCGTTGACTTGTCTGGTCATCGAGAGGGAGGAATCCAGGATGAAGCCCAGGTTACGTGCGTGGTCCGTTGGCTTGGGAGTGGTGCCCAGGGCAGGGGGCCACCAGGAGTCGTCCCAGGTGGAGGGAGATGATCCTAGGATGAGAACTTCTGTCTTGTCTGAGTTCAATTTCAGGCGGCTGTTCTTCATCCACTCGGCGACGTCTTTCATCCCTTCATGTAGGCTGGCTCTGGCGGCGGCCTTCTAAAGGAGAGCAGAACCGATTCCTTTTGCAGGTTCTCCGGTAGATCATTCCAGATCTGTGGAAGGAGGACCGAGAATGCTCTGCCCCCTTTGGTTTCAAGATTATACCTGGAAGAGGCTAGCTTACAGGCCTCGGAAGAACGTAGAGCCCGGCTGGGCTCTACGGACTCTATCTTTTATATATTTCGGTGCTTCCCTCTGAATAGCCTTGTGGGCTATACAGAGACTCTTAAATTGTACGCGCTGTTCAATGGGCAGACAGTGCAATTTATGTAATAATGGAGTGGCTCGCATTCTCCTGGGGAGTCTAAAAATGAGCCTGGCCGCATCATTTTGTGCAACTTGCAATCTCCTGAGGAACTTCTGGGGAATGCTCAAATCAAGGGCATTGCCATAATCCAGCCGAGAGATGACAGTGGCGGAAACAATTGATTGTAGTGCAGAAGTAGAGAGGAGAGACACAAGTCTCCGCAGTTGCCTAAGCAAGCCCGTGCAAATGCCCACGACAGAAGAAACCTGGCAGGACATAGACAAATCTGAATCAATTTTCAGTCCCAGGCTTTTTACTACTGGCCCTGGGATTGGGGCCACGCCCAATTCTGGGGGCCAAAAAAGATCACACCAAGGGCTATTTTGAGTTGGAATAATAAGCACCTCGCTTTTATCCGGGTTGACTTTCAAGGAATTGTCTGCCATCCAGTTAACAGTAAACCTAAGTAGGTTTTTTACTGATTCTTGTGCCTGGCCGGTATTGTCAAGCCGAACCAGGAGTGGGTGTCATCGGTGTAGTTAAAGACCTGTCAGTCTCTGCGTGTTAGAGCCTCCACCAAGGGCTGCAAATAGATATTAAAGAGGAGTGGAGACAATGCAGAACCCTGGGGGACACCACAGGTCAGTGAGCCCAAGTTGGACAGCTGGTCACCCATTTGAACTCTCTGAGTGCGGTCAGCCAGAAAAGATCTTAGCCATTGAAGTGCTTGCCCCTTTATGCCCAGATTCGACAGACTGTTCAGCAGAATGGTATGGCTGACCGTGTCGAATGCTGCTGACAGATCTAATAAAATCAGAGCACTCGGCTGTTTGTTATCGGCCCTAACTCTAAGCTCATCCAGAACGGACACCATCACCAGCTCTGTGCTATGGTGTGCTCTGAAGCCCGCCTGTCTAGTGTGGAGCAGTTGGTGGTCCTCTAGGTATTTTGCAAGTGTTTTCAGGATGTGTTGTTCCAAATGTTTTGCTAAAACGGGGAGCTGTGAGATGGGCCTGTAGTTTTTTAAAGCTGTCGTATCCGCCCCTTGTTTTTTCAATAGGGGGGTGAGCCTTGCTTCCTTCAAATTAATTGGTAAATATCCCAGGTCTAAGGACTCATTGAGTAGACGTAGAACCTGTCTTTCCAATTCCGGTAGGGCCATTTGGAAAAGCCTCGGAGGACAGGGGTCCATTCGAGAGCCTGATTTAATCTGTTTTGCTAATGCAGCCAGAGTAGCAGAATCAAAACTTGGGAAGCTAAACAACTGGCTGCTAGGGCAAGGGAGGCTAGTCTGAGCCAGTGAACTGAAGTCAATGGGGGTTGTGGTGATTTCCGAAACAATGTCCAAAACTTTCTGGAGATAGAAATCCTGGAATCTATCGCAGTTCGGAAGAGCGATTGTGGGCATTTTTCCCCTTTTTGACTCAGTTCCTTCAAAATGGCAAAGATCCCTTTTTGTTTATTTCCTGCCAGAGCAATCCTTTCTTCGTAAAATGCTGCTTTCCTAACTATGATAGCTGATTTATACATAGCAAAGAGGGCTTTAAAGGTTTTTAGTTCAGCTGGCTCATAGATAAGTCTCCACCTCCTCTCAGATTGGTGAAGGAGTTGCTTTTTCTCCCTTAGTGTATCATCAAACCATGGGGCCCCTTTCCCTTTGTCTCTAACCCTTTCTTTCTGTTCAGGTGCCAGTGAGTCAATGGCCTGCTGTAACCGGGAGAATAGGGCTGCACTTTTGTGGCCCAGATTGTCCTCACTCGCCACAGGAAAAGGGATTGAGTGAAGCAGAGTTACTAAAGAGTCTGCCTCAACATTTCTCCACAATCTGACTTTCCTCCACAAAGGTGGAGGCCGCAAGAGTGGACTGTCACTCGGGACCCAACATCTTAACAATGAATGATCTGACCAGGCACAGGGGCGGATATCAGTAATAATTGCCCGCGGTTGTGAGGACCAGATTAGATCTAAAGTATGACCTTTAATTAATGATCATATTCGTCTCAAATAGAGCTTCTACGGACTCTCTATGCATCTTGTCCCAATGATAGTTAAAATCCCCCACTACTATGAGGTGTTTATATCTGGAACATAGGTCAGTTATAAGCTCCAGAAAGCCTTCATTGAAATCAGGGGTAGATCTAGGGGGCCGATACACTACCATCAGAATGAGGCAGGAGGATTTCAAGGAAATTTTTATCCCCAAAACATCCGCACTGTCACAGTTTTTCATCAATATTTTGGTGACCATAAGGCTCTTTTTAAACAGGACTGCTACCCCCGCCCCTGGAGTCGCCTGGCCTATTGTGCCATACCGCATCACAATCCATTGGCAAGGCTGCCACAATATCTGGGGTAGATGTGTCCCCCAACCAGGTTTCTGTGAGTGCCAGAATATCAATGTTTCCCTCTTGTAGTCGGGCAAACACTTCGAGATGATGTTTCTGCAAGGAGCGAGTGTTGAGCACCGCTACCTTCAGCCCATTAACCGTGGGAGCTCAGGTCTGACCCTGAGTCCATGGGGTCCCCTCCGCCTCTGTGTTATTGGCCTTAAAGTAGGGATTCAGCACGCATTCAGCACTGTGCATTCACAGTAGACATCCAGTGGGGGAGTTGAGGTGTGCCGGGCCCTTTCTGGATGACTCAGACCTGAGCTGAATAGACCTTGGCTGTCTTTAGAGTAGTGGGAGGAGATTTCTTCACACCTGAATAGGGCCTGTCTCCCTTGCACAATGCTGCCTCCCCTCCCTGTGGTCATACTGCACCAGTGAGGACAGAACTGGTTTAGACTGGGCTCAGAGACCCTTGCACAAAGAGAAAAAAATATTTTGGGGTATAAGTATTAGACCTAAAACCCCTGAACTTTAGACTACTTCTGGAATCAAGAGGAACCTTTGCCAAGGAGAATAGCTGGAGAAACTGAGAAGTACTGCCACTTTGCTGGGTGCTGTCTGGGGGTGGCCTGCAGTAGCTGTTTTCTGCCAAGGAAAGGAGAAGGGCTTTGCTGTGTGCTGTGTCCCACTACTTGAGGAAGATCTCCAAAGGCATGAGTAGAGCTCGCCTCCTGTTCTGAAGTCTCAGGAACACAAAGACTTCACCCCCAGCTCTCTTGAACTTCCTTGCTGGGAGTTCTGACCTTCAAGGAGGTGCCTCTGGAAGTTGCTCCTGCTATTGGGAGCTGGAAAAGCATTGCAACTACAAGAAAATCGATGCACCGCTCTTATTGCGGCTGTTTTTCCGACGCAGCCTCGCTGTGAAGAAGAATCTCCACACATCGCGGCTGAAGAAACCGACTCAGCCCCACTCGATGTCTTTGCATCGATCGCGACGCATCCCGGATTTCCAAGCATTGTACCTGTGCACCACGTTTTCCTGGCACATCACCTGCAGACCGGAACCATCTCAGAATCATTTAAGTGCCAGGGCTTCCTTGTCAACCATGGCATAGTTCTGTTCTTGGGGAAATCACTGGTCGTTATTTGCCACTGCCATTGATTTGTAATAAAAAAGACCCCAACGCCTACCCCTGATGCATCAGTCAGGAGAATAAAAGGGTTGAGTATAGTCAGTACTGGCAAGCACTGGTTCGGAGTGGAATGTTTGAGGGTTTGAAAGGCCTCAAGCACTACTTGGGAGGGTTGCTTCAATTCATGTTCTGTTTCTCAGAATTTCTCAAAGAGATCCGTTAAAGGGGCCTTTAGCTGGGAAAAACAAAGGGATAAATCATCAGTAATAACCGAGGAGGCTCAGAAAAACATGTAGATCTCTTCTGGTTTTTGGCATGGGGGTTCTTGCTATGGCTGTAACTTTCTCGGACTGGGCTCATATGTGACCTTCCCCCAGAATTAACTCTAAATACTTCACTTTCCTAGTAGGTAGGTGACTCTTGGCTGGGTGGATCTTTAATCCACTGTTACCCAAGGCACTGATTACCGACGGTAAGTGTCATAGGTGTAGATCTCATAAAGAGCTATAGATTACAATGTAGTCTATATAAGAGGCAGCTTACTTTCTGTGGGGTTTCAGGATGGAATTCATCATTTGTTGTAATGTTGCTAGAGCTCCATGGAGCCTGAAAGGTAACACAGTGAAATGGTATGAACCCCCTGGGATGGAGATAGCAGTATTCTCCTTGCCTAGGGACTTGCCAATACCCTACACATAAATCTAAGGTACTTCTGTATTTCACCTCCCCGGTTTTTCTATCATTTTGTCCACTCTGGGGAGAGGATAAGTATCAAACCTGTAGATTTTATTGACTTCCCCGAAATTGATACAAAAGTGAACTGATCCATTGTATGTTGGTACTAAGACAATCGGAAAATTCCATTTGCTAATGGAAGGTTCAATGACCCCCATCTGCAGCATTAGTTTTAACTCTTTCTCTATGACCTCTCGGTGGGCTTCTGAGATGTGGTACGGTCTCAAACGCACATTCTTCCTTGGAAGCGTATTTACCGGCTGCTCTAGTGCAGCAGTTCTTCCAGGAACAAGGGAGAACACCCCCTGTAAGGGATGTAAGTGGACTTAGATTTTGTGAGTTAAATGTTAAAGGTTAAGAGGATTTATAAAGCGCATGGCTGCCCCAGCGACGGGGCGATACCCAGGTAAACGTTGCCGAAGACAAGCAGAGGGAGTGAGGTTAGACCGGGAATAACCAGGTTTTTAGGGCCTTTCAGAAGGTTAGATGATTCTGAATACTCCTAATGGATACAGGGAGAGAGTTCCAAAGTCCAGAAGCCAAAGCCTTAAAGGAGCGTCCCCCAGCTCTAGCTCGTAGGACACAGCGGTACAGGCTAAAAACTGATTGGCTGAACTCCCTGTGAGTCATTCGTACAGGGAGGTCTTGATCAACACATAGAGAATACAAGGGTGTTTCTTCACAAGTGTATCCTAACAGGATGGGTACGGGTCCCTCCCAAATGTTAGAAGGTTTATGTGACAGATCTGGGGTACCTTTTTCTCAGGGTTCATCTCGATATGATAAGTGACCAGAGTCACTTGTACCAATTCTTTATATGGACCTTACAACTGACCCAAAAGCTTTTTCATTAAGAGTACCATATGCCCAATGACTTGGGTCCGGGTCCACGCCTTTGTATCATAATTGGATTTTTGGGCCTGGCGGCCGTTCTCGAGTTTAGTTCCCACTATGCTTCTGATTTGCCCTAAATTGATTTGAAGACTAGTAGCATACTCCAAAAGGGGCTTTGTCCCATTCTTCTCTTGTTCACATTCCCCTCTCGTCATGTCCAACTAGGACACACTCCTTTCTAATGTTCACAATACATATAAAGCTCTTGCCCAGAGGAACTTTTTGAAGGTAGGATTTTTTACATAGAGATAGTATTTAGATTAGGATTTTGAACTTCAAGATGGCGCGCATTTAAATGGGCGATTTTCCCATTTGTAATGAGCTTAGTAGGGTCGCGTTCACATTTGAATTACGACATCACACTATCTTAGATGTACTGATTAAATGGTCGTCTAAAGCAACCAATACTCATCCACTATGTCGGGATAACATAATACGGCACTGATAATTGATTTTATCTTTATTTTTTTTATTTTTTTTATTTTTTGAAAACCTTTATTGACATTTCAACCAAATACAAGTATGGGCCTACAACCCCCGGGGCTGGCCGCTAAGCAGTTAAATTAACAGAGAGCAATTTTAGTCACATGCAGCACCTCGGGGAGCAGAATCACCATGCTAGCGTACTCTTGGTCACTGAACAGCACAATTAGAAAAACAGGATACAAAAGGTTTTCATTTTATAGTATAGGATGGAAGGATCAGGTGCCGAACAATTTCCCAGCAGCGAAAAATGGCAGGCAGAATAGTAAACGTGTCAACAGTAAACAGTAATCGGTCAAATCAATGGCGCTGAAACAGGCGGTTCAGGGTGTGAAGGAATATTACGGTCAATTCGCGCCTGCTAGTCACCTGCCCTAAGACCCAGAGAACTTCACGAAAATTGAGGCACAGATGAAAAAGCAGTGATTGATACCAAAGGAAACCCACTGCACTGACCCAGAAAAGGAAAAAGACAAAGAAAGATAAGAGAAAAGAAAAAAGGCCATAGAAACAAAATAAAAACGAAAAATCCCCTCCCTCAACCCCCCACCCTGCACCCCTGCAGATGACTACGGCGCCCCCAGCAGTGTGCCTGTCGCCCGAGAACCAAACCCGAAATATAGAAGAAACAGAGAAAAAGGAGAAAGAAGGGAAACCCCACCCAACGGGGAAGTGGAGGAGGGCGATAGTCTATGCGCTCCCGGTCTCTCCCCCCCGCCCTAACAAAGGGGGCCCCCCTAAGCCAGCACGAATAAAGTTGTCCACCATACAAAAATACCCCGGGGGGAACCACAAACACCCCGCCCCGGAATCCGTCTGTTAATGAAGCAGTCCCGTTACCAATAGATCCATCGTAAACAATTCAACCCACAATCTCAGCCTTGGCCCCGTCTATCAAAGTTGCCGAGTCCCTCGGATAAGTAAAGCCCCATCTCCGGAAAGTCAAAAGTCACACAGAAGCAGCCGGAGCTTGGGCCAGCAAATGGGAGAGGAATAGCAGATCCCAACGCACACGGCTTGCACAAACAATGTCCCTCTCCGTCTCCGAAGCCAAGCATCGTTACATCCGCCATATTGGGAGACCGATTGGGGAGGGGGTGCGACTCGTTCCGATACAGATTATAGTGTGGGCCAACAGTATCCAGGATGGGGGAAGCAGTGAAATGTTCCGATAACTGTAGGACCGATGTTTCCGAGAACGTAAGAGAGTCATCAATCTCAGCACACACGATGAGTTCCATTTCTTCGGGGGCAGGCGCAGCTTCCAGCACCGGGTCCAAACGCGCCACTAGGGCGCCCAACAGGAGGCAAGTCGGCTGCCGGGTCTCAAAAATCAAGTCAGGGCTTGCTCCCGGTCCTATGATCCCATCTGCTGCCAACAGCAAATGATTGACCCGGGCCCTCACCGTCGCGTGAAGCACCGCAAGTTCCGCCATTACCATCCGCAAGGAAATGCCACATTGAGTCCGTTCCGCCAAGTTCCATACTTTCGCAGGCATAACGATCCTCACGTAGAGGCGCCTTCTCCGGGGCAGGATACGCCGAAGCAGAAACAAGCCGTGAGGGACGGGCCAGCAGCACGCAGCAACGCGCGGCGGGACCCCCACCCCGGGGCACCAGCGGTGCTAGTGCCGGGCCTCCGGGCCGGGGCCCCCCGCGACGCAGCACCACGCGCCACCCCTCACCTCACCTCAGGTACAGCACCAGGCAGCAGATGGTTGCAAAGTAGTCCAGAGAAATTTTCTAAAGTTCCAAGGACCGGACCCAGCCACCCTCCTCAGTCCGTTGTTGTTCACTTTGGACCCGGGTAGACCAGCAATCGAGACCCCGGCTTCCAGTCTGGGTTAGGCCTCAAAACATTTTCGATGTTACTTCACCCCAGAACATCAGAAAAATTCCGTGGTCACACCATCGGGGTGCCGACTAGTTCACCCACACAAATCCGGGGCAGGAGATCAGGATATTCGACAGGATAAGCGAGCGTAGGACGGAGGTCAGCGGAGCCGGGAGACTATGCAGCCATCTTGGTTGGTGTCGTAGCTCCTCCCCCCTTTATCTTTATTTTTAATTTGGGAGCTATGGTAATATAGAAAGGCTGTTACCATACATTTGAGTGTGATTTATGTTGCTGAGTGTGAAATTCACTACAGGCAACTGGTTAGTTTGGTACGCCTCTGTGATAATGTAGCACGTTACAATTCAGAGCCGATGTACTATGCGGGGGGTTACTCGTTCACCCATAAACGCGACGGAACATAACACAGGGAAAAGCTATGCGTTTCGGGTATGACAACAGTTATAGCGCGCGTATTTACAAACAAGCCAATTGCAGATACCTTTCTGTGCATAATGGGCACGGCGAACACCATGTTGTGACTAGATATACTTGAGACGGACACAGACTTTGGTAAGTCCAGTTTGGTTACTTGTAGGTTTTTACTTCAAAAGCATGAAAGAAGGAATCACATTCAGGTCAGGCTTCCCACTATTTACACGTTTTTTAATTTAATGGCGGAGAAGTAGTGTAGCATTCGAATATCGTGGGAGGCGACATTGGAGCCCTTTGTCTAACATAGGAGAATTTGAGTTAAGCCTACCTACATAGCAAGGTAGCAAGTCTTGTTAACGTGTTCATACAGGTCATAGCTCATCGTTCTCACAAAGCAGTACTCTACTGCTGACGAGACTGCAGAATTATATCGCTTTGTTAGCGTGTACAGACGGGTCATATTTGAGCATTCGTACTAGGCAGTACCAACATGTTGACAAGACTATAGAAATGGATCAATCCCGCATATATTCCCACAATACTATATTGTTATAATTCCAACCAAGGTAGTAAGCTGGATCCCTTATATTTTGTAGGTTAATAACAGCACAAGCATTTCCACCAAGTCTTGGATTTTAAACCTTGCACTATAGATTAACTCCGAGCGGCCTATGTCTTATGATTTAAAGACCTAAATCGACGGTAAATCGACGGCAAGGACCACCACAACAGTCTTTATATAGCTACCTCACTCTGAGGAAATTTAGTATCCATAATACCATGAGTATACTATGTGTTTGATGTCTTTTGTAGAACTAATCGGTCCGGTCCGCACTTTTATTGCTACTTTTAAACAAATGAGAAGAGGATTTTGCAGCTTACTACGTGGCCTTTGATGATAAGAGCCACAGCTAGCTTTGAACAATCGTTCTTTCAGGTGCCCGAATATTTGTTTTTCTTACTAAATTACCTCTTACTGTCCTCACATATTGGTGATAGGTCACATTTGATTTGCCTCTCGTTTTCTGATTTTCATGTCTTTTGCCTTGGGATATTTGGAAGCTATTCTAAGAGAAGCTGTCACAGCTTCAATCTTCTTACTTTTTGGTTGAAATGGTACTTTCTCATCACGCTATTATATCTTTGATCAAACTGGTGGTTGGTGATACTCTGCTAACTAGAGCTATGAGAGAATCGTTTTATCTCAGCTGCACACAGAAATTAATCATTAGTAGAGAGAGGTGCCTCATAAAACCATGTCTATGCTTTGGGTAAAATTTTCTTGTTATGCAAATCTATGTGGTGATATGACTAACGCATGCATCAGCCCCCCAATATCAAATAAATACACATATATTTATAACAAATAAAAATATTTTCCTTGTGTTTACAGATACCCCTGCTCCCATATTTTATTATCACAGTACACTTTTATACATTGGTCCTGATGAAGGTGGCGAAAAGAATGTATGTCTCACCAAAACGTATGTCGACCATTCTCTTTTGGGAATCCGCTCAGTGACGCTCAGTGACGATCGCAAGTGACAATTAAATTATACAGAGATTTCGATACACTGTTGACATTTAAGAAATGCCTTTATGGAATAATCTTTATGTTAAAAAAATCTGTTAATATTTTTTTTTTTTACTGCCGGATGTTTATAAATGAATTCTTATCTCTTTTGAAAATGAAAAATAACGAATTAATAATAAAAAATAATACTTATCCAAAAAACTATTGCCATTTGTACATGTATTTCACCGTAGAAAATTAAATACTTTCTTCTTGTGGGATACACATAAGCCATTGGCTATTCTTAAAAGAAGTATAGATCAGCTAGAGGTCTTCTTACAGTTTTTTGCCCGGTTCTTTCCCCCTCCTCTTGGAGCTGAAATTAAATTAGGGGGGACCTTTTTTGTCTTTATGAAATCACGTGAAATAAACACAAAGTGCTTATAAACAATATAATAGAAGAAACGTCACTGATAATATTTCGGTCACATACTGGCATTAAACCTTAAAGTGTCTCAGTGTCAGCATTAAATGGGGAACCATCACCAAAGGGGGTGCACAGAAAACCTCTGTTTTCGTTCCAGGGGCCCCATATTTTAGTCCATTTACCTGGGCATCCCCTGCTCTCATACACCTCTCTTTCGGCCTGCATGCACCAGTCCATGTCACCCGCCCAGTCCCTGCGCTAGGGCACGACTCCACCCTTCCATGTTCTGGCTATATTGCGTTTTGCTATTATACAGCCCAGCGAGACCCATGCTTGTTCATTTCGAGAGAGGTCAGTGGCGTCCCAAATGTTTAGGAGACAAAATTGAGGAGAGGTTTCTATAGATTTATGACATATTCGGGACATGGTGGACAAAGCCTTACTTCAATACTATTGAAGGACAGGACAGTCCCACCTCTGGTGTAAAAAGGTGGCCGTGGAACCACAGCCTCGAGGACAGAGCGGGGAATCCAAAAGACCCATTTTAACAAGTGCTGCGCTGGTATAATAGGCCCTGTGAAGTATTTTAAGCTGTATGAACTTGAAGCGGAAACGGACAGCCACTTCCCGGGGAGAAGCCAGGGCCTCCCGCCAATCCTCATATGGTAAGTCCCCCACGTCATCACACCATTTTGTGCGTAGTTTGTCGAGAGTTTCCAGTGCATTATTAAGTATTTTACGGTAGGTCAAAGAGATGGCCTTATCCGGGAGATAATCGTCTAGTAGCCTATTCTCTTACGCAAATACTCTGATATAGAACACTTCAGGTCAGTAGGCTGTGAGTTTGGTGTGAACTCAGTATTTTGAGGCTCATTGTTCCGTGGCTGAGTATTCTCCGGGCATTATTACATTCCACAATACTGTTAGGGCCCATTATTTATTCTCAGCGTACAGTATTGGGACAGAAATTCCTTATGATGCTGTTAAGAGAAAGGGGCTTAGCCCTGGGGCTTCTCGCATCCTACCTTAGGGATTGGACACAGACAGTGAAAATGGGCCAATTCTATTCAGCTTCTAATTCCCTATTGTGTGGAGTCCCTCAGGGCTCCTCCCTGAGTCTGACACTTTTTAATATCTATGTCGCCCCGCTGGCGAAAGTGGTGAGAACCTTTGGGTTGGAGTACTGTCTTATGCTGACGACACCCAAATAATGGTGACCATCACTCACAGTATTAGGGACTCCGCTACTAATTTTAGAAATTGAATGCAGGCTGTCTCATCCTGGATGGTGGAAAGATTTAGGAAACTGCATGGGGAGAAGACCGAAGTCTTGATATTTGGCAACCAACAGGTTAGCTGGTCCAGCGATTGGTGGCCAGATACGCTTGGCAGCTGCCCCTGCGCTGTTTCCCATGGGAACAATTTAGGGGTCATAGTGGACAATTCTCTCTCTTTCACCAGGCAGATTACCAGGACATTGTCCACTTATTTTGGCATAGTTAGGATCCTCAGGAAAGTTTCCCAGTTCCTCTTGTTTGCCGCTCGTAAACAGGCTGTCATTGCCCTAGTAATGTCCAGATTGGATTACTGTAATGCCCTCTACTTGGGCATTAACGAGGGCCTTGTACAATGGCTGCCGCTTGTGCAGAATGCTGCTGCCAGGCTGGTGATGGATTTGCCGAAATACCACTCAGTCTCGGCTTCTCTCCTCACACTGCACTGGCTTCCTCTGGACCGCAGAATTCTTTTCAAGACCGTCTGCCTAACCCATAATGCCTACTGTGGCTTAGGCCCTGATGGCATCAAATCAATTTTTCAGCGCTATGTCCCTACTAGGCAGCTTAGGTCTGCAAATAAAAATCAACTTACTGTACCGAGGTATAAAAAGGTAAAACGGGGAGCTAGAGCTTTTTCTACTGCTGCGTCTAAACTCCCTCCTGGAAGATCTCTCTGGTCAGCTGTCACACTCCTTTTTCCGTAAGGCCCTGAAGACTTGTCTTTTTAATTATACACCTGTCTGAGTATATTCATTCATGTCTGTACAGTTGTCCCGCTACAGCCCCTTGACGCCCTTGGGCTAAGTTAGTGCGTTATAAATTTGATATTCATTCATTAACATATTTTAACCACTATATTATTGATGACCATAACATATTCTCAATCATGTTCACGACAGCCATTATTTCTGCAGTGGCTAGATATTTCGGATTAAAATATTAAAAACTGTACATTTTGATGTCACTATGGTGCATACAGTATCCTTGCAGAGTCACCACAGTGCCAGCTGGTGTCTGTGGTTTGAAGCCACAGGCGAGTCAAACAAATAAGAGCAGTAGTGAACTTCAAGGTGGTGGGAAATTCCGCAGGTTAGCGAAAAGACCTACTACCCACAATGAGATGACATTTTGCCCATGAATTGGTTCGTGGTTGAAGTAGAGAGCATCTCACTCAAATGTCAATAGCAGATGCATACCAGAACCCATAGCAGCTATGAAGCATGTAATGTATACACAGAGGCACATCACATGGGCTTGAGAAATAAGCTTCAGATTAATGAATTGTAAAACATTATCATCAATCACCATCTGCTGAGCCTGAAAACAGACTTGGATTAATGATTAGTTAGACAAGATACATGTGAAGTCACTTATGTGATATTTGCCAAGACACCCAAGCAAGTAAGGGAGACGGGTAAAGGGTGCTAAAAAAAATTGCATTTACCTTCTGTGCTCCAATGCAGTGAGAAGCGGGAAGCTATAGTGTGTTACGTCCTCTGTCTTCATTGAGGCAGTGAGGGTCACCATCTGGGAGAATCTGGTTTTTTCAGACCGTTTATACGCTCAAACAGCCACAACGCTGAGAGGCCACAGATAATAACCCACCACCCACACTCAAACAAGCACTTGGAAGAGTTATAACTTTCAGAAATAAATGTAATATAGACGGGGTGCTGTATTGCGATATAAACAGGTACCACAATCTATATGGATTTCCTCTGTAGTCAAATTAACCCACCAACAACAGCCAAACAAAAACGTCCACTCCCAGAGAAGCTACAGAGAAGCCACATTTACCTGAGTAAGCAGTGGGAAAGATGAAGTGCCAGGGCTGCATTCTAGTACGCATGCTCGAGCAGTCGCCTTGTTTGCAGGGCTTCGTATTTTATGGCCCTGATGTGCTTCGATGGAGAGCCCCCTCTGGAGGATCTCTGGTGACGCAACAGCAGCCTTGTGGTTATAGACAGCTCGAGCACTGCTCAAAACAAGCCCCCTGCAGTGTTGGACCTTGCCTGCCAATCACTCAGGGAAATCTTCCCATTGGCCGCCCATTAGAGTCACAAAAAGTGACCGCTCATCAAATGCTACCAACTGAAGCACGATGCAGACTCCAGCTGTGATGCACTTTTAACGCTCCCCAGGGCTTCCCTGTCCGGACCAGTAAAGACTGAACTCATGAACCTTGAGGCTGAGCGGAGTCAGACTTGGACTATCCTTTCCAGGCTGCCTAGCTCGGCTGTTTTCCCAGCATACGTTTTTTAAGAGACAGTGTGGTGCAGAACTTAGCATTTCTCTCTCGTTTTTTCTTTGCTTAATGCATTGTTAGCATGGCTCGTCCTTTCCCCCTCGCTTTCACGGATCTTTGCAGCTAATTATCAAACACAAGAAGATATTAAAGTGGTGGCTGTAAGTTAGGTTGCTACATGTCATGTAGGGCTGGTGCCCCTGTACCGTAGGAGCTCGAGGACACCTCGCGCCTCGAGGTCTCGTGGCTCCTGGCTAGGAATGTGACAAGCGCAGCCTAAACGAGCGCGCACTTAGGACCCGGCCCCCGCCCCTACCTCTTCTAGAGTTCCTGGCGGCTGGTCAGCCCAACGGGGTGGCCGGCCGCGTAAGTCCTTCCGGGGTATCCGGTGACGCGTTTCCGGTGGGGCAGAGGGCGGGGACTGGGGACCTATTTAGGTCCTTGGGGCAGGGACCTCAGTCTCTTCGCCCTCTGTTACATCGGACCGGTTGCTGGTCGCGGAAGCGTCCCCCCCACTTCCCGCCTTTTGCAGTTTAACTCCCACCCACCCGTCCCTTTAGCTCAGTAGTTTAGAGGGGCGTATTGCGGTAGAAAGACCTTGGAACAGTAAAATTGACCGACGGAATGGACGGAAGTCCGCCTTGCGTACTCCCTAGGCCAGCACTGAGGGGGGGAGACGGTAAGCTCTCCGGTGGAAAATATGACGCCGGCTGGGGAGGCTAGGGCGACAGGTTAGGAGCCTCCTGGGTCCCTGGGCAGCCTGGTGGTCTGAGGGCGGGCCCCTGGTGAGAACGGACAAGGATCAGAGGTTTGGGGCCCAATCCTCATGGACGCAGGTGCGTTGCACCTTGCGTGGATGCTCGGCAGGGAAGATGCGAGCTGGATGGCCCCTTAGTGCTGGAGGATTAGAATCTTGCTGAAGAAGATAGGGAAGTCAATAATAAAATTATGTTGATATAAATAATAAAATTATGTTGATATAACTGTGAATAATTAATTTGAAATGCATTGTCATGTTTATGAAATGTCAAAATAATAAACATGGCCGTTTTACACCCACGCAAATCTCTGTCGATGATTTAATGTGGGTATCAGGTTATCAGGAGGGAGCGGAGGGCATGCTGGGGGATCCGGGTCCTATTGAAGTTTGAATAAAAGGAGAAATGGTTGGGGGGCTAACGTTAGCAGTTTCTACTTTGCTGGCCAAGTGTTATGGCCGCTCTTACCTATGTCACACGAATAAACCCACGTACCAACTTCCTCTTGGCTGTCCAGTGTTGCTTCCTTCACAACAATTTTGGTGGCGATCTTGGCCGGTAACAGCGAAAACATGTGCTGCATTTGTTGGGGACACAGCAGCATCCCTGCTCAGAGCAGACCAATGTACCCCCTGTGGTGGGAGTCTGCATCCTTGGACAGTTTCTTGGCGAGTAGCAGAAGCGGAGCTGTGAGTTCCACGTGGTTGGAGTCTCCATCATCTGGCAGTTGGTAAGAAAGTGGTCCTGGGCCACATCTCTAATCCTGGCAAACCTTGGCACAGTGTTTGCATATACTTCATTGGCCCAATGTCAGAGTTGAAGCAAGATTGTAAATTTGTTTTGGTTGTGGTGGATGTGTTTTTCAGGTGTCTTTCCGTTTTGTTCTTGAGAGAAATCACCACTATATCCACCATTGTGAGTCTTAACAAAATCTTCTTGGTAGAAGGTACTCCTTTCGTTCTCATTACAGACAATGGTACCCAACTGGTTTCCCAGGACACGGAAGCTTTTCTCATCACTGCACTGCTTTATACAACCCACCGTCCCCCAATGTAATGGCATATTTGAAGGGCCAACAGGATGATGAAAGGAGTAATACAGATGGCGATGTATGCTGGAATGGGTGTTAAGAAAGCTGTGCAAGATCATATTTGGGTCTATTGCACTAGTGCCAAGTCTCCCTTTGTGATTATGAGAGGTAGGCCTCCGGGAAGCAAGATGGTACCTTCCTGGTTGAAGGATTTGTTATCGGGAGATGGTTCTCAGAGCCCTGAGTTGTCAAATTATGTTATTTCTAAGGGACGAGTGGTGGATGGTGATTGGGTGAAAAACAGGTCTAAGCGTACTGTTAGAGGTAGAGTGTTGCGTGCTTTCAACTACTATGTCATTCTGGAGAATGGTGAGCTCTGGAATCGGCGCAGAGCTGCCTAATATCAAAGAGGAGGTGTTTGTTTGAGAAAGGAGGAGAGAGAATGTGATGTCTACATGTTCATAGATGGCGTGGAGTTTGGTCACAAAGAAAGCAAGCTCCTGCTGCGTCAGGAGAACCTATGTTTCTCACGTGTCATGATGAAGAGGGCACCACTGGTGGGATCTCTGTGAGCGGTGCCGCCACACGTGTTGGTAGAGTTTGTAAACCGCCAGTCTATTTGAGGGACGTTCCTTAACTTTTTTTTGTTGTCTTTTCTTTCTGCCTCTTTCGTACTCTTGTTTTTCTTTGCTCTCTTCTTTTCTTTCTTCGTTTCCCCTGGTTTTTATCCCGTTTGTCATTTATATCACCTTTGTTTTAGTTCTCTGTGTTCTCACAGAACGGAATGGAGATGTGTTATGTAAGGCTTGTGCCCCTGTACTACGGGACCTCGATGTCTCGTGGTTCCTGGCTAGGAATGTTGGAGTTTGAATTAAAGGAAAAACGGTTGGGGGGCTAACGTTGGCAGTTTCTACTTTTCTGGCCAAGTGTTGTATCTGCTCTTACCCATAAACCCACGTACCAACTTCCTCTTGGTTGTCCAGTGTCGCTTCCTTCACAACACTACAGTGCAGTGAATGGCATTTCTTTTTTAACTTGAAAAGCAACGTGAACGCAGCAGCATCAGCGTTTAGAATGAATTCACATTCCATTATTTTCTTTATTTCATCTAACTTTGCTTCCATCATTTGGTTTCATGTTTAATGAAAAGTCGAGATTATTGCGGCCTAGCAAACATGGAACCTTTATTTTAAGGTATGGTACCCCCAATGTCGTATTGCTGTTTATTTGCTTTGTCTTAAAAAGCAAGACATTTCCCAATTTAGTCTACACTGTGATTCTGACCAGATTTTGAAAGAAATGCTCCTGGTTTCCTTCCCAAACGTGCATGATTGCGATTAAAGTACTATATCTAGAGGTCTTTGGTGAGATAGTTCAGACGGAGGTTATTCCAGGATGCCTAGATTCAGGGTCACCTGGTGGTTGCTATTTAAAAACCCTGACAGAAAACTCATTGGCTAAATGCGACTGTGGCAGAAGGCAGGAGGTGTGTCTACAAAGCAGGTCACATTTTATTCCTACCCAGTCTATTGGATCTGTATGCAAGTTGCATGTTGCTATTTTCAATCAGAGTAAGATAGTCTAGTGGGTTAGTGCACCCACTGGTAACATTTGTGCATCTCCAGCAGTGTTGGACTTCCTTTCAGGCACTCTGGCATTGCTGGATAGTCCAGCTTGAAAGCGCCAGCGTGTGTTAAAATACAAGGAAATCAAAGGGTGATAATCCCCCGTGAACACACCTAAAACAACTGTATTCTCTTGCACGAGGAACTACATGATTTGGTCTTACGACCACCACAACATCCAAAGGTCATCAACCGCCACTGGAATGAACCACACTACAGACTTATCTAGACATGGAATGTGTCCCTAGGGGGTTTAGAATTTCTACAATACCCACACTGTGGAAAGTTAATCCCAGAATAATTTGGAATGGGCAGAAAAAATCCGAGTGTTGACTGGGCATGCTCAAAATCCTTATGAACTATGCCTGGGAAGAACATGTGAGATTTTTGGTGAAAATAAGGGAACTGACTTTGAAGCTGAGCAAAGCGGATGATCAAATTATAATAACAACTGCCCTCACAGCAAAAGGAAGAACATCTGAATAATTTGGGGAAGGAAATCACGATGTGTAAACAACACAAATTTCAGAGGGACAACATGATTATGAAACCCACGCTCACAGCTAATCAAGGAGATAACGATGCAGTCCATGGATAAAAAAAACATGAGAATACCCATTTAGACTCCAGCTCTGAGGTTGACTCTATTGACAGTGTAGCACCGACGAAATCTGGCAAAATTACTTTTTTAGAGGAATACAGACTGCTTCACCAGGGTAAAGACAGTGCAAACATGAACAAAACCGTGAAGTGGTGAAGAAAAAGAAACACCACCAAAAACGCCAAAGGAGGAGGTGTCAAACAAATCCTAACATTTATGACAGCTCAACATTTAAATGGAAGTGTCAAAGAAACAACATTTAGAAAATATATTGTGCTCTTTGGAAGCCAATGTATGTTTTAGAAAATGTTAACAAAATGGTACTCTCCCGAGGTAACTGTTAATTGTAAGAATAACAAAAACAATATTGATTTTTACTCTAAAATATGTATCAAAAAATGAGCCATGCTTTCATAGTAATGTTCATTCCTTTATTGTTTCAGCTTAGACCATAACAACCCAAACACAATATGAATATATTTACACACATACATCTATTAAAAATACAATAATGGTACTAGGTAGGAATCCTCAACTCTCAGGGCCCCAACACTGGCCTTCTTCACTTGGGACTCCTGTACCGACTCATAAGGTGGAAAACCTTGGTTTTTAGTTAGACTCAAGTCTCTACATGAAGCCCCAAGTAACCAAGGCTTCCTCCTCATGCTTTGTCTCCAAGAGGTGGCTCAAAAAGTTCCTGTGGGTACTTCCCTTCTTAAACAGAGAACTATCATACAGGCAATGATTTTGTACAGGCTAGATTATGGAAATATCCTATATCTGGGAGCAGATAAGACCGTGGTCAGATACCTTCAGGTGGTTCAGAATTCCGCCACCAGGTTCTCGCTCCGGCTCCCTAAAAAACTCCTCTGTGTCCAGCTTTCTTTATAATCTCCATTGGCTTACAGTGGACAAGCACGTTGATTTTAAGGCACTGTGCTATATGTATAAAATCCACATGTGCTCATGGCCTCAGTATCTGAAAAACCTTGTCATCTCCTAGCATCCTTTCTGCACCCTGCACTCAAGCAATTGTTCTCTTTATACAGTCCCTAGAGTCAATTCTGTCCAGATGGGCAGCCTCTCCTTCTCTGCACACAGTCCCAGATTGTGGAACTCTCTCCCAGAATCCATTTGATATTCCTCCCTACTTACCTTCCGCGGGAAGCTAACAACTTGGCTATTCTAATCCTCCTCTTCATGCTGAAGTGCCTAAATCCTAGATAATTCCAGTACCGCTCGTGAAGCATTTTAGTCTTCCACCTATGTGCTGGGAAATCCTGTGGGCAGCAAAGTGCTATATAAGACTCCAATAATAATAATACAATCAGATAGTGATAGCATACTGTTTAAAAACTACACTCAAATAAAAAGAAAGCTCCCCATCCCAACCTTTCGAAAAGTCAATTTACAGAATATACTATACTGGAAGCAAGGTCTGGAAATCTTTCTCTCTTAAACACCATGCTTGCCACAGATATGATGGTACTACATTATAAATATAGGTGTCAGATGTTTTCTAACATAAAATGACTATATCAACACTTTGAGTTATTTGATAATGTCTAAAAAGAGGAGACAACCACTTTAAAGGGTAGAGCCTGCGCTAGCACACGTGTCTCGCTTGTGAGACACTGTTGTATACATAAAAGGGATTTTCAATTGTTGGTTTGCGTGACACTCTTCTTTACAGTCTCGTAATATATCAAGGCAGGCCTAACATCTTATCCGTTCCTCTCTGTGGAGCAGGGACCAAACACTGATTGATTCAACTTAATCAGTGCCCGTCTGCTGCTCCCGACGTGATTGAGGTACGATTTTGTTCTGCTTAACTTTTAATGATCTGCAAACGGAAGGCGTATGACTGGCAAAAACGTCTTTTTCCATTTTGCACTCATGTGTTCTTTAGTTTTTGCTCATGGGCGCTGTTCTCAAAAGATGAGGATTATTTTATTGGAAAGCGACATTGTTTCTTACTTATGTGTAGTTTCTGAAATGATGCTTTAACACATAATAGTGCAGTACACTCCAATTTTCCCCACTCCAATCCACGCCAATCAACGCCACCTCATCTGACACAAATCCTCTCTATTGAATCCAATTCAGCCCTGACCGATCTGATCCACCCACTCAAATCCAAACCCCTCATCCCAATCCACCTAATTCTAATCCTCCCAACCCACCCCAATCCAATCTGGCCCACTGTCATCCGCTCCACTTCAATCCAAAACTATCTGTCCAACTTCAATCCAAATACAATCAGCCCCACTCCAATCTTTCACACTTCTGTCTGCCCCATTCCAATCCAAAACAATCTGCCACGCCACACAACAATCTGCCCACTCCAATCTAAAACAATCTGCCCAACTCCAAACCAAAACAATTTGCCCCTCTCCAATCCAAGACAATCTTCCCCACTCAATCCAAAACAATCTGTCCCGCACCAATCTGCCACACTTAATCCAAAACAATCTGCCCCACTCCAATCCACCACACTCCACTCCAATCCAAACCACCTCACCCCAATCCACCCAATGCATCCCAAATCACCCCACTCAAATCCATCTCAATTCACCCCATTCCAATCCAATCCACCCCAATCCAACCCAAGGTTGTGCTTCTTAAACGGAGGTAATGGCCCTCAGTAGCTAGAGAAATGTAGCATGCCCCTAATGAACATGTTTAGTGGTCAACATGTTTTGCACTGCCTATTGGTCTCAGGGGGAGATTCCAAGCGCTTAAAAGGGTTTAGTGTGCAAAAAGAATGTGTGCCCTTTATTTGTTAATTTAGTGCCACTGGAAATAAGTACAGTATTCTAGATAGTAAGGGAAAAGTACCCCATGAGATGCAGCAATGGGTATCCTCGAGACAGTAACTCGTAGGCATGCGAGGCCCAATATCCTACCTGACCTTACGCCATCTCTGTAGATACATGTTGACCACTAAACATGTCCATTATGGGCATGCTACATTTCTCTACCTACTGAGGACCATTACCTCTCTCTAAGCAGCACAACCTTCTGGTATTTTACTGATTGCAGAGGGACAGTCCCTTTAATAAACTCTTTGGCTACCCCTCCAGTCATCTTTTATACTTCACATTAGGATTTCACTGCCACTCACCCCCACGCTGCCATACGGCATGATCCTGAAAAGATCTCCGACAAAGTGACCCTTTTGGGGACCCGTAGGGCATTGCAGTGCTGGCCCAAGGAGGAGCACTGCCCAATGATGAAGCATGATATCCTTCGGGGTGTGTGAGGGCACCAAGATCAGGACATACTGTCCCCAACAACAACAGTATTAGAACAACCATAGTCTCTCTCTCTTTCTTTCTAAGATAATACAGTGCCTTCTCCTAGTTTAGCAAGTAGCCCTCTGACATGCAAAAATAATTTCATCTGGGATGAACCATTACATGTTAGCACTTCCACTACTGATCTTATATAAGTGCTTACATAATGGTTCCTATTGAACCTCACCCAATATAGAATTGGGAGCAAAATGGTAATATCTGATATAGGTTTTAGACCCAATTCCAGAGAAAGTGCTAATAGGTCATGGTCCTAACCTTAACAGAGTTCTTAGGAAATAATTTGAGCCTTAAGAAAAGTGGATGCAGTTTTTGCTTTCGAAGGCATAAAGTAAGAGACACAGCAAGTGTGATAGTGTCTCTCGGCCACCCAAAGATCACAGACAATGATCTGACCTCTCCTCAGGGTTAGGTGTCCACCTTTTGGTTACTGAAGTCCTGGGAAATACTCCCAACGGATGTTTTAAGTAAAGATTTTTTTTCTATGTGGTAAATCTCATCAATCCAAGCGATATGGGCAAAATCTTGTTTAAATGACAAATAGCTTTTTAGCACGGGGCTAAGTTGGTTACACTTCACTCGATTGATATGATCCCAAAATGCCGGCTATTCTTTGTAATTGTTTTAGGATGAAGCCAGAAGTCTTTCAGGCCTATATTGGCTAGGACATTTGACAAATGAGTGAACCATGGTAGCTTATGATAATTTTGTAACTTCATGATATCTATTAAAGGGGATCTATGTGAGGCAAGTTCCACCTTGGATCATATACGGAACCAGTATTTTAGTGGCAACAGTGTGATGTAGTCTTCGATTTTTCCAATACCTATATCTATTCTCACAGCAAACATTGGCGTTCCACGGGCTAGATGCAATAACCGTTGAATGAAATTATTTTCGGTGATTTGTATCAATGAGGTCTTCTTATGTCCCCAAATCTCAGTCCCATATAGACTTGCTACGCTTGCTTTCATTTTATTGTCTAATGTTGATGGCCCACTGTGTAATTACCACAGACTCTTGCAAATCTCAACACCGCTCCAGCTTGCTGAGCCAAGATGATATTGCTTTTGGATAACTGTGGAGACCACAAAAGTTTATCATCCAGACGAATGCCTAAAGTAAACAGTTTTATGTAATACTTATTCTAAAGATTTATTATAGAAAGTGGCTTTTCAGTTTCTGCTTTTGAGTTTCTGCTTTTGATTTAAGATCTTATATTTTGTTTTGCAGATATTGATGGTCCATCTTCTGGCACTACAGAAAGACTCCAACCCTTCCAGTAAACGATGCATCGATATCTTTGTTCAAGCCAACAGCACTGCATCGTTAGCAAAAATCAATATCGGTATACACTCACTCGAGGTTAGGATCCTTCAGAGTGTTTACAACATCATTTATGTAACAATTAAAAAGGGTTGATGCTGAGACGCAGCCTTGTTTCACACCTCCCTCTATTGGGATCTCCGCAGTATAATCGCCTCTAATGCTGCATGGAATCTTGGTAGTATTACTGGAAGGCAGGGCAATTAGTAACTTCAAGATCTTTTATGGGACTCTTATCTACTGTAATATTTGCCGTAGTCTAGGGTGATCGACACTGTCAAAAGCTGTCTGTAGGTCGAAAAAAACAGGTATAGCGATGACTTGTTTAAAGAGGCATATTTGGAGCAAATTAGGTTCAGTGTGAATATTTGGTCTACTGTGCTCCAGCCCTTCCTGAAGCCTGCTTGGTACGGTGAAATTAGATCCCTTCCTTCCAACCACTGGTCCAACCGTGATAGCAACAGCTTTCCTAATATTTTGCCCATGCCATTGAGCAATGAAATCAGCTGGTAGTTGGACACACCGTCTCTTGAGCCATTTTTATGTAGGGGCACAGCACTTTATTTTCTCTATGATTAAGGAGTTTCTTCTAGGGGCCAGATGTTATTATAAGTATGAGTCAGGATTGGCTACCATAATGTTAGCTAATTTTGTTAAACATCTGGCAGAATATCAGAGCGCTTTACAATAGGATGGGAAGAAGGACATAAATGCAAAATCAACATCAAGTAGGATTTAAAACATGGAATGATCGCAGATTCAGGGACAGTGGCACAAAAAAAAGAGCAATAACAAACCATAGTACAATGGAAGTAAGAATAATGTCTTCGAGCAGGTGAGCCTAGCCCAATTAGGATAGGAATTTAATCATAAAGAATTTTTTGGCATCCAATTTGAATGCGGTTGTTGAAGAGATTCAACGTACTTCCAGTGGAAGAGAGTCCCATATCTTTGGGGCAGCGCCAGAGAAGGCTCTGTGACAAGTTCTCTTTTTCCTAAGGATGAGTGGTTTCAAGAGGAAAGTATTGGAGCTTCTTGAGGCTCTTACACCACATGAAAGCTCAAGTTTTTGCGCAAGGTACCTGGGAGTATTGAAGTGAAGGGCTTTGTGTGCCAGAACGGCGATCTTTAACTGAATACATGCGTCATAAGGCAACCATTTGAGAGATTTTAGGTCTGGGTATATGTGCTTGTTTCTCTAGTAACCTGTAACCAGTCAAGCCGCTGTGTTCATTGATGCTCCTAATGGAGCCAGGGAGTATTTAGGAAGGCCACAGAGGGCTGCGCTGCCCTAGTCAAGCCCCGGCAGGACAAGCGCTTGCACCACTGGCTTGAAATCGTTTTGCGGAAGGTAAGGTTTGTGTCCTCATCAAGTGGTTTGCTCCCTTGCACACCTTACTGATGTGATGTTTCATTTTCAGGTGCTTATCCAAGGTGACTCCAAGCGATTTGGCTGAGCCTATAATGAGAGGAGTGCAGTTGAAGGCAGTGAGGTGATTCAACCAGAGGTCAAGCTTGGGGGTGTACTTCGGGGGGGAGATGACAAGGAATTCCATTTTGGAGGTGTTGAGCAGGAGATGGTTCTCAGTTAACCAGTTTTGAGTAGACGTTAGAGTTGTGTTGAGTGAGAGGATGTTTTCCGGGGGAAGAGATTTTCAAATAGAGTTACGTATCATCCGCATACATATGGAAGAGAGTGTTAGTGGAGTTTAAAGAGTTAGCTAATGGTTCCAAGAACAGGTTGAAGAGGATCGGAGGTAGGGCAGATCCTTGGCGAACCCCCATGAGAACTGGAGAGGGCTGGGAGAGAGATGCTTCTTTTTATATTTTAATAGCCCTGTATACTGCTTTCTTCTTTAAAGGAATAGCTGTTCGTTGTTTTCAGTCAAATGTTGATTCTTTAAAGCTAATGGCAGGGCTTTTTTTTTACTTTCACACATTTCTCATCAAACTAATCCTGACCATCGTAAGAAGAATGTTCACGGACCATATATAAGTTATGTTCTTTCTTTCCACAGTTGTCTGTAACAACAGCGCCTCGAACTTTTGTTTTAACTGGTGCAACTGGTGTGCCACATTATTTACAAATAGCGTTAATGACGTGCGATATAATCTTGACCATTCGTGACTAGTAATATAAGTGTTTGAGTCACACGTAGCATCGATTCTGACAATGTTCTGCCTGTTTAGTTTTAGAGCAATTTTGAAGCCACTTGTATTTCTGCTTGGAGTTGGCATCAGAGAGCCCAAGTTGGGATGCTCCAGAGCCAGACGCAATGGGTCATGATCATTTTCAAGCTTGCCAATTACTACCATATCAATGATAAGATGCCATGCTTCAATATTTATAATCAATTACACCTCGCCTACCGCCAACTCAGATGGTGGGTTTAGGGGGTTTATCCAATTTAGGTTGACCATTCACTGGGCGCATACCTCCCTCATTTAGAACCTCACAAATAAATGTGCCCTTTTTTGTGCTTGTGCAGTGCTCTGTAGGAAGTAAAGGCATATCTCAAATGCTGAGTTAATCTGTTATTGATTGGTCCTGCATTAGTAGATGCAGTTTGGTGTTAAAATTGACACCGACCAACATACACTTCTTTCTAGACTGATAGGACCTCCCAATATGGTTTCAGTTAGAGGGTTCGGCGGTGTTTCCAATCTTTTCATCATAGATGTTTTTTAAAAGACAGAATGTCCAATTGGACTTGATCACAGCCGCCTTGTAGGAGGTACACATTCTTAATATCAAATGACCATGCCTTACTTCTTAAATTAATTATTTGAATGTTCTTGTTTACTATGGTATGATTAGTTTTGGAATTTTCAAGAAAAGATGTTCTTATCTAGGTATCAAGCCTCCCACAGGCCTGCCTTTTTGCTGTTTAGTTACAGGTAAGTGATATGCTGAGTAGCCATCTAGGTTGATAGTATCTATAGGCAACGTTTGCTGGAAGCAGCAAAGGTCTTGTTGAATTAAAAAGGACAGGTCGTCCGTATCCACCATCCTGGGTTTTAGACCTGCTATATTGCAACTCAGTAGTTTTAGATGCATTTTTGTTCTGGTTTCCGGTTTGATAGGTCTAGGTTTATCCTACAAGCATCTTCCTTTTTGATTGGCCAATAATGGTCTTAATAATGTCTGAAAAACATAACACGGTTGATTTTGTGTCATATTATTTACTACGCAGAACTTCGGGTATGCCAAGTTGGATCATTTGGGGAGCAACTGGCAAGAACTCAGTGCATCTTGCAACATTGAACCTGATTTTTGTCTGTGTTCAGACTTATTTTCAAGAATATTTGCACTTTCTTGTTCTAGAAATATGAGCAGGTATGGGTCCTTTTCTAGGGGGACTATATTGATGCTCAAGACTTCATCACATTTGTGTGATTCATATTTTTCTTCCACCCACTCCACCATGCATCATGGGGCAATGAGCCAGTCCAATTCCAGCATTGGATGAATTTACTGTTTACAGCTGCCCTTTCCCAAGGAGTACATCCACACACAAAGTAGTTCTCTTCGGTGCTTTGGTAATGTGTGCTGTTTGCCGACGCAAAAATATTTTTTGCCTTCAAGCAAAACAAAGCAAAAATTGCAGAAGCGGAAAGGTTGCGACTAGTTTTAGACCTTTTGGCTATGTCAATGCTTGTTTTCTTTTGATTCTGGTACTTGTAGTTTTTACATATGCAACTACAGACCATAAGTACCAGAAAGTGAAAGCAAAAATCGGTGGGATTGTGAATCATCTTGAATCTTTTAGGAAAGATATAAATAAAAGATGTGCAGTCCCCCAATACATTTTTTAGAGCTGTGCTTCTTTGGAGGCCATCAAAGACGGATCTTTGAAATGCAATTGTTTATTGGCTAAAGGGCAAAGTCTCTCCTCTGGTGCAGAGCCGAGAACAAAGAGCAGTTAATTAAGGACAGCCCCTATCAGTCTACTTTGGTGACTTCTGCATCCGGCAGGGCAATCGCCAATGGACTGAGCCTTGTTTGTCACCACTGCCAGCTGTCTCTGTTCGCCGGTGCAGCTACACTCCTTCAACAAGCATTGAACATGCAATAGGTCTCGCCTTTTATTAAGTTAAAGCCATTTGCTTTGCTAATGGTATTGTATAGCAAAGCAAATGGCTTTAATTTAATTAAAGCCGAGACTGATTGCATTAGTAATGCTTGTTTTTGGGGGAAGGGCGTTGGAAGGGGTGTAGGGGAGTTTGGGGAGGGTTGGGGTTCAAAAGTGCATCGTAGGTACTTCTCGTCACGAGGCCCCGCCTCCTCCACACACGGTGAGATTGTTCTTCAAGTTGCATGTATGCATTCTTTATCAACAAGGGCAGTGCCCACTGCTGAAAGCTTAGAATGCGGATACTGTTTTATTCAAATATTGCTTAACAAGGAAAGAAAACCTTTCTCAGGAAGTCTTGTAGCATAATAACTCGTTCCGCAACATAAGTAGCAGTACATACAGATAATTCTCGCCAAATACTCATATGTATAGTAGCTAACTGGGGCTTGTCGATGTAAAATGAAGCAAAAAATAAATAACCCAAACCATTAAAAAGCCACACATAAGCAGGTGAGCGGAGCTGTTTGTATTGTGCCGATTTATCTTCATAGGCAAAAGAAAAGGAGGCACTGAAGCTGGAGTGAATGCATAACTGTACGGGTCAAAAGCACAATTAGTAAACAAACAGTGCAAAGCCAATAGGTCTCGCCTCTGGAATCCAAAGGATAAGCCATCCGTGATGCTGTGCAAGACGGTTAATAGAAAAAAAAAGCATTTGCGTCCGACTGCGTCACATTAAAGGCATGTGGGCCAAGTATGTGCACGTCTGCCAAACCTACCAAATAACGTGTTTTTTAAAATCATTTTAGTGTACCCATCCGAGTTGGCTCAGTAGAGACAAAAAAAGTAACCTAGGTTGAAAAAGAACGTAAAGAGGAGGAAGTAGGAATGCAACATGAGGGCGAGGGTGAAACAGGAATGGCAGGTGATGAAAAACGGGTGGGGGGAGCAACACAGAGGGTGCGGTGGGGAAAGCAACATGGAGAAAGAACAAAGGAATGGTGAAGGCGAACAAACAAGAGAGCGCAACGTGGAGTTTAAATGCACTGGAGAGCGGTCGTAAGGGTGAAGCTTTATAAAAGTGAAATCGCACTGCAGCTCGAAGGGCAAAGTTGAGGATTTTTTTTTTACGTTATGAAAAAAATATGCTTGAGGAAGTGAGAAAAAAAAGGGGAAGCACCTTCATGATGCTTTAAAAAAACAAGATGGGTGTGGGGATGATGATAGAAGGGGGAGCCAATAGAAACAAGCGCGGCCCATCATGCGACGGACAGAAGATGTGCACGCGGGGACTGCCTTTACTGGCGGCGAAAAAAAAAGTCCCTAGTGTATCACGGCGCCAGTAAAGCAACCAATCCCCGTGTGCACATCTTCTGTCTTGTTTGTCTTCCCACGTGCACGCTGGAATCGTATCAATTCCAAAAGGCCTCTGCATGGCAGAGCAGCGCAGGTGCTGCTTTCGCCAGGCCGAGACTTACAAAGCTGGGCTTCTGGGCCCAACGGATGAAATGTGACGGCGGACTGCATGACAGTGTCACTTTTCTTTCCTTTAGCCAAAACTCCACCGCTATTTTAACACTGCACCACTTTCCTGTGTTCAGGAGTGGACTCCTCAGTCACCTTAGCAGGCTGGGTGCATTAAAGGGCTGAGAGCCAGTCAGTCACCTGCTGAATTATGGCTGTTTCACTGTAGGACGTCACACTGTACTCAGTAGCGTGACTTTAGGTGATGACTTACACTGTCTGCACCAGAGGTCCTCATACGCCATTTTAAGCAAGAATTGGCGAAGTCATTAGCTCTGGCTTTAATATGCCAATGCATGTAAACGCAGGCATTCTTAAATGCTATTTACATGCGTTTCTTTGAATAATGTTCAATGTGAAGAATTGGCGCGGTTCTTCACTAATAAGATTGAGACCATCTATCAGGACATCTCCAAACAGCACCAGGCTCACCCCGCGAGGAACCTAGATCCTGGCCCTAGTGAGGAGGGCATCTCTCTTTCGCCAGATCAGTCCTATGAGCCACTTACATCCTGGCCCGGGATGAATGTTTAAGACCTTCAAGATATCTTAGGGAAAGTGAAATCTGGCTCTCCAATCGACCCCCTCCCAATTTCCGTACTCAAACTCTTGGACACTCCACAACTCTCTGTAATCTGCCAGGCGTTGAATTTATCCCTCTCCACTGCAAAGGTCCCATCCATGTGGAAACACGCCATGGTCTCACCACTGCTAAAGAAACCAACGGCTGATCCTAAAATCCTGGCCAATTTTCGTCCTATTTCCCTCCTACCTGCTTTCTCCAAAGTTTTGGAGAAACATGTTCATGGTCATCTTGCTCGGTACACGGAGGTGAATAATATACTTCACCCCTACTAGTCGGGTTTTCGCCCTGGCTTTTCGACAGAGACAACACTGCTTGGGGTGATGGAAAATCTTCACCTTTTGGTAGATAGAGGAGATTCCGCTGCGCTGATTCTACTTGATCTCAGCTCAGCGTTCGACACCATCTCCCACAACATTCTGCTGATATCCCTCTCTGCCATGGGCATTAGGGGCAAAGCATTGGATTGGATAGCATCATTTTTGACACTAAGGACATTTCAGATCACCTCCAACACCTCGTCCTCAAATGTCCATCTATCCCCCTATGGAGTCCCTCAGGGCTCGGTGTTGAGTCCTTTGCTTTTCAATCTATATGTAACCCCTCTTGCCCAGATCGCCGAAGCGGCAGGTCTAAACATGTTCACCTACGCGGATGATTTGCAGATTGTCTTTTCACTCTCAAATGGAGATCAGAACTCCTCCTCTCTTTTGCAGTCTGGCCTTAGTAAAATTGCAACTTGGATGAGGGACAATTTGCTCAAACTGAACGGTGGTAAAACTGAAGTTTTAATACTTGGTCCAAATCAGAGTCTCTGGAGCCCAAGACATTGGGCCACAGAAATGGGTTCTTTACTTGCTCTGTCGCACCAAGTACGCAATCTTGGCATTATCATCGATAACGGCCTAACTATGGAGCCCCAAGTTATTAATTTAACATCAACCTGTTTCACCATCCTAAGGTGGCTCAGGAAAATCATTTGGATGTTGCCAGATGACACACAGAAGTCTGTGGTCAACGCTCTAATCACCTCCTGTTTAGACTACGGAAATGTTCTCTACTTGGGATCATCACAGGCTGTCATGAGACGCCTTCAACTTGTGCAAAATGCCGCTGCAAGATTGCTTTGTAAGTGTCACAGAATGGAACGCATGTCTGGTCATCTTAAGGCACTCCATTGGCTAAGAATTGAAAACAGAGTCAAATTTAAGACACTGAGCCTCTTGCACAGAATCAAATGGGGCAATGCCCCTAGATACTTACAAGCCCTTGTTCACTCCTACACGCCTGCTCGTTGCCTGAGATCTTCATCTCAAGGCCTTTTTAGTGTGCCCAAAGTGCGTCGAGCTAGGATCGGGGGAAGATCTTTCTCCCTGTTGGGTCCTAAGCTTTCAAATTCCCTCCCTCTGAATTTACGCTTGGAAACTCGTTATGTCCACTTTCGCAGAGCCATAAAAACATGGCTTTTTAATCAGTAACTTGCTCTTCCCTCTCGTCAGAGTTTTATGATCTGCTCAATGGCTTAGTGTCTCTTTAGCGCCGGGAAACCCTTTTTGGGTAGCTGTCACGCTTTAAAAGCCCAATAAATAAAATAAATAAATAAATTCCATGCTGAGGGAAAAAAGTAGCAAACAATCATTGCTTCCTATATAGAATGTATTTAGGAGAGAACAAACAGCGGGATTTTTATGTGTACTTATCAGATCCCTCGTGCATTTAATGGAAGCATCCCTGGAAGGCGGATTAATCAGTCTAACAGCCAATATCACAGGGGACAAAGGTCAACAGCATGGGGTGACACGGCCATTCACCTCTGGGTGGACCAACCAAAGCCACTCTATGTATCTGAACACTGCTGCCACCCACAGGCACTTACTTCTGTGCTACTCATTCTCACAACGTGTAAGCATGTAAATTAATATTACAAACAAAACCGTACATTTTACTGTAATTGCTGAGGGAAAAAAAGCAAAGAGGTGCTAAGAAAAATTAGGTAATGAGCAGAGGCAACGCAAATAGATGGACGCACTGGGAACCAAAATGCCAATGGCATAAAAAAATTGGTTATGAAAGTTCACGTCATGTATAAGGACAGATGCCTTTACATAAATAAGGTCCCTCACCGCCACCTTTCCACTTTGTACTTGAACATAACACTGAATAAAGTAGCGCCCTGAGGCTCTCAGTCTGCACGGAGAGTCTAGCTGCACACGAAGCTGTCAGATCTGTTCTGCTCAAGGGGCAATTTGTTTGGTTACGAAGGGGATGATCCAAACATCGTGAAATGCCGGGACCCTGCTGAGCAGCGCGCGGTTTCAATATTAGTCAGAGCATTATCTGCGGCCTGTGCTCATGCTGAACCCACGGCTGCCTGAGTCATCGCCGACCTCGCGTCCAATGTCGCTTTCAGGTCCACAGACCCCCAGCATGGCCTGCACCACCTCCAAGGTGCGTGCCTGTACACACGCACACACGGCCATGCACGTAGGTACTGATACAAATGCACAACATTACACAGAGGCACTACTATATTCCACGTGTACCTAGGCATATATGAAGATGTGCATAAAGAGACAAGCACACTTCTAGAATCAAGAGCAAACACGTAAATAAGTATATGTACAGGCTCACTCATTATGCATACAGTCTGCCTGCTAACCAATATATCTACAAACACACACACAAACATTTCATGAAACCCTATTATCTACTCAGCAGTGCATGATACAGGAATATGAGAGAGGGCAGACCACTTAGTCGTAATTGGGCTGTTTTATTATCAACAAAATGCTTTTTCGAGTGTATCAAACCCATCTTGCTATTCAGTGACATATTACCGAATTGCAATTAGGGTTTGCGACCAAAAACAGAATTGCTATTTGGAAGGGGCGTGTTCAGGGCACCCCTTCCAAATAGGGAATATGAATGGTATGTACTAATGTTTTTGTGGTATATTGATAAGTAAACTGACACAGAACACAGTGTAGTGCATGTTCTAAGAATACTACAAGCATCATGTTCTAAGAAATGTCCCCGAGCAGGGAAGCAATGACCTTAAAGGAGAAGTAACATAATGAAGAAAGATAACATCACAGTTTTACCACCGAAAGGCGGTCACAAAACATTCGTACTTTACCAGCAAATAAAAAGTTGGTGGTAACCCATCGCAAATGAGAATGGTCCCCTTGGAACACTTTCCTCTTCGAGAATGTTTAAAAAAATATATTTTTTAAGAGCAGGCAGTGGTCCCACAGACCACTGCCTACTCTTAAAAAAATAAAAATTAAACATTTCACTTTTTAAACGCTCCCTTTTTCACTTTAAAGAATATGGGCTGCATTTTAAAAAACAAAGACTGCTTTTTTATAAGACTGCAAGACCTCACCAGGCCACCATCTCTGTGATGGCAATGAATACTAGTGGGTCACAAATTGCAACCTACATCATTAATATACATTAGGTAGGTGTATTTGAGACCCATTACGAATCGCTAATTAGGAACCAAGGGCCAGATATAACTTTAGTACATTATGTTATGTTATGTTATAGACATTTATTCGGCGCACAGCTGCCCCAGCAAAGGGGCGTCCTGGCACCTGACAAGGTAGTCAACACAACACAACTAAAAAGGCAGCAAACTAAGAAGAACAGGTTTCAAGGGAATAAAAAAGTTTTGATGGCCCTACGAAACAGAAAAAGATTGTCAGATGCGCGTATATCTAAAGGAAGAGAATTCCATAGGGCAGCAGCCCGAACTCTGAATGAGCGGCCTCCAGCTCGGCTAAGCTTGAACCGAGGGACAACTGCCAGCTCCTGGCCTAAAGATCTCAAAGAGCGGCCAGGGACATAGGGCGTCAGAAGATTCATAAGGATCAGCGCCGAAGGTCCCTTAAGGATTTTATAGGACAAACAAAGTACTTTAAACTCAATCCTCTGCTTGACAGGAAGCCAATGCAGAGACTTCAGAGTACTAGCGGCGGAGCAAAACCTGGGCAAACCAACCACTGCCCTGGCTGCCGCGTTTTGCACCCGTTGCAGACGTGTGATTTCAGCTTGATTCGCCCCAATCAAGAGAGAACTGGCATAGTCCAGCCAAGAGATCACCGTCGCCTGCAGCACCAGTTGCCTGGTGGGGGCATCAAAGAATTTCAGGACTGGTCTTAATCCTCGCAAAATGCCAAAGCAACTGGCGGCTGTTCTTTTAGTATGAGAGACAAAACTAAGGGCAGGATCTAGCCATACTCCAAGATTTTTTGTCTCCGTTACCGGAATCGGGGTAGGTCCCAATTCCGGAGGCCACCAGATGTCACCCCATAGTTCTAATTTCTTGCCGATAACCATGATCTCAGTTTTATTAGCGTTCAGCTGGAGATGGTTGGAATTCATCCAGCTGCCAAGCGCCCTCAGCCCGTTCTGGAACCTAGGGGCGTCCACGTCAGAGTCCCCGCTGAGCGTGACCGCAAGCTGGGTGTCGTCAGCATATGAGACCATAGTCGGGCCCCACTGTCTGACGACATCCGCCAGCGGCCTCACATACAGGTTGAAAAGCGTGGGGCTCAGCGAGGACCCCTGGGGGACCCCCTGGTCCAGCGGATGGAATTTGGACTGATGGGGAGGAATGGCTATGCAAAAAGTACGATCGGCAAGAAAGGACCGAAACCACTGGAGGGCGGTCCCTGAGATGCCAGCTTCTTCCAGGCGCTGGAGAAGAATATTATGAGAGACGGTGTCAAAGGCGGCGCTAAGATCTAATAAAACAAGCGCCGCCGTATGACCCGAATCTAGCACCATACGCAGATGTTCCACCATATAAAGAAGAGCTGTCTCCGTGCTGTGATCAGCACGGAAGCCATTCTGCGTGGGGTCTAAGATGTTTGCCCGCAAAAGGTGGTCAGAGAGAACCCTGTTCACATGTGCCTCCATAACTTTCGCCGGCCACGGGAGAAGCGATATTGGGCGGTGGTTTTCTGGCTTAAGTGGATCTAAGCCCGGCTTCTTCAAAATGGGCGTAACCACCGCATGCTTCCAGCTCCCATGGACCATACCGGTGGAGAGCAAAAGATTGATCAAGGAGCGCACTAGCAGAACATCCATAGACAGCAGGTCCCTAAAAAGAACTGGTCTCAACGGATCAGCCGGAGACCCAGACTTAATATTTTTGGCCAATAGCTTAAAACTCTCAAGCGGTAGACAGGGGAGAGTATGCAAGACCATGTATTCCTCGGGCCTAAGGGAAGGTCCGACATCCAATGAAAAAGTAGAGAAGGTACAACGAATGGCTAGGACCTTCGCCACAAAGAAATTTGCCAAGGCCTCACACTGTGCGATTGAGCCCACATCATTAATAGGGGCTTTTTTTGCCGTCAAATCTTTGAGAGCCTTAAAGATCGCTTTGGAAGGGTTAAGGCTATTGTGGAACTCAGAAGAGTAGAAAACCGCACTCGCTCTACAGACCGCTCGGTGGTAAGCTGTAATAGTGGCAAGATATGACACTTTTTTACCAGTGTCATAAGCTTTACGCCACTCTCTTTCAGCGCGTCTGCACACACTCTTTAACGTACGTAGAGAGTCATCGTACCAGGGACTAGGGTCACTATTTGGTAATCTCTATTACTAATGTTGGTTCATCTGTCCCACAGGACCAGGTATACAAAGCTTTTTTATGGTTGCAAACGGCCCAATTAGCAGATTACGGCCATGTGAGACCACAAAAAATCTTATTTTAATGTAAAAAGGGCAAATTGTGTTTTGGTAACTTGTTACCGAATCGCAATTTGCATTTGCAGATTGGTACTTATTAGGGGCATGCTTAGGGCGTCCTTTCCAAATACTGATTCGTAGTAGTATGTATTAAAGTTTTGCGACCAAATTCCCATCGGAAAAACATTAATACCTTACCATCAATTCAAAAGTGGTGGTAACTGATTCGCAAATGGAAAGGTGATGTAAAACAAATATAGCTTTTAAGAGCAAGCAGTGGTCCCACTGGGCCATGCCTACTCTTAAAAAAATAAACCTAAAAGTACATTTTCCTGTTTTTTAAATGAATCGTCTTTTTCTTTAAGGAAAAGGGGCTGCATTAATAAGAAAAGATAACTTTATTAAAGAGCAATCAAAGACATGGTGGGCTGCTGATCCAAGCAGGCCATCGGGATGATGACAGCGATTCTTAATGGGTCGCAAATTTCTTCATACCTCATTAATATACATTTGGTAGGTAAATGTGCGACCTATTAGGATACGCTTTTTGGAATTGTAAAGTTTCATATTTTAGCAATACCGGTTTCCTAATTGGAATTTGGAGATAATTACAAGTAGAAAATTTGTATTCCTAATGTTGATACATCTGGTCTCAACTTCCTAAGATTATTTTTGTATCCTTCTTTATATTTTCCTTCTCTTTCTAGTATTACAGTCCACCCTTGATGATACTCTTGCTCCAATATCTATATAGAATATAACAACCTTTGATTCAATCACATTTGTTTATCTCTCTTCGATTTTACTCTCGTCATAACTTTCCCACTACAAACGAGTATACTTTTAACTGAACTCTCTACTCAGAGAATTCAAATTTGAAAAGTATTTGTGTGCATTTATTTTATTGAAGAAAACAAAATCTACCTACTTAAAAATGTCTGTTAAGCTATATAATATCTTTTGGCATAATGCTCTTGCCAGAGAAACAATCCTTGGAAAAGTCAACATTTTTCGACTTTTGGCTTTGCTAATGAATAACTGTTGGTTTGCCAATACCTTTTGCAAATACTGTTCGACATCTGCCAGAACCAAATAAATGGTTATTGCTGTTTTGCAGATGTTGAACAGCACTAGCTAAATAAATAAATCTCAATAATGGATTCACGCGCAAAGCATCTTCACGCATGAACACTTAACGCATCATGACGCTATGATTCCCCAGAACCACCTTGGATGCATGTGCATGCATAATGACACATCAGCCATTTTATTTTGTTTTGTTTTACCAGTGGGCGGACACCCATCTTGGAGCAGTAAATAAAAATAAAGAAAACCTAAAAAGTATACCAAAACACTTATTTTTAAAGAAAGGAGTGGCCTGGCACCAAATTGCAGGTAGCAGACCCTCTCAATTTCTTTTTTTTTAAAAGAACAAGATGGGGTAGAGGCAGAGCTATGGTCAAGCAGACAGTGTCAGGGGGATAGAGTAATTATCAACAAACACCAGGAGAAGCTGGGGGTAGGAAGCGTTTCGAAGGAAAACATAAACAAAACTGAGCAAACTGAGAAGGGGTGGGAGGGAGAAGTAACGTACAAGCTGGGGTAGGTAACAAGGATAGGGCAGGGGCTATGAATTTCAGGTCAGAAGCATGACGTGAAGATGACAGCAAGAAAACAAATCCACTCTATGGAGTGCTGAAAGAAAAAGAAAAAAGTAGATTCCTGACGTGGAGCTGTGAAAGGGTAGAAGTCATTCAATCAAAAGGATGGTAAAGAAGCTATGTTCTCGGGGAGGGATAAACATAAGAAGAGAGAGGAAGAAAAGCCAACAAATTAGAAACAGAAAAATGAGGTTGACAAGAAAGGCAATCAATGGTTAGCAATGGGCAGACCCAAAGCCCACAGTGGGCATCGGCATGGCGCATAATAGGTCTATGACAATAGTCGAGACATAAAAGAGAAATAAATAAATACACAAAATAACACAGGTTTTTACACACCCACAAAAGTGTACAGGCTTATTCATTTACAAAGAGACAAACAAAGATATAGAAGATATGTAAATGTAGTCCCAGGAACCAGACAAGGCTACTAGTTTTCCTTACCTGCGCACCACGGTAGATCCTGCTGCTGGTAGTACATAAATATTGAAATACTACTCATTTTCATTATGAAAATATCACATGCAGAGTGAGGAAAATCTGCAGAACAATGAGTTAAATGTAGGCCTGCCAAACAAACCATTTAAACATTCAAGCAGTGTTTAATTTGAAGGTGGTGGTTGTCGGAGGTGGCCAATTGTACTCATTTTTGGGGATTGGCACTTATTTTTCTACATCAAACGTATTCCGAGAGCTAGAGAGGGAAAACATACAGGGGGTAAAGAAGAAGGAAGAGAAAGACAGAAAAACATATCTCAAAAGGAGAAAGAAGGGACCCGCAAGGCTGAAATAAAGGAACACGTAGTGTCTAATAGTGGATTTAAGAGGCATGAGGTGGATAGAAGACTGCACAGCCTTGGTAATTAGCACGTTAAAATTTTCTATTTTGGCTGCGTGCTTCTGAGAAGAGCTTTGGGAACCAGCACTCATTCTTTTACAAATTAAGCATTGTATTCAGGGTACTTCCTACATGTAAAAAAAATAAATCTTTAGTACTTGAGGGCACAATCTGTAGTCCAACAAAATCTGAGATGTCAGATAAAGAACCTAGCAGGAGAAAATCGCTCAGTTATAGGCGAAAAATCTAGCTAAGAAAGAAAAAAATTCCTTTCTTGAGTCCCCTCACTCACCAGGGTTTCCCCACAGTGATATGCTTCATCATAGGGGGCATCTCAACCCGTTGCGGGTTAAGGCGTGCTACAACTTGCAGAGATACGTAGGAGCACTATTTTTGAGGAACTATGTGTGGTGCAGTGGTGTGTATGGAGTGGAGTGAGTTACAAATATCTAACTAGTGGGCGTAATAACTTTTATGCCTGGTCTTAGTTGATATATTAAAAATGGGGTTAGTCTCTAGGGGACCTGGTTGCAATGAGTCAGGTGTCTCTAGTGGACGTCAACATGTTTTGAGCTTCCTCAATGCTCTTCTTCAGGACAGGCAGAGGGTCCAGCCCTGTGTCTACCACTCCTTAAGTGACCTAAATTAAGGAAAAAATGATTTGTGCTGCAACTAATAAGCATGCGCGGTTAATACATACAATTTACTAACGTAGTATCTTGGTTAGAAAGCAACAATGGGCCTCATGGTCCTGGAGGGGCTGGGAGGTTCTCGAGCGTTGTGGGAGAAATCCTCTCTGGCTTGTTCGCCTAGTATGTCCCTTGAGACCGCATATATGCATGTGACATAGGCCGGTGGACCTGGCATATCCCTTTATCTCCCCCCGTTTTTGATTATGGGCACAATCTGTACACATGTGTATTTTATTCCACATTAGGTATCCAAGCTGCTACTAGATATCCTTACCTACAAAAGGTACATACAGATGGTAAATCATACATGCACAAGCTCTTTCAAGTCAGCAGTAAAATATTCATGGTAAATGTCATTTGGTATGATCTTGTTGTACAGCAGTGGAGCACCAACAATGATTGGAAAAGCACACACATATGCATAGAAAAGCACACAATCAGAGAAATAGTCACATAGATAATCACTCATAAGTACACCCATATGTACACATGCACACATAATCACCTGTGTATATATAAATACACATGCATGCTTTCAAACACATACAAAGAAGGAAGCAAAAATATGCACATGGGGAGGAGCCAAGCTCGACAACGAGATGGCCGCACGTTAGCTCGGCTCCGCCGCCCTACCTGCCTGAAATCTAATATCCTGTCGATTATCCTGCCCAAAACGGACAACAACTTATATGCAGAGCTTTGCATCAACTTACCATCCATCCCCGTGGATCCGGTGTTCGGTGGATCCACAGCGGTGCCCTCCCGGAAAGTGCGGCCTTCCCGGGGCTGAGACCGGGGCTGAGACCGGGGCCTCGCCCTTAGCGAGTTGCCGGCGAGACAGTGTCGGCGGCGGCCTCGGGTGAGGGTCTTGGGCCGGCCGAAAGATGCCGATGTGCGAAGAGCCCGGAGGCAAATGAACGCGCCTGGGACACTCGTCCGGTGCTCCAGAGGTGGTGTGCGGCAAGTTGTGGGTTGGGGACGCCGTGTTTGGTGGCTCCCCCCTTTGTTGCCGTCCGGCCGTACCGGGCTCCTTCACTTGGTGGCGAAAAAGGACTTTGGTGGAACGATGTCACCGGCGGGTCCCCCTCCCTTGTGACCACTATTTTAGCGCTGTGGGTGCTGCTTGTGCGCTAGAGGGGGATCCCGCCAGGGTTCTGCTGTTGAGCTCACCCTTGGAAACGAATCCGGAGAGACGGCGTAATTGTCGCAAAATGGCGGCTGCTGCCATGTCTTGTGCAGGGTCCCGGGATGCCGACTTCTTGCCCTTGCACTCCTCCTGGGCCTGTACTGGTGAGCTCGAACCCACGGTGAGCGACGTCCTGCAAGCTTTGAGGTCCTGGAGATCGACCTTGGTCCGGGATTCCTGCGTGCAGAGGGAAGTAATGGCCGCCATTCCTCCCGGGCCAGCTTTTGAGGATGCGGATGGGTCCGGTGCTGACGTTGATTGTTCCCCGCTTCCTGGCTGGGGAGGCGATGGTCCTACTCATGAACGGTTGGAACCTGCTGGAGTTCATTGACATTGGTATATACGGCTGCTGTGAACAGTATCTGCATTGCCCACGTGAGAGGGGATCCTATTGGCTGCTTCCGTTTATACTCCAGCAACTTTTCCATGGCCTCTCTTCATCGCCATGTCCTATGCCCACTGGATCTACGTACATAGCGACGATGGCCAAGAAGGGACTAGGATGAACCCGGTTCTTTTCGGAGGACTACTGATTGGTATATGGAGTTATGGACTGCCTTACATTGTAATACTTTGTTGACTCCTTCGTATTTGCGTGTGGCTGAATACTTGCTAGTTTCGTTTTGGGCTTTACTCATGGCGTAAGCGGGCGGGGGGCGGGGGCCGTACCATATGCTAATGGTTCCTTTCCCCAGGCCCTTTCTTTCTCCCTTTCCTTTTCCGTTTCCCTATATTCTCTTTTTCTATATTTCGGGTTCATTATTAGGGCGACAGGCACGCTGCTGGGGGGGTAGGCCGTAGCCTTCTGCAGGGGTGCAGGGTGGGATGGGTGGAGTAGGGTCTATTATTTAGTAGTTCTTTGTTTCTATGGCTCTTTTGTATCCTTTCCTTGGGTCTCCACGACTGTTTGTAACCCCGAGGGGTGAGTTACTGTGAGAGGAGGAATAGGTATTTTACGACACATGATACGCATGTCACTATTTCTCCCTGATTTATTGTTCCGCCCCCAAGCACGTTCGCTATTTGCATTATTGCTCGCCATTATCTTTGAGGGGCGGGTGCAACAACGTGGAGTCCCCCTACTTCTTTTCTTCATTGGTTTTCTCGTTTTCTTATTTCTGGGGTTGTGATGTATAGTGATTGCAGCCTATCTGTTTCCCTGATGGTTTTTATTACTGCAGAATTGCTGTTCAGTTAGTCTCTGGGTACATGTGGTTGGGCATGGACTCTACCATTGTGGAATTATAAGCAGACCTATGTTTTGCATACTATGGACCTGTCTGATTACTGCTCTTCTGTTGTACTGCAACAACACAGTTGGATTATTCCCCGCCATGTACTCCAGTTTGCTATCTATACGTCCGATCCTTTATTCTTTATATATATAAAATTAACCTCCTCTAATCCTGTGTCGAGTGGTTCTAGTTAGCCGATAATATTGACTTGCTGCGCTTGATGGTATCGTCTAACCACTCTGTGCCTTTAATTGATGATGGTGCTTTCCAGTTTTGCTCCGTGGCCGGCCCCCGGGTTGTAGGCCCACATTTGTATGCATCCATTTTCTCAAATAAAGGTTTTCAAAAACTTAAAAAATAAAAATAAAAAAAATATGCACATGTATGAACATGTATGCACATACATACCTAGAAACAATTAAATATGTCTTCACACTTATAAATGTATGAATGCAAATATACAGGCCAACACTTCACTACAAACACATGCTTCAATGGTTTAAATAGTGTTTCTTTTTTAGTAAGGATAAAGAAGAATGCATATCTTAGTACATAAGTTATGAGTGTTAGTATGTGTGAACATGTGTGTGTATACACAAATATATATATATATATATATATATATATATATATATATATATATATATGAGGCAGACTAATTATTTGGCAGCCTCAACCATGCACTTTTCACACGCTGACTAACTATAAGCGGTGAAGAATTCCCCCTTAGTCTTGTGAACTGCCGGACACCGGTCTTCTAAATAAGAAGATAAGCTTGACAGCAAGCAATGCATATTTCAATACTGAGCCCATAATGCACCATAACATGCCGTGTGGAGTCTCTAGTATAAATAATGAACACAAATGACAGACAAATGTTTGTTAACCGTGACCAGGGACAGTATATGTCCGAAACGCGTAGGTGGGGAAAACCTACAAGAAATAAATAACTGAAGCTAATCGTTGAAGTGGTGTGCCGCGTCTTCTTAATTGAAGGAATTTGCTCGAGTATATATATATATACATATATATACATACATATATTACCTATTGGCGGTCGCCAGTAGGTATATATAGTTAGGATTTTTTCTCTATGGAACTTTTGAAAGTTCTATGTCTAATAACTTTGGCGTTTGTGGACGGAATCGGCTGAAATTTTCAGGAAAATGGCACATTTTGTTTCTGAGCAGCCCCTGAAAATTTGGGGGGGTTCCGTCAAGGGGGTCCGAGAAAAAAGGGGGATCCCAAAACGCGTTTTTCCCATTCATTTTTCCATAGGGCCTTTGGCCTCACTTTTAGCTCGAACGGCTGAATGGATTTACACGAAACTTGGCAAAATTATAGGGACTGTTAGCCCGATGTGCCTTTGCTGGGTCTCAATATATGTGCTCCAGTGGATTTTGAGAAATTAACGTTTAAAAAAACAGATATATCTGTGACAGCGTCCCAGATAGCGCACCAGATCGCGTACTTTTCGCGTAACGGAGCTTTGCGTAGCGAAGCTGATTGGCTCTCCGGTGTCTGTCAACATTCTAAACAGTCCGGTGCGGCCGCCATCTTGTCTCTCGGTAGGATCGAGAGACAAGAGGAGGAGAAAAACTAAGGGGGAATTTAATGAAAGGGGGCAAGGTAGATCCTTCTTGACCCCCTAGGAATGATGTTGGGGTTATTAAAGGGTCCCGTGGGGCAAATAATTAAAATTTGATTTTTCACGGTAGAAGCGCTTCTCGGTTCGCGAACCGGGCCGCAAACTGGTAGCGAAACATGAATTCGCCATTTTGTGTTTCGATTTAATTAAATTACTAGGTATAAGGGGGTACGGGAGACGTATCCTGACCCCTTATGTTTTCTGAGGGTGGCTGAGGAGGCTCATATATGTTGATACATGTCTTCCAGCGGCTGTGCGTGAGCGTTTTTTTTTTTTGCTGCGTGACGCCTGTTAACGTTCGATTCGATGGAAATCAGGAACTGTTGACCGCCATTTTGTCACTGCGAGTAAATATTTTGTTAAAAATAATTGTTATAAATTATTCCTTATTGATAAACATTGTCTGCGCCATCTTGCCTTTTTTGCAATGCCACACTTTTGTTGAGCACGGCAGCCATTTTAGATGCCTTGACCAGACCTACTCTCTGCACGCCGCCGATCCTCAGCATGGCTCCCCACCCTCGCAAGCATCTCCCCCACGCACTGGTCACCCCCGCTCTCTCTCTCATGTATGGGCCAGAAACCTCCTCCCATCTGCGTTGTTCGTGAGCGTTTTTTTTTTTTGCTGTGTGCACCCCCGCTCTCTCTCTCATGCATGGGCCAGAAACCTCCTCCCATCTGCGCTGTTCGTGAGGGTTTTTTTTTTTTTGCTGCGTGACGTCTGTTAACGTTCGATTTGATGGAAATCAGGAACTGTTGACCGCCATTTTGTCACTGCGATTAAATATTTTGTTAAAAATAATTGTTATAAATTAATCCTTATTGATAAACATTGTCTGCGCCATCTTGCCTTTTTTGCAATGCCACACTTTTGTTGAGCACGGCAGCCATTTTAGATGCCTTGACCAGACCCACTCTCTGCATGCCGCTGATCCTCAGCATGGCTTCCCACCCTCGCAAGCATCTCCCCCACCCACTGGTCACCCCCGCTCTCTCTCTCATGCATGGGCCAGAAACCTCCTCCCATCTGCGCTGTTCTTCTCTGAGAATCACACCCTGTGCCCGCCCGACACCTCCCTTTCACCCTATTCTCTACCGCACCCTCTGACACTCCTCTTCCTCTGTGTCCGATTGACCAGGCCGGTCCCAGGCTATCACCTAGTCCTGCAGGTGTAGTTTATGGCCCCAGCTGTAGAGAATCACCCCTCTTCAAAGGAGTTACAGTAGATCAAGGCCCCCACCCGATGAGATCCGTCACACCACACGCGTTCCTACTATCTGATAACCACCCTGTATTGTGCTTGGGGAGGGGATTCTCACTGTGAGGGTGTGTGGGTCCGAGCCTGAAGCGGAAGATTCCAGGAATGCCTCTTTGTACATCAAAGTTTTTAAAATTATGTGTCACATTAAAAATATATAGCACTCCAACAAAGTAGTAGGATTATAACTGTAGGAGAGTAGGGTCTGCTATCCTATGGTCACCCCAAATTTTTGCTTTTTGCTTCACTGGTTTCTGACTTAATGTGGCTGTGGGCCTGCTAATCAGACCCACAGCCTGCTGTTCTCTCTCTAAATTGATGCCAATGCACTTTAGGTGTATTACGAATTGGAACTGGTTCACCTTATGAGCCCCTGTAATAGTGCACCCTAGGTGCCCAGGGCATAGGTGTATCCAAGGCCTACCAGGGGCTGCAGCACGTATTGTGCCACCCCTGGCCTGGCCTCCATCTTTGACACAACTGGCTGATCACTCAGCTGGGGTAAGTCGGTGTAACCACCTCTTACTTAGGTACAGTATGTCTGTGCCTAACCCTAAACTGGACACATATGTTCCTATCAGCCACTCCTATGGAAGGCCTCATCAATCCTGGAGGCAGAGTGCTTGGAAATATGTGAGATGGTGCTCTGGCATGAGCTGAGCCTGTCTGCAGCTGTCGGGAACAACTCCCTAAGCTGTTCCGGGATATTGCCATACCATATACTCTTAAGTGCATTATAATCCTCGCGGTTAAATGCTAACTTTGGTTTGGCTTTATCAAAACATGTCGAGTAAGGTGTCATACGAATTGGAATACTATCCCCTCGCCAATTCTGGCGACGGGGATAGCATTCCACCCTTCTAGAGGGACACGACATGTGCGTAGCCTTAACCCCGGTTAAAGTTAAACAGAGCCTCAGCTTCACAAAATGGACGCTGCCACCACAGACACAAGTCTGGCCTCCTGCTGCTGACCGAAACTCGGCAGATGGTGGCCTGGACAAAGGGTTTCCTGCCTTGGGAGGTGCGAGCACCACCCCAGACAGGATTTTGTGTATTAGGTAGGACAGGGCTGAAAAGAATCAGACATGCCCGGGGCACACAAGGTGTCCCCGTGCATAGGCCAGTCCAAACCGGTTCTGGGGCCTTCCAGCCCCAGTCCTGGCGCGGAGCTGGACAAAGGAAAGGGGGTGTAACCGCCCCCCTTCCTGGTTCCTCCCAGAGGAGGGACCTAGTAGGTGATCCACCCCCTAGATTGGAATAAGAGGGGGAGCAGTGCCATTGCACAGCAGATCATCCCGAAATCAACTTAAACTAAGAAGAAGACTGGACTTCGACATTCTGCTGCACAGAAGACTGAAGAAGAATCTCCCTTGTGGCCAAGGAGTGACCACCCTGTGAACACAGGTACCAACCAGCAACTCGACGTCTGCTTTGCCGCCGCCTCCCGCCGGAGCCCGAGCCCAGAGCCCGACAAGAACCAGATTCCCAGACCTCTCAGAGCCCGATCCACAGTCCCTGCAAAGAAGGGACCCGTGGAGGCACAGAGTGACGTGGGACCGGACCTCTTGAAAGACACCCGAAAAGCTGACTGCGCAGCTTCTGAGGCATCCTCGACGTTGTGCTTTGGGGATTGAGAACCCCCACCACCGAGCAGCCCTTGCACCGAAGATCAGCCCTCCAGCATCTCCACGATCTGCGTGGGGCCCTTTTGCATTGTGCCACTCGACGCGCCATCCCGGCCACTAGCCACGCGGCCAGCGGCCATCTTGGCGACGAACCCGAAGATTTAAACAGCAGGTCTGGTTGCTCCAGACCTACCCAAGCTCCTGTGAAAAGGAGCACCCGCTCTGACCTTGCTGGTCCGAGTGAACAGCATCTTTCGACTTCTGCGTGGCTTGCATTTGCCAAGGCCTGTTTGCTCCGATCAGGTCGCCGACACCGCCAACAGCGAGAAGCCTACGTGGGACAGCTCGTGACCGACTCCTGGACGTCCTCGACCCCGGGTATCCACGTGGCTGCAGAAAGAAGCTACCCGACAACGCCTGTTTGCACCCGACATCGCCTGGTTCCACTCTGGTTCCACGGTAGTCACTGGCTAGTGACTTTGAACACTGTCCCCTCTGCTTTCAGGTCTTCAACTCTTCAGATCCACCCTTGGATCCACCGGAACTCTTCTCATCGAGCCGCCTGCAGCATCTTCAGCTCCAAGCACCATCGACCAGCGTGACGAAACCCGACACATCTTCGACCCTGTGCACCCGCTTCCTGTGGGTGAGGTAACTCAGCTCCGCCGGTGCTCCTGCACTGGTACACATCCCAAGGGCCTGTGTTTTAAGTTTCAGCTCCGTAGGTCACTCGGAAGGTTCCTAACTTTCTAACTTTGTGCTTTTTACGCACCATAGACTTTGTATTGAGAAGTGCGTGCACTTTGGACACTGCACCCGAGTCCCGTGGGCCTTTCCCGACTTAGCTAACTCCAGTCTCGAATAGCTCCAGCGATTCCCAAGGCCCTAGGCCTCTTCACTTTCCTCCTGGTATCCCTTATACCACTTATTTAGTATATGGTTTAGGTGGCCCCTAGGGCTCATCCATATTGTGCAACTTTTGTGTATTTTAAACTGTCTTGTGATTTTACGCTTGTGCTTCTGTGCTCATAAAGAGTCCAGGGGATTTTAATAGTTAATAAATCAATATATATTTTCAATATATATCTGTGTGGTGTCCCTTTCATTTGGTATTCAAGGGGGTTGTGTATGGTATAACAGCTGGCTTCACATGCCTTTCAGAGTTTAGCCTAAGACTGCTTTGTCCACGTTACCACTAGGATAACTGGTCTACAAGGTTGAATTACAACCATCATCATAAGGGTTGCTTGGCATGGTACAAAGTGATCACTAGAACTAGTGAGCATTATATACCAGGCCAACTTCTCACATTGGTGAGCAGCGGATTGGGATCTGAGCTTGCTGTTGTTTTACCATTACAATCTTTGAGATTATCATTTGAAAGATCATACAGGTACCTGCTAGGTACATATAAAACAAGACTAGTATACTTAAGTTCTACTGAACTTAGTTGTTGTAGAGCAAAGGGAGTAGCACACCCTAGCTACAACTACTAGATAGGTTTAGTAGGTAAACACCAGTGTAGGTAGATTGCAACACATCCACCCACACTAGAGCAATGTCTGGAACAGAGGGGTCCAGTGGACTTACTCCTGTTGAGAGTGACCCTCCAAGGGCACCATCCCAGTTTGCTATTTTTCCCTTTAAGGAATTAAGACAGCTTTGTGTCTTAAGGGGTCTGAAGACAGGGCCTTCCCCTACTACAGACCACCTAAGAGAGCTCTTGGATCAGTCTGAGGCTCTAAAGACCTCTAAAGCAAACCCCACAGGGGATGCTGAAGGAGGCCATCCTTCAGAGGATGACACTGTAGACACCCCTACCCCTATCATCCTAGTAGATGAGGAAGCCTCCACCACTGGAGCTCCTCAGGTAGATGAAGAGGAAGAAGAAGAAGAGGAGGAGGAGGTGGAAAGCAGTGAGTCAGATGATGACAGAGATAGTCAGGTGCTGGTCAGTAGACTGAACCAGACTAACTTAAGTCAACTTGGGAATGAATCAGGTAACAACCCATTCAGACCCCCAGGTGGACTTAACCAGGGCCATAGGAGGAGAAGGCATCACTCAGGTGAATCCAATACCTCCCATGTCTCTAGAGGCTCTCATGGTCACTCCAGAAAGGAGATGACTAGCCCTCAGAGAAGGGAACATGAGGCCAAGATGAGAGAGGCTGAGCTTAGGATCCAGAGGCAAGAGTTAGAGGTTGCCCTGGCTAAGGAGAAACTTGCTAGAGCAAGACAGCCTAGAGAGAGTGGGGTAATAGAACCCACTGGTGGCAGCAATATCCACAAGGATAAAGACAGGTCTTTTGATAATAGAAACCTGAGTAAGATTGTGCCCCCCTACAAAGCTGGGGATGACATCCATAAATGGATTACTGCAATGGAGAGAGCCTGCAGAGTACAGCAGATCCCTCAGGAGCAGTGGGCAGCAATCTTGTGGCTCTCCTTTGAAGGTAGAGGCCGAGACAGACTCCTCACAGTTAGTGATGGGGATTCTAGAAACTACCTGGTCCTGAAGAGTGCTCTGATTGATGGGTTAGGCTTAACCACTGAACAGTACAGGTTAATGTTCAGAGATACCCAGAAGACACAGACTCAGGACTGGTCTGAATTTGTTGAGTGTGCCACTAAGGCTCTGGAGGGATGGTTGCTGGGAAGTAAGGTTACAGACTATGAAGGATTGTACAATTTGCTGATGAGAGAACAAATTTTAAATAATTGTCAGAACCAGCAGTTGCATCAACATTTGGTTGACTCAGATTTGACCTCTCCCCAAGAATTGGGAAAGAGGGCAGATAAATGGGTAAGAACCAGAGTTAAGCAAAAGAACCAGAACCAGAACCAGGGTGGTGACCAGAAGAAAACAGACCAGAAGGGTGGGGAGCAGAAAGCTAAAGACCAGAAGTCTTCAACAGGGCCCCAAACTGAGACAGAGGGTGGGTCCCAAACTTCCAAGAAGAAGAAGAAAGAAGGTCAGAAGAAACCCTGGTGTAAAACTTGTAAGAACACCTCTCACTGGACAAGTGAGTGTAAAAAGGGTGGAGCCCCCAACACTGCAGCCCCTAAGGCACCTGCACCCACTAGTACAGTTAGCAGTGTTGGTCCTCAAGCCAAGGGTTTAGTGGGAATCACTTTGGGAACTGAAGGAGATTCTGACCTAGTCAGAACCCTTACACAGGCTGTTCTGGTTTGTGAAGGGGACATAGATTTGACCCCTGACATAAGTCCCAGTAACCTGGGCAAATACAGACAGACACCTTTGATTAACAACAAAGTGGCTCAAGCTTACAGGGACACATGTGCCAGTGTCACTATGGTGACACCTAACTTTGTGGACCCTGGACAATACATGCCAGGCGATGATTACCTGGTGACCAATGCCAGCAATGTCACTACTACACATAGTGTGGCACTTGTTAACTTTTCCTGGGGAGGGGTAACTGGCCTAAAGAAAGTTGTGGTTAGTGCTGATCTCCCAGTAGAATGTTTGTTGGGCAATGACCTGGAGAACTCTCTATGGTCAGAAGTTGAGTACAGGACTCATGCAGAGATGTTAGGGATATCATCACATGTCCTTGCTGTGACCAGGTCACAGGCCAAGAAGTGCCTCTCTGAACCTCAGGTCTTGGATCCTGGAACAATGGACCAAGTACCTCCCAAGAAGAAGAACAGGAGGGTTAAGGCTGTGCCTTCCCAACTGCCTACAAGTGAGGATCAGGCTTCACAGGAAACTGATCTAGAGACCCCTGAAGGAACTGTCCCTGAAGAACTTGAACCTGATCAGGTTGAGTTTCTGGGGACAGGGGGACCTTCTAGGGCAGACTTGGGGCAGGCTCAGTTAACCTGTCCTTCTCTTGAACCCCTCAGACAGCAGGCTGCTGCTGAGGCTGCTGGGAATGCTCAAGGTGCCCATAAAGTATATTGGGACGATGGACTCCTTTATTCAGAGGCTAGAGACCCCAAGCCTGGTGCTACCAGGAGGTTGGTTATACCTCTGCAATTTAGGGGCTTCCTACTCACCTTGGCCCATGATATTCCTTTAGCAGGACACCTAGGCCAGAACAAGACTTGGGACAGGCTTGTCCCTCACTTTCACTGGCCTCACATGTCTGAAGACACCAAGGAGTTTTGTCGCTCCTGTGAAACCTGCCAAGCCAGTGGTAAAGCAGGTGGAACAACAAAGGCCCCCCTGATACCACTACCTGTGGTGGGGGTTCCCTTTGAGAGAGTGGGGATTGATATTGTTGGTCCAATGGATCCCCCTACAGCATCTGGGCACAGATTCATACTGGTGGTAGTGGATCATGCCACCAGGTACCCAGAGGCAATTCCCCTTAGGACCACAACAGCTCCTGTTGTGGCCAGGGCCTTACTTGGAGTTTTCTCCAGAGTGGGGTTTCCTAAGGAGGTAATATCAGATAGAGGTACCAACTTCATGTCTGGATATTTGACAGCTATGTGGAAGGAATGTGGTGTAAACTACAAGTTCACCACTCCTTATCACCCACAATGCAATGGGCTTGTTGAGAGATTTAACAAGACCCTCAAGGGCATGATTAAAGGATTACCTGAAAAGCTCAGGCGAAGATGGGACATCCTTCTGCCCTGCCTTTTGTTCGCTTACAGAGAGGTCCCTCAAAAGGGGGTTGGATTCAGCCCCTTTGAATTGTTGTTTGGGCACCCTGTAAGAGGACCCCTGTGTCTTGTGAAGGAAGGATGGGAGTTACCTCTCAAAAAGCCTAAACAGGACATAGTGGACTATGTACTTGGTCTCCGCTCCAGGATGGCAGAGTACATGGAAAAGGCATCCAAAAACCTTGAGGCTAGCCAAGAATTACAAAAAGCTTGGCATGACCAAAAGGCTGTCCTTGTTGAGTTTCAGCCTGGACAGAAGGTATGGGTGTTGGAGCCAGTGGCCCCAGCAGCACTCCAAGACAAATGGTCTGGACCCCATACAATTCTGGAAAAGAAGGGAGAGGTTACCTACTTGGTGGACCTAGGAACTCCCAGGAGCCCCCACAGGGTGCTCCATGTGAACAGATTGAAGGCATATGTCAGCAGGGCAGACATGGGCTTGCTCATGGCTACAGATGAGGGACAGGAGGAAGAGAGTGACCCTCTCCCAGACCTGCTCACTCAGAACCCTGAGGATGGCTCAGTTGATGGTGTGGCCTTAGGTGGCAGCCTCACTGAACATCAGCAACATGACTGCAGACAAGTTCTACAGGCATACAGGCATATGTTCTCCTTGACCCCCAGTCAGACTAACTGGTGTACCCATGTGGTGGACACTGGTGACAGTCTTCCTGTAAAGAGCAAGATTTACAGGCAACCTGACCACGTCAGGGACTGTATAAAGACTGAGGTGCAAAAGATGCTGGAATTAGGTGTCATTGAGCCTTCAGAGAGCCCCTGGGCTAGCCCAGTGGTTCTGGTCCCCAAACCTCACACCAAAGATGGCAAGAGAGAGATGAGGTTCTGTGTGGATTACAGAGGACTCAATGCTGTCACCAGGACAGATGCACACCCTATTCCAAGGGCAGATGAGCTCATTGACAAGTTGGCTTCTGCCAAATATTTGAGCACATTTGACTTAACAGCTGGCTACTGGCAAATCAGGTTAGCTGAGGAGTCTAAAGCCAAGACAGCATTTTCTACCCCTAGTGGGCATTATCAGTTTGTGGTGATGCCCTTTGGTTTGAAAAATGCACCTGCCACCTTCCAAAGGTTGGTGAACCAAGTCCTCACTGGGTTGGATGACTTTTGTGCAGCTTATCTGGACGATATTGCTGTCTTTAGCTCCACCTGGGAGGATCACCTGATCCACCTGAAGGAAGTGCTTGAGGCTCTGCAGAAGGCAGGCCTCACTATCAAGGCAACAAAGTGCCAGATAGGGCAGAGCAAGGTTGTATACCTGGGCCACCTTGTAGGTGGAGGCCAAGTTCAACCACTGGAGAGTAAGATCCAGACCATCAAGGACTGGTCCCCTCCAACTACCCAGACTCAGGTCAGAGCTTTCTTGGGCCTGACTGGGTACTACAGGAAGTTTGTTAAGAACTATGGGTCCATTGTGACTCCTCTTAATGATCTGACATCCAAGAAGATGCCCAAAAAGGTTCAGTGGACAGAAATCTGTCAAAAGGCATTTGATGACCTGAAGAAGGCCATGTGCTCTGCACCTATCCTGAAGAGTCCTGACTACTCAAGAGAGTTCATTGTCCAAACAGATGCTTCTGAGTTGGGAGTGGGAGCAGTGCTTTCACAGCTTAATGTAGATGGCCAGGACCAGCCCATTGCTTTCATTAGCAGAAGGCTGACCCCCAGAGAGAAACGTTGGTCAGCTATAGAGAGGGAGGCCTTTGCTGTGGTGTGGGCCCTGAAGAAGTTGAGACCATACTTATTTGGCACTCACTTCAAGATTCAGACCGACCATAAGCCCCTCCTATGGCTTAATCAGATGAAGGGTGAAAACCCCAAACTACTCAGGTGGTCCATTTCCCTACAGGGGATGGACTTTACAGTGGAGCACCGCCCAGGGACTGACCATGGCAACGCAGATGGTCTCTCCAGGTACTTCCACTTAGAACATGAAGACACAACTGGTCAAGGTTAGTCTAATGTCCCTGCGTTTGGGGGGGGGTTATGTAGGAGAGTAGGGTCTGCTATCCTATGGTCACCCCAAATTTTTGCTTTTTGCTTCACTGGTTTCTGACTTAATGTGGCTGTGGGCCTGCTAATCAGACCCACAGCCTGCTGTTCTCTCTCTAAATTGATGCCAATGCACTTTAGGTGTATTACGAATTGGAACTGGTTCACCTTATGAGCCCCTGTAATAGTGCACCCTAGGTGCCCAGGGCATAGGTGTATCCAAGGCCTACCAGGGGCTGCAGCACGTATTGTGCCACCCCTGGCCTGGCCTCCATCTTTGACACAACTGGCTGATCACTCAGCTGGGGTAAGTCGGTGTAACCACCTCTTACTTAGGTACAGTATGTCTGTGCCTAACCCTAAACTGGACACATATGTTCCTATCAGCCACTCCTATGGAAGGCCTCATCAATCCTGGAGGCAGAGTGCTTGGAAATATGTGAGATGGTGCTCTGGCATGAGCTGAGCCTGTCTGCAGCTGTCGGGAACAACTCCCTAAGCTGTTCCGGGATATTGCCATACCATATACTCTTAAGTGCATTATAATCCTCGCGGTTAAATGCTAACTTTGGTTTGGCTTTATCAAAACATGTCGAGTAAGGTGTCATACGAATTGGAATACTATCCCCTCGCCAATTCTGGCGACGGGGATAGCATTCCACCCTTCTAGAGGGACACGACATGTGCGTAGCCTTAACCCCGGTTAAAGTTAAACAGAGCCTCAGCTTCACAAAATGGACGCTGCCACCACAGACACAAGTCTGGCCTCCTGCTGCTGACCGAAACTCGGCAGATGGTGGCCTGGACAAAGGGTTTCCTGCCTTGGGAGGTGCGAGCACCACCCCAGACAGGATTTTGTGTATTAGGTAGGACAGGGCTGAAAAGAATCAGACATGCCCGGGGCACACAAGGTGTCCCCGTGCATAGGCCAGTCCAAACCGGTTCTGGGGCCTTCCAGCCCCAGTCCTGGCGCGGAGCTGGACAAAGGAAAGGGGGTGTAACCGCCCCCCTTCCTGGTTCCTCCCAGAGGAGGGACCTAGTAGGTGATCCACCCCCTAGATTGGAATAAGAGGGGGAGCAGTGCCATTGCACAGCAGATCATCCCGAAATCAACTTAAACTAAGAAGAAGACTGGACTTCGACATTCTGCTGCACAGAAGACTGAAGAAGAATCTCCCTTGTGGCCAAGGAGTGACCACCCTGTGAACACAGGTACCAACCAGCAACTCGACGTCTGCTTTGCCGCCGCCTCCCGCCGGAGCCCGAGCCCAGAGCCCGACAAGAACCAGATTCCCAGACCTCTCAGAGCCCGATCCACAGTCCCTGCAAAGAAGGGACCCGTGGAGGCACAGAGTGACGTGGGACCGGACCTCTTGAAAGACACCCGAAAAGCTGACTGCGCAGCTTCTGAGGCATCCTCGACGTTGTGCTTTGGGGATTGAGAACCCCCACCACCGAGCAGCCCTTGCACCGAAGATCAGCCCTCCAGCATCTCCACGATCTGCGTGGGGCCCTTTTGCATTGTGCCACTCGACGCGCCATCCCGGCCACTAGCCACGCGGCCAGCGGCCATCTTGGCGACGAACCCGAAGATTTAAACAGCAGGTCTGGTTGCTCCAGACCTACCCAAGCTCCTGTGAAAAGGAGCACCCGCTCTGACCTTGCTGGTCCGAGTGAACAGCATCTTTCGACTTCTGCGTGGCTTGCATTTGCCAAGGCCTGTTTGCTCCGATCAGGTCGCCGACACCGCCAACAGCGAGAAGCCTACGTGGGACAGCTCGTGACCGACTCCTGGACGTCCTCGACCCCGGGTATCCACGTGGCTGCAGAAAGAAGCTACCCGACAACGCCTGTTTGCACCCGACATCGCCTGGTTCCACTCTGGTTCCACGGTAGTCACTGGCTAGTGACTTTGAACACTGTCCCCTCTGCTTTCAGGTCTTCAACTCTTCAGATCCACCCTTGGATCCACCGGAACTCTTCTCATCGAGCCGCCTGCAGCATCTTCAGCTCCAAGCACCATCGACCAGCGTGACGAAACCCGACACATCTTCGACCCTGTGCACCCGCTTCCTGTGGGTGAGGTAACTCAGCTCCGCCGGTGCTCCTGCACTGGTACACATCCCAAGGGCCTGTGTTTTAAGTTTCAGCTCCGTAGGTCACTCGGAAGGTTCCTAACTTTCTAACTTTGTGCTTTTTACGCACCATAGACTTTGTATTGAGAAGTGCGTGCACTTTGGACACTGCACCCGAGTCCCGTGGGCCTTTCCCGACTTAGCTAACTCCAGTCTCGAATAGCTCCAGCGATTCCCAAGGCCCTAGGCCTCTTCACTTTCCTCCTGGTATCCCTTATACCACTTATTTAGTATATGGTTTAGGTGGCCCCTAGGGCTCATCCATATTGTGCAACTTTTGTGTATTTTAAACTGTCTTGTGATTTTACGCTTGTGCTTCTGTGCTCATAAAGAGTCCAGGGGATTTTAATAGTTAATAAATCAATATATATTTTCAATATATATCTGTGTGGTGTCCCTTTCATTTGGTATTCAAGGGGGTTGTGTATGGTATAACAGCTGGCTTCACATGCCTTTCAGAGTTTAGCCTAAGACTGCTTTGTCCACGTTACCACTAGGATAACTGGTCTACAAGGTTGAATTACAACCATCATCATAAGGGTTGCTTGGCATGGTACAAAGTGATCACTAGAACTAGTGAGCATTATATACCAGGCCAACTTCTCACAATAACATTTTAATAACTTATAAATATATACAACGCAACAAAAACAGTAAATACATTTAAACATTTTTTTTAAAAAGAAGCAACAATGGTCAGTAGCTGTGCGAATAGTCCCAATGCAGCACAACGTGCTGAGTTCTGGACGGCACCCAGGTGATGTTACCTGGGTGCCGCACTGGTTTTTGGTATGCTACAATGCAGCTCCGAAAAACGGCGTGGGGCGTCCCGGGTGGTGCGGGGGGAGGCCTCGTCCGTAGCGGTCTGTTGTGCGAATAGTCCCAAGGCAGCAGAACGCGCTGAGATGTGGATGGCAACCAGGTGATGTCCAGTAAGTTGCCGCACTGGTTTTGGCATCCTACAATGCTGCTCCGAAAAACGGTGTGGGGCGCCCCGGGGGGGGGGGGGAGTTGGCGTGAACGGGCCTCCCCAGGTGGAGGCTCGTCTGCTGTACTGGGGCGCCCCTTTACCGTTTCAGTTGCCATTCCGCCCGCTTTTGCTACACTGTGCCTCATCCTCCATTCAGCTGGTTATCGCCCGCTCTTGCGGCTACAGCGTCTCGCTCACCATGTAGTTGAGTTGCGCCCACTCTTGCGGTGCAGCGATAAGCGGCTGCTACAGGACTCTTAAAATGGCGGACGGCTCTTCGGATTTGGGCCTGGTCCACTAAAATGGCCCTGGGACACCTTGGAACTCGGATGTCCCCTGAGCCTTGAAGATTTTACAAAAGTCTTGAGGGCCCCCGACTCCTGCAGGCTTCCGGTGGGGAGCGGCTGCCATGATTGCTCGCAGAATGACCACGACGGAGCCACGAGATGGTGGTGCTCTCATGCTGACGCCAGCTTCAGTCTGAAACATCCAGAAACAAGGTGGGGCTTTCATCGTTTGGGAAAAAATAATGTTTTAATCCAATGAAAAGTGTTATTTTTAGGTCATATGATCAAGCCTTCTATCATTAGGAATCCAAAAGTAAAATGAACCAATGAAAAGTTTTATAAACAAGTCACATGACCTGTTATGCTTACGTTACGCGCTGGTATAAAAAGCGTAGAAAATCCGTTGGCACGTGAGGCGGCGTCAGTAGCGGACCGATGTGCGAATAGGCCGAAGGCAGCACAACGCCCCAAGATCCGGATGGCACGGAGGTGGTGTTCAGCAAGTTGCCGCACTGGTGTGGCCATCCTACAATGCTGCGCCGAAAGTCGGCGTGGGGCCGCCCGTTGGCCTGTGAGGTCGCGTCAGTCAGTGGGGGCTGTTTGAGAAAGCAATGTGATGCTGTGCGTCGCCCCCAAGATGGAGGCTCCTCGGCTGCAGTGAGGCGCCCTTTGGTGTTTCACTCGCTATCCAGCTGAGTTGCGTCCGCACTTGCGGCTACAGTAGGCCGAAGGCAGCAAAACGCGCCGAGATCCAGATGGCACCGAGGTGGTGTCCAGCAAGTTGCCGCACTGGTGTGGCCATCCTACAATGCTGCGCCGAAAGTCGGCGTGGGGTGCCCCGTTGGCTTATGAGGTGGTGTCAGTAGCGGACCGATGTGTGAATAGGTCGGAACCAGCACAAGGCGCCAAGATCCGGATGGCAAGTCCTGGATGTTGGGTGCCATAGTTGAGAGTTCTGAGCAGTGCTTGTAACACTTTCTGAAGCTTATTTGCACCTGCTGCAGCTTCACTATTGCCCTGGTGTGGCCAAAGATCGCCCATGACATAGGCATCCGGCTCCCGAGGTCCGGCGGAACTTTTTTCCTTTTCCTTTCTGCATCTTGTCCCACAATCCGTTTGACCTGAAGACACAACCAGGTCCCTGAATGTGTGCAGGGGGACGCTATTGATTGAATCAAAATGGCGGCTTCACACAAAGCTGACTCAAGCGTTGCTGGTGATGCTATACAGACAAAAAATGGTTTTCAGTTTTCCAAGGCTGGTTGAGAGTTTGTAGAACAATGGCTTTAGATCTTGCCCTCCCCTCTTTTGACTGTTGGTTCTTGTTGCCTATCTCTTCTGTTGTCATTTAACTGAACCTTTTTTGACTGCCGAAAGGGGTTCTGGTCCGACCGCTGGTTGGTGGAGACATTTTGACTATATCCTGGACCTGCCCGGCCTCGCCCAAAATGGCGCCGGTATAAATGGAACTCGTAACTCCTTGTTGTGTACTGGTTGAACAACCTTGACATCACGAGATACGTATGCAGTTTTGAAACACATGGCGGGCGGGGACGAGAATTGATTGAATATTTCGACATCCTTATTGATATTAAGTTCTGATGTGTTATTGATTACTGTACTATTGTAAGTTCGAATTAACGTCACCCATGGTACTTGCCCGCAAATGTATATCTAGAAAATTTTATTGTAAGTGGCCCTGTTGTATTTTAATTACAAAATGTACGTCCACCGATTCAGCAACTGTTAGACACCTTAGTTCTTGCAACCTAATGGCCCGCTCGTTACGTTCCTCTACAGTGTAAATGTTTCCTCATCATATACGATTCCAGTTTGCTCCGTGGCCGGCCCACGTGGTTATAGGCCCATATTTGTATACTGACATTTTCACAATAAAGGTTTTTAAAACAAAACATGGTAGTAGTATTTACATTGGTAAAGTTTTTAATTTTAGTCACTGTTTTCGAATCAGTAAAAGGCAAGTGATATAAAGCAGTCCAATTACATGACGATTAAAAGGTATAATACGCAGGAACGTAGTTAAGATAAATGGTCAAGGGCTGTTGTGTTTTTTTTACTCCTGCAACATAAAGTGATCGATAAGAATCTGAAATTCAGGCGTATCGGCGACTAAGACAGCAGGCCGAGCATCTTTTGCTCAACGGCTCCGTCATGGGACGAAGAAACGCCCTTTTGCTAGAAAAAGGAATATATTTTACTTGCAGGACAGTTGTAAATTTTCCGGGAAAGTACATTAGCCTGGAACATTATAACATATATGTTTAAGAAAAAATATTGTTCGAAAGCAATAAAAAGTGTAATTTTTAGGTCATATGACCAAGCCTTTCATCATTAGAATAACAAAAGTAAAATGAACCAATGAAAAGTTTTATAAACAAGTCACATGACCTGTTATGCTTACGTTACGCGCCGTGCCCCGGATCGCTTCCGGGAAGCTGCGCTTCGCGCACCGGAGCACTTCCGGGTGCGCTAACGCGGCGTGTCATATAACGCATTACGCGACAACGTAGGTCCAGAATATAGTCAAAATGTCTCCACCAACCAGCGGTCGGAACACAACCCCTTTCAGTAGTCTAAAAAGTTCTGTTAAATGACAACAGAAGGGACAGGCAACAAGAACCATCAGTCAAAGAGGGGAGGGCAAGTTCTTCCCTACCGGGTCACGTTGGGGCGCTACCGGAACTGATCAAATTGGTATTCTACAGTGTTTCTGGATGTTTCAGACTGAAGCTGGCGTCAGCATGAGAGCACCACCATCTCGTAGCTCAGTCGTGGCCATTCCACGAGCAATCATGGCAGCCGCTCCCCACCAGAAGCCTGCGGGAGTCGGGGGCCCCCAAGACTTTTGTAGAATCTTCAAGGCTCAGGGGACGCTTTCAAGAATGGGGCCCAAGTCCTAGCAGACAAGCGTCCGAGTTCCAAGGTGTCCCAGGGCCATTTTAGTGGATCACGCCCAAATCTGAAGAGCCGGCCGCCATTTTGAGAGTCTTGTGGCAGCCGCCTATCGCTGCATCGCAAGAGCGGGTGGTAAACAGCTGAATGGCGGAAGAGGCACAGTGTAGCAAAAGCGGGCGGAATGGCAACTGAAACGGTAAAGGGGCGCCCCACTACAGCATGTCTTCAGGTCAAACGGATTGTGGGACAAGGTCCAGAATGGAAGAGTCATCAAAAGGCAAAAAGTTCCGCCGGACCCCGGGAGCCGGCCGCCTATGTCGGGGGCGATCTTAGGCCACACCAGGGCAACACGACTTGGGGAGGGGGCAGGAGCCAAGCGCCCCCTCCCAGTCTGCGCCACCACACCGTATGTTGAAAATCTGAAGCCATCGTTCTACAAACTCTCAACCAGCCTTGGATGGAAAAATCTTGATGAATGTACAAACTGAAAACCAGTTTTTGTCTGCATAGCATCAGCAGCAACGCTTGCTATCAGAGTTTATGAGTTTCATGCTCGATCGATTGAGCTAGCCGGATCAGGCAACAAAAAGTATAAAATAGTTATGTAAATAGTTATTTAATAAAATGTTTTACCCTGTTACTTTGCTGGTGTGTTTTTTTTTTTTTTTTTAAATAATTTTTATTGTAGTCACACCCATACAGGCCAATGCATAGATAATCAGCACCATAAGATTGAGCAGTTACACAATATGATTCGTTGTCTCACACACAGCCGTCGTGCCCACAACCCGGGGGTTGGGCGGCGATGATTTCACTGCTCTTCCAAGCCTGATGTTAAAGATAAAGGAGTAGCTGGTGTCCGGATTGTGTGCATGACTACTTTTACAATTCTGCCCAACAACGCTCTAAACCCCAACTCCCAACCCCTGCGCTAAAAAAAAAAACCTTAAACCCCCCCCCTGTCCCACCCCACCCCCCACCACCTGTCTATGGCCCTTGCAACGATCATTCCTCCGTTCCTGAAGTGCTTACTTCGTCCCCCCGCATACCTGCCGCCCCTGGGGCATTAGTTTGCTCCTTCTGCCCTACCTGCCTCGGGGGCCTCCTCCTCCTCGTCTGCCTCGCTATCTCTGAGTGCTTGTACCATCACTTCCCATGAGGTCGCAGTGTCAGCCGCTGTCTGGCCAATGGGTCCTGCGCGCAAGCTGGTACCTGTGTGTGCTGTCAGCCGTCGCCCATTTCAGAAATTCCTGTCGCCACCTCCGTGGGGTCGGACCCACCCTCGCTTTCCAGTTCCTAGTGATCTCCCTCTTAGCCACCATCAATCCCATATCAATAAACTTGCTCGTGAGTTTGTTTTTGGGGGTATGGGGGAACCAATGTAAAAGACACTCCGCCGGTCCATAGTAGATGGACCTTTCAGTCACTTCGTTCAACACATCTCCTATGTCCTGCCAATAATCCCGAAGGGCCGGGCACGCCCACAGCATATGCACTAATTCGGCCCCCTCCTCCGGGCACCGGGGACAGGTCGCCGTTACCGCGCCGAAATACCTCCTGATCCTTCCCGGGGTCATGTACGCCCTATGCAGCACATAGTAGTGGATCAGTTGAAATCTAGCGTTTCTCGTGCTGTTGCGAGCCCTACGGATAAGCTGTGCCCACGTCGTGTCAGGTATGTCTTTACCCAGGTCCGCCTCCCATTTGGCTTTCAGTGATGTAAGAGGAGGGAGATTCTCTCTCACCATTCTATTGTAGAGGCACGTCACCGCCTTGAGTGTACCCGCTGACATCATGGTATATTGGCATGCAGCTGCCGTCTCGGGTTCCACGAGTCCCGTGCCCCAGTGGGCCTGCACTGCCCTGGTTACCGCCGCATGAAGTAAAAATCCCCCTCTCGGGATGTCGAAGCGCTCCAGTAATTCTTGGAACGGGAGTAGCGTACCATTTTCACAAAGGTCCCCAATCACCTGCACCCCCGCTTCCTCCCACCTCTGCAGATGCGACCAGTCGCCACCATGCGGTAATGCTGTCAGCATGCCCAGAGGTATCTCCGGTGCATATGGGCGCCGAATTCCCGCCCTCTTCTGTGCTCGGTTCCAGCATTGACGGTACGTGCGTTGTTCCAACGACAAGTCCCGATTATCTAACCGCTGATGGAGGGTAATATACGCCAAGACGTGCCTGGCGTCCCCCGCAAGCTTTCGTCTTCCGGGCCCCGGAATACTCGTGCCACCTCCTGCGTGAAGACCTGCAGTTGGGCCGCTAAATAATAAAGCTCAAAGTCCGGCACTGCCAGTCCCCCTTCATCTTTCGGGCGAGATAGCGTTGCCAGCGCCACTCTGCACTGCCCCGCTCCCCAAATGAACGTCGTAATCAAAGATCTAAGCTGCCTAAAGAAGGAGCTAGGTATCCAGATTGGGAGCGTCCGAAAGTAATACAATAATCTCGGCAGGGCAACCATCTTCAGTAAGGAGATCCGGCCTGCCACAGAGAGCGGCAGCGTGGCCCAGAAGGCTATACAGCCCTTTAGTCCTCGCACGCACCGCCCCAGGTTGCCCTCAAGCAAGTCTTCCGCCTTGTGGTAAATATGGACCCCCAAGTATTTAATACAGGCAGGTTCCCAGGCCACCTCCGACCGGTGTTGCGGCCGAACAGCCCCCTCCAGTAGCGGGAACAAACTTGTCTTGGGCCAGTTAACCCTCAGGCCCGCCATCGCGCCGAAGCGCTCTAGCAGCGCCTCCGCGCCCTGCAGGTCCTCAGCACCGTCGTGAAGGAATAGCAGTAAATCATCGGCATATAGCGAGATGAACTGCTGCCCGTCACGGGCCCGCACCCCGTGGAAGTACCGCCCCTTCCGGGCCTCAGCCGCCAGTGGCTCGATAGCCAGTGCAAATAGAAGCGGCGAAAGGGAGCAACCCTGCGGAGTGCCTCGTTCTACCGGATAGCGGAGGGACACCGTCGATCCCACTCTCACTCTTGCTATCGCCTCCGCATAGAGGACCTTCGTCCAATGAATATAGCCAGCTCCCAGACCAAATCGCTCCATTACAGCATAGAGGTAGTCCCACTCTAGACTGTCGAAGGCTTTTTCAATGTCTACCGAGAGAACGAGTTCAGTCCCAGCTCCCCCCTCCAACTCGTCCATGAGGCGAACAAGTCTTCTGACATTGATTGTGGTGTTACGCGTCGGTATAAAACCGTTCTGGTCTTCGTGCACCAGTCCTGGCATGTGTGGTAGGAGCCTCGCCGCCAGTATGGAGCTCAGGATCTTGTAATCTGCGGTGAGCATAGAGAGCGGCCGGTAAGACGCGGGGTCGCTACTCTCTCTGCCGGGCTTCAGCAGTGGTACCACTAATGCCTCCCGCATTGATTGCGGTAGCCGGTCCGCTGCCTTGGCCTCTTTATAAACGGTCAGGAGTCGCGGCGCCAGAGTGTCTAAATGTTTACTATAGAACTCTATGGGGAGCCCATCTATCCCCGGCGATTTGTTACGTGTCATACTCCGCACCGCCTTCCTGATCTCCCCCAGTTCGATGTCCGATCCCAGGTCCTTCGCCTGCTCTGCCTCCAGCCGTCGTAGGGGTAAGCCGCTCAAGAAGGGCTCGGCCAGCCCCATCCGATCTCCCGGGGCATTCTTGTATAGGCCCTCATACTATTTTTGGAATCCGTCAACTATACCCAACTGAGTATGTTGCACCACGCCCGCTGTATCCCGCAGTTGAAGTATGGGAGAGCATCGCCTAGTGGGGTTCGAAAGCCACGCCAGAAGGGTGCCCGCCTTATCACCGTCTACGTGGGAACGCAACACATATCGCTTATAGTCAAAGGCTCGGAGCCTCTCCACTTCAGTGGCCACCGCCTCCCTGGCCGAGCAAAGCGTCTCTTGGAGTTCTGGGTGTCCGGGCCGCTCCCTCTCCGCCTCCCTCAGCCTGGCATCCGCCTTAGTCAAATCGCCCAGCAACACTTTCTGCACGCCTACATAATCCTTGATACAGATACCCCTCACCACCACCTTAAAGGCGTCCCATTCCGTTGCTCTAGAGGTCGCCGTCCCTTCATTTTCTGCGAAATATAAATCCACCCCCTCCGCCAGGGCCGCCACGAATAGGGGGTCCTCCAGTGTCTCAGGCCTTAGTTTCCAGATCGGGACCCTGGGCTTCTCCGCTACCCACGCTAGTCGGATCAGGAGTGGATTATGGTCCGAGATCGTTCTCGACAGGTATTCCGATCCTGTAACGTACGGCAACACCCCCCGGGAACATAGTATCGCATCTAATCGGACATGTAAATCATGTAGCCCGGAAAAAAAGGAGTAATCCCGGTCAGTCGGGTGTTGTCCTCGCCATACATCCGTCAGTTCCCAGCTCTCCTGCCACTCCCTCCTACCTCTAGATAGTCTGTGTACCGGGGAGTCGTGTAGTGGGGGGTGGGATCTATCCAATGAGCGGTCTGTAATGGAATTAAAGTCGCCCCCCAGCAGGAACGGGCCCGCCAGGGAGTGAGCCAGCGTCCCTGACAGTGTCGCAAAGAAAGCCAGCTGGTCAGTATTTGGGGCACATATACTAGCTAAGACTACATTTCTGCCTTCTAACTTCCCCTCCACCACCACATACCTCCCTTCCTGGTCCACCCATTGGCGCAAGAGTTGGAAAGGTGTGCCTGCCCTAATCCAAATTAGTACCCCCCTAGCATAGTCCGAGTAGTTGGTGTGAAAAATCTGCCCTCGCCACCTCCTCTGTAACGCCGCCCCCTCCTGTTTTGTGAGATGCGTCTCCTGCAGCAGTGCAATATGCACCCCCCTCCGCACTAAATAGGCATGCACTTTATGTCTACGCTGCATGGTGTGTAGGCCCCGCACATTCCAGGTTATGCAGTTCAAACGATTCACATTAGCCATTGTCCCAGTGATCCGGCTGAAACACTCTCCTCAGTTCCTGCCCTTCGACGGTGGTGGTGCCCCCCCTGAACAAAACAAAACCTCCCAACTGTCCTGCCCATGGCATACCCAGGGTCAATAACTTCAAAGAGAGTAAACAATCCCCAACTGTGGAACCCCCCCCGCCCCCAGAACAGGCCCCAATACCGAAATATCAGTCCCCATCCAAACTCCCGCGCCTGATTGACCCAGGTCTCAACTACACAGCCGTAGCTGTGGGTGCCTTAAGGGCCTACGGAGCGCGGCCTCGTCCAGAGGGGGGCTGCGCTGCCCACCTCCCCGCTCCCTCCCCAATTCCTCATGACCTCCCTGCTCTGATCACCCCGGTGTGCCCCGACCTCCGTTAGGCATGGAATTATGGGTTCCCCTCCCAACGCCCCAAACTTTACCCATTGTCCTCTGCCGGCAGTTCAGATATTCAGGATCTCATCCGCCGTCTGCGGCGTCACCAGCGGTCCTTCGGTCCGATGAACCCCAGAAAGATCCAATTCTGAGCCTGAGGCCGAGACATGAGTGTCCGAGTCCGTGGCACATTTAGAGCCGGGGCCCTCAGCCCGCCCCAGCTTCCCCACTTCCAATAATGCTGCCTGCCGTTCTGCCTCAGTCTGGGAGGCCGTCGGCCCCAGCTTCCCCTGCCTTCGTTTCCTCAACCTCTTCGATTTCCGCAGCCGGGTTGGCGAGCGCTCCCGCTCCTTTTCCCGCTCCTCTCGTACCTTGGCACCATCAGTTCCAGCCTTGTATGTCTCCCACCAGACCCAGGCGTCCGCCGCCGTGCTGAAAAAGATCGTCTTGTCGTCCACCACCACTCGGAGCCTGGCTGGGAAAAGCAAGGAGTAGGCGATCCCTTCAGCTCGCAGTTCCTTTTTGATTGTGAGGAAGGAGGCCCGCTGCTTCTGCGTCTCGAAGGTAAAATCTGGGAAGAGTGTGACCTTGCTGTTCGCAATCTGGAATGGGCCATCCTCCCGGGCTTTTTGCAGGATCAGATCTCTGTCCTTGTGGTGAAGCAACTTGGCTATGATCGGTCGGTGCGGGAGCCCGGGCTTGGGAGGCCCTGAAGGGACTCTGTGAGCACGCTCCAGTGTGAAGAATGGCGAAAGTCCTTCTGGTGCCACCACTGTTCTCAGCCATTCATCCATGTAGGCCACCATGTCTCTCGTCCCCTCCGTTTCCGGCACGCCCACGATCCGCACATTACTGCGCCGGCTCCTATTTTCTGCGTCCTCCGCACGCCTTTCCAGGGTGCGTATGCGGTCCAGGGCCTCCGTTACTCTACCCTCCAGCACTTTGTGAGCTGGCGCCAGGTCTTTAATCGCAGTCTCAGTGTCCTTGACCCTGTCCTTCAGTTTATCGTGGTCCGCCCGGAGCAGGCCCAGCCCCGACGCCACCTGCGCTATATCGTTGTGGAGCGCGTCTCGTGTGGCCGTTATGGCGTCCAATATCCGATCCTGCAATCGCTGCAGGTCCGTCTGCTCAATGGGGCCACCCTCCGCCACATCGGACGACGCCGCCTCCTCCGCCTTGGTCCTCGGCTTCCCATTGCGGCCGGCCTCAACACTTATGTCCGTCCCGATGGCTTGCTCCCCCAACTGGGCCTCTGCAGCGTGGTCAGCTCCAATGCTCAACGGAGTCCCGTCGCGCAGATACCGCTCTTCTGATGCAGCGTCTGCCGTGATGCACGCCCCCTGGGACCTGCGATAGCCTGTCCTTGTCCGCCTGGGCTACTGCTTCAGGTCCGCCGCGCCTCAGGGAACTTGGTGCCGCCGAGGTCTCTCCGTGGTCCTATGGGCCTCCTCACTTCGTCCCCACAATCAGCGCAGGCCTCCGCGGTGGGACACCACCGGCACCGGGGGGGCGAGGGGGGGGCCTGGGGACGTAATGCACAGTGTCTCGTCCTCCGTAGCCCACCGCTCAGGTCCGCCCCCGCTCACCTCCGTGCATATCTGGGGCCCGGGTCTGGGTTACTCCTCACTATTCCGCCTCCCGGCATCGGAGGCCGTCTGCCAGCCCCGCCTGCAAGGGCACTCCCGGGCGGTCTCCTCTCCCGGCGCCCGTGGTCGCCGCGCACCTCAGCCGGGGGCCAAAGAGTGTCTACCGCTCTGGGGGGGATCGCCGCCGGGAGCTTCTGAGTCGGCGGTCGCGCTCCTTCCGATCGCTCTAGCAGTGCGATCCGCTGGTTAGCCCTCGGTTTTCTAGGACTCTGCCGCGGCCGCCATCTTGTGCGCCGTTCTCCTGTCCTCCGTCCCGGCGGCCTCTGTGATCGGCGGCCGTGCTCCTCGAGGCAGTCCCGCCAGCTGCTCAAAATGTGCCCCGCCGGTCACCACCGTGTCCTCGTTCGGCGCCGGGGCACACACGGGTTCTCCGCCACGTTTAGCAGGATTAATGAGGGGAAGAGGCACGGAGCTCTGGCGCTCAAGCCACGCCCCCCTTACTTTGCTGGTGTGTTGTATATATTTATAATATTTGCATAGAGTTTATCGTTATTTTGGGCGGGGTGGGTGGCGGAGCCGAGCTGTCTTGCAGCCCTCATTGTGTGGAGCTCAGTTCATCTCACTATTTTCGTATTTCTCATGAAGGGTTGTTCCTAATGTTTCTATTTTAGCGAGGTCAAAAAGAGATCCCATTAGTGGCCTACTGATTTTGCTCGATTACTTTTGTTTATTTACACGATTTTTCACTATCTGCAAAAACTAAACAGAGTATTGCGACTTTGTGCTTGTTTGTAAATAGAGAATGAACCAAAGAGAATCAATTGTAAAATAGTAAATGCTTGGATAACAATCAATCAAATGGAGAGACAAGCAGGCACAACGGATTACAACGGGGGCAAAGGCCTGCGTTAACTACCCTTCACTATCTGCAAAGAGAGAGTACTACTAAGAGAAAAGAGGGGGGGGGCAGCGTTCAAAGCACATCAGCGTGCATAAACACGAAAAAGTTTTTACCTATCACGTACTTGACATTTGACAGCTTTTGTAATTGTAATTGTAAAGATATTTGTTAAGCGCGGTTGCTGCCCGTAGGCGTCCAAGCGCTGAGTTGAAGCAGGGAAGTGATGGGAAGAGGAGCTAAGGTACATAGGATTTGGCAAACAGCAGTGTCTTTAAGTTTTTACGGAATGAGAGGAGGTCTGGGTTGGACCGGAGTGAGAGGGGGAGAGCATTCCAGAGCCTGGCGGTGTTCAAAGAGAACAGCCTACCCCCAGACCTGGCTCGCTTCACTCTGGGAACAACGGCGAGGAACGCCTCCGTCGACCGAAGGTTCCTGTTAGGGTGGTAGGGGATGACAAGGTCGTTGTTAATGGCTGGGCCCGTTTCCCAGAAGGCGCGGTGCGCCAAGCACAGCGCCTTGAAGGCCACTCTCTGCCTCACTGGCAACCAGTGGAGACTTTTTAGAGCAGGTCTGGCTGACTGGGTGCGCGGAATTTTCAGCAGGGTACGTGCTGCACAGTTTTGTACAACCTGCAATTTTCGGAGGGTCATCTCAGGTGCCCCCACGTATAGGGCATTGTTCGAGTCCAGGCGAGACTGGATGAGACCTTGTACCGCCACCTTTTTGGCCTCTAGGGGAAGTAGCGGGAGAACCTTCCTCAAGATTCTAAGTAGGCCAAAGCATGTGGCGGACAGTTTTGTGGCCTGGGTGGAGAAGGAGAGTTTGTTGTCCAGCCACACTCCCAGGCTTTTAACACTTTCCTTAGGGGTGGGGGGGGCCAGTGCACTGGGCCACAAGGAAGTGAAAGGCACAGGAGAGGCTGGGCCTAGGAGCATGAGCTCCGTCTTTTCTCCGTTTAGTTTTAGGGAGGAGTTGGTCATCCATCCCTTAACGTCCTCTAGGCATTTTAGCAGATCGGCTGGGGAATGCCTGTTGTTCTCAGTGGCCAGCGAGACCACAAGCTGGGTGTCGTCGGCGTATGACACGATTTTAATGCCATATGGTTCGACAACACCCGCCAGCGGCCTCATGTACACGTTGAACAGTACAGGGCTCAGGGAGGAGCCCTGTGGTACTCCGCAGCTCAGGGGTTTGCTAGAGGACACTGTCTCTCCGTCGAAGATCTGAAACGACCTCCCAGACAGAAAGGAGTCAAACCACCTTAAAGCGTCACCTGAAACTCCGATGTTATAGAGACGGTCCAGCAAGGTGGTATAGCTGACCGTATCGAAGGCGGCACTTAGATCAAGGAGGATCACTGCCACTGATCCTCCCTGGTCCAGTATCCTTCTAGTTTCTTCGGTGACCGCTAACAAGGCGGTTTCCGTGCCATGCTTCGGTCTGAAGCCTGTCTGGGATGTGATTTTGATATTTGCTATTAAAAAACCATTGAAATTCACTGAAAAAACCATAGGTTTTAGCCCATATATAGTTGGGGATTAGCATTTACAAAACCTTAATTTACTCGCACAAAACCATAGAAATTCGCATATATAGTTAGATGCAATAACTATATATCGCGCACCCGCAACCCACTGCTGATGATGTCACATATTACATCATTCATGACATGGTCAGTGACATCACTGATGACATCACTGATGACATCTCAAATGACATCATTCATGACATGGTCAGTGACATCACTGATGACATCACTGATGATATTTCAAATTACATCACTTGTAAAATCACTGATAACATCTCATTTGTCATTACTGATCACATCACTGATGATATCATTCATGTGATAATACGATCAACCTCTTCAGACTCTAATATAACCTTAGATACAATCAGTGTAAACAGACTCTCACAGACTGTCACTCATCCATGGAGTTACTCACACACCTAGTCAGTCATGCAAAGAATCAATCACACCTCCATTTCCTCAACTATACAGTTATACACACCTTACTTAATCAAACATATACTAACACATATTTACTCTCTTATACAATCCCTGATACAAGTTCACAATGATCCATACAGCCACTCACACATTCACTGGCTCTTATGCACAGTTATTTATATATGTCAACTCTTACATGTACTGTGTTTTACATATGTAGTTACTTTGACATGTAGCACTGAGATATCCATTCACTCACCAATACACTCATGCACACAGTCAACCGCCCATACAGCTGTTTTCACATGCACTTTTGAACCCATACATCTACTGAATCAACTGCTCACACATCTATGCACAGAGTCACACACCTCTCAGCCACTCCCACACACACACTCAGTCTCCCATACAAATATTTGGGCAACCAATCAATAACCCATATAGTTACTCATATAGCTACTGATCAACACATGCAGCAGTTTACAGAACTACAGTAATAATGATGCACAAATTAAGACAGTTTAGTCACTAACCCATGCACTCAGTGAGACATATTTAATCATTCTCTCATACAGTCAGTCATGTACCTACTAAATCCTTCATCCAAACACTTATACATCCACTCATTCTTCAATATGTAAGACATATTTTAACTTTACAGAAACATACAGTCACTGGATGTTGTCATTTGAGATGTCATCAGTGATGTCATCAGTGATGTCACTGACCATGTCATGAATGATGTAATATGTGACATCATCAGCAGTGGGTTGCGGGTGCGCGATATATAGTTATTGCATCTAACTATATATGCGAATTTCTATGGTTTTGTGCGAGTAAATTAAGGTTTTGTAAATGCTAATCCCTAACTATATATGGGCTAAAACCTATGGTTTTTTCAGTGAATATATATATATATATAACAATGTGTTACTCGAGCATCCTCTGCCCCACCTTATGGAGAGTTGCGTCGCCTGAAGAGACTCCTCGAGCCGAGTCTTGTAATATCAATCCAAAAGATGAAGACGCTGTTTGCGATATTTAATCTTTTTATTTCACCGCTGCCAAACACGTTTCGACTGCCAAGCAGTCTTGCTCACTGGTCAACTGGATTTCAAAGAGCGGCCATTTTAAAACAATTCATGATGTGTACTTGCAACTACACAAAAATAAACATAAAGAACAGGCTCGTAGTTTTCATCCATATTTAGGAAGATAACATCACAAATTCATACTCAATAAATATTCAAGTATCGTTGTGCTGATATAATCCAAATGTACACTTCGTTTAAATTTTAAAGCACTGTGCAATTATTTACAGTGTCATGGTCATCCGCATGATTTTCTCTTCACTCTAATGAATTTTTAATTAATACTGCGCTGGTTTCTCCGTCCTGAATACAGCTCAAGTGAGCATACTCCGCTCAAACATGATTATTAAGCAACTCATGCTCACTTACAACTGCAATAAAACGTTATTGACAATTGGTAATACGCTAATTCCCACGTCTTAAATATTGCTCATGTGAGCAAACTCAGCCCAGATCGTTAATGCTCATGTGAGCCATCTATCTTTCAGTTATCAAAATTAAATTGACACTAATTGAAAGGAGAAACAGTGCTCATATTAACAAATAATTAAAACAATGCTTACGACCAAATTTCGACAGTTTTCCTGTCTAATTGCATAACGCCCAAGTGGGCAAAGCACAACCTCAAACCCAAATGCAACTTCCTCTGATCGATCTTTTACTCAGATAGTCTGTTCCACAAATAACGTGTGCATTACCTTTTTATACAATATACCATCAGTGGTTCATCAAGTAATCTTATGAATGTGTATGCAGGTCCTCTTCCACATTTAAGCCCCCTAGTTGCTTAGAATTGAGCTTGATGATATAGCGGGATTCAAGTTTCCTCAGTTTTTTCAACCGGTTCCCACCTCTCATGTTTACCAACACAGAGTCGATCACATAATAAGTGAAACCTTTAGTATCTTTATTGTGCACCCGCTCAAAGCGCCTTGCCACCGGATACGATCTGTCTCCATTTTTTATTGCTCTCAGGTGTTGTAAGATGCACTTATGCACTTCATGGATAGTGCTCCCTACGTACCACAGGCCACAAGGGCACTGCAGCACGTAGACGGCAAAATCCGTTTTAGAGGTATATTTGCCTCTGATCTTTTCCATCTTGTTTGTCAGGCCTACCTTGTACCTATCACAATTGATTCCATATACACATGCCTTGCATCTAGAGCATTTTAGATTGCTTGATCGCAACCATCTCCTAGCAGACAAAGACCGACCCGACACAGGGGTCAGTTTAGACCCTAATCCCACTAGTGAGAAAGTACCTGAATTTAGACTTATTATGAACTACAGTAGTCAACACAAGGGAATCAATAAGATAGTACAATCATGTTGGCCGTTGGTTTTAAACGACCCAGTAACAGGACCCCTGCTTCCGCAGAGGGTCTCCATTACACATAGCCTGGCACCTTCTATGAGAGACAGCCTAGTTGCCACAAACCCTGAAATCATCGATAATACCTTATGGCTGCAAACACATAAGGAGTTTGTACGCTGCAAGACATGCAAAGCATGTATGCATGGGGTCAATACCACCACGTATACAACCCCATTCAGTGAACGCTCACACAAAATAACCAAACTTTTAACCTGCAAAACTGAATGCAGTATATATGTTCTGTCCTGCCCATGTGGCCTACGCTACATCGGCATTACGAAACTTCAAGCTCATAAAAGAATCCTCCAACACCTCCGTGCCATCACCCATGCAGACAACACCTATCCAGTAGCGAGGCATTTCAAAGATTTTCACAAATCAAATAATAAGAGCCTCAGCTACTTTCTGATAGATGCAATACCACCTAGCAGAAGAGGAGGCGATCGTGAAAGTAAACTGAGGAGGTTAGAGACCAGGTATATCATACAACTAGATACGAAACAGCCGAACGGCCTCAACATCACGGAGGACCTGTATACCTGCCTGTAAAATAATCTGAGTTTCAGCCCAGCGGGTTTGGTTAGTCTTGTTCAGGCAGGTAGATTCATAGACATACCCCTCAACAGGACACACAGTAGTTGGGTATTTAACCCTCAAGCCCTTGACTTTGACATTCCACAACATTTGTAACGGTTTACTAACTCTACCCAAGAATGAGCATGACCCTATTAATTATATAGCATATTGGCCCTTTGGGTTCCGAGCCTTTAGGGTAATACTAGGAAGTCCTTGACCCTTTAAGTGTCTATGAAATGTTTATAGACAGGGAACTGCCATCTCTAGATTCAATTGGCATTTGCACTAATTATCGATAGATTTTATATGCAGATATTTATATTGACTAGATTTTTGTAATAGAGAATATATATTTATATATTTTTATATGATGTTCTTTCTATTTATGTATTTATGTATTATTCTATTTATTAGAGAATGCTGTAGAGATGAAGAGCATAGCACATAGATTATTATAAGATTTATACATGTTGATTTAATACAGCATGGGTCATGTATTTGACTGTTATAAGGTTGGATCATTGTATCTAGGGTACTCCATTATTTGTTGTGTTTTTAGCCCTTGCTCAATGTTAGACTAATTCTTGCTTCAAAACTTTGTTTTACAGTGTATCGCTCAAGAACGAGCAGATACATATGTGGTCTATTTTCCGGTAGTGCATAAGTTATATGTGGGCGTAAGACAATACACCTGGAGATCAATTACAATATAATAAATGTGGATCCCAGGTCACCCCAAAACTGCCCAGACCACTACATCACATCTCTGGATAAGCAACAGTTACACTGTCACTGAGTGGATAGCTCAAATGATTTTCAAGTTTTATTTTAAAATACACGATTTTGCACATTTGCACTTTATGGAGGAATCACAGATAGAGGTTGTTGGTCTCTAAGCACATGACACATGTTACATTACATAAACTATCAGTAACCGGATATTGTAGGTTGGAAACAACGATACATTGAGGTATTTTAACAACAGGTGTCCTTTGTTTTCCACATATCCAGTTTCTTTAATTAATTACTTTTTTTAAGACAATCTCAACTCGGAAGGCGGGTATGAGTCAATAAACTTCATACATTGTGTATTTAACATGTATTGTTCGTTAGGATGCAAAAAGTGATAGTATGTCTTCCAGTTTCATGAAGTTTCATGTCACGTGCTCGATTCCATTCACATGTACTGTCACTTTAAATAGCACTCACGAGTCTGTATTAACTGTCGATTGAACAAACGGCTGAGGCTGCGAAACGTGTCTTGACGTTACGAGAATAAAAGATTGCTGAAGCACTCAATTTGGGTCCGTGTCCAGATTTGTGGCAGGCGGCGCCGAGAAAGGAGTTTGCGCTTGCTGAATTTGGTGTTTTGGATAAATATATATAGATGGTCCAGTGTAAGGCTGCAGAAGCCGAAATGCGTAGGCCATCCTATCTTGGACGCAATCTTGCATATGGTGTGTGAAAAATAGTTTTTGTGAAACTTACTTGCTGCTGCTGTGCCGTGACTTCTGCCAGAAGGGGAACTGGAGGGCTAGAAGATTCAAAGCAATGTATATATATATATATGCGGATCTTAATAAAATATGCTGACACTGGCAGAACAGCATTATTGGAAGAAATTTCAAAAATTAATGAAGAAATAGAGGCAATAGATCAAGAGAAAGAAAAGGAGAAAATGCGTAAAGAGATGGTAACCAAATTGAAAAAAGAGGAAGAAAAAATCAAAGAACGTAAAACATACAAATTCTTCCGTGATAAAACTGACTATAAAACAGGTCAAATTTTCACATTCTCCCAAAAATACGAAGTATATAGAACGAACAAGGATAACAAAAAAACAACGTCCTCTAAACCTAAAAGTATGCAAACAGAGACAACAACCTCAAGCACCTCGCAATCAGATTTTAGTTCGGTGCCAGACAGTGATTCCGAACAAGAAGGCTTGGTGAGAAGGGCAATGCCTATACGTACTCTTAATGAAGAGCTACGTTTTTTATGCGAGGAAAGGATGCAAAGTCTTCGCCCAGGAACGCAGAAACCAAATTACAACCAAAAAGTAAAAACTGGAAACGTGGGCAACGCCGTAAAGCAAAACGCAACAGGAACAAACAACAGGAAAAGAGGAGGTTGAAGGAAAGGGAAATAATCAACATCTCTAAAACCAATCAAACAATTGTTAACCTTTCTGATGTGGTACTTAACAGCAAAGAAAAAGACATTTTAAGTTTGGGGTTAACATACTGCCAAAAACAGGACTTCAACTATGTGAAAACAAGACTTGACATTTTCAAAAGCACACGAAAACACACATTGAAAAAATACCATCTGATAAATCATAAGCCCATCAATCTTATGCCAGCAACGATCAATGCAACGGTGGATAGATGTAATGAAACTCAAACAACTGCTGATCTCATTAATAACATGCAAGAAATGTGGGATGCCAATGGAGCAATTGACACAACCAGCTCCCATAATGATGAAATGACAACATCTAATATGCGACCAAGTACATCCTTGGTTTCAACTAATTCCCCACTGACTACGTTCAGACCCGAATCTACTTTCAACCCAGTTATGCTAAAAGATTTGATCGACTTATTTCATGACCAAGTAACAGAGGAACTCAAAGAACTTAACATCAAAACGCATAGAGGAAAAAAGAAATACAATGATGAAGAAGCGCAATACAATACTTTGATGACCAAACTAAAGAAAAATTAAAAAGTCATCATACGTGCCTCGGACAAAGGAGGAAATATTGTATTCATGTCCAATGAAGTGTACACAAAAGAAGCCTACAAACAACTTAACGATGGATCTTGCTATACTAGATGCACGGCAACTGAACTCAAAACCATGTACTCAAATTTCAATAGAAAACTATCCAAATGGAAATCTGAGGGCCTTCTAACTGGACAGGAATTTAAGTTTCTTAAAAATGAATTTCCTGTGGTCCCAACAATATACTTTTTACCAAAGATCCATAAAGACTCTCAAAATCTGCTGGGACGGCCCATAATTTCAGCAAGAGTGGGTGCCTAGAACACACGTCCCAATACGTGGATTTCTTTTTACAAAATCAAGTGAAAACTCTCCCATCCTACGTGAGCGACACTAGTGACTTTCTACGGAAAATAAAGGACATTACCTGGAAATCCCAGTTGTTGCTAATAGCCCTAGATGTCAGCTCACTTTATACAAGTATTGTTCACTCAGATGGTTTAAGAGCTCTTGAATTTTATTTGGAGAAGTCACTAGGAGGGATGCCCAACTATAAAGCAATGTTGTGAGAAATGGTGGATTTCTGTTTGAACAATAATATTTTTATGTTCAATAATCTATTGTATAGACAACTACAAGGTGTTGCCATGGGGCCAGTATTTCCACCAGCTATGCATGTCTTCACATGGGCTGGTGGGAGGAACTGGTCCTCATGGTCGAACACAGGGAGGCAATGACAACACAGGTCAAAACATGGCTATGTTACATAGATGATTTATTCATCATATGGGACGGGAGTGTAGAGTCAGCTGAAGAATTTATCCAGGCAATTAACAACAACAATCTGAACCTACACTTCACTGCAAACATTAGCCATAAATCATTAACCTTCCTAGACACTGAGATATACATTGAAAACAACAGGATTGAGTCTAAACTTCACCGCAAAATCACGGCAGGAAACTCCATACTCCACGCCAAAAGTGCACATGTCAAACACTTAGTGAATAGCATCCCCTATGGGGAGATGCTACGTTTGAGACGCATCCACAGCAAAGAGAGTGACCTTGTTTCTGCCCAAGAGGAGAGCAAGATGAGATTTTTAGAGAGAGGTAACTCTGATAAAGTTATCAGTGCAGCCAGCTCCAAATCCATGATCAGTGATAGAGTAGAACTGTTGGGAACTAACTCTGAAACCGAAAATAGAGATAATGATGTGAACATCCCAGAAACCATGCAGGAGTTCAGAATTATTGTCCAGTATAATAACCAACACAAAAAGATTGAATCTATCATTAACAAAAATTGGTGCTTAGTTCTAAGTGATCCCGTAATAGGCAATATACTACCCAAAAGACCATCTATTACATACAGTAGAGGACAATCTATGAAGGATGAACTAGTTGAAACCAGTCCTGAATTCATTGTATCTTCTAACTGGCTTCAAACTCATACCAGCTTTTTCCATTGCAAAACTTGCAAAGCTTGCCAACAAGGAGTTCATAAAAAAGTGTATTTCTCACCATTTGATCAAATGGAACACTAAATCAACAAATTAATGACATGTTAAACCGAGTATGCGGTTTACGTGTTGCATTGCCCTTGTAATCTTCTCTATGTAGGAAGCACCAAGCTTCAAGTACATAAGAGAATATTACAACATCATGTGCGAGCCACATGCAATCAAGACAACACATACCCTGTGGCAAGACGTTTTAAAATCAAGCATGAGTCTAGAAGCTGAGACTTAAGATATTTTGTCATAGATTGTATCCCAGCAAGTACACTGGGAGGCAACAGAGAGGAAAAGCTCCGTCGTCTAGAGACCAAATACATCTAGAGCTGAACACCAAACAACCGTCAGGTCTGAATGTTACAGAGGATCTTTTCACATGCCTATGAGAAATATAGTTAACGGGATCACTTGTCTAATCAGATATACAGGCTTTTTAAATGTTTTTTTACTATGAAATATATTGGGGTGTTATTTATAATCACATGTTATTTATTGTACTTATTTATTATATTAACTGTGTCATAATATATAAATTCTAGTATTTAACTTATACTACAAGCACTTTTAAAGCTGATATATAAGATATGTATTCATGAAATTTAAGGTTTTTACTTAAAACTGGCATTCTGTACAATAAATATTAGGATATAGCCATCTAGGTATTCAGTTGCCTATGATATACATTGGGCCCAAGGATAATGTAATCCGAATCATAAAGGCCCGTCCCATGATATTGTATCAGCACAACTTAATATGATACTTCCCCTCAACTAATTTCGGGTATTTAAACCGAAACATAAAGGAACTCCTGGTATCTTATCCGTTTGTTGAAATCCCCGTTAATTATGTCTGTTGGCACTGAAATCAATACAGTGGTTGTTAGAGAGAGATTTCTTTCTCTCATTGCTATACAAAAAAAAAAAAAGTATGTTGGATAAATTGTTACCCCATAATATGGGGTGAGCACGACTTTGGGGCTCCATTGTTGCTATATTACATACAATTCTCTATGTCGCCCCATATCCCCTACGGACATTTCACTAAGTCTTCTGTATTATACAACTATTGTGGACCATTTATTGCCATCTGAAAGACTGCTGTGTCAATACCCAATAAAGTTGGTATAGCTATTTGATATAAGACATTTAATATAATTGTCATTATAGTCAGATTTTACTGCACTTTATGCACTTTTGCACATATATTTATCATTGGTTTTAAATATATATTGTGTGTTGGCTTTAGCAATTTTAGGCTATTTTGTAAAACAGCTTTTAGAAATACGTATTTGTAGTTTTTGAACACAGTATTTCTTCTATGCCTATTATAATTGTATGCTATACAATCAGCTACGCAAACATTTGAGTTGTATTTAACCAATGAATTGACCTCACTATGTTATGTGATCAAGCGCTCTCTGTAGCGCGAAACGCGTCATGCCGACCTTGCACGAATAAACACTTGTGCTGACATGGTTTTTGGCTCTATTTTTGAGTGATGGTGACTTTAAGCTTGCTACCATCTTGAATCTCTATTCTTGCCTTGTGTTGGTCCTTTTAAGGCCTTTTTCCACACCTAGAAGCATAAACTAGAGGATAGCTGCTTTATATGATGATAGATCCCTTATTCTTGACTCTAATCCATCTATTGCCTATTGGCTTTGACATAAATATGTGTCCTTTCATCATCCTACCTATAGTAGAGGGTGGATCCTGTAGTCCTGACTTTATATTACATATTAGTATGGTTTGTGTATGTACTCTGACAGAGCTAAGTGTTATTTCATCCTTCTCAGGCCTACAAGGCCCAGAACTAGAGAGACTCCATTTTTTTTTTTTTTTAAATATCTTTTATTCAGCGCAAATGTTGAAAAAAAGAATTACAAGCATATATCATACAGAGTCTTGGTATATGAAGAGTCAACAGTTAAAGAAGTTCATACATAGATCACGGGGCGGATCGCAAAGTGTGTTGCAACAGTTCGCTAATAAAGCTGACGTCCAAACATTGCGTGATCATGCTATCTCTGGTGTCGGATCTTGTTGAGCGAGCAATTTCAATAAAAGCGTAATAGGGTAGGGATATCGAACTTGGAATCATGCGGCGTGCGGTGTATCAGGTAGTGAAGATTGTGGCGGGGGGGGCGAGGCTGGGGGGAAAAGAGGGGGGGGGGAAGGGGAGAGTACGGTGGTAGCGCGGCTGTCATGTTCTGTCTGTTCCTGCAAGTGCGGGAGCTATGTTGGTAATACGGGAGGGTGGTAGCAGTCCCGGCGTGTCGGCCGGGCAGGGGGGGGGAAAGAGGGGGGATCTAGGTGTCTGGTGCGTGGGCGGTGTGTCTGTTGTCTGTGGCGCCTGGCGTGTGGTGGCCATCACGGTGTTCCCCGTCTGGGAGTGGCTGGCTCTCTGGAGTCCCTGGTGCCCGGGAGTCATTGTGGAAGGAGCGGACCATGTCATCCCAGAGTGTCGCTATGGGGTATTTACGCAGTCCCGCCGTCTCCTCATTATGTAGAGATATACTCTCCGCTTTCGCCCAGTTATCTAGCGAAGCGTGCCAGTGTTCCATCGCTGGTGGTGCCGCCCTTTTCCAATGTTTTGTGATGAGTCTTTTGGCCGTGATGAGGCCAAGGTCCCAGAAGCGGGAAGGTACCCTGTTTAATTTGGTCCTATGGAAGAGGCCCAGCAGGCATGCCTCCCACGAGAATGGGATCGGCATCGCCGTGCAGCGCTTCAACAGTGCTAGTATCGATTGCCAGTATGCTAGAAGCCGGGGACAATGCCATAGCATGTGGAGGAGGTCTGCTCCCTCAGTGTCGCATCTTGGGCATTTGGCCTCCGTGCCCGGGAAGTATGAGTTAATCTTGTCCGGGGATAGATATGCGCGGTGCAGAACGTAAAATTGTATCTGTTTGAAGCGTGCATTACGTGGAATGTTGCGGGGGCCCGAGAGTATCACCGCCCACTCCTTGTCCGTCCATGCCTTCCCTCTGTCTACCGCCCATTTATCCCGCAGAGGTTGTAATGTGGTTTGTGTGTGTGAGAGCAGCGCCTGTGTGAGCCAGTGCACTACATGCGTCCCGTTGCCCATCACGTGCATGCATTGAACTAACTGGTGTGTGGGCAGCTCGTTAGCAATGTTCCCCCATTTCCGCGTAAGTGTCCTTAGTATTGAGGCATGTTGAAGGAATTGTCCCGCAGGCAGTCCCGTGTCAGCAGTCAACGTCTCGAAGGAGAGCAGGGCGCCATCTGCGTACAGATCCGTCATTGTTTCTATGCCTGCACGTGTCCACTGTTCCAATGCCGCCTCCGTCACGACTGTCGTGGCCTTGGGGGTACCCAGGAGTGGCAACGCTGGTGCATATGGTATGGTGGTTTTAGTGAGACGTAAGCATCTGCCGTAGCATTTCGTGGCCACAGCTACATGTAATTGAGTGTGATTCCTGGGGCTCGTCAGTGGGTGGAATAAGGTGTGTATCTGCAGCGGGGAGAGGATGTCTGTGGCCGTAGCCGTGTCCTCGAGGTTCCTTCCTGCGATCCAGGCCACCACCCATTGCACCTGTGCCGCCAGATAATAGAGCTCCAGGTTCGGGACTGCCATGCCGCCTTCCGTGACCGGGTTGTGTAACTTCGTCAGCGCTACTCTTGGCCTGCCCGTGTTCCAGATCAGATCTCTGAGCATGCACTCCAGTTCTCTAAATGTACGGACAGGGATGTATAGTGGGAGATTGGCAAAATAGTACAGGAGCCTGGGGAGTACTATCATTTTCGTTAAGGTCACCCTGCTTGGCACGTTGATGGGGAGGGTTTTCCAGAAGGCGATCTGTGTTCTAACAGACGTTATGGCCCGTGTCAGATTGCCGTCCAATATGTCTAGGGGGGTCCTGTATATATGTATGCCCAGGTACCTGAACGTGGTGTGATACCATGGTAATCGTTCATTATTGATGTGGAGTACAGGGTCTGGGGCGTCAGGAGTGAACGAGTATGCCCCCGATTTAGCCCAGTTGACTTTGAGGCCCGACATTAGTTCGAACGTGCGGAATATGTCCGACAGTTCCGGCGGCATATTATCTAGGTCTTTAATGTACAAAAGTAAATCGTCCGCATATAGTGACACGACATGTGTGCCATCTGCTAGCGGAATGCCCCATCGCGTTCCGCTGGATCGCAGCCGTTCGGCTAGGGGTTCGATCGCTAGGGAAAATAGTAATGGGGAAAGCGGGCAGCCCTGTCTGGTCCCTCTTCTGACATGGATGGGCTCGGAGATCAATTTCCCAGTGCGCACCCTCACCTCGGGTTTCCCATACAACAAGCCCACTAGTTCTATAAAATCATCACCCAGGTCAAATTTACGCAGCACTGCCGACAGATAGGGCCATTCGACAGAATCGAACGCCTTCTCCAGGTCCAGCACTAGGCAACCCGATCTTGGCCACGTCTGGACTGCATATTCCTGCACTCGAAACAGCCTCCGAATATTTTGGGAGGTGCATCTTGTTGGGACAAACCCATTTTGGTCTTTGTGTACCAGGGCCGGTACTAGGGCCGCCAGTCTACGGGCCAATGTTGATGCCAGGATCTTGTAGTCCGTATTGAGCAGGGCTAATGGCCTATATGACCCAAGAAGTGTCTCTTCTCTGTTGGGTTTGAGAAGTGATACCAGTAGTGCTTCATTCATGGACGCTGGTAAGGATGAGCTGTCCAGAGCCGCCGAATATGTTCTAAGCAGTTCGGGGATGAGGATGTCTGAGTATGCTTTATAATATTCTGCAGGCAGCCCGTCCGGGCCAGGGGCTTTCCCGTTAGAGAGGGCAAATATGGCCTCACGTAGTTCTTCCGCTGCCAACGGCGCTCCGAGATCATCTCGTTGGCTGTCAGTTGGGGTGGGAAGTGTGAGTTCCTCCAGATATGCTTGGATGTCTGGTTGCGGATTGCACATTTGCGACCGGTATAATGTCTTGTAGTGTGTCACGAAGGCATCATGTATGCCCGTCTGGGTGTATACCACAGTGTCCGCGGTCGGGCTTATGGCCGTCACTGGGGCAGAACGGTCTTCTCGCCGTATCAGCCAGGCTAGTAATTTGCCTGGCTTGTCGCCGTAGCGATGTGTGCGTGCCGAGTGTGCAGCGAAGTTGACCAGTTTCAGTCTGCCTATCAGTCTGTCGTGTTCCGTCCTTGCCTCAAGCAGTTCTGTGTTGTCCCCTCCCGTCGCCTCCTGTTCCTTTTGTAGCAAATCCCTTTCCAGCCGTTTCAGGTCTGCTTCTAGCTGTCGGCGGGTATGTGCCTGGGTGCCGAGGCATAGCCCCCTTAGGACCACTTTGAATGCATCCCACTCTAGCTGGGGTGTGGAAGCAGTGTTATTGTTGTTGTCGAAGTGCTGTGCCGTTTGCGCCCCTATCGAGGTTCTGAATGTGCCGTCAAGTAAGAGGTCTGGTTGCAATCTCCAGGTGGGGATTGGCGGCCTCGGCTGTTCCCAGGCGAGTGTCATAAGGTGTGGGTTGTGGTCCGAATGTGTGCGGCCCATGTATTGCGCGTCTCTGATCGCCGGTAGCAGGTCTCTAGACACCATGTACCTGTCCAGGCGTACATGCAGGTTGTGTGCCCCTGAGTGGAAGGAGTAGGCCCTTGTGTCTGGGTTGTGGCTGCGCCATGCGTCTTGTAGGTCCCATTGCACGGACCAGTCTAGGAGGGCTCGCGCTGCGTGATGAGCTTGGGAATTAGGTGGTGGAGGACGGGAGCGGTCCAGGGAAGAATCTAGTGTGCAGTTGTAGTCCCCGCCTAGTACCCACTGTATGCCATGCCAAGGCGCCAGGATGTTGGATAGCTGTGTTAAAAAATCCTGAGTCCCTGTGTTGGGTGCATAGATCGAGGCTAGCACTATCGGGTTCCCGTCTATTCTGCCCTTGACTGCTACATGTCTCCCCCCAGGGTCCACTAAGGTGTCCTGCGCTATCCACGGGGTACCCGGGCGTATCCATACCAGCGTCCCCCTGGCATAGGAGGAGTGGCGCGTGGCATAAAGGTGGCCTCGCCATCTGCGGCGTAGGGTGGTGACTTCTGCTTCACAGAGGTGCGTCTCTTGTAAGAGAGCAATCTGCACATTGTGGCGTTTAAGGTATGAGAATATTTGATACCGTCTGGACGGTGTGTGCATCCCTCTCACATTCCATGTGCATATATTAATCACAGACATTGCATCACATTAACGGTCTCCCCGAAGCGGCCCCCCCGCCCCACCTCCCCCCCGCCCGCCGCTCGTAAGGAATATTGTCTGTCCCGCACGCCATTGCTGTATTGTGAAGGGGGAAAACAAGTGGTTAACATGGCCAATAAAACAGGTAGCCAATGAACATCGCAAACATGCGAAATACCAAAAGGACGGTGGGCAAACGTGCTCCCGTCCATGCTCTCAAGGAGAGTAACAAAGTTTAGTTCAGTTCTGGGGGTGGCTGTGCAGTGCTAGCAGTAGCAGCTGAGTAAAAGTTTCTAGAGTCATCATGTAGGGGTCGTTCCCCTTCCCGGGGGGTATATGAAAGCCTAAGCCAGCCTTAATCATAAGAGTCACTGTTACAAAGCAAACATTCAATGCCATACATTACGTGTCTTGATCAGTGTGTAGCAGGATGGGTGTCCACAGGAGTGGAGGACAGTGTCTGTCGGGGTATCTTCAAGTCGAGTCGTAGCTCACAGTTTACCAGAGGTCTCGCCGGGCCAGGGTTATCCAGTCCGAGACTGCGAGCTCACCGCAGATGGCCTACCGAGTGTTCTTGGGGGAGCCCCGGTGGAGATGCTCTGGGAGCTGGTCAGCCAATGTACTCTGATGTTTGGGGGGTGACGTCCGGGCCAGGATCCGTCACAGGAGAGTCCGATATCCCATATAGTGCTTCGTCGTCGCTTGGGGGGTCTCCTGTGTCATTACCAGGTGGTTCGCTAGATGCCGGGGAGCGGCTGAGGTCCCGTACAAGCCGGAGGGCTTCTTGCTTTTCCTGCTGTGCAGCGTCCGCAGGGGGAGACGTCCTCTGCGACCTGCTCGCGTTTCCCTGCGCCCGTTGCCTCTGGCGGCGTCGTCTCCTACTCCCGCCAGGTTGTCGCCCGCGTGTGCGGTCCGCCGGTGCTCTGGGGGTAGAGTCTGTGCCGCTGTCCAACCACGCCTCCACTTCGTCTGGGTCTGTAAAGAAATGGGTTCTCTCTCCGGCTATCACTCTGAGTTTTGCGGGGAATAGCAAGGAGTACTGTAGGCCCTGCTGGCGGAGGCGTCTTTTCACCGCCAGGAAGGACTGTCTCTGCCTCTGTACTTGTATGGTGTAGTCTGGGAAGAACATTACCTTGGTGTTTTCTATTCTCACCTCCTCGAGTTTGCGCGTTTCTCGCAGTATGGAGTCTCTGTCTCTGTAATTCAGAATGCGGAGAAGCATAGGTCGTGGATTAGAGCCTGTCGCCAGGGGTGTGGTCGGGACTCGATAGGCGCGTTCCACCACGAATTGAGGCGAGAGTGAGCCCTCAGGCAGGATGGATGCCAGCCATCTTTCCATATGTTCCTCCGGCTTCCTCCCTTCCCATTTTTCCGGAACGCCGACCAGGCGTATGTTATTCCTTCGTGCCCTGCCTTCCGCATCCTCAGCCCTGTCCTCTAGGAACTCCACTCGGTTCAGCAAATCTTGTATGTGGGTATGTGTCTGACTGGCTTGGGGTTGGAGCTCTTTCACAGTTCCTTCCAGTGTCGAGGTACGGTCGGTAAGTTTTTTGTGGTCTGCTCGGAGGTGCGTGAGGTCTATGGCTACGCTATCGATCTTGGTGGCCAGAGAGGTGCGTGTGAGTTGAAGCGATTCTTCCAGCCGCTCCATGGCTGCGAGCATGGTGTCTAGCTTTGCTGCCGTTTGGTCCTGGTCCGCGGTTTTACTGGTTTTGTCCATTTTGCCTTTAGACATCGCGCCTCCGGTGCCAGCCCGTGTCCTGGCCCCGCCAGACATCAGTGTCCAAGGTAGAGTCTGCTCTCCTCGCCCCGGCGTGGTCCTGCTCAGCCTGGGCGATGGTGGGCTGGTGGTTGTAGGCTATCGGCCCCCAGCGGAGGCTTGGCAACCGGCGTCAGCAGAGCCAGCTCGCGTGGTGATTGCGAGGTTTTCGTTCTCTCTTGGGCGGTAGGTGACCGGTGGGTGCCGTTTTCCCCGGCACAGTTCAGTGCGTCGGGGTGTCGCCGAGTTTGCGGCGTGTTTCCTCGGTGTGTCCCTGGTCAGTTACGAGCACGCTTGTGGCAATGGGTCCAAGTTCTGTGCGTATCCCTGCGGGTTGTATGCGCAGGTTCTGTGTGTATCCATGCGGGGTGTGTGCTGCGCCGGTGTGGTGCAGTCTGAATGTCTACCGCTGTCGGCTGGCAGCTGTCGCAGTGTGTGACCCGGCCGCCACTGCCCAACCGTTCTCCAGGCGTTGGGAGCCCAGTCGCGCTCCTTACCTCTTCTCCGTGTGTTTGGGCCTGCACGATGTTCGTCGCGATGTGGTCGCGTCCGGGCCTAGCAGCCGCTCCCAGCCTCAGGGTGTGTCCTGCGATCAGCTCCGGCGAGTGTGTGAGGGTACCGGCCGTGCCAATGTAGTCGGTTCGCCTTATTGTCCCATCAGCGTGCGCTGCGAGCGGTCTCTGGTGCACTGGGGCGCGGGTGCGCAGGGTTGGTGCGTACTGTGTCCCCGTGGCCTCCGATCCGTCCTGACCCTCGGCGTCTCCCGCATGGACGCCAGGGCCGGTGGCACCACGCGTGGCTGTGGGCGGCGACGGCCGCTATTTCTCCCGGGCTGGGCCTGCGTGCCTGGATGGCTGGTATTATTGCCGCCGGTGAGCAGTGGGTCGCAGCGCCGTGGGTAGTCAGGAGTCTACATGCAGTTGCGGGTGCTCGGCTCCGCTCTAGTGCTGCTGGTGGCCAGGGCTGCGTGTGTGGTGTTTTGCGGCCTGTTCGTCTGCCGCCTCCCGGCTGTGGCCGTCTCGCTGTGGGTCCCCGCCGCCGCCGTCCTTTAGGCCCCCAGGGATTCAAGGCTGGATCGCTCACCTCTGCGCCTCGCTATGTAGCGGATGCGCGTGGTGTCCGTCGCAGAAGGCTGCTACTTCCAACCCGGGGTCCGTCCGTCAGCGCGGACTTTGCAGGAGGAGTCCGGCCGGGCTGATGTGGTCGTCTCTCCCCGGGGCCGCCCTGGCACAGGTGGTGGGCGATCTTCAGTGCACCGGTATGCAGGCCGTGCGGGGTGAGGGTGGGCCGCGATTTCGGGCCTTCCGCCTCGTCTGGATCCCCGGTGTTTCCTGGGCACTCCCCGGGATCAGAGGCAATGCTCGCGGCCGCGGGTGGCCAGTGTCTCCCGGTGTCGGGGTATTGCCCCGATCCGGGCCAAATTCGGGCAGGCGCTGCGTCAGGACCACCGGTGCAGTCGCCCGTGGTTTTCGGCTGGCTTCGCCGAGGATAATCCCGGATAAAAGGACCGGGAAGGGGAGCTCGGCGCGGAGCTTCACCCACAAGCGTCCATTCACTTCGCGTGCTAAGCCACGCCCCCCCAGAACTAGAGAGACTCCATTTTGCTTTCTGTCCCTGCAGAACTGAGATGCTTGCAGGGTAAAGGTAATGTTTTAGTTATGAGGTGTTGTTCACCCTAAGCGAACTGGAGAGAACCGGCCAGAGCTGAATCTAATCAGGAAGTGTCTCTGGGCTCAGGTCTCTAGACGAAACAAGCAGCTGGTCACTGTGGGAGCGTCTAGCGCAAGGAGCATGGTACATGGAATCGGTGGGAGGAGGCTGCTGGCTGGAACTTTCCATGAGGAGACAGCATTCCATATTAGTGAAGTGCAGAGGCACAGTCAGTCAGAAAGAGTTTGAGTTGGAAGGAGTTCAGTCGATGATTGGAGCAGAAAGAGTTGAGTTGGAGCAGAGGAGAGAAGAAGACACGGCGGATGCTTGGAACAGAGAGAAGTCAGTTTGTCATTTGTCTGTGAGACAGTTGGAACCAGAGAAAGAAGAAGATGCTTGGAACAGAGAGAAGACAGACAGACAGTCAGTGAGCTGGAACCAGAGAGAGAAACCAGAAGCAGTTGTGAGCAGATGGTGTTTTGAACAGAGAGAAGTGAGATAATGTTTGGAACTGAAGGAAGCAGTCAGAAGCAGTTACTTATCAGAAGGAGTTGTGATCAGCTGGAGTCTGAAGTGATGTCTTTTGGAAGAGACTGAAGTTATATCGTGGATTAATCTGTGGGAGCAGGTGGAGTGAATTGGACATTGGAACTGAGATAATCAGACAGAGTGAAGAAGCTAGTGGAGCGAAAGGTTATCAGAGCGGCAGAAACAATTAGGCTGAAGCTGGAAGGTGGAGAGAGTTCGTGGGGGAGAGGAATCCAGTGCAGAGTGATCAGCGCAGATGCGTGTCCAAGAGTGCAGGGGAAGATCTAAGACGAGCTAAGGCACAGACGAGAGGAGCCCAGATGACAGCTAGAGCAAGACTTCATACTCATTAGGTGATATCCTTCTTTACCTTTAAACATTAACCTTGTCCCTATTGTATTGCTAATCCTTTTTCTTTCAGCAGTGTGCAGTCTATTTACAGTCCCTGTTAGTTACATGTGGGTGTGCAGTCTATTTACAGTCCCTGTTAGTTACATGTGGATGTAGTATAGTAATAAAGCTTTACAGAGACCCCGCAGATCTGTGTATGTGTCTATTCCCATTTTACTTTTCAGGCTATGTGTTATAGTACATTGCTATTGTTGTTATTGTAATAAAGATACCCCAGTTCTTAGTGAACCAGTGTGCATGTGTTGTTCTTATGATAGAGCTAACCTTTCTTCTAACCAGATGCTGTATAGTAACTGATGGATCAAAAGGAAGTAGGAGCGCTTAAATCAGGGAATAACTTATGCATACAGTGTGTGCCTCTTATTCTTATATAGTGAAGGTAACCTGTTCTTCTAGTCAGGTGTTACTGCACGAACAGATGCTGCCCCTGATCAGGTAAGTAATAACTGAATAATTAGGGAGAGAGGAGCCCTTGAGCTAAGAGAATAAGTTATACACTATGTAATTCGGCCATTCCATAATATTATTGTACCTCTAGTGAATAGTGAGAGAAACTTCCCAACATAGAGAGAGAGAGCTGAATGGTATTTATAGGAAAGTGATTGTCTTTGGGATGCGGCGTTATACCCACCGGATTGTGGCTTGTAAGTAAGTGAACACCAGGGGGGACACTGGTGCTTATACCCGCAAGATTGCGGCTTGAAGTGTAAGTAAGAGAACACCAGGAGGGACACTGGTGCATATACCCGCAAGATTGCGGCTTGAAGTGTAAGTAAGAGAACACCAGGGAGGACACTGGTGCCTATACCCACAGGATCGTGGCTTGAGGGAGCACTGGTTGTGGCCAGTGTGTGATGGTATATAATCAGAACTGCCCCAGGGTAGATTAGTCTGGGCCCATGTGGTCGCGAGACTATGAGGTATGAGTGTGGTGTAGGGCATGGACGTCCTTAGTAATCAGTGAGTATTCCTAGTAATCCCTATAGATTTAGTGGTGTTTCTGATGATATGAGCTTGTATATTGCGAGTTCCCCATCCTCAGGCAGGTACCTGGATAGATGGGTCCTGAGGAGGGAGGTGGTTAAGTTTTGGCCGGGTTGGTGGTGCTCTGGTGAGCTGGTCCTATCTGGTCTGAGAATCCGGTCATAACATCTGGCGTCACGAAAATGTTTATGAAGCCTGTGTGCGCTGTATTGTTTTTATCTTGTTGGTTTGCACTCGGCACGAAATTGACCTATGGGCTTGAACAGTTGCACTGTAAGGAGATTGCAGTACATCATGGCCTTTGACTTATGCAGGGTGGAAGAAATGCTTTTCATCTTGGTGTTTGAACTGTCAGGCTTGAAAGGTTACTGTATGTGAGGGAGCCAATTACATCTTGGTGTTGATGCAGTTGTACATATGTGTGTGAAAAATGCTTGTAAATTGCCCATTAATTGGCTTGCTGCATTTGCTTATGCTGTGCAATGTGAAATTTATTCAGTGTAATATGACTTGTGGAGTTCCTTGTAAATTGTGCCTTGTATATATGCCTTGTGAAGAGCATGTCATTATTATGACTTGTTGAGTTTCTTGTAAATATGGCTTGTGAATAGCGCCATGTGCATATGGCTTGTACAGAACATGCTATTGTTCCTTTAGGCAGGAGAGAGCTGGATCTCTTTCAAATGCTTGGAGAAAATGTTTTGAAGATGTGCGCACGTGTTATATGAAAACATGGAGTGATGAGTTCATGACTTTCCCATGTATCTGCAGACATTGGGGAATGAAGTAGGAATGGGAAGTAGTGTGGCTCACTGGTTAGAGGCGGCAGACCCGAGAGCAGAGGACGGCCCGGGACCAGGGTTCGATTCCCGGCGCGGCAGGTTTCTGGACCAGGGTCAGCGGACTCGATAATTCTCTCGCCTCGGTGCCCACTCTGATCAGCGATCACACTCGGCAACTCTGGGCATTAGCTTGCCTCATCTTCACTAACGGCCCCACCAGACCGCCGGGGATGCCTGGTCTCACCCTGGAGATACCCATTAAGGGACCATCTCTCAGGGAAGCCAGGAAGGGTTTCGCAGCGGTCGAAGCGCCTTGGGACCCTACGGGTAAGTAGTGCGCTATATAAATGCCTATACATACATACATACATACATACATTGTGTTTGAGCTGCCAAAGGGTTAATATCTTGGATTGAGACTGCAGTATTTATTTTAACATGCTGTTTAACATGCACGGTTACGTGAGCTGACACTAAAAGTCAGTGACTGTTTGGATTAGTGATGGTTTGGTTTGACTTTTTGATTAGTTGCAGGGTTCGCCTATGTGCTTTGTCAGCTAGCTGACAGAATGGTAACATCTTGCATGAAGAAAAAAAGCAGTGTTCATTTAACATTCTGTTTGAAATGCGTCCACGAGTTTGTGTGGGTTTGCCTTTGAACACATGATTTAATGTGTCTGACTCGGAGGACGGAAAGTTGTAAATCAACCAGTTGGATTGAGAAAATGGTTTTCAACTCGGTGTGCATGCTGTAAAGGGAGATAAATCTCAGTGCTTTAGAATTAGTGTTTACCGGCTGAAGAAAAAAATAATACAGACCCATCATAGAATGTGCTTTAATTAGTGAAATGCAACCGTGTGCTTTTAAAAAAAAAAATGTTCTAGAAAATATAAATGATTATTTTCCCAAAGCAAGCTGCCCTTTTGTTTAATGTTCACCCGCACATGTTTCTGTATTTTGCGCATGATATGTAGCAGACCATCGTGTGAGTAAACCCACTCGGTTGGAAATACAGTCTGTCTGCATGAAAAAAAATCTGGCCCTTTTAATAGGTAGAATAGTAAGGCTTGCCATTAAATTATGAATTCTTGGTTATGCCCCTTGTTTAAATTGATGTTGTTTCACATGTTATTTTAAGAAATGTGTCTGCATGAAATGTTGTTCTAATATTTTTCCTTTTCAGCAAGTAGCAGTACATTATGACAGAATTATTTTAAAATGCTAGCATGTGACTAAGTTACAAAAAATATGTCTTTATTAATTCCTGTTTTTAGGATGCTTTTTACCACGTTTAATTCTGCTTAAATTAGTTAGAAGTAATGGTGCAGTGTTTCTAGCCTGGGAACAGTGTATGTTTTGAGTTAGAAAGAATTTGCTTTGACCTTGGCTGATATGAGCCAGGCATCTGTTCGCGGCTCAGAGTTTCGAAGGGTGGAGGCCCCGTGGGTGACTTATGAGAGCAGAGAGAGGCAGTTTGTTATTTTTGGCTATGATTCAGGTTCTTTCCGCGGAGAAATGTTTATATAATGGGAGGTCAAGTTGCTCTTCCTTACAGTCGGCCCAGAAAGCTTCATTGACTTCAGATAAGGGATGTTTGCAAATGCAGAATAATTGGCAGACGCTTGGCCCTTGGAGTTAGATAAATACAGTAGGCACAGAAAGCTTCCCTGACTAGAGATATGGGATGCTTGAACAAAATTATTGGCAGGAGCTTTGCTCCTGCAATGAGATCAGCATTTGGCAGTGATTCAAAATTACATCGCAGTGTAGCTCGGCTCCTGCTTATTATGGTTGGAGCTGATTCAAAACTCTGAGCGCGAACATCTTTCTAGAGGGAGGGGCTGTTTCTCAGAGGAGTGAGGAGTAGCTAGGCCCCAGCCCTTCTGGCTGTGTATGACAAAATTAGATTTTGCCCAAACAAATTTAAAGAATATGGTATAGGTAGAATGTTTAAATCATTCCTTGGATTTAGAAGGGTTCTTTAATGAATTAGGAGGTTTCTTTCGAAAATAAAAAGCACTTGGGGTGCTTTTTGAATGGAAAATGTGTTTTTGCAAGATTGATGATGCGTGTTTCTCGTTTCAGATGGCTATTATTGTGTGGGGGCCCTGGATGAGTGTGACTTTCTTATTTTGGAGTGATGAGTTTTGTTATTTTCGGAGTGAGTGCCCCCCCATAAACCCCCTTGAGCCTGGACCCAGAAGCAGACGTACCAGGATGACCAGCTAGGAGGATGTGCTTCCTTGGCACCGGATACAGATGAAGATGGAGAATCATGGCGACCGTGCGACGCAGGTGAGTGTGGCCTAGCTTAGGACACCCCCGCGCCGCACGGCCACCAGCTGCTGCGTGTGCCTCCCCGCCTATCTGTCTCGCTGCCCCGGCTGCCGCCGCGTGGCCACACCCCCTGCCTACGAGCGGCGTGGTCCGTGGTCATCTGACCTGCAGGCTCCTGGGCGCCGCTTCTCGCCCTGTGCCCCAGTTGTATAATTATATTTGTAAATTGTTTTGTTTTGTTTTTGCCTTTGTAAGTGCCTGTTTTCCTATCTTGTAGTTTCCCTTCATCTTCCCTCCCCGCTCCCCGCTTCCCGCCACCACCGCTAACCCCGCCCCTTTTTTCCTTCTGTACCCTCCCCGCTCCCGCCTCCCAGCTGCTCCGCCCCCCTCGCACTTGGCCATATATGGCGACCGTGCGACGCAGGTGAGTGTGACCTAGCTTAGGACACCCCCGCGCCGCACGGCCACCAGCTGCTGCGTGTGCCTCCCCGCCTATCTGTCTCGCTGCCCCGGCTGCCGCCGCGTGGCCACGCCCCCTGCCTACGAGCGGCGTGGTCCGTGATCATCTGACCTGCAGGCTCCTGGGCGCCGCTTCTTGCCCTGTGCCCCAGTTGTATAATTGTATTTGTAAATTGCTTTGTTTTGTTTTTGCCTTTGTAAGTGCCTGTTTTTCCTATCTTGTAGTTTCCCTTCGTCTTCCCTCCCCGCTCCCCGCTTCCCGCCACCGCCACTAACCTTGCCCCTTTTTTCCTTCTGTACCCTCCCTGCTCCCGCCTCCCAGCTGCTCCGCCCCCCCTCGCACTTGGCCATATATGGCGACCGTGCGACGCAGGTGAGTGTGGCCTAGCTTAGGAAACCCCCGCGCCGCACGGCCACCAGCTGCTGCGTGTGCCTCCCCGCCTATCTGTCTCGCTGCCCCGGCTGCCGCCGCATGGCCACGCCCCTGCCTACGAGCGGCGTGGTCCGTGATCATCTGACCTGCAGGCTCCTGGGCGCCGCTTCTCGCCCTGTGCCCCAGTTGTATAATTGTATTTGTAAATTGTTTTGTTTTGTTTTTGCCTTTGTAAGTGCCTGTTTTTCCTATCTTGTAGTTTCCCTTCGTCTTCCCTCCCCGCTCCCCGCTTCCCGACACCGCCGCTAACCCCGCCCCTTTTTTCCTTCTGTACCCTCCCCGCTCCCGCCTCCCAGCTGCTCCACCCCCCCTCGCACTTCGCCATATATGGCGACCGTGCGAACGTGCAGCGGTCACGCGCAGCGGGCGCGCCGATTGTGCGCCGAAGGCGCGCCGATTGTGCGCCGAAGGCGCGCCAAAGGTAAGCCCGTCTGCGCCCGTCCGCGCCTGGACTGCGCCCAGTGCCAGGACCCCTGTCCCCCGCAGATCCCAGCCCACCCGCCTGACGTACACCGCCGCCACCCTCATCGCACTCAACACCGGCCGAAACCCAGGATGCTACCGAGCCACCCCACGACGCTCCCACGGACCCTTCAGCTGCCTCGCCTGCAAGTTCACCTGCATCCGGACCTGCCCGGCACCAGCACCTGCCAAGCCGAACACCAGCAGCAACCACCTCAAGTGCATCCTGCTCAACACCCGCTCCGTCCACAGACACGCCATCGAACTCTGGAACCTCCTCGACACCACAGCCCCTGACGTTGCCTTCCTCACGGAGACCTGGATGAACGCCTCTTCAGCGCCCGGCATCGCCATCGCAATCCCAGAGGGCTACAAGATCACCCGGAGGGACCGCACCGCCAACCAGATGGGAGGAGGCATCGCCATCATCCACAGGAACACCATCCGCATAACGACCAGCACCGACGACACCCTATCCACTGCCGAACACCTGCACTTCCAGATCCGCACCGACCCGAAGACCACCCTCAGAGGCACCCTGATCTACCGACCCCCGGGTCCACGCACACAATTCAGCGAAGACATCGCCGACTTCATCAGCCCGCATGCCCTCCCCTCCACTGACTACATCCTCCTGGGGGACCTCAACTTCCACCTGGAGAACAACAGCGACCGCAACACCATCACCCTGCTCGACAACCTCGCCAACCTCGGACTCAAGCAGCTGGTGTCCACCTCCACCCACCTCGCCGGACACACACTCGACGCCGTCTTCTCATCCAGCAAAGACATCGCCTTCAGCCACGCCACAGGACTCCACTGGACGGACCACAGCTGCATCCACTTCACCTTCAGAAGAACGACGATCCACCACCACCAGCAACAGGTTGCTCGAAGAAGCTGGAACAAGATCACAGCCGACCAGCTCGCCGCTTCCCTGAGCCAGCACCCTCCTGCCAGCTCAGCGAACCCCAGCCAGGCCGCCGACAACCTCACGAAGTGGATCAGCAACTGCGCGGACGAACTCGCCCCTCTGAGGACCCCGCCCAGCAGACCCGCCAGCAAGAAAGCCCCATGGTTCACCGACGAACTCAAGAGCTCCAAGAAGAACTGCCGAGCCCTCGAGAAAGTTTGGAGAAGGGAACCAACACCGGACAACATGACCACCCTCAAGCTCGCCACCCCGAAACACCACCGACTGATCCGCGCCGCCAAGAAAACTGCATTCAAGGACCGGCTGGACAACAACGCACACAACTGCAAGGAACTCTTCAACATCGTGAAAGAGCTCTCCAACCCCAACGCCGGAAACAACGACATCACCCCATCGCAAGACCTCTGCAACTCCCTCGCCTCCTACTTCCACAACAAGATCGCGGACATACACAACAGCTTCAGCAGTCAACCGACGCACGCCACGACCACAGCAACGCCGCCCACCACCACTCTCCGCGCCTGGACTCCGATCAGCACCGAAGACACCGTCCGCATGATGAACTCCGTCCACTCCGGATCTCCGACCGACCCCTGCCCTCACCACGTCTTCAACAAGGCCGACGCTGTCATCGCACCCCACCTGCGGGACATTATCAACACCTCCTTCGACACCGCCACCTTCCCTGAGAGCTGGAAGCACGCCGAACTCAGCGCTCTACTCAAGAAACCTACAGCGGACCCCACCGAACTCAAGAATTACCGCCCCATCTCGCTCCTCCCGTTTCCAGCCAAAGTCATCGAGAAGACCGTCAACAAACAGCTGGCCGCCTTCCTCGAGACGAATGGATCCCTCGACCCCTCACAGTCTGGCTTCCGAGCCAACCACAGCACCGAGACCGCCCTCATCGCCGCCACCGACGACATCCGAGCCCTGATGGACAACAGAGAAACAGCGGCCCTCATCCTGCTAGACCTCTCCGCGGCATTCGACACTGTCTGCCACCGCACCCTAGTGCAGCGCCTCAGCAACGTCGGAATCCAGGAGAAGGCACTGGAATGGATCGTCTCCTTCCTCGGCGGAAGAACACAGAGAGTCCGCCTACCACCGTACAAGTCAGAGGCCACCGAAGTCATCTGCGGCGTCCCTCAAGGATCCTCGCTGATCCCCACCCTCTTCAACGTCTACATGAGCCCCCTCGCGGCCATCGCACGCCAACACAACCTCAACATAATCTCCTACGCCGACGACACCCAGCTGATCCTCTCCCTGACCAACGACCCCGCCGCCGCCAGAGCCAACCTGCGCGAAGGGATGAAAGATGTAGCCGAGTGGATGACGACCAGCCGCCTGAAACTGAACTCAGACAAGACGGAGGTCCTCATCCTGGGATCCTCGCCCTCCGCCTGGGACGACTCCTGGTGGCCTCCCGCCCTGGGCACCGCACCCAAACCGACAGACCACGTACGCAACCTGGGCTTCATCCTGGACTCCTCCCTCTCCATGACCAGACAAGTCAACGCCGTCTCCTGGTTGTGCTTCAACATCCTGCGCATGCTACGAAAGATCTTCTGGTGGATCCCCACGGAGACCAGGAAGACTGTCACCCAGGCCCTCGTCACCAGCCGACTGGACTACGGCAACGTCCTCTACGCCGGAACCACCGCGAAGCTCCAGAAGAGACTCCAGCGGATCCAGAACGCCTCAGCCAGACTCATCCTCGACATCCCACGAAACAGCCACATCTCTGGACATCTGAAAGACCTGCATTGGCTCCCCGTCAACAAAAGAATCACCTTCCGTCTCCTCACCCACGCACACAAAGCCCTACACGATCAAGGCCCGAGCTACCTCAACAACCGAATCAACTTCTACGCTCCCAAACGCCACCTCCGATCAGCCAGCCACGCCCTCGCCGCCGTCCCCCGCATCCGAAGAGCGACAACAGGAGGAAGGTCCTTCTCCTACCTGGCCGCCAAGACCTGGAACTCCCTCCCGACCGACCTGCGCTTGACCTAAGACCACCTCTCCTTCAGGAAGAAGCTCAAGACCTGGCTGTTCGAGCAGTAACGGCACCCCCCCCCCCCCCCCCCCAAGCACCTTGAGACCCTACAGGTAAGTAGTGCGCTCTATAAATGTCTTTGATTGATTGATTGATTGATTGGCCTATAAAAATGAACTGTTTTCCTAAGGAGAAACCAACTACAGAAGAGAACTTTTTAAAGTGACTGAACTTTTAAAATTGGCATGACAATCTACAGTTGGCTGCCTCAGCAGTCAGGTTCAAATCCCATATACTATTCCTGGATATCAATTACAAAAAAATAAATTTAATTGATCTGAAATGTATTTCCTTGGCCTGCATTCTTGAATCTTGCATTTTTTCCATGTTTCTATTTCAGATGGACATTCAGTTACCATACACAGACCCCACTTGAAAAAAAAATTCTCAGTCCTGTTCATGGTTTTGATTTTCCAGTTTAAAAGATGCAGTGCCACATTAATGCAATGATGCAAATGAGATTATTTGAATATCATAGGGTGTAGCGTGATTAGTGAGCTGCTTTAATAATATGATGCCCTATGATACATGATATTTTGATTTTAGTATGCTACGCTATTTCATTATTGATACACTTGTTTATCTTTCACCTATTTCATAGTTTTCCTGTTTTCTGCAAAACAGTCTTGTCACTGGAAAGAAAGCAATGTTTTAAATGATGGTGCACACATGTGTTCCACAGACTGATGTAGAGAGATGAGGTACAAACTGTTTCTTGAGTTAGATGACTTGTGACCTTTACCTATTGCCTTTGGCATGATCTACTATTACTCAATTTCCTAAGTTTAAGTCTATGATCTTTTAGAAAAATATATACAACACACTTAGATAATTTTCTTTGATTTATTGCTTGATATGCATAGTGCTACACCAGCTATTTTGTAGGAATTGGGTTATCCTTGTTTTCCTGTTATTACACTATCACTTTGATCCATCAACTCTTATTTAGAACAGTGGGATTTGTTCCAAGGGTGGTCACCCTAGACTTTAAGTTGTCCTGGGAGGTGTGTTTTTTAGTCAGGTTATGTCCTACATTTATTAGTAATAGTTGCCCAGACTTTGAGGACCCTTTGTCATGTTTATTTGTCAGATTTTACCAAATTTTTTCTTAAGTTGACCGAAGTAGGTAGGCCTCATTTAGGCCCTTTGTGGTTTTCATTTCACAAACATGTCCCTACATCAATAGATTTCATGAGTTATCACTAGAAGTTGAGGCACATTTAGTTCTTAAGTTGACCGAAGTAGGTAGGCCCCATTTAGGCCCTTTGTTGTTTTCATTCCACAAACATGTCCCTACATCAATAGATTTCATGAGTTATCACTAGAAGTTGAGGCACATTTAGTTCAAGGGTGCTTTAGTTAGCTTCTGTTGTTATCAGATCAATCTTAGTTACATTTCAACATTCAGGTCAAGGGTGTTTGATTTGTTTTCAGTTGGTTGTTAGATTTACATTCCCTACATCAAGTTTTAGGTGGTATTTCCTTAAGTTGTAATTTATTTTAGGGAGTCTTTTGGTTTTTGGTTTTGTTGATAGATGATGTTGATGTTTGTTTATTTGTTTGTTGTTGTTTACAGATGTTAGCAAATTAAAGTCAAGGGTGGAATGTGCTGACATGGTTTTTGGCTCTATTTTTGAGTGATGGTGAATTTAAGCTTGCTACTCTCTTGAATCTCTATTCTTGCCTTGTGTTGGTCCTTTTAAGGCCTTTTTCCAGACCTAGAAGCATAAACTAGAGGATAGCTGCTTTATATGATGATAGATCCCGTATTCTTGACTCTAATCCATCTATTGCCTATTGGCTTTGACATAATTATGTGTCCTTTCATCATCCTACCTATAGTAGAGGGTGGATCCTGTAGTCCTGACTTTATATTACATATTGGTATGGTTTGTGTATGTACTCTGAGAGAGCTAAGTGTTATTTCATCCTTCACAGGCCTACAAGGCCCAGAACTAGAGAGACTCCATTTTGCTTTCTGTCCCTGCAGAACTAAGATGCTTGCAGGGTAAAGGTAATGTTTTAGTTATGAGGTGTTGTTCGCCCTAAGCAAACTGGAGAGAACCGGCCAGAGCTGAATCTAATCAGGAAGTGTCTCTGTGCTCAGGTCTCTAGACGAAACAAGCAGCTGGTCACTGTGGGAGCGTCTAGCGCAAGGAGCCTGGTACATGGAATCGGTGGGAGGAGGCTGCTGGCTGGAACTTTCCATGAGGAGACAGCATTCCATATTAGTGAAGTGCAGAGGCGGAGTCAGTCAGAAAGAGTTTGAGTTGGAAGGAGTTCAGTCGATGATTGGAGCAGAAAGAGTTGAGTTGGAGCAGAGGAGAGAAGAAGACACAGTGGATGCTTGGAACAGAGAGAAGTCAGTTTGTCAGTTAGTCAGTTTGTCTGTGAGACAGTTGGGACCAGAGAAAAAAGAAGATGCTTGGAACAGAGAGAAGACAGACAGACAGTGATCTGGAACCAGAGAGAGAAACCAGAAGCAGTTGTGAGCAGATGGGCTTTGAACAGAGAGAAGTGAGATAATGTTTGGAACTGAAGGAAGCAGTCAGAAGCAGTTACTTATCAGAAGGAGTTGTGATCCGCTGTGTCTTTTGGAAGAGACTGAAGTTATATCGTGGATTAATCTGTGGGAGCAGCTGGAGTGAATTGGACATTGGAACTGAGATAATCAGACAGAGTGAAGAAGCTAGTGGAGCGAAAGGTTATCAGAGCGGCAGAAACAATTAGGCTGAAGCTGGAAGGTGGAGAGAGTTTGTGGGGGAGAGGAATCCAGTGCAGAGTGATCAGCGCAGATGCGTGTCCAAGAGTGCAGGGGAAGATCTAAGACGAGCTAAGGCACAGACGAGAGGAGCCCAGGTGACAGCTAGAGCAAGACTTCATACTCATTAGGTGATATCCTTCTTTACCTTTAAACATTAACCTTGTCCCTATTGTATTGCTAATCCTTTTTCTTTCAGCAGTGTGCAGTCTATTTACAGTCCCTGTTAGTTACGTGTGGGTGTGCAGTCTATTTACAGTCTCTGTTAGTTACATGTGGATGTGGTATAGTAATAAAGCTTTACAGAGACCCCGCAGATCTGTGTATGTGTCTATTCCCATTTTACTTTTCAGGCTATGTGTTATAGTATATTGCTATTGTTGTTATTGTAATAAAGATACCCCAGTTCTTAGTGAACCAGTGTGCATGTGTTGTTCTTATGATAGAGCTAACCTTTCTTCTAACCAGATGCTGTATAGTAACTGATGGATCAAAAGGAAGTAGGAGCGCTTAAATCAGGGAATAACTTATGCATACAGTGTGTGCCTCTTATTCTTATATAGTGAAGGTAACCTGTTCTTCTAGTCAGGTGTTACTGCACGAACAGATGCTGCCCCTGATCAGGTAAGTAATAACTGAATAATTAGGGAGAGAGGAGCCCTTGAGCTAAGAGAATAAGTTATACACTATGTAATTCGGCCATTCCATAATATTATTGTACCTCTAGTGAATAGTGAGAGAAACTTCCCAACATAGAGAGAGAGAGCTGAAGGGTATTTATAGGAAAGTGATTGTCTTTGGGATGCGGCGTTATACCCACCGGATTGTGGCTTGTAAGTAAGTGAACACCAGGGGGGACACTGGTGCTTATACCCGCAAGATTGCGGCTTGAAGTGTAAGTAAGAGAACACCAGGAGGGACACTGGTGCATATACCCGCAAGATTGCGGCTTGAAGTGTAAGTAAGAGAACACCAGGGAGGACACTGGTGCCTATACCCACAGGATCGTGGCTTGAGGGAGCACTGGTTGTGGCCAGTGTGTGATGGTATATAATCAGAACTGCCCCAGGGTAGATTAGTCTGGGCCCATGTGGTCGCGAGACTTTGAGGTATGAGTGTGGTGTAGGGCATGGACGTCCTTAGTAATCAGTGAGTATTCCTAGTAATCCCTATAGATGTAGTGGTGTTTCTGATGATATGAGCTTGTATATTGCGAGTTCCCCATCCTCAGGCAGGTACCTGGATAGATGGGTCCTGAGGAGGGAGGTGGTTAAGTTTTGGCCGGGTTGGTGGTGCTCTGGTGAGCTGGTCCTATCTGGTCTGAGAATCCGGTCATAACATCTGGCGTCACGAAAATGTTTATGAAGCCTGTGTGCGCTGTATTGTTTTTATCTTGTTGGTTTGCACTCGGCACGAAATTGACCTATGGGCTTGAACAGTTGCACTGTAAGGAGATTGCAGTACATCATGGCATTTGACTTATGCAGGGTGGAAGAAATGCTTTTCATCTTGGTGTTTGAACTGTCAGGCTTGAAAGGTTACTGTATGTGAGGGAGCCAATTACATCTTGGTGTTGATGCAGTTGTACATATGTGTGTGAAAAATGCTTGTAAATTGCCCATTAATTGGCTTGCTGCATTTGCTTATGCTGTGCAATGTGATATTTATTCAGTGTAATATGACTTGTGGAGTTCCTTGTAAATTGTGCCTTGTATATATGCCTTGTGAAGAGCATGTCATTATTATGACTTGTTGAGTTTCTTGTAAATATGGCTTGTGAATAGCGCCATGTGCATATGGCTTGTACAGAACATGCTATTGTTCCTTTAGGCAGGAGAGAGCTGGATCTCTTTCAAATGCTTGGAGAAAATGTTTTGAAGATGTGCGCACGTGTTATATGAAAACATGGAGTGATGAGTTCATGACTTTCCCATGTATCTGCAGACATTGGGGAATGAAGTAGGAATGGGAAGTAGTGTGGCTCACTGGTTAGAGGCGGCAGACCCGAGAGCAGAGGACGGCCCGGGACCAGGGTTCGATTCCCGGCGCGGCAGGTTTCTGGACCAGGGTCAGCGGACTCGATAATTCTCTCGCCTCGGTGCCCACTCTGATCAGCGATCACACTCGGCAACTCTGGGCATTAGCTTGCCTCATCTTCACTAACGGCCCCACCAGACCGCCGGGGATGCCTGGTCTCACCCTGGAGATACCCATTAAGGGACCATCTCTCAGGGAAGCCAGGAAGGGTTTCGCAGCGGTCGAAGCGCCTTGGGACCCTACGGGTAAGTAGTGCGCTATATAAATGCCTATACATACATACATACATACATACATTGTGTTTGAGCTGCCAAAGGGTTAATATCTTGGATTGAGACGGCAGTATTTATTTTAACATGCTGTTTAACATGCACGGTTACGTGAGCTGACACTAAAAGTCAGTGACTGTTTGGATTAGTGATGGTTTGGTTTGACTTTTTGATTAGTTGCAGGGTTCGCCTATGTGCTTTGTCAGCTAGCTGACAGAATGGTAACATCTTGCATGAAGAAAAAAAGCAGTGTTCATTTAACATTCTGTTTGAAATGCGTCCACGAGTTTGTGTGGGTTTGCCTTTGAACACATGATTTAATGTGTCTGACTCGGAGGACGGAAAGTTGTAAATCAACCAGTTGGATTGAGAAAATGGTTTTCAACTCGGTGTGCATGCTGTAAAGGGAGATAAATCTCAGTGCTTTAGAATTAGTGTTTACCGGCTGAAGAAAAAAATAATACAGACCCATCATAGAATGTGCTTTATTTAGTGAAATGCAACCGTGTGCTTTAAAAAAAAAAATGTTCTAGAAAATATAAATGATTATTTTCCCAAAGCAAGCTGCCCTTTTGTTTAATGTTCACCCGCACATGTTTCTGTATTTTGCGCATGATATGTAGCAGACCATCGTGTGAGTAAACCCACTCGGTTGGAAATACAGTCTGTCTGCATGAAAAAAAATCTGGCCCTTTTAATAGGTAGAATAGTAAGGCTTGCCATTAAATTATGAATTCTTGGTTATGCCCCTTGTTTAAATTGATGTTGTTTCACATGTTATTTTAAGAAATGTGTCTGCATGAAATGTTGTTCTAATATTTTTCCTTTTCAGCAAGTAGCAGTACATTATGACAGAATTATTTTAAAATGCTAGCATGTGACTAAGTTACAAAAAATTTGTCTTTATTAATTCCTGTTTTTAGGATGCTTTATACCACGTTTAATTCTGCTTAAATTAGTTAGAAGTAATGGTGCAGTGTTTCTAGCCTGGGAACAGTGTATGTTTTGAGTTAGAAAGAATTTGCTTTGACCTTGGCTGATATGAGCCAGGCATCTGTTCGCGGCTCAGAGTTTCGAAGGGTGGAGGCCCCGTGGGTGACTTATGAGAGCAGAGAGAGGCAGTTTGTTATTTTTGGCTATGATTCAGGTTCTTTCCACGGAGAAATGTTTATATAATGGGAGGTCAAGTTGCTCTTCCTTACAGTCGGCCCAGAAAGCTTCATTGACTTCAGATAAGGGATGTTTGCAAATGCAGAATAATTGGCAGACGCTTGGCCCTTGGAGTTAGATAAATACAGTAGGCACAGAAAGCTTTCCTGACTAGAGATATGGGATGCTTGAACAAAATAATTGGCAGGAGCTTTGCTCCTGCAATGAGATCAGCATTTGGCAGTGATTCAAAATTACATCGCAGTGTAGCTCGGCTCCTGCTTATTATGGTTGGAGCTGATTCAAAACTCTGAGCGCGAACATCTTTCTAGAGGGAGGGGCTGTTTCTCAGAGGAGTGAGGAGTAGCTAGGCCCTAGCCCTTCTGGCTGTGTATGACAAAATTAGATTTTGCCCAAACAAATTTAAAGAATATGGTATAGGTAGAATGTTTAAATCATTCCTTGGATTTAGAAGGGTTCTTTTAATGAATTAGGAGGTTTCTTTCGAAAATAAAAAGCACTTGGGGTGCTTTTTGAATGGAAAATGTGTTTTTGCAAGATTGATGATGCGTGTTTCTCGTTTCAGATGGCTATTATTGTGTGGGGGCCCTGGATGAGTGTGACTTTCTTATTTTGGAGTGATGAGTTTTGTTATTTTCGGAGTGAGTGCCCCCCCATAAACCCCCTTGAGCCTGGACCCAGAAGCAGACGTACCAGGATGACCAGCTAGGAGGATGTGCTTCCTTGGCACCGGATACAGATGAAGATGGAGAATCATGGCGACCGTGCGACGCAGGTGAGTGTGGCCTAGCTTAGGACACCCCCGCGCCAAACGGCCACCAGCTGCTGCGTGTGCCTCCCCGCCTATCTGTCTCGCTGCCCCGGCTGCCGCCGCGTGGCCACGCCCCCTGCCTACGAGCGGCGTGGTCCATGGTCATCTGACCTGCAGGCTCCTGGGCGCCGCTTCTCGCCCTGTGCCCCAGTTGTATAATTATATTTGTAAATTGTTTTGTTTTGTTTTTGCCTTTGTAAGTGCCTGTTTTCCTATCTTGTAGTTTCCCTTCGTCTTCCCTCCCCGCTTCCCGCCACCGCCGCTAACCCCGCCCCTTTTTTTCTTCTGTACCCTTCCCGCTCCCGCCTCCCAGCTGCTCCGCCCCCCTCGCACTTGGCCATATATGGCGACCGTGCGACGCAGGTGAGTGTGACCTAGCTTAGGTCACCCCCGCGCCGCACGGCCACCAGCTGCTGCGTGTGCCTCCCCGCCTATCTGTCTCGCTGCCCCGGCTGCCGCCGCGTGGCCACGCCCCTTGCCTACGAGCGGCGTGGTCCGTGATCATCTGACCTGCAGGCTCCTGGGCGCCGCTTCTTGCCCTGTGCCCCAGTTGTATAATTGTATTTGTAAATTGTTTTGTTTTGTTTTTGCCTTTGTAAGTGCCTGTTTTTCCTATCTTGTAGTTTCCCTTCGTCTTCCCTCCCCGCTCCCCGCTTCCCGCCACCGCCACTAACCTTGCCCCTTTTTTCCTTCTGTACCCTCCCTGCTCCCGCCTCCCAGCTGCTCCGCCCCCCTCGCACTTGGCCATATATGGCGACCGTGCGACGCAGGTGAGTGTGACCTAGCTTAGAACACCCCCGCGCCGCACGGCCACCAGCTGCTGCGTGTGCCTCCCCGCCTATCTGTCTCGCTGCCCCGGCTGCCGCCGCATAGCCACGCCCCCTGCCTACGAGCGGCGTGGTCCGTGATCATCTGACCTGCAGGCTCCTGGGCGCCGCTTCTCGCCCTGTGCCCCAGTTGTATAATTGTATTTGTAAATTGTTTTGTTTTGTTTTTGCCTTTGTAAGTGCCTGTTTTTCCTATCTTGTAGTTTCCCTTCGTCTTCCCTCCCCGCTCCCCGCTTCCCGACACCGCCGCTAACCCCGCCCCTTTTTTCCTTCTGTACCCTCCCCGCTCCCGCCTCCCAGCTGCTCCACCCCCCCTCGCACTTCGCCATATATGGCGACCGTGCGAACGTGCAGCGGTCACGCGCAGCGGGCACGCCGATTGTGCGCCGAAGGCGCGCCAAAGGTAAGCCCGTCTGCGCCCGTCCGCGCCCAGTGCCAGGACCCCTGTCCCCCGCAGATCCCAGCCCACCCGCCTGACGTACACCGCCGCCACCCTCATCGCACTCAACACCGGCCGAAACCCAGGATGCTACCGAGCCACCCCACGACGCTCCCACGGACCCTTCAGCTGCCTCGCCTGCAAGTTCACCTGCATCCGGACCTGCCCGGCACCAGCACCTGCCAAGCCGAACACCAGCAGCAACCACCTCAAGTGCATCCTGCTCAACACCCGCTCCGTCCACAGACACGCCATCGAACTCTGGAACCTCCTCGACACCACAGCCCCTGACGTTGCCTTCCTCACGGAGACCTGGATGAACGCCTCTTCAGCGCCCGGCATCGCCATCGCAATCCCAGAGGGCTACAAGATCACCCGGAGGGACCGCACCGCCAACCAGATGGGAGGAGGCATCGCCATCATCCACAGGAACACCATCCGCATCACGACCAGCACCGACGACACCCTATCCACTGCCGAACACCTGCACTTCCAGATCCGCACCGACCCGAAGACCACCCTCAGAGGCACCCTGATCTACCGACCCCCGGGTCCAAGCACACAATTCAGCGAAGACATCGCCGACTTCATCAGCCCGCATGCCCTCCCCTCCGCTGACTACATCCTCCTGGGGGACCTCAACTTCCACCTGGAGAACAACAGCGACCGCAACACCATCACCCTGCTCGACAACCTCGCCAACCTCGGACTCAAGCAGCTGGTGTCCACCTCCACCCACCTCGCCGGACACACACTCGACGCCGTCTTCTCATCTAGCAAAGACATCGCCTTCAGCCACGCCACAGGACTCCACTGGACGGACCACAGCTGCATCCACTTCACCTTCAGAAGAACGACGATCCACCACCACCAGCAACAGGTTGCTCGAAGAAGCTGGAACAAGATCACAGCCAACCAGCTCGCCGCTTCCCTGAGCCAGCACCCTCCTGCCAGCTCAGCAAACCCCAGCCAGGCCGCCGACAACCTCACGAAGTGGATCAGCAACTGCGCGGACGAACTCGCCCCTCTGAGGACCCCGCCCAGCAGACCCGCCAGCAAGAAAGCCCCATGGTTCACCGACGAACTCAAGAGCTCCAAGAAGAACTGCCGAGCCCTCGAGAAAGTTTGGAGAAGGGAACCAACACCGGACAACATGACCACCCTCAAGCTCGCCACCCGGAAACACCACCGACTGATCCGCGCCGCCAAGAAAACTGCATTCAAGGACCGGCTGGACAACAACGCACACAACTGCAAGGAACTCTTCAACATCATGAAAGAGCTCTCCAACCCCAATGCCGGAAACAACGACATCACCCCATCGCAAGACCTCTGCAACTCCCTCGCCTCCTACTTCCACAACAAGATCGCGGACATACACAACAGCTTCAGCAGTCAACCGACGCACGCCACGACCACAGCAACGCCGCCCACCACCACTCTCCGCGCCTGGACTCCGATCAGCACCGAAGACACCGTCCGCATGATGAACTCCGTCCACTCCGGATCTCCGACCGACCCCTGCCCTCACCACGTCTTCAACAAGGCCGACGCTGTCATCGCACCCCACCTGCGGGACATTATCAACACCTCCTTCCACACCGCCACCTTCCCTGAGAGCTGGAAGCACGCCGAACTCAGCGCTCTACTCAAGAAACCTACAGCGGACCCCACCGAACTCAAGAATTACCGCCCCATCTCGCTCCTCCCGTTTCCAGCCAAAGTCATCGAGAAGACCGTCAACAAACAGCTGGCCGCCTTCCTCGAGACGAATGGATCCCTCGACCCCTCACAGTCTGGCTTCCGAGCCAACCACAGCACCGAGACTGCCCTCATCGCCGCCACCGACGACATCCGAGCCCTGATGGACAACGGAGAAACAGCGGCCCTCATCCTGCTAGACCTCTCCGCGGCATTCGACACTGTCTGCCACCGCACCCTAGTGCAGCGCCTCAGCAACGTCGGAATCCAGGAGAAGGCACTGGAATGGATCGTCTCCTTCCTCGGCGGAAGAACACAGAGAGTCCGCCTACCACCGTATAAGTCAGAGGCCACCGAAGTCATCTGCGGCGTCCCTCAAGGATCCTCGCTGAGCCCCACCCTCTTCAACGTCTACATGAGCCCCCTCGCGGCCATCGCACGCCAACACAACCTCAACATAATCTCCTACGCCGACGACACCCAGCTGATCCTCTCCCTGACCAACGACCCCGCCGCCGCCAGAGCCAACCTGCACGAAGGGATGAAAGATGTAGCCGAGTGGATGACGACCAGCCGCCTGAAACTGAACTCAGACAAGACGGAGGTCCTCATCCTGGGATCCTCGCCCTCCGCCTGGGACGACTCCTGGTGGCCCCCCGCCCTGGGCACCGCACCCAAACCGACAGACCACGCACGCAACCTGGGCTTCATCCTGGACTCCTCCCTCTCCATGACCAGACAAGTCAACGCCGTCTCCTCGTTGTGCTTCAACATCCTGCGCATGCTACGAAAGATCTTCTGGTGGATCCCCACGGAGACCAGAAAGACTGTCACCCAGGCCCTCGTCACCAGCCGACTGGACTACGGCAACGCCCTCTACGCCGGAACCACCGCGAAGCTCCAGAAGAGACTCCAGCGGATCCAGAACGCCTCAGCCAGACTCATCCTCGACATCCCACGAAACAGCCACATCTCCGGACATCTGAAAGACCTGCATTGGCTCCCCGTAAACAAAAGAATCACCTTCCGTCTCCTCACCCACGCACACAAAGCCCTACACGATCAAGGCCCGAGCTACCTCAACAACCGAATCAACTTCTACGCTCCCAAACGCCACCTCCGATCAGCCAGCCACGCCCTCGCCGCCGTCCCCCGCATCCGAAGAGCGACAACAGGAGGAAGGTCCTTCTCCTACCTGGCCGCCAAGGCCAAGACCTGGAACTCCCTCCCGACCGACCTGCGCTTGACCCAAGACCACCTCTCCTTCAGGAAGAAGCTCAAGACCTGGCTGTACGAGCAGTAACGGCACCCCCCCCCCCCCCCCAAGCGCCTTGAGACCCTACAGGTAAGTAGTGCGCTCTATAAATGTCTTTGATTGATTGATTGATTGGCCTATAAAAATGAACTGTTTTCCTAAGGAGAAACCAACTACAGAAGAGAACTTTTTAAAGTGACTGAACTTTTAAAATTGGCATGACAATCTACAGTTGGCTGCCTCAGCAGTCAGGTTCAAATCCCATATACTATTCCTGGATATCAATTACAAAAAAAAAAATTTAATTGATCTGAAATGTATTTCCTTGGCCTGCATTCTTGAATCTTGCATTTTTTCCATGTTTCTATTTCAGATGGACATTCAGTTACCATACACAGACCCCACTTGAAAAAAAAATTCTCAGTCTTGTTCATGGTTTTGATTTTCCAGTTTAAAAGATGCAGTGCCACATTAATGCAATGATGCAAATGAGATTATTTGAATATCATAGGGTGTAGCGTGATTAGTGAGCTGCTTTAATAATATGATGCCCTATGATACATGATATTTTGATTTTAGTATGCTACGCTATTTCATTATTGATACACTTGTTTATCTTTCACCTATTTCATAGTTTTCCTGTTTTCTGCAAAACAGTCTTGTCACTGGAAAGAAAGCAATGTTTTAAATGATGGTGCACACATGTGTTCCACAGATTGATGTAGAGAGATGAGGTACAAACTGTTTCTTGAGTTAGATGACTTGTGACCTTTACCTATTGCCTTTGGCATGATCTACTATTACTCAATTTCCTAAGTTTAAGTCTATGATCTTTTAGAAAAATATATACAACACACTTAGATAATTTTCTTTGATTTATTGCTTGATATGCATAGTGCTACACCAGCTATTTTGTAGGAATTGGGTTATCCTTGTTTTCCTGTTATTACACTATCACTTTGATCCATCAACTCTTATTTAGAACAGTAGGATTAGTTCCAAGGGTGGTCACCCTAGACTTTAAGTTGTCCTGGGAGGTGTGTCTTTTAGTCAGGTTATGTCCTACATTTATTAGTAATAGTTGCCCAGACTTTGAGGACCCTTTGTCATGTTTATTTGTCAGATTTTACCAAATTTTTTCTTAAGTTGACCGAAGTAGGTAGGCCTCATTTAGGCCCTTTGTGGTTTTCATTTCACAAACATGTCCCTACATCAATAGATTTCATGAGTTATCACTAGAAGTTGAGGCACATTTAGTTCTTAAGTTGACCGAAGTAGGTAGGCCCCATTTAGGCCCTTTGTTGTTTTCATTCCACAAACATGTCCCTACATCATGGGTACTCACAAACTTTCTCTAAGGGGCCAAATTTACAGTGTAGTTTGTGGCCGAGGGCCGCACCGGTGGGGGCGTGGTCAGTGAGAGAGGGGGCGGGGCTAGAGACAAAAAAAAACCTGTGACCATGAGGTTGAACACAGGCCCTGGCAGCGGACACCAGACCGAGCATACACACATATCTCTCTCTCTTTCTCTTCCTCCCTCCCTCTCTCTATTTCTCTACCCCCCTCTCTCTCTCTCTCTCCGTCCCTCCCTCTCGTCTCCCTCACTCCCTCTGTCTCCCTCACTCTCTCTGTCTCCCTCACTCTCTCTGTCTCCCTCCCTCCCTCTCTGTCTCACTCCCTCCCTCTCTGCCTCCCTCCCTCCCTCTCTGTCTCCCTCCCTCTCTCTGTCTCCCTCCTTCTCTCTGTCTCCTTCCCTCTCTCTGTCTCCCTCCCTCTCTCCCTATCTCTGTCTCCCTCCCTCCCTCTCTCTGTCTTCCTCCCTCTCTTTCTCTACCTCCCCTCTCTGTCTCCATCCCTCTCTTTCTCTCCATCCCTCTCTTTTTCTCCCTCCCTCTCTTTTTCTCTCCCTCTCTCTCTGTCTCCCTCACTCCCTCCCACTTCCTCCCTCCCTCCCTCTATCTCCCTCCCTCTCTCTGTCTCCCTCCCTCTCTCTGTCTCCCTCCCTCTCTTGGTCTCCCTCCCTCTCTTGGTCTCCCTCCCTCTCTCCGTCTCCCTTTCTCTCCCTTTCTCTAACTGTCTCCCTCCCTTTCTCTAACTGTCTCCCTCCCTCTCTCTCCCTGTCTTCCTCTCTCTCTCCCTCTCACCCTCTTTCTCCCTCCCTCCCTTTGTCTCCCTCCCTCCTTATGCCTCTGCCTCCCTCCCCTGACTCTCCCTCTCTCTCCCTCCCTGACTCTTTCCCTCCCTCGCCTTCCCCTGACTCACCCTCTCTCCCTCTCTCTCTCTCTCTCCCTCGACCTCACCTGACTCTCTCTCTCTCCCTCTCTCTCCCTCCCCTGACTCTCTTCCTCCCTCCCCTCACACTCCTTCCCTCCCCTCACACTCCCTCCCTCTGTCTCTCCCTCCCTCGCCCTCCCCTCACTCTCCCTCCCTCTGTCTCTCCCTGCCCTGGCTCTCCCTCCCTCCCTCCCTCTCCCCTGACTCTCCCTCTCTCTCCCTCCCCTGACTCTCCCTCTCTCTACCTCCCTCCCCTCACTCTCCCTCCCTCCCCTCACACTCCCTCCCTCTGTCTCTCCCTCCCTCCCTCGCCCTCCCCTCACTCTCCCTCCCTCTGTCTCTCCCTCCCTCGCCCTCCCCTGACTCTCACTCTCCCTCTCCCTCACCCTGCCCTGGCTCTCCCTCCCTCCCTCCCTCTACCCTGACTCTCCCTCTCTCTCCCTCCCCTGACTCTCCCTCTCTCTACCTCCCTCCTCTCACTCTCCCTCCTTCCCTCCCCTCACACTCCCTCCCTCGCCCTCCCCTGACTCACTCTCCCTCTCCTTCACCCTGCCCTGGCTCTCCCTCCCTTCCTCCCTCCCTCCCTCTCCCCTGACTCCCTCTCTCTCCCTCCCCTGACTCTCCCTCTCTCTACCTCCCTCACCCCCCCTGGCTCTCCCTCTGTCTCCCTTCCCTGACTCTCCCTCTCTCGCCCTCACTCTCCCTTCCTCAACCTCCCCTGTCTCTCCCTCCCTCTGTCTCTCCCTCCCTCTGTCTCACCCTCCCCTGACTCTCCCCCTCCCTCTCTCACTCCCTCCCTCGCCCTCCCCTGACTCTCTCACTCCCTCAACCTCCCCTGACTCTCCCTCCCTCTGTCTCTCCCTCCCTCGCCCTCTCTCCATCTCTGTCTCCCTATCTCTGTCTAGGCAAGGTGTATTAATTCTATTAGAAATATCAAGAAAAGCAAGAGCTCTTTGCTGCACACATCGAACCACCTGCCCACCCTTCCCAAAATCTGCAGCACATTATTAGTGACTCCCTAATGTAGAGGGTGCACGAGAGCTGGCTGGACCACTGCAGCGGAGATCAGGTGTAATCCGGAGGGCAGAGATTCCAAATAAGGCTGGGATGATTCAGACTTTCATCCCTTCAGTGTCGATAAAACAAATGCTACTCGAGGCTGCGCAGAGTGATCTCCAAGTTCATGCTCGGCTCGGTTCAATCAGTCACGGTGTTTGTCCTGATCACTGTAATTGTCCAACAATCCCCCCCCCCCTCACCCCCCCCCCTCCTCTGTGGCAGCCCGGGATGAGTCAGCTTGCCTGGCGCGCACACAGCCGGGCACTTCACAGGTCTTTAAACGACCATTAAATCGTTAATGAGGCTTTGTTCTGTTTCACCTCTTCTGAGGCTCCTGCAGCTCCACTCTATGGCTGGAATTTCCCGGCCCCCCTAGAGCAGAGCCTCTCCGAGTCAGGCTGCATCAACCGGCGGTGTTTACTAAAACTCTTGATTTTTTTTTTTTTAAACTGGTACATGTCTGCAAGGTCCGGCGGGCCGCCAAGGAAGGCTTGCCGGGCCACCACCGGCCCGCGGGCCGTACTATGAGTACCCCTGCCCTACATCAATAGATTTCATGAGTTATCACTAGAAGTTGAGGCACATTTAGTTCAAGGGTGCTTTAGTTAGCTTCTGTTGTTATCAGATCAATCTTAGTTACATTTCAACATTCAGGTCAAGGGTGTTTGATTTGTTTTCAGTTGGTTGTTAGATTTACATTCCCTACATCAAGTTTTAGGTGGTATTTCCTTAAGTTGTAATTTATTTTAGGGAGTCTTTTGGTTTTTGGTTTTGTTGATAGATTATGTTGATGTTTGTTTATTTGTTTGTTGTTGTTTACAGATGTTAGCAAATTAAAGTCAAGGGTGGAATGTGCTGAGATGGATTTTGGCTCTATTTTTGAGTGATGGTGAATTTAAGCTTGCTACTCTCTTGAATCTCTATTCTTGCCTTGTGTTGGTCCTTTTAAGGCCCTTTTCCAGACCTAGAAGCATAAACTAGAGGATAGCTGCTTTATATGATGATAGATCCCGTATTCTTGACTCTAATCCATCTATTGCCTATTGGCTTTGACATAATTATGTGTCCTTTCATCATCCTACCTATAGTAGAGGGTGGATCCTGTAGTCCTGACTTTATATTACATATTGGTATGGTTTGTGTATGTACTCTGAGAGAGCTAAGTGTTATTTCATCCTTCACAGGCCTACAAGGCCCAGAACTAGAGAGACTCCATTTTGCTTTCTGTTCCTGCAGAACTGAGATGCTTGCAGGGTAAAGGTAATGTTTTAGTTATGAGGTGTTGTTCGCCCTAAGCGAACTGGAGAGAACCGGCCAGAGCTGAATCTAATCAGGAAGTGTCTCTGTGCTCAGGTCTCTAGACGAAACAAGCAGCTGGTCACTGTGGGAGCGTCTAGCGCAAGGAGCCTGGTACATGGAATCGGTGGGAGGAGGCTGCTGGCTGGAACTTTCCATGAGGAGACAGCATTCCATATTAGTGAAGTGCAGAGGCGGAGTCAGTCAGAAAGAGTTTGAGTTGGACGGAGTTCAGTCGATGATTGGAGCAGAAAGAGTTGAGTTGGAGCAGAGGAGAGAAGAAGACACGGTGGATGCTTGGAACAGAGAGAAGTCAGTTTGTCAGTTAGTCAGTTTGTCTGTGAGACAGTTGGGACCAGAGAAAAAAGAAGATGCTTGGAACAGAGAGAAGACAGACAGACAGTGAGCTGGAACCAGAGAGAGAAACCAGAAGCAGTTGTGAGCAGATGGTGCTTTGAACAGAGAGAAGTGAGATAATGTTTGGAACTGAAGGAAGCAGTCAGAAGCAGTTACTTATCAGAAGGAGTTGTGATCCGCTGTGTCTTTTGGAAGAGACTGAAGTTATATCGTGGATTAATCTGTGGGAGCAGCTGGAGTGAATTGGACATTGGAACTGAGATAATCAGACAGAGTGAAGAAGCTAGTGGAGCGAACGGTTATCAGAGCGGCAGAAACAATTAGGCTGAAGCTGGAAGGTGGAGAGAGTTTGTGGGGGAGAGGAATCCAGTGCAGAGTGATCAGCGCAGATGTGTGTCCAAGAGTGCAGGGGAAGATCTAAGACGAGCTAAGGCACAGACGAGATAGGAGCCCAGATGACAGCTAGAGCAAGACTTCATACTCATTAGGTGATATCCTTCTTTACCTTTAAACATTAACCTTGTCCCTATTGTATTGCTAATCCTTTTTCTTTCAGCGGTGTGCAGTCTATTTACAGTCCCTGTTAGTTACATGTGGGTATGCAGTCTATTTACAGTCCCTGTTAGTTACATGTGGATGTGGTATAGTAATAAAGCTTTACAGAGACCCCGCAGATCTGTGTATGTGTCTATTCCCATTTTACTTTTCAGGCTATGTGTTATAGTATATTGCTATTGTTGTTATTGTAATAAAGATACCCCAGTTCTTAGTGAACCAGTGTGCATGTGTTGTTCTTATGATAGAGCTAACCTTTCTTCTAACCAGATGCTGTATAGTAACTGATGGATCAAAAGGAAGTAGGAACGCTTAAATCAGGGAATAACTTATGCATACAGTATGTGCCTCTTATTCTTATATACTGAAGGTAACCTGTTCTTCTAGTCAGGTGTTACTGCACGAACAGATGCTGCCCCTGATCAGGTAAGTAATAACTGAATAATTAGGGAGAGAGGAGCCCTTGAGCTAAGAGAATAAGTTATACACTATGTAATTCGGCCATTCCACAATATTATTGTACCTCTAGTGAATAGTGTGAGAAACTTCCCAACATAGAGAGAGAGAGCTGAATGGTATTTATAGGAAAGTGATCGTCGTTGGGATGCGGCGTTATACCCACCGGATTGTGGCTTGTAAGTAAGTGAACACCAGGGGGGACACTGGTGCTTATACCCGCAAGATTGCGGCTTGAAGTGTAAGTAAGAGAACACCAGGAGGGACACTGGTGCATATACCCGCAAGATTGCGGCTTGAAGTGTAAGTAAGAGAACACCAGGGAGGACACTGGTGCCTATACCCACAGGATCGTGGCTTGAGGGAGCACTGGTTGTGGCCAGTGTGTAATGGTATATAATCAGAACTGCCCCAGGGTAGATTAATCTGGGCCCATGTGGTCGCGAGACTATGAGGTATGAGTGTGGTGTAGGGCATGGACGTCCTTAGTAATCAGTAAGTATTCCTAGTAATCCCTATAGATTTAGTGGTGTTTCTGATGATATGAGCTTGTATATTGCGAGTTCCCCATCCTTAGATAGGTACCCAGGTGCCTGGATAGATGGGTCCTGAGGTGGGAAGTGGTTACGTTTTGGCCGGGTTGGTGGTGCTCTGGTGAGCTGGTCCTATCTGGTCTGAGAATCCGGTCATAACAACACTTTAGCACAAACTTTGTGGTCCGCATCCTTACTTTGGGACGACGTCGCCAGCAGATGGGAATTGTTGGATATATATATATATCTCCTTGTTCGATGCTCCCTTTCTGGAGCATAAATTAGGCGCACACCAGGAGGTATTTTTCAAAGGTTTATTTTCCGCAACAAAACAACCGACAGACGCGTTTCGGCTACACGCCTTTGTCAATGTCGGGGAGGTAATGTTTTCAAACACCTTTATTTACAAATCAATAAAGGTTATACCATTATGGTTGAAATCAAAGAGGGACACACAAATCAATCTTTCAATGTGTAAGTGTAGAGGCCATCTTGTAATGTCTGCGGAATGTATTACAAACAAACGTATGACCCACATTCAGTTCATTGTCAATTATTCCTATTTACAAGTATATACATCTATTTACACTGATATCCTACAGTAGAAAGATAACGTTCAGCTTGAGTGTGGCTACTCAAATGTGTTGCAAAATGCATTTAATTGTTCCTTACTTGTTCACACATTTGAACATTATGGGTCACAACTTATGGTTTCTTTTCTGCCAATCTAGCCCTGGATGGGCACAACCCCCCCTATTATTTTCTACTTGGCTGCCCCCTTCAATTAGGACAGTATAGGTGTAACATCCAACCTATGTTTAAAAAAATAAAAATAAAAATAATGTTTTGTGGCCTCGGGAATTATATCTGGAAGAGGCAGAAAAACACCTTAACGACATTTCCTGTTACAGAAAAAGCAATTGGCCCACCCTCAGAGCAACATGGGGGGACCAAACAGCAAAACTCCAGGCTTGGAGAAGTGGGGGAATTATCACGGAGGACGAATTTCGCTTCATGAAAAGAGAACACCCAGTGGTACCTTCGTTTTATCTAATCCCCAAAGTTCACAAGGACTGTAACAGACCCCCTGGGCGTCCAATCATTTCTGCAATCGACAGCTCCTTAGAAAATGTATCCAAATACATAGACTTTTTTTTACAGGATTGGGTGAAAGGATTGGGTTCTTATGTTCAAGACTCTACGGACTTCATTCGCAAAACAGAACAGTTGGTATGGGGTCCAGACTTTTTGCATATGACCCTTGATGTTTCATCTTTATATACCTCAATTTCCCACAGTGATGGTCTCAAGGCAATCGAACATTTCCTGAACAAACGTCCCATATACTGTGGGGTGCACAACAGGATGCTGTTATCTATGGTTCAAATTTGTTTGGAGCAGAATTTCTTTTTGTTTAATAATCAAATTTATCAACAAATCAGAGGTGTCGCCATGGGGGCCTGTTTCTCCCCCAGCTACGCATGTTTGCACATGGGGCTGTGGGAGGAACAGGTCCTGGCGGGGGATCTGCGACTAACCATGGAACAGCATGTGGTCACCTACTTACGATACATAGATGACCTATGTTTTGTTTGGAGAGGGACGGAGGAGGCAGCAATTCAATTTGTTGAAAGGCTGAATGTTAACTGTTTGAATTTATGTTTTACATCATGCATTCATGCAAGGACTGTTAATTTTCTAGACATGGAAATCTATATCGATGATAACCGCATACAAACGAGATTATTCAGAAAGCCCACAGCAGGCAATACCATCCTGCATGCAGCTAGTCACCATCCTAGCCAACTGATACGTAGCATTCCCTATGGGGAAATGTTGCGTATCAGGCGCATTTGCAGCAGCGATGAGGAATGCGAGTTAGCTCAGGAGGCGAGCAAGAATAGATTCCTTGCCAGGGGGTATTCGAGATCTTTAGTTGAGTCTGCTCAAAAGAGAACTCAACTGATATCCCGGGAGACTGCTTTGGTCCCTAGAAATAGAGAGGCAGAAACATCCCCGGCTGGGGATGTTATCAGACCACGCATGATTGCCACATATAGCCGACAACACTCAGCCATGAGAAAAATATTTAACCAAAACTGGAACCTCATATTGGGTGATCCGGTTATTGGCAACAAAATATTGAAGAAACCACTCCTCACTTTCAGGAAGTCTAAATCTATGGCCAATGCTTTGGTCAAAAATACCTTGGAACCACAAATGTCAGCTACGTGGAAGGCCTTAGGCAGTGGATTTAAGAAGTGCATACAGTGTAAGGCGTGTAAATATGGGGTCAACAAGACCAAATATGTTGTCCCATTTTTGCAAACACCTAAGAATATCACCAAACGCCTCAACTGTAAGACAGACTATGCGGTCTATGTGCTGGAGTGCACTTGTGGACTCAGGTATGTAGGTAGCACCCGCATGCCGGTCCACAAGCGTGTGCTCCAGCACATTAGAGCCATCATCAATAAGGACCAGGCCTACCCTGTGGCTAGGCATTTTGAACAGGAGCATAGTTCAAATCCGGTGCATCTAACATATTATATTATTGATGCGGTATGGCCAATCAAGAGAGGAGGGAATCGAGATGCAAAATTGCGTCTCCTTGAGACGAGATACATCTTGGAGTTAGACAGCAAGCAACCGCATGGGCTTAATGCGACAGAGGATCTGTACACTTGTTTGTAAATGGTTATGATTTATGCATATTCAGACCTCGACAGCATCTAACACAAGTTAGATATCTGTATATTTCTCTTGAGGATATAGGATTCCACATTCATTAATGTACTAGCACTGCACTGCTAAAATGGTATTTTTGTTTTTAACTTGATGAATAGTAATTTTGTTACAACAATTGATTACCGCCCTTTCCTCGTATTCTGATTAGAAGAGCTGTTCAAGTAAGGAGAGGCAACCCCGGAGCGGCAGCTGCGGGATTGATTTTTTTTACCTTTTTCTTTGAATAGATTTTCATTTAATTTTCAGCACTTTATGCACCAGCACTTTAGAAAACTATGGAAATTTTGCACTTCTTCAATTGCCGATGACACAGAAATTAAATTGTCATATGTATGCAATTTTATAAGAGTTTCTGCCCACTGGGGCTTGATTTTTTTCGCAATGTGCATTGTACATTTGGGATGAGATATGAACAATGAGGTTAGTAATATTTATGTGATCTATTAGGATGAGATATTTGATCACTCTTACTCGTTGATTTACCTGTATTCATACAGTGATAAATAACAGTGGTTTTTTAAATGTTTAAAGATATATTTATATATTTTATAAATTAAGCCACTTGTACATCTAACGTTGTATTTTGAAAATGTATACAAATGTTAGCACATGAGAAAGTAGTATTTTTTTCATGTTGTTAGAACCCATTTGAAAAATTGCGTGCGCATTGTCACTTTAAAAGATCGGCATTGGCTCTCAGCAACTCGCCATGTGACCAAGCTTTGTAAAGGCGAAACGCGTAATGGCGGCGGCAGGCTTGCTGGCAAGAATAAATCACCTCGATTAAGCACTCATCACTGGGTCTGTTCTTTCGTCATTTCTTGATTCTGGTTCTGAGGCGGCTGCTTCAGTTGGTGACGAATTTGCATGCATATATATATATATATATATATATATATATATATATATATATATATATATATCCAACAACCACTCTTAACACCGCTTTCCTAACGGCGCCCAAGTTTCCCAGGGAAAAGAGGGACGGACACCAAATGTTCTATTTTACCGCAGGTAAAATTTATTCAGCATAGTTTTCAAAAGTGCATCTTCCGAACAGGAAACCCAAATGCGTTTCGGCGTTCTCAGACGCCTTGCTCGCTGGTGATCTGTGCAAGTATCCCCGCCCCTTATTAACAATGAGGCTAATCCCGTGATTAGTGACCGGTGCAGAAATAAACATGGAAAACATACTCGTTTTTCATCCAAACAAATAAGAGTCCTGTGAACGGAGAACATTTTGTGAACCACAATTCCTATGTCACAATAAATTTTTCATGTATACTGTTCCCCGTATTTCAGAACTAATTCATATACAATTGAGTTTACACATTTCTTCGCATTGTATATACTCGAGTAACCGTTAACCTCCCATGTCAGATTTTAACAAAGGCATTACTATTAACACTTGTTTTAGTCATATTAAACTGAGAAATTTTCCATTTGTTATGTACAAGGCACCTTTACAGTCACACACCCCTAATAGTGCAAGTGATTTTTAAAATTAAGTTCCACAGTGCAGTTGGCTTAATGGAGCCTCTCAGCCGAGAGTTATCCTACCATAAACCCACTGCTTTAAATTGGATTGGGAAAAAGGGTGTGAGGGACAGAAGCATTTGCTAAACTCAAACTCAGGGTGGAAATAAATTATAGCTGTACAAATACATAAGCAGTGTTACACTATAAACAGTGGGATGACCTATGTAATCAAGCTATAAAATTCCAAACTATGAGGATTACAATACAAAGTGTGGTTTGGGGCCCCATATTAAAAGAAGAAGGCCATTGTATTATTGGCTCCTCAAATCCTCTAGAAATATACAATTCATGACGAATCACAATAACACCATCTTGCCTAGAATCCATCTATGATTGTTACTAGAGGACTAAATCTAAGACAATAAATATGTGATTAATATTAAAATGTCTAAAAATCATATTAAACACTTCAAAAATTAGACCACACCACCACATATAGATAGTTATTGCCTCATAGTGGAGATTTACCAGATTGTCCATCAAAACCTCATTCAAAGATTTTTATAAGAAGTGAAAAAGATCTTCGCAAATATTAAGTCCCTTAGGGCTTTTACTATCTAACTCGATTATGTATCTGGTTTCGAGTTGGCGAAGTAATTTATCCCTGTCACCACCTCTTTTACTGCCAGGAACATGGTCGATAACATAATAAGAGAGCACATTTAAATCGCTCCCATGTTCCGCTTTGACATGGCGTGCAACCGGATACGTGGGATCCGAGTTGACAGTTGCTCGTAGGTGCTGGAGGATTCTGGTTTGCACTGGTTTTATCGTGCTGCCAACGTATCTCAGCCCACACTTACAATTCAGAATATACACTGCATATTCCGTTATGCAGTTAAAGTTCCCTTTTATTTTAATGGGCTGATCAGAGTATGCACTGGTATACGAAGAAGTGTTTACTCCAAATGTGCATGCTCTGCATGTGTGGCATTTAAAGAATCCACATCTAGAGGGAAGCCAATTCTTATTCCAAATCTCAGGACTGGTTTTCACTAATTCGGATTTCATAGAATATGCCTTCCGAAATGTGAATTGAGGTTTTTGGTTGTAAATCTCTCTCAATATGCCATCCGTCATCACTATAGGCCACTCTTTGCTCATGATTTTTCTGATTGTGTTGGATTGCCTACTATATGTTGTGATAAATCTGCATGTTTTGTTCAGACTGTCTGTATTAGGGACCTCTCTTGGCTGAACTGCCTGTTTTTCAATAAGTTCTCCCTCGGAATCAATGAGGCCTTATGGAGGGCATTGCACAAAACCCTCTCATTATAACCTCTTTCTGCAAGTTTGGACTTCATTTGTAACAAAGCATTTTCACACATTCTCTCTGTACTACATGATCTCTTCACCCTCAAAAACTCACCATACGGTAAGCTTGTAATTGTGTGTCTAGGATGGAAACTCTTCGCATGAAGCAGGGTATTACCTGCCGATGGTTTTTGAAATATACAAGTTTCCACCTTTCCATCCTGAATCATGATTTCTATGTCCAAAAAGCTAATCTTGGAGGTATTGATCTGATGTGTAAACTCTAGATTACATTGATTTGCATTGATATTATTGACAAAGAGAAGCGCTTCCTCCTCTGTCCCATCCCACACTATGAAGATATCATCAATAAATCTCCACATCCTCCTCACATGTCGATCAAAGAGAGCTTTGTGTTCCCTCTTGAGGACATGCTCCTCCCACCAGCCCACGTGTAAACACGCATAGCTGGGGGAGAAGCATGCCCCCATTGCTACACCTTGTTTCTGTCTGAAAATTTTACCGTCATACAGAAATCGATTATTGAATAGACACCACTTAATCATTGTAAGAAGCATTTTGTTGTGACCATACAGTTCTATTGTCCGTTGATTAAAAAAGTGTTCCACTGCTGCCATTCCTTCATCATGCCTTATACAGGTATAAAGTGCTTTGATATCCAGTGTCATCAACAAATAGTTATCGGACCACTCCAGTTCATTCAACTTCATCAAGAAATCTCTGGAATCCTGTATAAATGTGGGCAAGTTTTTTACAAAGTCTTGTAAGTAGAAATCCACATATCTCGATGTGTTTTCAAACATGCTGTTTTGGGCTGAGATTATTGGTCTGCCCTGTAATGGGTCCAATCCTTTGTGGACCTTCGGAATCAAATAGAAGGTCGGCAATTTGGGATGTTTGTTGATTAAAAATGTATTCTCTTCTTTGGTAATGAGGCCTTCCCTTGTCCATTTATTCACATCTTTTTTGAACAACTCATTTGCTTTAAGGACCTCTGTACCATTAGCTAACTCATAACAATTTACATCTTCCAAATGTCTGTTCGCTTCAGCTCTATACAAGTGTTTGTCCCACAGGACAATGTTGCCCCCTTTGTCCGCTTTGTTGATTACCACTGTATCATTCTTTTTTAATGTATTCATTAATTGGAAATATTGTCTGTTGAAATCCGATTGCTTGGATTTAGATGAATTAGTTCTTTTATAGAGGCTTTTTAGTTCGTCAACCACTCTGTCATGATATACATCTACCGCATCCCTTGGCATTATGGGAACAAACGTTGAGGGTGCTTTAAATGGGCTTTGATTACTTTTATCCCCAATGATGTTTTCCTCTTCTAATACTCCTTGAGTATTTAATTCTGTTTCTGATTCTACAGATCTTTGTAAATTATGTAAAGTTTTCAAAAGAGGAATTTCTCGCACCATTAATCCTGATTTTTCATGGGTTGGGTTTTCTTTGTTCCCTTGGCGATTTTTCTCAGGATTTTTTATTGCAAAGTATTTGGACAGTTTCAATTTCCTGATAAATTTGTAGACATCAATTCTGGTCTTTGCGAAATCAAAATTGCTCTCTGGACAAAAACTGAGGCCAAGCGTTAATAAGTGTTGCTCTGCATCATTCAATTCGATTTTGGTTAAATTCACAATTGTTCTTTTTCCACTTTCATTCATTTTTAGTTGTTCCAATTCCGTTTTTTCCTTTGCCAATTGCCGCGTCCTCTTGTTCCTCTTCCTGCGCTGGCGTCGTTTCCAGTTCCTTTTGTTGTTGGAGCAGTACTTTTCTGTTGGTATCGCGGCCTGAGGGATTGAATTTGTTGCTCCCGAATATACTCTAATTCCTCCGCGTAGGTTAAAGGGTCCAACGCCTCTGCCAGTTGCCCTGTGCTTCCTCTATCAGAGTCTTCATCACTGGTTACCAGGCTCCCCTCCGTACTTGAGCTTTCTGGTTGTGCTGTAGAAGTTGAGGCTTGATTACCTTTGCTTGCATTGGCTTCGGCCCTTGAAGCAACTTTACTCATTTTTTGCTTTTTAACCGAATCATATTTCCTGGCGAATGTAAACACCTGGCCCCTGTCGTAGTCATTCTTATCCCTGCTGAACATATATATATATATATATATATATATATATATATATATATATACTTCTATACTACTATTATAAAGAGAGAACACAAAGCTTTTGGCAAGGTAAACTCTGGAACCACAGCGCCAATCCACACACCCAATACATTGTTGTAATCCTCAGGGTGTGCAGATGGACATAGGCTATAGAAAAATAAAAAAACAACGTAAATTTAAAAATATAACTTAAAAAAAAAGTAGTGCCCTGAAAGTAGCGCCGGCCGCGACGCTGCGCTGGCCGCGACGTAGCGCTGGCCGCAACATACGTGATGACGAGAAGGAGCGGCGGTGAAGTGAGGAACGCGGGGAGGAGCGGCAGCTCAGGTGCGTCATGACGAGGAGGAGCGGCGGTGAAGTGAGGAGCGCTGGGGGGAGCGGCGGCTCAGGTAAGGCTCTGGGACACGGGAAATGTCGGGGCGGGAGGGAGCCGGTGCGGGAGTTTGGCCCTGAACAAATGCGGCTGAGGTAAGGCTCAGACTCTGGGGGCAGCATTTCAGGCTTGCGTGCACTCCCCACCCGGCCCCCGCCCGCCACGACATTGTCCGGGACACAGATAATGTCGTGGCGGGCGGGGGCCGGGGTGGGAGTGCACACAAGCCTGAAATGCTGCGCCCAGCCCCCTTCTGCTCCGGGCAGCGCTGGGGCGGGTCTGCTAGTATATATATATATCTATATCTATATCTATCTATATCTATATATCTATATATATATATATATATATACTTCTCCTTCCCAAGGGTGAAGGACTCAACACTTGAAGGAAGTGCTCACACTGTGCTTTTTTCAAAGTGTGGATGTTGCTGTCCCCATTCTGATACGTTTCGACATACTGGCCACAGATGGTTGCGGTATTGGCCAAAATGGGAGTAGGACAACCGTTTATACCATGGGTCTCCAAACCGGTCCTGGAGGGCCGGATCCATGCCAGATTTTTAAAATAACTACATATATCTCAATGAGGATATACAAAAAATCAGGCATGGATCCGGCCCTCCAGGACCGGTTTGGAGACCCCTGGTTTATACAATGGATAAAAGTCATATATAATATACCGACCGCACGGGTATGCATACGTCTCAAAGAGTTTTGATTTACAACGGGGAACTCAACAGGGGTGCCCCCTGTCCCCACTCCTGTTTGCTATCGCGATGGAGCCACTCACTATCACATTACGAACAAAGATGGAAGGCTGGGGGTTACGACGGGGGGAAACGCTTCTTGTGGTCTCTATGTATGCTGATGACACACTGGTATACTTGCGCCGCCCCAAAGAGGCAGACCTGGTGCTTATTGCAGAATTGGAAAAGTTGGGTGTACAGTCTGGCCTACGTCTAAACCCCGGAAAGTCCAAGTTGATTCCCAAGGGGAGAGTAATATGGAAATCTGAGACCGAGCTCCCTCATGTGGGGATGAGATGGGTCCTGGAGGGGATGCTATACCTGGGGATCACACTGAGGCATACTAGCACAGCATACTTAGCCGACGGATAACGCTTTCCAACTAGGCTGGGGACCGTTCCTGCAGTACGCTAGGATCTCATCGCGGGCCAGAAAATTGTGGGCGACATTTCCGCAGGAGCCACAGGTCGCGACAGTATTGCAAAAAGGTGAATCGCAATTCATTTGCTGAGCCCAGATCCACCCATGTTTGAGAGATGGATTAAAGATATGACGGAGTGGCCCACTGCAGAATCAGTGCAGATGAAGTAGGTCAGGAAGGACGATGAGCTTGAGGGATGACACAAGAGCCTGGTACACAATGATCACAGACTTAACCAAAGGAATAGATTATTCGGACGGGTGGCACTCTCCTCACGCCCCACGCCGGAAGGGAATGGCCCTCTGCCCATACTTGTATCCCACATACCCCAGAGAACGGTACAGTTAGTTGAAATATATGATAGAACAGATGGTTACAGGCCTTGCAGTGAATGTTGAAACCCATGACCAGGGGGAGAGGGAGAGTAGGGAAGCAAAGGGGGAGTTTCTATAGTTGTTGTTACCATTGTTTTGCAATCTTCTCCCCCCTAAAAAAAGAAGAAAAATGATAATGACATAGGAAATTTGCTGAATTTGATTTGAAGCCAGCACAATAATAAAAATAGCCTATGGCGCACGGTCATGTATGCAGATTGATTGAAACCAGAACATTGCAATTGTTGTAACATGCCTGTTTTTGAAAAGTGATGTTGACATGCAAATCTCAATAAAAAATATATTTTTTTAAAATACTGGCCACAGATGGTTGTCCTTTTTCCATTGTCACGAATGATACATGACTGTGATAACACCATATGTCCTCTTATGTGCCCCAGTAACACTTGTAGCCCCTAATTGTATGTCACACATATGACAATTTGCTAAAAACGATTACATTACTGATGAAAATTATATGATGCACTCCAAGTGAGATAAAATTGTTCATGTTACATGGCCACCATGTTGCTTATGTTAAATGGCAGAATGTTTATCACTTGTGATGGACTGTCTTGCGAATGTAGGTTGCCCTTTGGTCCACTGAAGACCTACTGGGTCGATTAATTAGTATCCTTGGTGATAGCTCTTATTCTAAATTAGCAAACAATTTTTCATCAGTTTTCAGACCGTTTGGCTGCAGTATTCACAATCTAACAGTGTACTTACATTTCGGCTGGCTTAGCATCCTGGTTCGATAAACACCACTGTTAGGCTTGGCGGTCCCTAGTTGGCAGAGGGAGAGCCTCTGACCAAGTAGGGACCTACCACCTCCAGTCAAGAATGGGGTTACCCCTTAGATAACCTGCGCTCGACCTTCTGGTAACGTGGCACGAGCAATCAGACTAATTTTCGAGGCAGTGTGTAAAGCGTTTATGACAGTGCCCAGTAACCCCCCTGGTCCTCTACAAATAGACACCACACCGGTTGTATGGAAAAATAGATACTCTTTTTATATATATTTATCACAAGACCACATAACGACAAAAATTCACAATGATTCGATTAAAGCAGGGACTGTAAATATTCTTTCAAAGGGGTCAGTTCAGTTCAGAAGGAGTGCAGGTGCACTCACAGTGGCCAATGCGAGAGGGGTACCCCCCAGATGGTATGATGCGCACGTGCTTGCGAGATGTACGGTTCGAGCCGCAATGAACTCAACTGGGCTCGTGGTGATGAAGGTACGACGCGTACTTCTGTACGGTGGACCTGGTGCGAGCCGCGATGAAACCTGCTGGGCTCGTGGCAATGAAGGTACGACGCATACTTCTGTACGGTCGAGCTGGTGTGAGCCGCAATGAAATTTGCTGGGCTTGTGGCAATGAAGGTACTCTGGGCTCGTGGCAATGAAGGTACGACGCATACTTCTGTACGGTCGAGCTGGTGCGAGCCGCAATGAAATCTGCTGGGCTCTACGGTTGTCTGTTCACGCCGGGTACCAACGGGCAGTCCTTTTCGCTCTCTCCTGTTCCGAAGCCATCTGCCCCATTGGGGAAAGGGGTCCAGTTGTTATAGGGCCAGAAGTCTTTGAAAGTCTTTTGATCCGGCAGGGAGTTCCCCTCATTCCGGTCTCAGTTGGAGGGGTTTCGGGTTAGATGACGCCTTGGTTCTTTGAAGTGATGTGGCAGGGTCCCAGACGCTCAGCAGGCAGTGGGGCCAGCCTTGTTCTTGCGCAGGACACGGCCCAGGGCTATCTTTCCTCCTAATCTAGAATGCAGCTAACTAACACCCGGCTGAGGGAGTTCCCCCAGACCCTGTCACTAGTCCCAGACAGTTAATACACGTCCCAGCGGCAGCATATGGCGAGGTTTGGATGAGGGCACAATCACTTTCTTACACTTGCCATTTCCCGACTCTGAATATAGGAATCATCCATCATGCAGGATGTATTACTAAAGGTATAAAAGAGGGGAAGGAAGACCCACGCCAAGGATGCCAGGTCTAACAACCACTCTCTGATTTTTTTGACACAGTCTAATGCAAATAAATGTAAACCATTTCAATCATTTTTGTTGATGTGATCAAAGTGGTTGGCTACCGTGAAGTTAAAATCTTTATTTGTTACTGCCTGAAAATATTAAAACATGATTCTCCCAGAGGCACTTGTTGAGCCACCTACATATTGAAACTTATACATGCATTCAATTACAAAAGCAACATACTTGTTATTGCTATGAGGAACATTTTAATCTCTTTCCTTTTTTTTGTGTTCTTTCTATTGTTGCAGGCCTTACAATGTAGACATGCAAGGAATCTGTGGGCTGCGGTTTTAACCCTTTCCTCCTGGCATATTGTATTTCTTCAGAACTGAATACTAGAAGGACTTTAACTAAAAGACCCTGCCAACCTATTGGTATCAGATGAACCACCATTCAATCTTTATGTGCTTATCTTTACTCGTAAATACCAAATATTTTATCTGAAAATAATACAGATTTTAGTTGCCTCTTTTCTTTATGTCAATGTTAGTTTGATTTTTTTATTATACTTTTGTTATTATGCTTTGTTCTTTGCTTCTTTTGTTGCCTTCCTATGTGGCATAATTTATTTTTGTTTCTACTTTCTAGCTCTCTTCTTACCGCTACTTGTGCATTCCTTTATGTATCCTCTTTGCAGAAACCTAGTTTCCATCTTGTCAGCTTTTTGTTCAAGTTCGTCATCCAATGACTAATTCTTCCGTAGACATAGGAACTCTTCAATATGGAATGCTGTCCGCTAATCTTCTCTGATGGAAGCTACTATCAAGTATAATAATGTTGGTGGCAGTTGATCTATGATGCAATGTAGTTTGTATTCTTTCATCTTTGATGCATATTTTGATATTGGGGGAATGGATTCTTTTCATTCTGGTCTAATATGTGAATTTTAGATTAAAGTCTTAGCTGCTTAACTTTCTAAACTAATGACCAAATTCTAACTTGGTAATATTATAATTAGAAAGTTGTCTATGTTGCGTAAACACATTAGGATCTTGTTTAAAGGGTTTTTTTTCACTTCAGTCTATCTGCGTCTCCTATCGGCCCATTGTAAGTTGTACCAGGCAGGCAAAAGATCTTATAACTGAACAAAAAGATATGTTACTCTTAAGGCCTATTTCATTCATCTCAATAGCATGTTTTTGTGTCTTAGTTTTGATAATTTTAATCTGCATATCTTGAAACCATAATTATGTTGTACTAGCAGCCCGTCCCGACCTTGTCCGGGAGCAATCAGGCTTCAGGGCCCCCGGCCGTCCTGGCCCCCGGCCGCCCATACATTATCCTTGGGTCTCCCGGAGTAGCAGCCCGTCCCGACCCTGGCTTCAGGGCCCCCGCCCGCCCCGACATTGTCCCCAACATTGTCCCGGAGCCTTACCTCATCCGCTGCACCTCCCCGCACTAATGAGTTCACCGGTCCGCCGCTCCTCGCCACTCCTCCAAGCCTGTCCACCGCTCCTCACCGCTCCTCCCCGCCTGTCCGCCGCTCCTCATTCACGCTCATGTCCGCCGCTCCTCCTCGCGCTCCTGTGCGCCGCTCCTCCCCGCGCTCCTGATGTCAGCACGCACGTCGCGGCCGGCGCTACTTCCATGGGACTACTTTTGTTTTCTCGTAAATTTTTTAAATAACTTATATTTTTTTAATTTATATAGCCTATGTCCATCTACACACCCTGACAATTACAACAATGTATCGGGTGTGTGGATTGGCGCTGTGGTTCCCGAGTTTACCCGCCTCAAAGGTTCAAAGTTCTTCCTTTATAATAGTAGTATAGATGAGCATATAAGGATACCACATCCATCATTATTAATTTGTTGTTTTAATTTCAAGGGATGTCTTTGAGTAGGTTCCCATTATCCCTGAGATAGGTATTCAATGTTTTTACCATATGTGTCAAAATGTGTCTACATATTTGTCCCTGGTGTTGCAGACAGCCCAACCGAGACCCTATAGAACGACTGGTGATGAGTGGCTTACCTGTGTAAAGTTCCGGTGCTAACAAGACACAGATGGGCATTCTTTTGGTGTGTACAGATTCTATTATTAGCAATTGTGTGGTGAGCGCGTTGTGGGGCATGGGGGTAGGTGTTTCTATTGGTCTGATGTTCCGCAGACCTTTGGGGTGGGTGTTTCACAGTACCTGAGAACCTGTCATTCTGCATTTCAATTGAACTTTGCTAGCTGGGCCCGGCCCTTCTGGTATGATGAAAATTCAATAAGATCTGTTGTTATAAAAAAATGTGTCTACATAGAAAGAAGTGCTTTCAAATGTGGAAGAACATGCTGAGACTATCAGATCTTTCTGTTGTGTTACTTTGTCTCCATGTCGTTCTTTGATTTCCTCTATGGGATTCTTTTTCATTCTTTCATAGTTGTTAGAATCATATATCTGTCTCTTGCCTCCTTAACATACTGATTTTTGCTCATGCTTCGACACTTATAGGCCGGTTACCCTCATTAGTATTATCTTGTAACTGTTTTGAATGCTTGTCTTTCTGCAATCATCACTTTTTCTTTTTTTCCACAGTTTTCATATTGGATATTTTGTTTATTTCCTTTACAACTTCCTCACGAAGAATATCAATCCTGTAGCTTAGCGATAGTAATGACAAAATCTTAATTTATCAATGTTTATTTTGTATCAGTGGGAATACCCATGTCCATCATTAGTTGGTTTTCAATGATTTTCATCATTTCTTAAAGTATGTCTAGGTTTAGTAATACTTCGAGGTCATTTATGTTATGTTATATTATTGGCATTTGTAACGCGCACAGCTACTCAAGAAAGCTCCGGCGTGTGAGCCAACAAAGCAGTAAAACTGAGAGTAGTGTAACTTAGTTGAACAGCAGAGTCTTTAAGTGCTTCTTGGACAGCCTGAGGTCTTGAGTGTTGCGTTGTTCAAAGGGGAGGGCATTCCAGGCTACTGCGGCCCTAAAAGATAAAGAGTGGCCTCCCTGTGCGAGAAAGATGAAAACGAGGAACCACCACTAAGCGCTGCGCAGCAGAGCGCAGTTGTCTCTTGGGCTCATAAAAACTGAAGTGTCTTCTGATGTAGGGCGGCCCTGTGCCATGCAACGCACCATGAGCGAGAATGAGAGAGTTAAACTGGACACAGCTGGCCACACGGAGCCAATGTAGGTCCAGAAGGTGTTGTTTCATGCTAGTTCTTCTGGGAATAGCAAGCAAAAATCGGCAGCTGCGTTTTGTATTGTTTAGCTGATAGTCAGGCAAGCCAATGTACAATGCATTGGCATAATCAATGCGTGACAGGATAAGAGCTCATGTCACCATCTCCTTTGCAGGTCTGGGAAGCAGAGGCAAGAACTTTCTGAGAGATTTCAATATGCAGAACCACATACCAGCAAGTCTCTTAATCTGAGGAGAGAACCGAAGGTTCTCGCTGAACCACACCCCCAGATTCATAACTGGATTGTCAATAGATTTTGGCATGGGGTACTCCGTAGGCCAGATCGACTCCCTGAAATATGGGGGGAAAGAGCCATACAGTAGTATCTCCGACTTGTCCTCATTGAGCTTGAGTTGTGAGAGTGCAAGCCATTTAAAAACGGCGGAGAGACAGTTTTTAGCTTGGTCTGGGGACAAGTCATTTTCCTTCCAGGTAAAAAGAAGCTGAGTATCATCAGCATAAGCTATGATCTTCGCTCCTAGTTCCTCTGCTAAGTAGATCAAGGGCATAACGTAAAGGTTAAAGAGGAGAGGACTCAAAGTAGAGCCCTGTGGAATGCCTGTGGTCTCCCTTTAGGGGCTGAGGAGAACTGAGTTATCCATACCTGCTGAGTTCTATCCTCAATAAATGATTTAATCCAGACCCAAACTAGTCCAGAAACGCCAAAAGTCAAGAGACAAGCGAGTAATTGCCGGTGGGGCACCTTATCGAATGCGGCGGAGAGGTCCAACAAAATGAGGGCTGCTCTACCTCCAGCATCCAAACATTCTCTAATCGCCTCTGATATTTCAACCAGGGCCGTCTCCATACTATACCTTGCCCTGAATCTGTTTTGGCCAAGGGGCAGTAGGCCATTCTCCAGCTACGTTCTAGTTTTTGACAGAGTTGTTTTAGCTCCTTAAGGTCGATGGTATACCACGGCTTTGAAGGGAAGTTTCTAGGTCGCTTATTGGAGGGAGGTGGAGGTAAGTATTCTACTACCTGAGAGATCCAATTACAGAAGCTCTCTAGTGCTCCCAGCAAATTTGTAGCAGCAATGGGGCGTGTGTCTAACAGAACCCTACTCAGAGCCGAAGGGTCAATTCTTGGAGAAGGTCTACTTTGGAGATGTCTCTTAGTGAAGTGCAGCATCTGAATGGTCCAAGAAAAAGTGGATCACATAATGATCCGACCAGGATGTTTGAATGGGTTCTTCGATACTGAGCGAAAAATTGGAAAAAATCAGGTCTAGAATATGACCCCCACTATGAGACCGAGAGCTAGTCCATTAGGTGAGTTTAGCCTAGTTAAGCGAATCCCATAAATCTCTCGTGTCACTTGCCTCCCCTCGATCTCAATGGATATTAAAATCCCCAAGGAGCAAGAATTTTGAAAAGCGCAGAGCCCTGGGCACAATTACCTCGTCCAGAGCTTTCAGAAAGGCTCCGGAAGGGCCGGGGGTCTATACACCATTGTGCCACCCAGTGTAAAATGGGGCGATATGACGATGGAAAAATTAAGTACCTCGCCATCCCCGATCGCCTGGGACTCCTCTCAGGTAAAAACCCATGCCACCCTCACCACCACCGCTATTCCACCACCTCTTACTCACTTTGTAGTCTGCCCTGGCTATTTTATATCCCCTAGGTATAGCCAACTCAATAACTGGATTAGAAAATTTATTAAGCCAAGTTTCTGTCACAAAAAAGTAAGTCTAGCTTCTCATCTGACAGTAATTCAAATATATCGGAGGCGTGTTTCACTAGTAAGCGGGAATTAATTAAAGCCTTTCAGAGTGGCTGTAGGGGGGGCAGTGGGATGAGAGCAGATTTCCAATTCAGTACAGAATCTAAAGTTACAAATATTGCAGCTCCTGTGAATATTGTCCAGTACCTCCCATTGATGTTCACACTTACTCCGATGTGACTCTAATGATATTAATTCACCACGGCTGTATGACCAGCGACCCTCTTGCGACTGCGATTTGAAATGGGAGCGTGGCTGGCGCTGGCTGCCTCGGGGCGCTGACAGGCTTGCCTTAGGCGGTCCTTCGGGGCGCTAGAGGCACACCCGCTGAGCGCATCCGCTGTGCACGCATCTTTATAGGAATCCCCCTAACGACTAGAATGTGTACCACGCAAAATGGTGCCCAGAAATATCAACCCCAATAGAGTTGTGATGTGTGGTAAGTGAGGCAATGCGGTATTTCGTTTTAAATCAGACGCGTTTTACAGTTTTTATTAAAACAAATCAAATCAGTTTTAAAAGACAGTTTCCTTTAAGAACAAGTATGCAAACCTAAAATTCAATGTACAAACAGCAAACGAGTTAAAAATGAGGCTCAGAAAATGCAGGAAGCACCAGAATAGCGCGTGTACAACTCAATTAGCAGCTCCTAGTGGCACTGTCATCACTTTATGACATTCCTTTCCTATTTTGGTTCTTTTTTTGTCATTGTGTGTTGTTTAGCCAGTTTGATCTTTTTAATATGTTTGTAGATATCAATTCTAATTTCAGACAGATCATGAGTTTCTGGGCAACATTTTTCTAGTACTTCTGTTTCTTTCACCATGAGAACATTGTCTGAGATGTTGATAAACGTGGGCTGACCTCGTTCGGGGAGCTACAGGGCAGACAGTGTCTACTGGGTACATGTAAAAAAAAACAAAAAAAATGTAAACTGATACTTGTATAGCGCACTACTCACCCGCAAGGGTCTCAAGGCGCTTGTACGAATACCGCTGTGGAACCCATCCTGGCTTTCCCAGTGAGGCATCCACTCCTGGGCAACCCCATGATTGGAATAGGCACCGAGGCGAGAATTATCAGGTCCCTGGAATTTTGAGCCCAAGACCCGCCAAGGCGGGGAATTGAACCCTGGTCCCGGGCTAGACCTCTGCATCAGGGTCTGCCGCTCTAATCATGGAGCCACACTTCTCCACATGTAGGTGTAGATAACCCAAAATACTCTCATGAGTCAACTGTGCACCTCCTTTAAAAGTCTCTTTACCTTTTCAGCAAAATGTTTTAGTGTGAGTACTAGAGATATCAGTGTGTGTTGAATCTCTTGTCTCTGGTGCAGGACAAGCCCCGCCTTTTACCTGCTGGTTCTTGTAGCAGGTTAGGCTGTCAGGCGGATGTGTTCTAGGCTGCTGCTCCAAGCAGTGGCTTCTCTTCTACAGGGCCTGTGGCAACACTCTTTTGTTGAATGAAGTTTGCTGGGGGAGAAAATCTGTGCGGCAGCAGCATCACATGTCTTTGTTAGTGGTCCTTCCGGCCAGCTGCACACAGGTCTTCTGGTGTAGCAGTTGCGGCGTCCAGGCTAAATTCCTTGTGGTGCTGTCTTTCTAGCAATTGTGGCCTCTGGCTCAGGCAGAACGTCCAGCTCTGGCAGACACACAGCTTTCAGTCACAGCATCGGCAGCAGCAACACCAGTGTATTTAGCCTGCAGCAAATTGTAAGGCAACAAGGGAAACTTTTTCTGGTGCTGTCTTATTCAGCTCACACAGATAGTGTGCAGAGTGACTGGGGAGGGCCTTTATGACCATGGTCACTCCCGCTGCCATCACCTTCTGAGCGAGTCAGCTTTCTCTGGGTAGCCCTCATGCTGTCTTCTCTTCTGGAACAGATTCTCGTTCTGCAGGGCCTAGGCACATTCTTTTTTTGTAAAGAACTTGGGATTGCAACAAAGTGTGTTGGTTTGGATCCCACTTTTATAAAGATTTTGCAGACTGTGAATGTAGAAACACTGCCTAATGTTTCAGAATTTCTTTCAAATGTCACTCTCGGGCTGCTCTCCAGAGACAGTCTTTGTGCAATTGCATTTCTCTCACAGCAGGCAGCAAGGAGGCTCGCTTCTAGCAGAAGCATCCGAAAGAGGGGCTCATTGAAGTTTGGGGCTCCTCACCTGGATGTCATCAACCTTTCTAAAACAACAACTGAAAAAAGACAAATAGGCAGGCACTGCCTAGAAACGTTCTCACCTTGAACAACAGAAACTCCAGTCCCACCTCTCTCTCCTAACATCCACAAAATGGCAGTGCTCAAGAAAGATTAATCGTCACACATGTCGTTACAAGGATTTTCTCCATATTTCTTCAGTTCAGTGTCTGGGTCTCCACCCCCTAGATATAGGAATGCAGGCAGTGCACTTCCACTATCTGGGGAGAAGCTTTCCTCGTCCTCTATCTTGTACCATGCTTATCCCAGGAGCATCTGAATTGTATCCCACTGGCCCCAGTGCTCAGACTCATAAAACACACAGAGTCCTACTTCCATATAAGTGCTACACACTCACTCAACATACAGACACTCAGCATGCACAGATGATGCCAGCACTAGCTTCTGGGTTTCACATACCAGCATTACTTTATGCAAGAGGAGCCAGTTTCCTCACTTCTCCATAACAGAGGAAGATTTATAGTGTTGAGTCACACTATGAAATCAAAGAACACAATATACGCCACCACTGCTTTATGTGACAAACCCAGGCATGGACATTAGTTCGGTGCCCTCTATGAGAGCATGCTTGGTGCTGCCCTTCAGGATACAGAACAGGGTTTGCACCTCACATTACCAGTGCCAAACCTAAACTTCTTTGCACACTCAAGATAACGGCCAAAATAAAAGTCAAGATACCAGTTTCACACAGAGTTGCGGACTCAAGGCAAGGGTACACACCAGTTCACCATGTGGGGGACATTCTCATCTCAACAACTTTCAATTTCTCTTTCCTCTTTTTTCTTGGTTCTTTTCTTTGGCTCCAAAAGCTCTCCTCATTGGTTTACATCGTGTTCTTGGGGCATACATTTTGTTTTTGCACTTTGAAGTTTCCTTTTTCATTTTCTCGGATTTTGGTTCATGTAGAAAAAGCTCATTTCATTTGATAAAGACAATTTCTGGGTTATTCCTCTGGTCTCGGCGTGCTTGCTTAATTTTGATACAAATCACTTTCTAAACTGTCTCTATTGCAGTTGCTGGTCCTGACTTTTTCGATTCCGACAATAGATCCATATGTTAATCAGAACAAGTGCACTAATAAACACATACCTACACATTTATTACTGTAGTAGGAAGTTTAATCCCTTGTTATTACTACATTACAGTTTAACTAACTTGAGTTAACAATGGTTACTCTATTCGTTCACATGTAACTAACTTGAGTTAACTCTTGTACTTTATTCATTCACATGTGCTGCTGTTGATCTGAGAGGAATCTGAATTATATTCTGATTTCAACAACTCACTCCTTTTTCAAAAACTCAATGTTCAAATAACCTTACACAGGAAAACTGTTGAGACAATTTTGACAAAGCTGAGTTACTGTGAGTCAACATAGGTAAGCTCGCAAACACACACATACAGTCACAATCAGAAAAACAGCCACACAAACACACACAATCAAAATATATCGCAAGTTAGGAAGGCACCACATTTTACAAATAAAAAACAAAAGTTTCAGTTGGCTTGGCCTGCAGCACTTCCCCATGTTCTCCAGTCAATGGCTATGTCTCCTCTGAGCGCGAGATGACTTACCAAAGTAAACTACCTTATCCAATCCATTCACTGCTCTCATGCTGTTAACAATGTTAAGCAACATGAGTAAAGTGTCTGGATTGGCTGGAGCAGGCTGGAGGCCGGTGCCTGCTCTCCAACCCAGCTATCTAAAACAGCTGAGTTGGAGAGTTTGAATTGGACATGTCAAGCTGGCCGTTGCAAGCTAGCTGGCCAAACCGACATGCACACTTCAAACTGAAGCGGCCACTCCTCATTGCTGCCAATCAGCAGCAATGACGCAATGGCCCGCCCGCCCTCACTCTCTGTTCGACAGAAAGCTGGAAAAATAAAATGGTAATAAAATTATTTTATTACCATTTTTTCCCAGCTTTCCTGAGAAGCAGTGTGTGTGTGGGGGGGGAGGAGGGCACTTCTTCCCTCATATGCAGGAACCACAACTGCTACACAGATTTAATCACTTGTACTCAAGTTATGGTTAAATAGTTTCTTTATAAACACTTCACGTGCAGAGACGTTTTAATGCATAGGCAAAGTGGGCAATTGCAAAAAAACAATTGACGGACAGAATGCAGAACAATGTCATTCATTCACCCCAGTACAGAGATCTGAGCCTAAGTCCATTGTTTTTTGCTTACCATACTATTCCAGTTTGGACCCAGCCATATGCAAATCAGTCTTGACCTGCACCCAATGGGAACAGTCCAGCCCGAACTGCCAGGCCAGGTCCTCCCTGGCCTGGAAACACGCATCCTAGGACCGGATTCGGGCTTTCAGCCCTAATCAGCTAGGATAGCTTGACTCCAGAGAACTACATTTGATGTGTGGATGGAGAACGGAATGAGGAAATTATCTGATAAGTCAACAGGATGTGAGTTTGAGATTAAATAGTTTTTTCACTTGTGATTAAAAAGTTCAGATTAGCACCTTTTAAGGTCGAGCCTAGGAAGTGCATGCGCTGTCTCTTTGAGATATGCTGTATTGACTCTGTGAGCTTGCAGCCCACCCATTGCCTTTTTATATGAATGAATGAATGAATGAATGAATGAATGAATGAATGGTGGGATTTGTAAGCACCGAAATTGCCTCCATGGGGGTATCTCTGCGCTAAAGAAGCAGCAATGCCTGGCTAGCTGGATTGGTTACTAGAGAGTTATGTTTTCAGGAGTTTCCTGACATGAAGAAAATCTGAGCACTTACATAGATGTACAGGTTGCGAGTTCCAATGCCGTGGGGCTAGGTACAAAAAATCTTTGCCCCCAGCGCGGTGTTTCCTGTACCGATGGATAACAAGCAGAGCTTTCTCACCTGAATGAAGAGATCTGCCAGGTTGATAGTGAATATGTTTTTCTGCAAGGAAGCTTGGACCTCTGTCCTTAAGTGCTTTATGGATAAAACAGCAGATTTTGAACGTAATCCTATGGCGGATGGATAGCCAATGAAGTCGGTTCAGCAGAGGGAAGGAGGCTGTTATGGGGGCATATTAATGGCCAGCTGCCCTGTTCTGAACTACTTGGAGCCTATTCAGTAAGGTCTCATTTGCAGCTGCTAGAAGGGCATTACAATAATCGATGCAACTAATTACCAGAGGTTGAATCAGGGTCCTATGTACCGATAGAGGGAGGAGATGGAACACTCTCCGTAAAAGACTCAGCATATAAAAATAAGTAACTCAGATGGCCGCTACTTGATCTCTCATAGTTAGAGTGTGGTCCAAACGGACACCCATTTTTATGCCATAATTTTAGGGGTAGGGACTATGCCCAACTGTAGGGGCCACAAATCTGAGGACCACAAAGTTTGAGAGTTGCCGAATAATAAGATTTCTGTTTTATCGGCATTAAGCTGGAGGATTGCATACCATCAGTAAAGAGAGTTTGAGCTGAGGCCAAATTATTATCAAATGAAAAAAGAAGTTGGGCATCATCCACATAAGAAAAGGGAGTGAACCCATGTGGCCCCTCTTGCAAAAAATTATTTTTGCAAGAGGGGTAACATACACATTGAACAGGGTAGGGCTAAGACAAGAGCCCTGTGGTACCCCCTTAGTGAGAGGCCTTATGCGGGAGCGGAAAGGACCCAGGGTAACAGTTTGGGTTCGCTGGTCTAAGAAACTTGAAAGCCATTGTAGAGCAAGTCCCTGAATTCCAATCTCATTCAGTCTTTGAAGTAGCCTTGGTGAGATACTGTATCAAAAGCTGAAGAGAAGTCCAGCAACACTAACAACACTGCCTTATTGTTGTCAAGGGAAAGTTTAATGAAGTCCGCAACACCTATAAGAGTGGATTCAGTGGAATACTTTGGTCTGAAACCAGACTGTGAGGAATCAAGGCAGCATTGGGATTCTATGTACTCCATAAGCTTTGTATTGATGTATCCTTCCAGGAGTTTACTCATAAGTGGAAGAAGTGAAAAGGGCGATAATTTGCCAACTCTGCTGAAGGTGCATTGACCTTTTTACATATCGGAAGCACTTGTGCTGCTTTCCATTCCTGTGATAGTTTCCCTTTACTCAAAGATAAATTTAGTTTAGTGCAAATGGAGGGGGCTAGTTGCTTGGCTAATAAGGCAAACAAACCAGCTGGCATAATATCGGTAGGAGAATCAGATGTGATTGATCTCAGTATCTCTTTGATTGTCGTTCAAAAATGCTTGCTTGCTAGTAATTAATCCTTCCTCATTGCCTCCCCTTGGTATTTGTTTCCTCCCATAGAGCAGTGCCTAACTAATCACATTGAGTCATCAAGGGCAGCAACATATGCCACTATAGCCTTATAGCCCGCCGTAGAGGGCTATTCCAGCTATTAAAGGCCCTCTCCAGCGTTAAAGGCCCGAGCCGAAGGCGAGGGCCTTTAACAAGGGAGAGGGACTTTAATAGCGGTATAGCCCATCTACGAAGGGCTATAAGGCTATTAGAACATTCTGTCACTAGAGGACAGAATGTTCTAACAAACAAAAAATAACTTTTGGGAGCGTGAAGGGATTGGAATCCCCTCAGGTTCCATGAAGCCTTTGTTCACAGCCAGAGCTGTGAACAAAGAAACATTGGAATGTTTGAGCTACAGGCTTATACCAGCCATTATAAGCCCAGAGCACTCCATTGTTTTCAATGGAGCTCCCAACATTCCAATGTTCTAATTTCCAATATAAACTAGATCTCTATTTCACATACGAGCGACGCACAAAGCAGAAAACAAAAAAACGCTATTGATCAATATTTAAACAATAAAGTAACCTTTAGAGAAACAATTATCTGTGAATGGAAAGATGGAAACTAAGTTTGAGCAGTTAACATATTAGCTATTACTAGTGATCTGACCACTGTGCCTCTCGAGGCCGGGTCACCCCCTTGCTCCCTCACCTGCTTGCCTGCTGATCCTTGCTCCCTCGCCTGCTGTTCCTGCCTGCCGCCACCGACTCAGTCGCCCCCCAGCACCCCCGAGCGGCCCAGCCACAGCTGAGCCACCCGCTCGCCACTTTTTTCCCGCCGCTGGCTCCCTGCGGCCCCGCCCACCACCGGCCCATTGGCCCAGCCGCTCGCCCAGCCCAGCAGACCCGCCCTCCCGTCCCCCTTCTTAAGGGGAGAGCCTGGTTGCCGCGGGAGTGACCACTGTGCCTCTCGAGGCCAGGTCACCCCCTTGCTCCCTCACCTGCTCGCCTGCTGATCCTTGCTCCCTCGCCTGTTGTTCCTGCCTGCCGCCACCGACTCCGTCGCCCCCCAGCACCCCCGAGCAGCCCAGCCACAGCTGAGCCGCCCGCTCGCCACTTTTTCCCGCCGCTGGCCCCCTGCGGCCCCGCCCACCACCGGCCCATTGGCCCAGCCGCACGCCCAGCCCAGCAGACCCGCCCTCCCGTCCCCCTTCTTAAGGGGAGAGCCTGGTTGCCGCGGGAGTGACCACTGTGCCTCTCGAGGCCGGGTCACCCCCTTGCTCCCTCACCTGCTCACCTGCTCGCCTGCTGATCCTTGCTCCCTCGCCTGCTGTTCCTGCCTGCCGCCACCGACTCCGTCGCCCCCCAGCACCCCCGAGCGGCCCAGCCACAGCTGAGCCGCCCGCTCGCCACTTTTTCCCGCCGCTGGCCCCCTGCGGCCCCGCCCACCACCGGCCCATTGGCCCAGCCGCTCGCCCAGCCCAGCAGACCCGCCCTCCCGTCCCCCTTCTTATGACGTCCCCTGAGCGACCGCGCAGCGGACGCGCGCAGCGGGAGCACCGATTGAGCGCCGAAGGTGCGCTAAAGGTACGCTCGTCTGCGCCCGTCCGCGCCTGGACCGCGCCCAGTGCCAGGACCCCTGGCCCCCGAGGACCCCAGCCCACCCACTGGACGTACGACGCCGCCACCCTCAACACACTCAACACCGGCCGAATCCCGGGATGCTACCGAGCCACCCCGAGATGAACCCACAGACCCTTCAGCTGTCCCGCCTGCAAGTTCTCCTGCATCCGGACCTGCCCCGCACCAGCACCCGCCAAGCCGATCACCAGCAGCAACCACCTCAAGTGCATCCTACTCAACACCCGCTCCGTCCACAGACACATCATCGAACTCTGGAACCTCCTCGACACCACAGATCCTGACGCCGCCTTCCTCACGGAAACCTGGATGAACGACTCCTCAGCGCCCGACATCGCCATCGCCATACCAGAGGGCTACAAGATCACCCGAAGAGACCGAGGCAACCAGACGGGAGGAGGCATCGCCATCATCTACAGGGACACCATCCGCATCACGACCAACACCGACGACACCCTGACAACCGCCGAACACCTGCACTTCCAGATCCACACGGACCCCAAAACCACCCTCAGAGGCACCCTCATCTACCGACCCCCGGGACCACACACACAATTCAGCGAAGACATCGCCGACTTCACCAGCCCGCACGCCCTCCCATCCGCTGACTACATCCTCCTGGGGGACATCAACTTCCACCTGGAGAACAACAACGACCGCAACACCACCACCCTGCTTGACAACCTCGCCAACCTCGGACTCAAGCAGCTGGTGACCACCCCCATCCACCTCGCCGGACACACACTCAACGCTGTCTTCTCATCCAGCAAGGACATCGTCTTCAGCCACGCCACCGGACTCCACTGGACGGACCACAGCTGCGTCCACTTCACTTTCAGAAGATCCACGATCCACCACCACCAGCAACAGGTTGCTCGAAGAAACTGGAACAAGATCACAGCGGACCAGCTCGCCGCTTCCCTGAGCCAGCACCCTCCCGCCAGCTCAGCGAACCCAAGCCAGGCCGCCGACAACCTCACAAAGTGGATCAGCAACTGCGCAGACGACCTCGCCCCACTGAGGACCCCGCCTAGCAGACCCGGCAGCAAGAAGGCCCCATGGTTCACCGACGAACTCAAGAGCTCCAAGAAGAACTGCCGAGCCCTCGAGAAAGCCTGGAGAAGGGAGCCAACACCGGACAACATGACCACCCTCAAGCTCGCCACCCGGAAGCACCATCAACTGATCCGCACCACCAAGAAAACAGCATTCAAGGACCGGCTGGACAACAACGCACACAACTGCAAGGAACTTTTCAACATCGTGAAAGAGCTCTCCAACCCCAACGCCGGAAACAACGACATCACCCCGTCGCAAGACCTCTGCAACTCCCTCGCCTCCTACTTTCACAACAAGATCGCTGACATACACAACAGCTTCAGCCCACAAACAACGCTCCCAACGACCGCACCAACGCCCCCCACCACCACCCTCAGCGCCTGGACCCAGATCAACACAGAAGACACCATCTGCACGATGAACTTTATCCACTCCGGATCCCCGACCGACCCGTGCCCCCACCACGTCTTCAACAAGGCCGACGCTGTCATCGCACCCCACCTGCGGGACATCATCAACACCTCCTTCGACACCGCCACCTTCCCTGAGAGCTGGAAGCACGCCGAACTCAGCGCTCTACTAAAGAAACCAACAGCGGACCCCACCGAACTCAAGAATTACCGCCCCATCTCGCTCCTTCCGTTCCCAGCCAAAGTCATCGAGAAGACCGTCAACAAGCAGCTGGCCGCCTTCCTCGAGACGAATGGATCCCTCGACCCCTCACAGTCTGGCTTCCGAGCCAACCACAGCACCGAGACCGCCCTCATCGCTGCCACCGATGACATCCGAGCCCTGCTGCACAACGGTGAAACAGCGGCCCTCATCCTCCTAGACCTCTCCGCGGCGTTCGACACTGTCTGCCACCGCACCCTAGTGCAGCGCCTCAGCAACATCGGATTCCAGGAGAAGGCACTGGAGTGGATCATCTCCTTCCTCGCTGGAAGAACACAGAGAGTCCGCCTACCACCATTCAGATCTGCAGCCACGGAAGTCATCTGCGGCGTTCCTCAGGGCTCCTCGCTCAGCCCCACCCTCTTCAACGTCTACATGAGCCCCCTTGCGGCCATCGCACGCCAACACAACCTCAACATCATCTCCTACGCCGACGACACCCAGCTGATCCTCTCCCTGACCAACGACCCCGCCGCCGCCAGAACCAACCTCCACGAAGGGATGAAAGACGTAGCCGAGTGGATGACGACCAGCCGCCTGAAACTGAACTCAGACAAGACGGAAGTCCTCATACTGGGCTCCTCGCCCTCCGCCTGGGACGACTCCTGGTGGCCCCCCGCCCTGGGCACCGCACCCAAACCGACAGACCACGCACGCAACCTGGGCTTCATCCTGGACTCCTCCCTCTCCATGACCAGACAAGTCAACGCCGTCTCCGCGTCCTGTTTTAACATCCTGCACATGTCATGCTACGGAAGATCTTCCGGTGGATCCCCACCGAGACCAGGAAGACGGACACCCAGGCCCTCGTCACCAGCCGACTGGACTACGGCAACGCCCTCTAAGCCGGAACCACCGCCAAGCTCCAGAAGAGACTCCAGCGGATCCAGAACGCCTCAGCCAGACTCATCCTCGACATCCCCCGGAGCAGCCACATCTCCGGACATCTGAGAGACCTGCACTGGCTCTCCGTCAACAAGAGACTCACCTTCCGTCTCCTCACCCACGCACACAAAGCCCTACACGACCAAGGCCCGAGCTACCTCAACAACCGCCTCAACTTCTACGCTCCCAAACGCCACCTCCGATCGACCAACCACGCCCTCGCCGCCGTCCCCCGCATCCGAAGAGCGACAACAGGAGGACCTTCGCCTGACCCAAGACCACCTCTCCTTCAGGAATAAACTCAAGACCTGGCTGTTCGAGCAGTAGCGGCACCCCACCCCCCCCCCCCAAGCGCCTTGAGACCCTCCGGGTAAGTAGTGCGCTCTATAAATGCCTTGATTGATTGTTTATCAATTTTTGTGTAGTGTTAATCGATTTTTAGTGTGCATGTGCAATTGAGTGGGTATTTCCTGTAATTATTGAATTTTTTCTGTAAGTCAAAGACATTCTTGTGCTGACATCAATAAAACTCATTCATCATCCCCTTCTCAGCATAGTACTACGCTTCCATTATGGAGCTTCTCTGAAGATCCAAGGTGGTCTGTAGGGCCTACATAGTTATTTGTGTGTTTCCCTCAGGTGCTTACAGTTCGAGGAGAGAGAACACCCCTTTTGCCTCCTGCCACCGTCCAGCTGATGCAGATATTTTTCTATTCGCGAAGCACATCGAGTGCTCTCTGATCCAAAACATTCTAGGGGCTGCAGTCACTCAGGGGCAGGGGACATTTACTTTTTAGAAATAAAAGGAGTGCAGTTTTGTATTCCTTCTTTTCTGCAATCTCTTCCTTTGAATACTTATGGAATGTGCTGTTTTTTACTGTGCTTTTTACCATACTGTACCTGTCTGGCAAAATCAAGTGTTTCTCCCTCCGTAAATTGCAAATTTCACTCCCCAACAACAGCATAGAATCTAGATCAGCCATGGGAAAGCTGAAGTCGGAATGTGTGTTGCTCTTTCTCCCCATGATCTCCGAGGTCAAAGTGCATGCCAACAATCAGGAACCAAGGGCCAGATGTAGGTAATCTTGTTTTACCGATTCTAAAATACCGAATTTTACCGATTCGGTATTTTAGAATCGGTAAATGCTATGTAGGTAAATATTCGGTAAGTATTACCGAATCGGTATGATTCAGTATTTACTGAATCGGTATTTACCGATTTGGTAATTCCCATTCATTCCTATGGGCCTCCAGGATTCGGTAAAATGGGGAACTCATTCAAGGGTGGCAGGGTGTCACATTGACACCCTGTTGCACCCCTGAATATATGCCCCTAAGGGCATGTATGTCTGCCACATCGCACTGTTGTAAAAGCAAAATAATTGCTTTTGCAATGGTTTTCGATATTTACCACCAACTTGTAGTTGGTGGTAAATACCGGTTCCTTACCTATGCAATGCACTCATTTGAGTGCTCCCTACATTGCAAATTCGGTAATTTACCGATTCAGTATTTTAATTTACCTAGGGCCAGAGGTAGGTAAGTATATTTTACCGACTCATAAATACTGAATTTTACCGATTCGGTATTTCTGAATCGGTAAAATTGAAGGAGGGAGATTTAGGTAAATTCGGTAATTGAATTACCGAATCTGTAAAAATCTGTATTTACCGACTCGGTAAATACTGATTCGGTAATGCCCATTGATTCCTATGGGCCTTGAAGCCCATAGGAATCAATGGGCATAAATACCGAATCCTGCAAGGGTGCAGGGGGTGTCACTTTGACACCCTCTAGCACCCCAAATACAGGCATGTGTGCCATGTGGCACACAGACATGCCCTAAGGGCATGTCTGTTTGTCACATGGCATAGGTGTGCATGCACACATGTGCATGCACACATGGATTCGGTATTTTACCACCCAATTGGATTGGGTGGTAAAATACTGAATCTGTAAGGCCTTTGGGACTCAGAAGAGTCCCACCTACATCTGGCAGTTACCGAATTGGTAAAAATACTGATTCTGTATTTTACCGATTCGGTAAATTTACCAATTCGGTAAATTTACTGAATCGGTAAAATTGGCCACCTACATCACAAATACCCATTTACCGGTCGGTAACGACCGCAATTGGCCGTTACCGGTCGGTAAATGGCCTCCTACATCTGGCCCCAATTCCTTTAAATACCGAATTGGTAAATTACCGAATTTGTAATTAAGGCCACCTACATCTCAGTAGCCTAATACCGGTCGGTAACGGCCGAAATTTCCAAATTTCGGCCGTTACCGACCGGCATTGGGCGATCTACATCTGGCTCCAAGTTTCCCCGCTTTAATTTTTACTGGAAATACTTGCACTGTTTATTTGTAGTCACTTTCAGAGTTCGGTAATTTCTTTTTGCTGTTAATGCATAGCTATTAACTTTTGTACTTTATTCATTCACATGTGCTGCTGTTGATCTGAGAGGAATCTGAATTATATTCTGATTTCAATAACTATCTCCTTTTTCAATCACTACTTTTTTAGGTCGATCCTAGGCAGCGTATGTCTAATGCCTGCGTTGGCATACAGGAAGAGTGAAGGAGGATACTGTCTGTGATATCTATTTAGACGGCGCTTTCTCAGTAATGTCTCAAAGACTTAACAAGCATTGAAAATGCATTAGGTATTGTATAGCAAAGCAAATGGCTTTAACTTAATAAAAGGCGAGACCTACAGCATTTTTCATGCTTGATATTAGAGGAAAGGGTCCCACGAAGAACATTACAGCTCCTGTGAAGCATGGCAAAGAATCTTCCCTAGAGAGACACCCGCACCCCATGATGTTCCAGGGCCATTTATTAGACAACCGTTAACTGAGTTTCAAAGTCCCGAAAAAGCAAACTACTGGCTTTTGAGAGACCTCAGCATGGGTGGTAATTAAGCAATGCGCAATTTGACCCCGAGATTTGCCCGGATTCGCATCCTATTTGGCAGCTTAAATAGCTAAACCACCACAAACATCAAAGTATGAGGCGCGTTTACTGGTTAAATAATTATGGAAATGTACAGTTTTACAACTTCATTTATAAACAAAACACAAAATAAATATGGATAAAAACTCATAAAATGGCCACAAAATAAATATGTATAAATACAGACGGAAATGTTAAGAAAATAAATATCATAGTTGAAGGCGCACTGGGTGACTCCAAGTTGGAGGCTTAAGAGAAAAGGAATCGCTTCTATTTACCAAAGATAAATTGTGATGTGCTGACAAGGCATGAGCTGTTTGGATGCTTCAGTTTTCCAACCTGAAAACAAACGTCATGGCTGCGTACTCTGCGGAACATTTTAGAAAACATATCCACATTCAGCCTTAGATCCGGAGAATTTTTAGTTGTCAGGATCACTCTGTTTCGTCATCGTATATTAAAGATGTCAACCAATGTCACGTTCTTCACAATAGCACTGCTAATTTTCAAGTAAATCTTAGATCGGCAAAATGTATTTATTATATAGACTTTAGTGTAAGGGAAAATCTGCTTCCAAATCTGGAGAATGACGCATCAGCTGAAACAGAGTTTTCCTGAACTTGGAGCTGTTTGAATTGGAAGTCAATGCACAACTTATCTGCAATGTCTACTACGCGCTGGCAAAAAAAGCAGACGACATTCGAACTCTACTGGACAATGGAGACACAGTCGCCCTCATCCTCCTCGACCTCTCTGCAGCCTTCGACACAGTCTGCCACAGCACCCTTTTACAACGCCTCAGAAACATCGGAATCCAAGGAAAGGCACTGGAATGGATCACATCGTTCCTCACCGGAAGAACCCAGAGAGTCCGCCTCCCACCATTCAAGTCCGAGGCCTCTGAAATCATCTGCGGCGTACCACAAGGATCCTCACTCAGTCCCACCCTCTTCAACGTATACATGAGCCCCCTCGCGGCCATCGCCCGCCAACACAACCTCAACATCATCTCTTACGCGGATGACACTCAACTGATCCTTTCACTCACCAATGACCCAAGCACCGCCAAAACTAACCTACACGAAGGAATGAAAGAAGTTGCCGAATGGATGAAACAAAGCCGTCTAAAACTAAACTCAGACAAAACAGAAGTCCTCATCTTAGGTAAATCCCCCTCTGCATGGGACGACTCCTGGTGGCCGGAAGCCCTCGGAAATGCACCCATCCCGACAGACCACGCACGGAACCTTGGCGTCATCCTGGATTCTTCACTCTCTATGAACAGACAAGTCAGCGCCGTATCCTCTTCCTGCTTTAACATTCTTCGCATGCTCAGAAAAACATTTCGCTGGATCCCCACCGAAACAAGGAAAACAGTCACCCATGCCCTGGTCACGAGCCGACTGGACTACGGAAACACCCTCTACGCAGGTACCACCGCTAAACTCCAGAAGAAACTACAACGAATCCAAAACGCCTCAGCCAGGCTCATATTAGACATCCCACGCAACGAACACATCTCTGGTCACCTTAAAGACCTCCACTGGCTACCCGTCAATAAGAGGATTACTTTCCGTCTGCTTACCCACGCACACAAATCACTCTACGACATCGGACCAGATTGCCTCAACTCTCGACTGTCCTTCTACACCCCCTCCCGCCAACTTCGCTCTTCCAGCCAAGCCCTCGCCACTGTACCTCGCATCAACAAGACCACCATGGGAGGCAGATCCTTTTCATACCTGGCTGCCAGAACATGGAACTCACTCCCCGCTTACCTTCGCCTCACCCAGAATCACCTAGCGTTCAGAAAACAGCTTAAAACGTGGATTTTTGACAAATAATCCTCCTCCCCTTCCTAAGCGCCTTGAAACCCTCTGGGTATGTAGTGCGCTATATAAATTTTATGACTTGACTTGACTTGACTAACATAAGAAAAGAAAGGTGCGGTCACCATTATCAAAGCTGAAGCTAAAACCATAAGATAAAGAGCGGCGTGCATCGGGCTGGATAAAAAAACGGTAGTACCGCTTAAGAAGAATGAATGTAGTCACACGAATACCAAACAAAGAAGACAGATATTTGCCTACACTGCGATTACAGAGCAAAAAATGTGTGTAATTACATAATGTTTGTACTTACTTTTACTTCTGCGCTTGCAAATCGCCGCAATCTAAAGTAAACGAGCTGGCGGCCTTGGAAACTCCTCCCCTGCCTGCTATTTGTGTTATAGTGTTATATTTGTAGACAGAGCAGTGGGGAAAGGAAGGGAGTCCTGCGATGGGTGGAAAGAGTGAGAGGTAAATACGGGGCGGGCTCCAAGATAAAACAGGCTTCTTAGACAAAAGCATCAGTAAAGCCTTCGGAAGGGAATCCTAACGCCATTGGGAGTAGGTCTGGTGTTGCGCTGCAATGCCATTTTATTAGTGCGTTGGTACGGGTTACAAAGGGGATACAAGCTGTGAATTAGGCGCCGTGCTTACCAGGAAAGTGCTGGCTCTAAGGGAACTTGTTTTCAGTAAGAATGTTAACAGGCACCAAAGGCATGCAGCTGCCGAAGATAAAGTGCTGCGGCAGATGTGCCAATTTTAATAAAAAAAATTAAAGCATGGTCGGCATAATTGCATGCAGCTGAAGCCCCTGAACATAACATAAAGCGGGGGGTGCATCACGCTGGCAAAAAAAAAGAAATTCCACTTGCACATAAGAAAACAAAGGTGCGGTCACCATTATTAAAGCTGAAGCCCAAAAACATGAGATAAAGCGCGGCATGCATTGCACCGGATAATATAACAAAGGGCCACGCGGTCACCCTGGCTCTGCACACCCTCAGGTCTCTTGTGAGAATGAGTCGAAAGAGCCCTGCAGCACTAGAAGGCAGCGCAAGGCCAGACTCTCGGGGGGTGGAGGGGTGGTTGCAAGCTACGGGAAGACAACAACATCACAAGGGGGAGCAGGGTTGTGTTTACTTTATCCCCCGCCTAACACTTGGCTCTGGGGCTGCGCAGCACAAGCGCTTTCCACCTCCGCCGTCACTCACCTGGCCGGCACTTCAGTCGCGTGCTAGTGTCCCCGTGAAGTGTTCTGGCCCGTGAGCACTATGGATGGCGACCGTGAGCTCTCCACTGCTCTCCTTGGTGTTCCAGCTTAGCGCCACACCCTTCCCCCTATACGCTGAAGTACAAAATAAAAAACACACTTGAGGGGGGGGGGACAAAGGGGATGCGTACAGTGGGAGGGGGAGGGAGCAAAGCGAACAAGGACGAAAGTGACTGGGAGGAAAGTAAAAGACGACAGAAAATTACTAAAGGAGCTGATGCAAAATTAAACAAGCTTTTGACCCCTTTTCGCGGCCACCATTATTCAATGTATAAAAAAAATGTTTTCGACTAGGTGCGCAGCCCGTCCCGTTAGTGGTGGGTGTGAAACTGGGAAAGTGAAAGCATGCTTAGTGTGCTTCAAGAACAAAACAAAACTAGTGTACGGAAACACCCTGCCTCCTGTGAGCGTTTGCGACTGCGGAATGGAAAAAAAAGTGCTTACCCACTAATTAGAAGCCAGTGTCTACCGCCGTCAGTAAAACACCCAAATCCAGTAAGCAGGTCCAAAAGCGGACAGGGTGGCAACCAGGAGGGATTAAAATACCTCTGGTGCAATCAGTACACTGCCTTTTGCATAATGTATAATGCCAAACGACGCACACGAATGAAAACTAGATGCAGAGAAGAAACATGACTTCGGAATCCGTATCGATTCCAAGAAGCCCTCGCGTGGCGAGAGCAGCACATGCTTGCTACTAATGCCAGGCGAGACCTAACAACGGGCGTTATTATTATTAAAATAAGCATTGTTTAGTTTATTGAGCTCAGAAAGATGAAAGATCCTGGCTGGAAACACTGAGAGTCAAGCAGATGAAATGAACTGCAATTATCACTCAAAAAACATACTCCAAAATATCAAATGCATTACCTGATAGATATCGGTCGGTTCGATGTAGGTGCAAAAAGTAATAGTATACAAGGAGGGTGATTGTTTCTAAGAAACAGGACACTGGTTGGACTGTGGCGAGAGTGAGGGAATCTTCCTTATTGGAAGGTAGTGCCCTCACACACCCATGTGGGTTTGATGAATGAATGAATGAATGAAAGAGCTTTTATATAGCACAGCATACACTCCATGGAGTATCTTGGCGCTGTGTGCAGAGGGGGAGGACACCTACCAGGAGAAAGGAGCTGCCACAGTCTCAGATGATAGAAATTCAGAGGAGAGACCAAGCAGTATTATCTGGGATACAAAATATCCATGTCATTCTTCTTCATCAGGCTTGGCTCTTCAAGGGGCAGGCGCAGTAATGCACCACAGGCACCACGAGAGGGCTCTTTGGCGGAGATCTTTTGTAAACAGCTGTGATGATGAGTGCAGGTGTGTAGGGAGGGTGAAGTGGTGAAATGAAATGACCTAAAACTACCTATGGGATACGAAGGTTATTTTAATCAAGGGTCTCCTTGACAAGATTAAAATTGTGTGGACTGTCAGCTGTAGTTATGAAGAATGACAATCTCTTGATGGGTGTTCTAGAAGGTCAAAATGTTTCACGCCTTAGTGGTCCAGGAGGAAACGGTGGCATTTCTTCGGGATCAAAAAACAAATCAGGTTTCCCTACCTTTAATCAGGGTGTGGTGCATAGATCTAAGAATGTCAGTTGATTCTTCAAAGACGAATAGGGAAGTAAGTCAAAACTACCTACAATGAAAACCTACTTGGTTCCCTTGATCAAACCTAAAATAAAGAAAACATGGAAAACATAGAAAGGATTTATGTCACATGTATATTAAGAAGTACACCCTTTCTTAAAATCAATAGTAAGGTCTTCGAGATTAAGGTATTTCACTATAAAAATTATAGCTTGCGGGGAACGCAACGCTGGAAAAACCATAGAATGCTAGCAGCACAATACAAAGCTCCTTAGTGTATTTTTTCCAACAAATCCCTATTTTTCCGGCGAGTGACACTAAAATAGATGCTTTTATAACTGCATATAAAACATAATACAGATGAACACACATAAACACACACATATGGTGGCCAAAAGTAAGTGTAGGCGTTCTTCTTACCCCAATGTCTGGTAGTTGAGGCGCCTTGAGTCAAGGCAATGGACAGCATAAAAACTGCAGTGGACACTCTAAAGTGGGGATATGGTGAAGAACAAATCAGAACACGAAACAGGAGCACTTGAAGGTCTCAAACACTCCACCTTAGAAAAAATATACTTCTGGATTTCAGCGCATTGAAAAGTGTGGCTAGACGCCAAAGGGACGCTCTCATCCTGGCATATGAATGTTAGTAGACGTAATAAATGTTAATAGTAGACATACTAGAATCTGATCCAGGCCAAAAGAGGCTTATAGGGTTTTATAAGTCCAACGAAGAGATCAATCTCTATGGTCAGTGCTATCTAGTGTCAATAGGTAGATAGTTTAAGGATAGTTTGGAAGGATGGGGATGTCATATGGGCAGTTCTAAGGGCCGGTCGTTTCATAGTGCTCTGTGCACATATAGGCTGTACAAGTGTGTGCCCTAAAGATGTGGTTTACCTAATGCATTCCGTCCAAGGCATCTCATCATTCAACCCATGTACATAGGTCTTAAGACGAAACACCCAGCCCCACCCAAACACCCAAAAAGTAAAGTCATTTTAGTGCATTCAGTACTGGTGCCCCTGCAGATGAACATTACTCACGCAAGGCCGCACTTATGGTTGTGTATCTTCCTGGTAATGCTTCCCAAACAGATACATTGGAGGACCCTTAGAAGTCAATCATTTTTTATTTTCCTTCAAAGTTTAATGGCTATTACACATTTGTAAAAATACTTAAATAAATAAAATATGCAGGTTTGTTAGTGACAGCTCTTCAATCTCTGGTGGCACAGCATCAAGGACAATGTGCTGCATAGCTTAACACTTACAAGGTCCAAAAGGCGAGACCTATCGGCTATGCCAATGCTTGTTTGATTGTGGGAGTAGAACAGTCTTTAAAAAATATATATATATATATCTTTTTATTAAAGAAACACAAAATAACAATACAACAAAAACATCAACCTAAAAGGGAGCAATCGTCAGGATGAGCATATCACGTAAAGCAGACATATCACATATACGACCAATGAAATTAAAAGGGACATTTCAGATAATGATACGGGCACACAGTCAGTGACATTAAATATTTAAAGTGACTCCTTAGCCACATTGTATGGGGCGTCAACCGCAAAGGGGTACACATAATCCTCTGTATTCATTCCAGGGGCCCCATATTTTAGTCCATTCGCCTGGGCAGCCTATGCTCTCGCATATCACCCTCTCGGCCTGCATGCACCAGTCCATGTCTTCCGCCCAATCCGTGCGCCGGTCCACGACTCCCCCTTCCATGTTCTGGCAATGGTACGTTTTGCAATGATACAGCCCAAGGAGACCCATAGTTGTTCGGTGCCGTTGAGGTCGGTTGCATCCCAAATGTTTAAGATACAGAGTCTAGGGGAGGGTTCTATTGATTTCTGACATATTCGGGACATGGTGGATAAAATCTTGTTCCAGTAGTGTTGGAGAATTGGACAGTCCCACCACTGATGTAGGAAAGTACCCAAGGAGCCACAATCCTGGGGCAGAGAGGGGAGGTTGTCAGACACATTTTAACGACTGCTGTGGAGGTGTAATAAGCCCTATGGAGTATTTTAAGTTGTATAAGCTTAAAGCGGGATCGGATTGCCACCCCCCCGGGAGATGCCAAGGCCTCCCTCCAATCCCCGTCCCATATTTCCCCATGTCGTCTGCCCATTTCATGCGAAGTTTATCGAGTGGTTAAGTTATTAGGTATCTTACTGTAAGTCAGGGAAATAGCCCTGTCAGGGAGGTAGTCGTCGAGGAGCCTGTCTTCTAGAGGTGAGGAGGCGGGCAGATCGGAATCCTTGGGGATGGCTCCATTTAATGTACTACGTGCTTGCAGGTAACGGAACATTTCCCCCTCATGCAACTGGTATTTTACTTGCAATTCACCGAATGGAACCACCGCACCTTTCACTCACATGTCTCCCTCTGCGGAAAGACCAATTAGGTCCCATTTATCAAAACCAGGTAAACTCGACAGCATACCCAATTGACAGGATTCCAGCAATGGAGAAACTTGCTAGATTTTACCCTTCCAGCCTAGCGTGGCAGTGGCCCCGTGCCAGAGTGAGACTGTGGTGGAGGTGGGCTTAAATAATGGTAGTTGCTTGGGCCCTCCATATAACACCCTCATATAATTGCCCGCCACCATATTGAACCTATCCATTATGTACGCTGGGTCCGTAATAGGATGGTGGGCCCTGTGGTTGAGGACCACCAATTGCGAAGCCCTGTATGATGTTTTGATTGCAAGAAGTGTCAGGGGATTCGGAATCAATTGTTTGAAAATATTGTGGTGACTCGGGGTAGGGTGTGTTCTGTAGGGCATATAGGAAACGGGGAATTACCATCATTTTGAAGAGGGCAGCTCTCCCTAGTAGGGTAAGCGGCTGTGCCTTCCAATGCTGTAGGTCAGCCCGGAGGCGATGCAGGGGAGCGAGGAGCTTTCTCCTGTGGAAGACATCTGTATCTCTCATGGCATAGATACCCAGATAGTGAAAGCCATCCGTGACTATGTTAGCCATGCAGCCTGAAGGAAGCCCTGGGGGGTCTCCACTGAGGACATAGATCAGTAACTTGTCCCAGTTGATGGTGTAGCCCGAATATTTCCAAAAAAGAGTGAGAATATGGAGCACTGCATGAAGTGAAGATTGTGGTTTGGCCAAATATAAAAGAATGTTTTCGGTATAGAGGGATATCCTGTCCGATCAATCCGGGGCCCAATTCAGTCCACGAAAAGATGGGTCACCTCTGATCCACTCTGCCAAGGGTTCTAGTGCCAGAGTGAATAATAGCGGTGACTGGGGGAAGCCCTGCCTCGTGCCCTTCCCCAGCTCTAAATGTGACTATCTGCCACCGATGACCGAAATGCGGACCAAGAGTTTGGCATATAATAGACGCACCCAAGACATAAAACGTGGGCCAAAGCCGTATCTTTCCAGAGAGGCAAAAAAGAATGGCCATTCCATCATGTCGAAAACCATTTTAGCGTCTTAGGACACAATTACTGCGTCTTCCTGCATGGTGGAGACTCTGCCCATTACTCCGAAGAGGCGACGGAAGTTGAGTGCCGTATTTTATGACAGCATAAAGCCAGATTGGTCCGGGTATATTCATTTATGGAGATGGGGTGATAGGCGAAGGGCCAGAAGTTTAGCTAGGATTTTGACCTCTGGGTCGAGGAGGGAAATCAGTCGATGTGAACCGCACTGGTCCAGGGGCTTTCCTTGTTTGTGTATGACCCCAATGTTAGCCAAGCGCTGTGTCTCGGCCAAAATTCCATGCTCTGTGCTTTCATCATACATTTGTACTAGGTATAGAGCCAGAACCGAAGAGACTGCTTTATGGAACTCGATTCAAAGGCCACTAGGACCCATGGCCTTCCCAGAGATCAATGCACCACTCGCCTTAAATATCTCCTCAGGATCAAGTGGAGAGTCAAGGTCTGCAACATCTTGAGGATCTAACCGTGGCAGGGGGAGGGTAAAAAGCAGGTCGGCTGATTCTTCCTGCATGGAAGTGGACCTAGGGACATAGAGGCACTCAAAATAATTAGCGAACATCTCTGCAATTCCATCTCGGACGCTGCGTCTCTCTCCGCAAAGGGCCACAATTTCAGCCACCCACCTGTTGGCCAATACACGCTTATCTAGCCACGCCAACAATTTACTGACCTTATCTCCTATTTCATATACCCGATATTGAGTAGAGCAGTAGTGCGCCTGGGTCGCCTCCCTGGCTATATCGTGATATCCCTACTGCTTCACTGCAAGCCTGTGGGAAGTGTCCGGAGGGGTGGACGCGATTAGGTCGCGTTCAAGATTGGCCAACTCCAGTTCTATATCCTCGAATTGCTTACGTTTCTCCTTTCGATGGCCGGCCACTGCCGCCACCCCAGACCCCCGAATCACCGTCTTATACGCCTCCCATAATGTTACATCTGAGTCGACGGAACCCTCCTTCTCTGCAAAATAATCTGACGTAGCCTTTATCAGTTTATCTCGTATCTCAGGGACTCTGAGATACCATGGGTTGAGAGCCATCTCCTGATGAGAGCGGGAAGGAACACAACCGTAATGAGCCAGGATAGGAGAGTGGTAGGATATGCCCCTAGGAAAAAAGATTATGTCACTAAACATAGAAGCCTGTGAAGCTTGGCAAAAGAGATAATCAATTTGTGACATACTCCCATGAACCCCGGAAAGGAAGGTGTACTGCCGATCTGAGGGGTGATGTGACGTCAACTAGTCCCAAGGCCATTAAAAAGTCTGACATGAGTTTTCCCTGTGGGTCATTTCGTCAGGGCAGTAAACGATCCAAGTCCCCAGCTAGGGCGGCGTTACAGTAAGATGTCTCCCTCTGGTAAGTTCAGCATATGAGGTCGTAGAGCAGTCAGTGTTGAGGAGTGGAGTTTGGGGGGTATGTATTGTGAAGTCACGTTGAGAGAGCGGCCATCCCATTCTCTGGACACCGTGACAAACCGCCCAGCAAGATCGCGTGCAATTGAAGGGAGGAGCGTGCAAGAATGCCTACCCTTCTGGACCCCCTAGTGTAACCCGCGTCCGCAAGTATCTGGTAGCCCCATCAATTCAATGCGTTGTGTGTAGTGCCGGGGATATGTGTTTCTTGAAGAAGTACAATGTCAGGGGGATGGCGTTTCAGATATTGAAAGACTAGCCCCCTTCACATTCCAGGAGATTAGTTTGAGTCGGCCTAGGGAGGTGGAGACTATAGGAGTGTCACTCATTAGGATCAGAGAACAGGAGCCCTATCTCCCACCAGGCCCAGGAAATAATAGTGCGCAATGGGAAACATAACAGAAGTATACAAGTGAAGTCAGCATGTGTGCCAGTAACCACCTTAAAAGTGTGCGTGATCATCATAGATAGATTGCTCAAAAATTTTAACAAAAAACCTTTCAATAAAATACCCTGGGAACCCCCCCCACCCTACCTCCCTGCAACGTGGACTCAGAACTGCTCACCAACCTAATTTGCAGAGCGCTTGGATACCCATAACGAAAACCAATTAGAGGGGAACCCTACACAACCAACCCAGGTCAAAAAGGAAGATCATCCTGGAGTCATTCTGGACTCATCTGATGATTACAGTCAGGCGATTCCTGCAATTATCTGGGGAAGTCATCCCAAGCCATCCTGAAGTCTGCCCACAGGGCAAAATATTTAAATGTGATGACAAACCTAGACTCATCACAAAAACTACAGTAGGATGGTGTTCTGATGACTTCTACTGGCATGGAGTGATTACCTTTTACAACTCCACGAATAATAATTGACAACTTCAGGATGGGTGAGAATTACTCCATGATGGGTTCTAGCTAATTTAAGGATGACTGTCAATTATTCCAGGATGATCCTATAACCGCTCCAGGATGGAAGTGGATTACTCTGGAATGATCCCATGACAATTTCTGGATGAGTTTGGATTATTCCTGGATGATCCTATGACAGCTTCAGGATGGCCATTGATTACATCAGAATGCCCCATTATATTTTCTGTGTTGATTACGCTAGGATGATTTAATGCCAACTCAAAAATGAGCATGGATTACTTTAAATACTCTTGGATTATTTTAAACCAACTGAAGGCTAAAAGTGGATTACTCCCAGATGATCTAATTAATAATCTAGAATCATTAATAAATCATTACAGTTGAATTACACCTTGACAATTCCATGTTAGGAGCATGTTACCCGACTGCCAGTATTCCCTACTAGTTTAGGACTATGGATTTGCTGGTAGGAAAACATTTGGCAGACCACCTGTTAGATGTACTTTCCTGTCAAAAACAGGCCACCTTGATGTAATATGCCTTTTATACACAATACCAAGAATAGTTTGAAATGCCACAAGTTATAAAGTAAGGCACAGATTTATAAAACTGTCACTGAACGCAGTGCAGCACCCTTATTGGCTGTGTTGCATAACAGGGAGAGAGCAGGGAAGTGGCATGTCTATCCCTCTCTCCAACACCACTGCACTAAAATGCAATGTTGTCTGAGAGTCTAGCCTGGGTTTTGTACTGAAGGGTACCGTTCTGGTACCCCAAAAATACTATGTCTAGACAAACGTGGAACCTTTCCCTTTTTTGATGAGTGTTGTACCAAATACCAATTTGCTTCGATTTGTAAATCCTGAAAAGGATTTTGATTCAGGTCTGCATTATAAAACAAGCAAACCAAACACAAAACTTCTCTAAACCTGGTCCTAATTAACAGATTCATTTTCTCCTGCTTTGGAAAGATTACTTTTTAATTCTACAGTGAGAGGTAGATACCTGTTTAAAACAAATCTGAAAAATGCAATTTTAGCTAGGTTTGTGCTGCAGAAATACCACAAGCACCTTCATACAAAAGTAGTGGTCTGCAAGAATGTTATACTTTGCATTCAGATAAGCGTAACAACCAGTAGCGGCTTGCATAGGGCGTGCAACAGGGCGGTGAGGGGCAGGGTAGCAAACACGGACACACAACAGAACGAAGGAAAGTAATTGCCATCCTCCGTTCCGCGTATGTCCATGTTTGCTACCCTTCCCCTCCCCACAGCACGCCCTATACGAGCCGCTACTGTTTACGCGTGTTGCTACTCCCATACTGCTGACTCACTGGGATTTGCCTTATTTTGAGGTACAGAGCATTATCTGAAGCTGCTTGACATGGTGGCAGTGGCAAAAGACTAAACCAAACAGTGGTGAAATGAAAATTTTTCAAAAGGTATGTGTCAACATGTAATTTTATTTATCGCAAGCACATATTTAGCCCCATGGGGGCCAGGATACTGAACAAGAGGAAAAATCCAGAAAAAAGTCCAGGAAAAAAAGGAGGGAAAAAGGCCAGGCTACTGCAACCAGAACAAATTGCTTAACGGAAACCAGCAACTTAGTCGTTTGATTCTAGATTCTGAGTTTTCTTTAATCCTCTCCTAGCATTGCAAATCTTTATCGCCAGCTTCCTTCTCATACTTCTGTAGTCTAGTGATGGCCAGCCGTTGGTACTGCACACAGACTTCATAAACTCTGGAAAAATAAAATAACATACATCAGTATCATGTTACCACGACTATTTTTAGATTTTAATAGGGCTGAGCTTCCTTTAAAAAGTTTGTTCCATTATTTCATATAGAGTGCCAGATGAGATATTGTTAGGGTTACAAGGGTTCATAAGTGTAACATTAAGGGCACTTGGTCAAAGAGGCACATGTGGCTAAATAAAAGCTACAAGCACAGTATTTTATAAGTTCAATTTGCTATCACCCATTCATCCAGTTTGAGCCCCTCACCTGGACCACAGATTTAGAAATAAAATCACAACTCACGGCTTTGTGCCAGATTTGAAGCACAAACTCAGCACAAATTGTTAATAAATTACAAGACCCCCATTGCTCTTCTTGCTATTTTGCAGACATCTGTTGAGTAATGATTGAGTCATCCTACCATTATATGATACCAGACCACACATGCAAACCTTTAACACCATGTACTATGTATAATAATGAATTTTCGCAATCCAAGATCGAATGAATGTTACTTTGAACATTTGTAATATCTTACCAAATAATGCATCAACCTTCTCCTCATCAAGGACAGCTGTTCCAGCACGAGCCTTCGTTACACCTTTTGCAGATGCAAGTTCTTTTGGAGAAAAAAGTATTTTGCTGGTACCATTGAGAAGAAAACCTGCACTGTCCCGAGCTGCCTTGGCTTCCTCCAAGAGCTTTTGCAATTTCCGCTTTGGAACAAGAACATCTTTGAACCGTGAAGGATCATTTGAGTCCTTCACCAACTGCTGCATATCAGTCTGCAAAATAACACAACTATTAATTATTTCCCATCATGTTAGGTTACATATTCAAAAATATATATAGGAAAAGTGTTTTTTTGAGTTGGCATCTATACATGGCTAACAATGTAATATTTGCTAGGTTCCCTCCAACAGTATAAAGCAGCCATATATGAAAACTTTGCATGCAGAAAGATTTCAAAGTGCCAGAATAGTTGCAATTATCTCTAGAAAAATATCCTGAATCATTAGACACTGTTTCTTCACAAAAAAAAGCAAGATAAAAAATATATATTAACATATTACCTTCAAAACAGATAAGAACACATTGACCACTTGCAATATATCTTCACACACTAGCCATAATATATAAATAAAGAGGTATTGATAATAAAGGACAAATGTACAATCTATCCATAACCAAGTAAGTAAGTTTTCCTTAATAGACAGTACACATTGTAATTCTATCAACAAGAGAGTAAGGGTCGGAATAGACACTCCCATGCCCCTCATCAAATCATTATCTCAAACAACAAGAGAGTGTTAATACAAACATTCAACACAGTAGGCTAGTGGAAAAATTAAGCAAGCACTACTGGACTATTAGAAGAGAATGTAAATATTAGTAAGAAAAGACAGAGTGCACGTGCTCAAAGGCCTGGCTAAAAAGAACCCTCAGGCCCCAGTGAAACACTGGTAGCCAGTTGTCTTCATTGGGTTCTCATTATTAGCTAGGGAAGGTGAAGGTGAATTAAAAAGGGTATGGACTACTCCTCAAGATTAATTTAATAGGAGGGTAGCTCTAACCCTATTAAAACCAGTGTGTAGAAAATATAATAATTTTCCGGACTTTTGAAGGCTGTGTAAGTTTGAACCAAACAGTCCCTTAGTAAAGTGAAAAGAACAAAACTAAAAAGTGGTCAACATGTTTCTGCTTTATGAGCCCTACTCCGCTCAGCATTCATCAGGACCAGGTATGATAATTTAGTACCACTCACTGATCAAAGCACTCTAGAGTGCTCCGAACAAGTGGCGGTTATGTGGAACAATACGACCTGAAAGTGTCGATGCTCATATAGGAAAATCTTCCAATAAGAATTTCATTCCTTGTTGTAGGAGAAACAGTAGAAATCTGTATAAGTGAAAAAAAGACATCCAAGTTGTGGACCCTTACAAACAAGCATTTGCGATGATGAGCTCTTAACATGTGCACACAAATGTATTAGACAATATATATGCAGTCTTTAGCAATTGTCTATCCCCTTTAAATTAAGAATTAGACAAGGGGAATACGTTAGTCATAGATATAAAAAACGTTTTTAAATATAACCCACGTCATGTTTTTGCGTGTGGTATTTCAAATATTTATCAACAGTGAATGGTTGCTTAAAAACAGTGCTCGGATAACTAAATGAACGGTTAGAAACGAGGTGTATTTACTCCTTGAAACACCTAAGCAAGAAGCATATGGGGCGTAGTGGACTACTAGCAAGGAAGAATCAGCAAAAAGACTTACTTAATATCATGAGGTGAAGTACCCATTGTAAGCCTGAACTTGAACCTCCTGAAAAAAGTTGCCTAAATAAAATACTTTATCCAAAAATGGCTGCCTTATAGTAGTGCGAATTGAACAAAGAAAAAGTGGATAGTTGCACAGCTACGTTTGGTTTGAAAAGATTAATGGGCCCGATTCACATAATGAACTTAAGACTCAATCCTAAACTTACTACTATTTTGGTATTAACAGAATTCACTTACTACTTTTGGCATTCACAGAATGCACTTACTAATTTTGGTATTCACAGAATGAACTTACTACTTTTGGTATTCACAGAAGTTAGGATTTTGTCTTAAGTTTGTCTTAAGACAAACTTAAGACAGACTTAAGACAGACTTAACACACACTTAAGTTAGGATTTTGTCTTAAGTCTGTCCTAAGTCTACATAACCAGGAACGTTAAATCATCAGTAGCGGCTCACTTTTCTGAAGCTAACCACAACATTTCTCAACTTCAATACGTGGTACTTGAAATCATCGAGAAAATAGAAGGCAGAGATAACAACCGCTTTCTATTACAAAGAGAGAATCATTGGATTTACTTACTAAATTCCAGCAAACCGAACGGTCTTAATGACCGCATTGAATTTGCATGCTATTGTTAAATGAATCATCCACAAAAACTGATTTAATTTTTTCTCCTGTTGGTATTTATTGGTGGCCGATCTGCACATCATATTTCTTTAACCTGTTTTTTCATTTGGTTCAACTCAATTGCCACATGCGTTTTGATAATATTTCTGAATAATGTTACTTTATTGATACAAACATACATTTGTTTCACCAGCCATATGCACCGTAACATCCATAGTTGATTGGTGGACTCCCGATCACATGATCGGAACTTCAACCAATCACGTTGCTTCATACATTAAACAGGAACCTTGTAGGTATCTTATATCTGACTCAAGTAGTCGCCGGTTTCAAACTGCTCCGTGCCAGACGCGAAACCGATAACTTGCTTGAAAACATAAGAGACGCTTTGCGTATACTAAGTAAGTTTATAACCTATCATGGTTTAGTTTTTTTCCGATAGGAGTTCCGTATAAACAGGATACTCAACAATATTTATGCTTATCCTCTAGCATTGTAACCAACGTTTGAGCGAGTAGACTAGATACGAACAACACCTGAGTTATGATGATTCTCACTAAATTCTGCATGCCCGCACATTAGGGGAGAGCACAACGTTTTCGGGCACATCTTTTATTTTACTTTTATTTTTATTTTATACATGATGTGAAATGTATTTGCTTTGAGAAATAGATTGTATGATGTACAGCGATTTGAATAGTATTTTCTGTCTTGCTTCTAGCCATTGTCCCAGATGAAGGGCAAAGTAGCCCGAAATGCATCGGCTTGAAAACGTGTTGTCTTGACTTCGATGAACTTTATAAACGAATGGACAATGGTTTATAACTCGAACTTTTGAACATAAAATAAGACTTCTTTCAAACAAAATCTTGCATGAATTTTCTTTTGAACTAATCTGAATTATCTCAGAGCGGAGCACCTGGGGATGCTTCCAATATCCATTGGAAGCACTATTTTGATGCCTTATAGTAGTGCCACAAGCTAAACGTTTCAGCCCTTTTCATAAGTGTTACATTTGTCTCTGGAGAGCAAACCAAGGCATATGTGAGGACATGCATGTTCATTTTTACTGTCCATTATTGGATTAATTAATCACAAATATAGGTTTTTACTGAAACAGGTTGGTAATTTGTACCATTATCCTGCAGTTGCAAACTTATTATAAAGTTTTACTTATTGTGCTTACCAGATGATTGGAACAGAATCGTAGCTTTAAAATCTCTCTCTTTGGTGATTGTCCGACCAGCTTCATCTAGATTTTCGACCAGCCATTTACAAAGAACTTCCCCGGGATTGTCCAAAAGCAGGAAGTCACCATCTTTTCAAACACACACAGAATGATCGCAAGTGAAAAACAGGAAGTTGAATGAAACCATGATTATGTCCTGCTAGATATAAAAATCAGGAATTAGTTTGTGTGGTTTAAGTTTCAGAGGTAAAATACAAAGCATATCAAAGTGATTTCCAGATTTAATTGGAGAAAAGCACCCCAAAAAGTACACTGACCTGGTGCAATTTCTATCCAATATGCCTAGATTTTGGACTACAAAGAAGTGTTTGGGCATGCACTGAAGGCCATTGAGGAAATTACCTAATAATCAACTTGATTTTTGGAGAGCCAGAGTGTATGCTTAGGTCTTGCTGCTCAGGACAAAAAGTAATAGGAAAGTAGAGGCATTATGAGAGAAATAGAAGAACTATCAATAAGTAAACTTTCACACTGGGGTTTGTGATGGGAAATCAAGTTACCTATCCCCACAGACTGCGCCTTAATCGGCCTGGTCGCCCCCACGCTCCTCGTGTCTCCTGCTCCTGTGCCTCACCTGCTGCCTGTGCCTGCCTGATCGCCGACGCCACCTGCTCCCTCTTCCTGCGCCCCAGCCGCCGCAGGGCCACCCGCCAAGCCCGCACTTTTTTTTTTCCCGCCGCTGCCTGCCTACAGCCCGCCCCCCGCCAGCTGATAGGCTACCACGCTCCCGCCTCCCAGCGGACCCTCCCTCCCGGCTCCCTTCTTATGAAGCCCCCAGACCGACCGCGCAGCGGACGCGCGCAGCGGGAGCGCCGACTGAGCTCCGAAGGTGCGCCAAAGGTAAGCCAGTCTGCGCCCGTCCGCGCCTGGACCGCGCCCAGTGCCAGCACCCACGGCCCCCACCGACGGAAGGTGACCCGACTGTCCTACAGCGCCACCGAACTCATCGCACTCAACGCCGGTAGAATCCCGGGCTGCTATCGAGCCGCCCGAGACGCACCCACGGACCCTTCTGCTGCCACTCCTGCAAGTTCACCTGCATCCGGACCTGCACCACACCAGCACCGACCAAGCCGAACTCCAGCAGCAACCAGCTCAAGTGCATCCTGCTCAACACCCGCTCCGTCCACAGACACGCCGTCGAGCTCTGGTACCTGCTCGACACCACAGCCCCAACCCCTCACAGAAACCTGGATGAACGCCTCCTCAGCGCCCGACATCGCCATCGCCATCCCGGACGGCTACAAGATCATCCGGAGGGACCGCGTCAACCAGACAGGAGGAGGCATCGCCATCATCCACAGGAACTCCATCCGCATCACGACCAACACCGACGACACCCTCGCACCCGCCGAACACCTGCACTTCCAGATCCACATCAACCCCAAGACCACCCTCAGAGGCACCCTCATCTACAGACCCCCGGGACCACGCACACAATTCAGCGAAGACATCGCCGACTTCATCAGCCCGCACGCCCTCCCCTCCGCTGACTACATCCTCCTCGGGGACCTCAACTTCCACCTGGAGAACAACAACGACCGCAACACCACCACCCTGCTGGACAACCTCGTCAACCTCGGTCTCAAGCAGCTGGTGACCACCCCCACCCACTACGCCGGACACACACTCGACCCCGTCTTCTCATCCAGCAAGGACATCGCCTTCAGCCACGCCACCGGACTCCACTGGACGGACCACAGCTGCGTCCACTTCAGCTTCAGAAGGACTACGATCCACCACCACCAGCAACAGGTTGCACGCAGAAGCTGGAACAAGATCACAGCCGACCAGCTCGCGACTTCCCTGAGCATGAACCCTCCCACCAGCGCAACGAACCCAAGCCAGGCGGCCACCAACCTCGCGAAGTGGATCAGCAACTGCGCAGACGACCTCGCCCCTCTGAAGACCCCGCCTAGCAGACCCGGCAGCAAGAAAGCCCCATGGTTCACCAACGAACTCAAGAGCTCCAAGAAGAACTGCAGAGCCCTCGAGAAAGCCTGGCGCAGAGACCCAACACCGAACAACATGACTGCCCTCAAGCTCGCCACCCGAAAACACCACCAACTGATCCACGCCACCAAGAAAACTTCATTCAAGGAACGACTGGACAACAACGCCCACAACAGCAAGGAACTCTTCAACATCGTTAAAGAGCTCTCCAACCCCAACGCCGGAAACAACGACATCACCCCTTCGCAAGACCTCTGCAACTCCCTCGCCTCCTACTTCCACAACGAGATCGCGGACATACACAACAGCTTCAGCTCCCAACCGACGCACGCCACGACTGAACCACCGCCCCCCACCACCACCCTCCGCGCCTGGACCCCGATCAGCACCGAAGACACCATCCGCACGATGAACTCAATCCACTCCGGATCTCCAACCGACCCCTGCCCTCACCACGTCTTCAACAAGGCCGACGCTGTCATCGCACCCCACCTGCGGGACATCATCAACACCTCCTTCGACACCGCTACCTTCCCGGAGAGCTGGACCCCACCGACCCCACCGAACTCAAGAACTACCGACCCATTTCGCTTCTCCCGTTTCCTGAAAAAGTCATCGAGAAGACCGTCAACAAGCAGCTGGCCGCCTTCCTCGAGACGAACGGATCCCTCGACCTCTCGCAGTCTGGCTTCCGGGCCAACCACAGCACCGAGACCGCCCTGATCGCAGCTACCGATGACATCCGAGCCCTGCTCGACAACGGAGAAACAGCGGCCCGCATCCTCCTAGACCTCTCCGCGGCCTTCGACACTGTCTGCCGCCGTACCCTAGTGCAGCGCCTCAGCAACGTCGGAATCCAGGAGAAGGCACTGGAATGGATCACCTCGCCGGAAGAACACAGAGAGTCCGCCTCCCCCCGTTCAGATCAGAAGCCACCGAAGTCATCTGCGGCGTTCCTCAAGGCTCCTCGCTCAGCCCAACCCTCTTCAACGTCTACATGAGCCCCCTCGCAGCCATCGCACGCCAACACAACCTCAACATCATCTCCTACGCCGACAACACCCAGCTGATCCTCTCCCTCACCAACGACCCCGCCACCGCCAGAGCCAACCTACACAAAGGGATGACAGACGTAGCCAAGTGGATGATGAGCAGCCGCCTGAAACTGAACTCGGACAAGACGGAAGTCCTCATCCTGGGATCTTCACCCTCCGCCTGGGACGACTCCTGGTGGCCCCCCGCCCTGGGCAGCGCACCCAAACCAACAGACCACGCACGCAACCTGGGCTTCATCCTGGACTCCTCCCTCTCCATGACCAGACAAGTCAACGCCGTCTCCTCGTCGTGCTTCAACATCCTGCGCATGCTACGTAAGATCTTCCGGTGGATCCCCACCGAGACCAGGAAGACGGTCACCCAGGCCCTCGTCACCAGCCGTCTGGACTACGGCAACTCCCTCTACGCCGGAACCACCGCCAAACTCCAGAAGAGACTCCAGCGGATCCAGAACACCTCAGCACGACTCATTCTGGACATCCCCCGTGGCAGCCACATCTCCGGACACCTGAGAGATCTGCACTGGCTCCCGGTCAACAAGAGAATCACCTTCCGTCTCCTCACCCACGCACACAAGGCCCTACACAACCAAGGCCCAGGATACCTCAACAGCCGCCTCAACTTCTACGCTCCCACACGCCAACTTCGATCGACCGGCCACGCCCTCGCCACCGTCCCCCGCATCCGAAGAGCCACCACAGGAGGAAGGTCCTTCTCCTACCTGGCCGCCGAGACTTGGAACTCCCTCCCGAACCACCTCGCCTTCAGGAAGCAGCTCAAGACCTGGCTGTTCGAGCAGTAGCGGACCCCCGCTCCCCTAGCGCCTTGAGACCCTGCGGGTGAGTAGTGCGCTATATAAATGCTGTGATTGATTGATAGAGAGTCAGATGCCTGCTACTGATGGAGCGAGGTGGCAAACGCTAAATTTTGTGTACCCCTCTTGAAGTCAATGTCCCATAACGATAACATTTACTAAAGGTGTTTTGTGAAAATAATCAACCATAGAATAAGATGCACACATTTTATTATACACAGGAGTACCAACTTTGCTTGCATGTTGCCATATAAATAATTAATATGTGTTGTTATTGTGTTGTGAATTAATGCGCAGCTTAAATATAAACAAACGCAGACTAAAAGTGCTTATTGTACACGTTTTTGTGCTAAGAAGTGGTCGATTATGTAAGTATAAAAGGCATTTGTGTGGCTTATTTGCTAGGTAACAACTAATGGGAAACATTAGTATGGTGGGAGGTAAACAGAATGGGTTTAAATGCAATAATTAACATGAATTTGTGTTTGTTTCTATGATAGTTCCAAAAGTGGCTTCTGAGGCCTAGATAAAAAAATGGACACTCGGGTAAACAGTGAGCAAGAACCGGACAGCGCAGGCGCGCCAAAACCTGCAAGTCGGAGTGAACTGCCTGTGCTCGAGGAGGTTCAAGGCTACCTTGGCCCGGAACCTAGGATGGGTGCCAAACATGCACTCTTGAATGTTGTGATCGTGGTAATGGGAGGCGATGTTTCAACTTAAAGAAATAGCTAAGCTATGGACTGTCCTAAAACAAAGACCCTTTATTTTTCTGCTGAACCAACGAGAAAATGATGTTGTTATGGTGAGATGATGCTCACCCACCCTGAATTTGTCCAATCAGAGTTTGAATAAGTAGTGATAGTTGCTTTTTAGATAGAATAAATTAGGGAAATAAGGTATAAAAAACCCTGGTTTTGTCTAGAAGGGGTCGCTTTTTCGATTTCTACTGGAAGTGCTGCCCGACTGATGACCGATTCCTGGATGTAAGACTCTTATGATTTATTTGTTTGCTTTGCAGGATTGAAGGATAAGATGAGGGTGTTAGTTAGGGATGTTAGGAGAGAATACATTTGGAATTATCTGTTCTTTGCTGAACTTTAACTGATTTCTAAAATAAGCGATTTTTCCTGAGCTCTAAATAAAATGATCATTTTTTAAATAAAGATTAAGATTTTACTGAATAAAGAATTTAATGCATAAATGTCAGACATAATAAAGTTTTGCTTTTAATAAAATTGGGAAAATTGAATTTTAAAAGCTGGTCTTGTGATTTTCCTACTTCTAATTTTCTTTCTAGCAGATCCATTGTCACTATGGTGGTGCGTCTGAAAAATTAAATGTTCAAATAAAACCATGGTAAAGTGTAATAATCTATAGGTGTAAATAATAACTGATTTAAATAGGGTTTAGACACTCCAGCAAATGTTACAGCATTTCTCCAATGTGATTCACCAAAAGCCTTGAAGCCAAGTGTAAGTGTACAAGAGTAAACGTAGTGTTATGGGCCCCACTGACGAATGGTTGTGTGTTTAAAGGTTTCAGGGTAATGGTGAGTAATGATTAGAAATGATTTCTGGAGCCGCGCTGTAGCACTACCCTCTGCCCACCGGCACCCCCAACATGAAAGGGCAAGCATTAAAAATGCAATAGGTTTCACCTTTTATTAAGCTAAAGATATTTGCTTTGCTAGTAGTATTGTACGTTAATTGTGCAATATGTAATGGCTTTATAAATAAAACAAAAGGCATTACAATGGCAAATACATAAAGCAAAAGCATTGCCATAGCCAATAGGTCTCCCCTCTGGGACCTTATAAGTGTTTTGCCAGAGGTGTTTGGAAGTTTGGTAAGAGATGGGGGGAGAGAGAGCGCGAAGGAGAGCGAGAGAGAGAGCGTGAAGGGGAGAGAGAGAGAGAGAGAGCGCGAAGGAGAGAGAGCACAAGCGCGAAGGAGAGCGAGAGAGAGCGAAGGAGAGAGAGAGAGCGCGCGAAGGAGAGAGAGCGCGCGAAGGAGAGAGAGAGAGAGCACAAGCGCGAAGGGGAGAGAGAGAGAGAGCGATGGAGAGAGAGAGCGAAGGAGAGAGAGAGAGTGAAGGAGAGAGAGAGAGAGAGCGAAGGAGAGAGAGAGAGAGAGAGAGAACGAAGTAGAGAGAGAGAGCGAAGGAGAGAGGGGGCGAAGGAGAGAGGGGCCCAAGGAGAGAGGGGGCCAAGGAGAGAGGGGAGGGAAGGAGAGAGGGGAGGGAAGGAGAGAGGGGAGGAAAGGAGAGAGGGGAGGGAAGGAGAGAGCGCAGGGAAGGAGAGAGCGCAGGGAAGCGGCCGACTTGAAGAGGACCTGGCGGTTGCCCCGCAAGTTGTGGTGGTCATAGACACAGGGGCTGAGTGCAGACCTTCCATCCTGCTTAACCCCTTCGATGCTGATAACGAGCTCAGCTCTTCATCAGCCACGGGGGGCGTGTGCGGATGACGAGCTGAGCTCGTCATCTAACGCGGCTTTTAGAAAAAAGCCGCGTAGGGTAAAAATAACCGCCGCAGCGATGCGGTTAACCTAAAATAACTTTTCTCTCTGTCACAGTAGGCTTCTTTGACTTCATGAAAGATGCTCAGCTAAGAAAAAAAGTGAACTGGAGAATATTTGTAATGTCCTAAAACCCCTTGTTCACAAAAAGGGGTTTTCACATAGGTTCGTTGTAAAGAGTGTTGGGGCTTGAGGAAGCTTCCATTCACACAATTTTCCAGAGTCACTGCACTTCTGGATCCATAAGAGGCTAACAGCCTGATTCATCATTGGGAGGATTGGCGAGTCTGAAATAGCGAATCATAAGGAATCGCTATTCCAGACTCGCAAAACGGGATTCATGTAGGAATAGCAATATTTTTAGCGATTCCTACAGATTCCTTATTTGCGATTAGCAAATTGCTAATCGCAAATACGGAATAACTCCCCATTCATTCCTATGGGCCAAAAGGCCCATAGGAATGAATGGGGAGTATTCCTTATTTGCGATTAGCAATTAGCTAATCGCAAATAAGATAGCGATTTAAAGGGTGCCAGGGGTGTCCAGAGGACACCCTGTAGCACCCCTTAAATGCTAATTTAAACAGGTGTTGCACACACACATGTCCAAAGGACATGTGTGTGTGCAACATGCAACTCAGAAAAATGCTTTTAAAAGCATTTTTCTGAGTTTTCGCTATTTACCACGAGGTTTGACCTCGCGGTAAATAGCGGCCCGAAATTGCGATTTCGCAATTTGAAAATGGATGATGAATTGCATTTAAGGAATCTCAAATAGAGATTCCTTAAATGTAATCCCTCGCAAATTTGCGAATTCGCTATTACCGAGTTTTGCATTTGGGATGATGAATCCCAAATGCAAAAATTGCACTCGCAAAAGGCCAGATTCTCAGAATCTGACCCTTTGCAAGCGCAATTACCTTTAATGAATCAGGCTGTAAGGGACTTCCTTTTCCATTGAGATGAACATTAACGAGGCACAACCTCAAGTGACAGAGGATGCATTAAAGATGTTGATGTGATGGGTACATTATGTGTGGTAGTGGGCAGACGGGGTCATCTTTGGGGGCATTTTGTACTTTGTTATCAAATGGAAAGTCATCTAGCAAGCATAAATGAGTGACTGTGGTAAGTAAGGGTGAAAGATCAACTCGTGAGAAAAAGCCTGCATCGGAAAAAGGGAAAAGCAGACTTATTTGTGCCTTGGCACAATGCTCCTCAGTGAGCAGCGCTGTAATGACACAAGGGGTCCTTTTCTCCTTCTGATGCTTTGTTATTTGGATGTGGATTCATGATATGGCAATGCCCTGGATCAAGGAGGGTGTAAAATTAACAGTTGAAATGACACACTAAGGTGAAGTTACATAATGACTGTGTTCTCTGCCTACACGGGTAGACTTCCACCAAATATAAACATCTGCAGTGCTATAAATGAGTCATTTAAAATATAAGATGAGACATCCCTTACCTGTCATGCCACGAAGAAGTTTAAATGAAGGAATAATGTTTGTATATAGTGTGGAGCAATAACGTAATGAAACTTGAGGTGAGACCCCTGCAGATCACATTGAGAGGCTGCCCTCCAGACTTTCTCAGGAGCTCTGAGGCCACGTTACTGTGCTGAGCGGCTCCCTGGAGTTCGGGACCCCCTGTACTCCAGAGGCCTTTGTGATGCCACTGGTGTAGAATCTTTCGAAATCTGGAAACTGCACCAAATCATGTAGCTAGTTACAACCTACGACAGAGATGGCGGCAAAGGCTTTTTTTCTCTTACAGGTTACATTGTATCTCATGAATGCATAAGGCCATAATATACATATATGGCCTCATCAATATTAATGAGGGAAGAGCCCATTTTATGCTGCTCCAGTGCTCTTCTGTTGCTGGAAGGCACATGAAAACGTTTTATAATGCTCGTGAAATTTCCAAATTTCGTGTTGTATGACATTTGCAAAATTCTATCAATTTTTGTGGCTACAAAATCTCGCAGTTTATACTGACTGAAGCAGAAAACGTCTCGTAGGAGACATTTTCTTGTGTACAGCTCGAGCTATGCCCACCCACACATTCAATTTTCATGCAAGATACCAACATAAGTGGATTTCGTTAAATTTCATATAATTTTAACTAATTTTCAGAAGGCATACATTTTCACGTTTGCGTAGGCCTTATTCTAGAGACCTGGCGAAAGTCAGATAACGGAAGTACGTGCCAGCAGTTCCTGAATTTAGTGCCGAGAACTGACTAGCATGGTTGGCAGGAGGAAAGTCTGTTGTCAACCGCAGTGGCTGTACCGTAGCAAATATTCACTTTTGAACCGCAACTTCACCTGCTAAAAGGTGCTCATTTGTTTTATTTGGCCAGAGTCTGTCGTTTCCGCTCTATCGGTATTAGGGGCCATTTTGTTGGCCTTAGTATAGCAGGAGTCTGCAGCCTTCTCAACAGAAATCTAATTGGCAGAAGCGAGGCCTACTTCTCACAGGAGAAGGGAGTGGGTTCTGTGCAAGTCATCCTTCCTATGTTGACGGTCCACCTCCCTGTGTTTTACTGTTCAGAACATTTTCTTCGTTTGCACATTTGCTTTATGCAAATAAGCTGCAAATAAAATTTAAAATGCTTTTAGGCATCCATATAGACAACAACCGATGTTGTATATCTCGGTACTAAAAGTCATGGGAAATAAAATGAAATGAATATGCGACCAGTGTTTCATCATGTTTGCTTTGCTTGTTTGTGCACGAGGCTGGTATGATGTGATGTTTTTGTTTCCCCGTGGCAGTTTTAGAGAGAACTGTCCCAGATTATCACAAGACCTTATGCTGTACTTCGTGTCCCTATCTCTCTTGAAGAATCTCATGGGGTTGTGACACGGATACATTTCAGATGAAATGCAGAATGTCACATGCTTTAGAAGAAATCATCTCAACATTGTACCCAGCGTTAATTTCCTAACTAACACTAGGCGGAAACTTTAGCTACCTAATACAAGGGCAGTAATTTATTTTTCTTTACGGTGAAGAACTTGCTGTAAAAAATTTTTTAGGCTTTTTGCAATTTTCCACAACTTACACAGGCACGCACTACCACACATACACAAAATACACATGCTCAAACACAAAAGGTACATAAACAAGCAGGCATGCTGATACAGACAAACATCAAACACACACGCAATCAAGCACGCACACACATTGCAACGCAGGCATTCATTACACTAACACGAAGCACACACCTTTATCTTAGTGTTCCATCCGGTCACTGGTCAGGCATACACCCTCGGCTCGGCTTGGAAAAGTGTGCAGCCAAGGCATCGGGTGCCACATCAGCCAAAGAAATTGTCTTTTTTTCTTTATCTGCCGGGAGCTGCGTCTGGCCCACTTAATGAAAACTTGTGATTTCCGAAAAATAAGAAAGCTTGTCTGAGACGGAAACTGAGCAGCTGGGACCGAGAGCGGAGGACTGCTGCTCTTTTTAGGTCTCGCTCGAGACCTATTGCTGAGGAGTTGGCTCTCAAGGGAGACAGACCTGGGCACGCGCGTCGATTTCACATGGTATACACGCATGTAGTGGGCAACGGCAGCAGTCTAAACGGGCTTCACCGGTCCATGACTAACCCTATTCACGACAAACCCTGGAGCTCAATCGGTACTACTCACTTTCAAGCTGATTCCGTCCCGCCGAATGTACTAGGATGTATGGAGACACAAAGGTACGTGCGCATTTCGCAATTCTGTACGACGCACAAAGGCTGGTTGGCCAGGCTGTCGCTAATGCTCCAATCATACGTCATTTTACACATTAGTGGTGCCGCCCCCTTCAGAAAATTTCAGCCGAGGGATTGGTTGTTATGCAACCCGGAAGTGCTACAATGACGTCCATTAAAAGATTAGTTAAGGAACTCGGACGTAAGGCTACATTTACGGACAGTCCGTGTAAGTAACGGCTAGGTAGTTGGTGTAGTTTGGAATCGCAAAATGGGTGGCGGGGCTAGTGCTATATTTTACAGAAATCTATTTTGTGTTTTAGTTTGTAGTTTTTTGTCTTCAATTAGGCGTTACCTCCAGTTTTACCGATACCCCAAACCAGGCAAGAAAGCAATTAAGCAAAGATGCTGCATTGTTTATATTTACACAAATATACCGTTTATGTTTTCATTTTTTTTCTGATGCAAGAAAATTATTCATATTGATATTTAGGTTTACAAAGGAATAGGGCACCAACATGTATGCGGAATTGAGGACACAGAGTGTGACGAAACGCAGAACCCGTCTGTATAATATTTATCTGTTTACCAGCGTAAGAGCGTCAGGGCATCTCTCTTATGCCGAGATTTGTGCCCTTGTCACTGAGTCGTGAGAAACCCTTATTCTCGGCAACTGACGGGGCTATCCTGTTACCCGTTTAACACCCACGAGAAACGGCGCACAGGAAAACTGGTGCCGGGTACATTACAACGGGCAAGGACGGTGATAAGAAATAGGACAATGCCGGGGCGTCCAGGCGTATTCCATTTACAATTTGCTAAGTAAGGTTTGTGTTTGCACGGCTGCTCACCAGGGAGTGCTTTCCAGTGTCCTTTATATAGTTAACAGCGTGCCTGCTATTTATTTTACTAGAACGGACTCATCACCATTCTGTAAATGTCACAAGCTACGTTTCATTTTTTTGTGTGTGTGTGTGTGTGTGTGTGTGTGTGTCAGTGTGTGTGTGTGTCAGTGTGTGTGTGTGTCAGTGTGTGTGTGTGTCAGTGTGTGTGACAGTGTGTGACAGTGAGTGACAGTGTGTGACAGAACGATTCTGAGGAGAGAGAAGCGAGATGAAGCATCTGTTTGTTTCTCTGCAGGCCTCTAATGGAACAAGCAGATCGCAGGTCACTGTCAAACCTCCCTAACATGGTTTTGAAAAATACTAGCTTCTAGTCATGATTAAACAGGAACAAGAGATAAAGGTCCTCATTCCAAAAACAAATAACGGTGGTGGTAAATCAATGAGTGAATAAAGTCTCAAGATGGACTACCGCCAGAGACAAACACTGCCATTGGTAATAACCACCAGTGGAAAAAAATACTTTCCGCAGGATGCCTAATTTCCCGGTTTCAGCGGCTAAACGTAATATTTTAATTCACTACTGGGGATTAATTGTTGCCTCATGGGCAAAAATATGTCACTGTTAACCTAAGAAAGTATAAATTAAGAGGTTAGAGAAAGAAACTTTGGGCCTAATTTAAAGTTCGGTAGAAGGGATACTCCATTACAAATGTAACAGGTAGTCTGTCCGTCAGATTACAAGTACATTATATCCTATGGCAGGGGTTTCCAAACTATGGCCCACGGGCCAACTACGGCCTGCTACAGGATTTTATCTGGTCCATGAGGCAGCCTGGCTGCAATATGCTGCTACTCCCCGCCGGAAGTTTTACCTGTTGGTATTGGGTAATCAGTCCCATTATCGGCCGGAGTCTTTATGGCCCCCAAGTATGGGCCCCCCCAATCCCCAAAACCGACATCAAAAGCTTGGGGATCGGAGGAGCCAAGATGGCGTCCAGGTCGGACGCGTAGTCCCTCGGCTCCGAGGACCATCACCTCCTTCGTATCTATCCTGCCGGTGATCCTGTACCGAGACGGCACACAGCGGAAGCAGGCGGGCTCCGACGACCTGTGCCGGAATCCTGAGGCTCGCGCTACACCGCAAGTGGGCGAACCGTCCGACCGCAGTTTGCGGCCTGTAGCAGCTCTGAGGCCGGGACCTCGAGTGGATGTCGAGACCGGCTGCCAGGAGCACAACATCGGATTTCAGCGATTGTTGTGACCCGATCGGAACTTTTTGTCGCGAGACGGCCGAGCCTGCACCATTCGCCCCGCTGGACCACAGGTACAGAGATGAGTGTGCCTGTTGGGTTGATCGTTTTAATCGTTCGTCTGTATGAGCCCGGACTTTTGGCTGCCAAGTGACTGCTTGTGTACTTCCCCGCTAATGGCGGGCGGCTCCCGATCTCCCCGCTCCCTTGCCATCGGATGGGGCGGCATCTCTAAAAGACAACGTTTGTGGTCACATCTCGGCTCTGCCTGCCGTTCCTTGCAACCCAGGGAACTTAAACCCTTAGTGCTTATCCTGGCCTGATTCGTAGCGTCTCTACTGAAGACTATGGAGGGCGTATTGGATTGCAGCATTGAGATGCCTATGACGCAGTGTGGTCGCGGATGTATGGAGCAGCGAGCCTTGTCTGGAAGGGAAAATGGAGGTGTTTAGAGCTATGGTGCTTTATTGGCAGCTGTTGTTTCCCTTCACCATGATATGGTGTGTTCTACTCGAGCTCTGGCCAGTAAAGTGGACGACATAGTGTGTGCACTGGGATGCTTCAAAATGGCGGACTCGCAGATTCACAGTGACTCTCCTTCCTCCATGTCCGCCGGCAACAAAATGGCTGCCTCATGCGATGGAGTTGGTTCTGATACCCCAAGCCCCGAGATGCCTCACGCTGTAGATGGTGTTTGCCCGGGACGGCGTGCAATCAGTTATTCGCGACCGTGACAGGAGTGCTCTCCCCGTGTCATGCCCCCCGTTCCTCGGGGTCCGCTCCGGAAAGGGCTGAACACTGAGACTTTCTCCCCTGGCCCGGCTACGCCTTGCAACATGGGAACTGTGTATTTTGTGTCCTTCCTGGGATCACTGGATCTGCTTGTACCTGGAGCAATTCAATGCTTGTACCACACTGGCTTTTTTGATTTACTGTTCACGTTTCCCTGGGTTGTCATGGTTCGCAGTGGTGGAAAAGAGAAAACGGGTCAGGGATGAACGCTTCTTCTCATGGGTTGGAGGTTTCTTTGTTGCTGACCTCCTGGGCGTGTGGGTGGTGTGCTGCTACCTTTGACTGCGCTGTGTGCCGACTTTGTGCTTCCAAATTGCTTTGATCGTAATGTTTAACATCACCGGACTTTATATCTTGGTGCTATTACCAGACTTACGGGAGGGTGACGCCGGGGGACGGGTGATGGGCTCCTCCCCGCCTTTCTTTATTTAATGGGAGTTATAGATTAGGACCCTTTTCTTACTCTCTATATTTCGGGACTCCTTTTGTGGGGCGACAGGCACACTGCTAGGGGGGGGTAGGCCGTAGCCAGCTGCAGGGGTGCAGGGTGGAGGGTGGATGGGGGGTTTTATGTTTTATTTCTTTTTTGGTTCTATGGGCCTTCTATTCTTTTTCTTTTTCTTCTTTTCTGGGTTTAGACGTTTCTCTTATTTGTGGTAAGCAGCGATTCTGGCAATTTATTACATTGTATATTTGTCTATCCTGATTCTACTAGGCCTGAACTAACTCGTTGTTCTGCGATATCCTGATCCTGTCTATCCTTCAGAAAAAACTTTGAAAAATTAGACCTCAGTGCCTCTGTAATAGATCCTTTACACATTGTTGTGTTGAAATGTACTGTATCTGCGAACCCTCGGGCTACTTGTTGAGATGTATGTGCGAATTTCTATCAATAAAGGTCTTCCAAAAAAAAAAAAAGCTTGGGCATCTGATTGGATCATAATCTAACCCTCAACACCCAGTCCAGAAAAACAGTGGGAACGTGCTTTGGTCTATTACGCTCCACTCGCAAGATCCTCCCCCTGCTTCCTTTCCAGTCAAAAAAAATTACTTCTACAGGGTCTTATTCTGTCGAGACTTGATTACGGCAATGCCCTATACCTTGGTTCACCAAAAAAAGTCATTGCCAGGCTACAGGTGGTGTAAAACGCGGCCGCCCGGATTCTCACGGGCACAAAAAATCGTTGTTCTGCCAAACCTGCGATCAGAGCACTCCATTGGCTTCCGGTGGAGCAAAGGGTGCAGTTTAAGGCCATGTGCTTACCTCACAGAATCCTCCATGGAAACGCCCCGCCTGTCTTCAAAGATCTTGTGATGCCTTATATCACAAACAGAACCCTCCGATCCTCTAATGTCCACCTCACTCAAATACCTAGGATTAAGTAAACACGCTCCGGAGGCCGGCGGTTCTCCTATCAGTCGTCCAAGATGTGGAATGTTCTCCCACTGGACCTTCGCGCCCAACCTAACATTCTGTCCTTCCGCAAATCCTTGAAGACGTGGCTGTTCCCCTGATCTTCTCCTTGTTTCCGCCTGACCTGACCACATGGATTTTCAGTCAGCGCTGGGACGCACTTCGGCAGCCATGCGCTTTAAAAATCTCATTCCATTCCATTCCATTCCAAGTTTCCAGTCTCCCGAGGGAACACTTCACACCATCACTCTACTGCTGCTCTTTTAAAAGCTTTATAAAATGTAAGACCACCTCTAGCCTAAAGGGTGATGTTAAATGTTATAATGCTTTCAAAACAGCAGCAGCCAGTGGTGTGTTGGCTTACAGGGTCGTCAATTAGCAGTAGCACACAAAAGTGCTACCAATGACGGACGGCCATGGTACAATTGTCGTGGCCTGCCCCCATGCTCCCCTCCCTTTCATCCTAAAAGCCCGTCCCTTGTGCCTCGCCTCATCACCACGCCTTACAGCCTCTAGCCATCGGACCATGCCCTGTGGTGCAGAAAGCCAGGCCGGCAGCTGGTCTGAGTCTAGTCCTCCAGCACCCGAGTGACAACTAAACACGATAAGTGCTGCAATGCCTGGGTGCATTACCAAGGGCCAAAACTGTGAATTTATTTATACTCCGCATGGAGGTACATGATGTCGCAAATCCAGGGCGGGCCTTTGCTCAGGTGGCGCAGAGATTGGCACCCTAGGCCCAGGTAGCCCACAGGGTTTTTAAGTCGAGCTATTTATAGCTCTGAACTATTGTAGCTGAAACAACCCTCTTGAACAAGTGGATTTCTCCCAATGCATGTTGTCTACTGAAGCGTGAAGCTTCGCCAGGCGCGCGCTTGGCCTCACTCACACCCAATATGCTCGTTCCCTCCCACTCGCTTGCTCCCCTGTTCCCCGCCCCCCCACCCATCTTGAAAGGAAGCCTCCCACACCAACATTTGTCTCTCACACCACCAGACATCAAAGGATGCTGCTCCCCCGCCCACCCACCCCCCACAGCAATGCCCATATGTTCTTGTCTCCTGTCTCTCCCCTCTCTCTCTCACGCTCTCTTCTTCCCTCCTCTCATTTACTCTCGCTCACACACTCGCTTATGTTTACTCTCCCTCCTTCCCCCCTCCAATATCCTCTCCCTCCAAGCCAGTGGCCTCTCAATAATGCCCACTTATCTTCCCTTGGCCTGCTGCTTCTTAATCAAGTGCGCTTAATATACCTCTGATTTTTCTTTCACTTGCCCTTTCTCTCTCCCTCTTCACAGCCCTCTCTCTCTCTTCACAGCCCTCTCTCTCATTAATCATCCGCTGTCTCTCAGTCTTCTTAATAAGACATGCTGTGTTTCCTTTCTTTCTTTCTACCCTCCATTTCTCTTCTCTCATTTTCTTCTCCCCTTCTATGTTTCTCTCCCTCGCTAGTCGCTACGCCCTTCACCACCTTTCTTTTTTTCCTCATCTCATCTTTCATTCTCTGTCTCGTTATCTTTCCCTCGTCTCTCTTTCCTTCCCCTTCCCTTTGTGTAATTTCCTCTGGTTTCTTTCGGTCTTGTTTGTGTTTGTTTTTTAGACATGGAAAAATGAAGTGATTTGCCCAGTCACTCAACGCAACAGCATCACTCAACGCAACAGCATCACTCAAAGCCACAGCATCACTCAACGCCACAGCATCACTCAACACCACAGCATCACTCAACGCCACAGCATTACTCAATGCCACAGCATCACTCAGCACCACTCAATGCCACAGCACCACTCAATGCCACATAACCACTCAACGCCACATACCCACTCAACACCACAGCACCACTCAACACCACAGCACCACTCAACACCAAAGCACCACTCAACGCCAGAGCATCCCTCAACGCCAGAGCATCACTCAACGCCAGAGCATCACTGAGCGCCACAGCATCACTCAGCGCCACAGAATTACTCAGCACCACAGAATCACTCAGCACCACAGAATCACTCAGCAGCACTGAATGCCATAGCACCCCACAACACCACTCAGTGCCACAGCACCACTCAACGTCACAGCACCACTCAGCGCACAGCATTCCCTCAAAGCCACAGCCTTACTCAACGCAACAGCATCACTCAATGCCACAGCATCACTCGATGCCACAGCATCACTCAATGCAACAGCATCACTCAACGCCACAGCATCACTCAACGCCACAGCATCACTCAGCACCACTCAACGCCACAGCACCACTGAATGCCACAGCATCACTCAGCAACAATGAATGCCACAGCATCACTCAGTACCACTGAAGGCCACAGCATCATTCAGCACCACTGAACGCCACAGCATCACTCTGTGCAACCATTCAACAACACCTGGTTCTAATATGTTCTCTCAATGTTTCATGATTTATTACAAATGTCACAAAAAGATGTTAATATTTCACTTCTGTTCTTGGATTTTCCTCACAATAAAATACACTGAACATAATCTTCCCAAAAGTTATTTACAAAAGTTTAAGCTATTGCCATTATAAATTACAATAACTTTTATTTAAGTATTAATTATTTAAAAAAAACATTGTTATTTGTAATATTAATACATCTAAGTCATGTAAATACAACACATATTGCATTACAAATGCTATAGGTGTCACGTTTGCGAAAGTTAAAACTATTGGCATTGTAAATGACAAAGCTATTAATTTCGCTATTTTCAAAACCAACACATAAATAAAACATTTGTCATTTACAATACCAATAGCTCAAACTTTCATAATGTGAGACCTATTGTATTGCAAATGCTTGTTTAAGGAAGGCAGCTGCGCTAGAATCGTGGGGCTGCACCAGGAAATGGGCGCGTGCAGATTCGTGGAGCTTGCCCCGATGGACTAACATCTACCTAGCAGCTGCAGCACTTACCGAAGTATACACGCTGGAATTGATGTACTTGTGATGCTTTGGAAGTGGAGTTGGAAAAATAAAAAGACCGATCCCGATCCATCTGTCCATTATGGCCATTGTACTCACGGTATTCGTTCTTGCCGCAGACCAATGACGTCACTTCCGGCACTCCCGGATGTGCGTAGGCTTTTGCAAGAGGAATCCACCGGCTTCAGGATATGCAAAGGAGAGAGAGCTGCTCTCCTTTGGCATTGTGTTTGAGGCAGCTGTGCTTTTAATAAATGTATTTTAGTATTGTGATGGAGTGAATTCGACAGTCCCAAGGACTTCTACAAAGCTTGTTTTCCTTTGCAAGACCATTCCTCTTTAGGGCCATGAGCAGGTCTGTCCGCAGTTGTTTAATAAGTCTAACAATCGGATTCCATGGAAATTCTCTATGAAGGAAGTATGAAGGAAGTGCATCCTGGGGGTACAGAAAGTATCATTTGCAATCACAGCAGCGCCTCCTGGCATTCCGCATTCATAAACAGTTTGGGGGTTTGAAGGGCTTTTGCATTTTAGGGCGTACAGGGCCATTTTAGGGTTGAGGGTGGGTTTGTGTTTTGGGGGGCCACGTGTAATTTAAGGGTTTAGAGCATGTTTGGGTTTTGGGGTGCCAGGGTTAATTTTAGGGTTTAGGGTGTGTTTGGGTTTTAGGGTTCAAGGGTTAATATTAGGGTTTAGGGTGTGTTTGGGTTTGGCGTGCAAGGGTTAATTTGGGGGTTCAGGGTGTGTTTGGGTTATGGGGTGCCAGGGTTAATTTGAGGGTTTAGGGTGTGTTTGGGTTTTAGGGTACAAGGGTTAATATTAGGGTTTAGGGTGTGTTTGGGTTTGGTGTGCAAGGGTTAATTTGGGGGTTCAAGGTGTGTTTGGGTTTTGGGGTGCAAGGGTTAATTTGGGGGTTCAGGGTGTGTTTGGGTTTTGGAGTGCCATGGTTAATTTTAGGGTTTAGGGTGTTTGGGTTTTGGGGTGCCAGGGTTAATTTTAGGGTTTAGGGTGTGTTTGGGTTTTAGGGTACAAGGGTTAATATTAGGGTTTAGGGTGTGTTTGGGTTTGGTGTGCAAGGGTTAATTTGGGGGTTCAGGGTGTGTTTGGGTTTTGGGGTGCAAGGGTTAATTTGGGGGTCAGGGTGTGTTTGGGTTTTGGGGTGCCATGGTTAATTTTAGGGTTTAGGATGTGTTTGGGTTTGGTGAGGGGGTAGTATTACAAAGCGTATGACACCTTACACAACATGTTTTGATAAAGCCAAACCAAAGTTAGCAATGACCGCGAGGATTATAATGCACTTAAAAGTATATGGTATGGCTATATCATAGAACAGCTATAGGGACATGGTTCCGAAAGCTGCAGACAGGCTCAGCTCCTGCTAGAGCACCATCTCACATAATACCAAGCACTCTGCCTTCGGGATTGTTAAGGCCTGCCATAGGAGTGACTTATAGGTACATATGTGTCTGTATAGGTTTAGATATAGGTATACTATATCTAAGCAAAGGGTGATTACACCACTCTGCCCCAGCTGAGTGATCAGCCAGTTGTGTCAATTTAGTGGGCCAGCCAGGGTTGGCATAATACAAGCTGCAGCCCCTGGTAGGCCCTGGGTGCACATATGCCCTGGGTACCTATAGTACACAGTACAGGGGCTTATACGTGTTACCATTCATCCAATTGGAGATGTACCTAAGGTACATGGAGTCCATTACAGTTACAGTGGATGCTTATCTCACCTGGTTTGTACAAAAAGAAAGTGACAAAAAATAAATAAATGTGTTAAAAAATAACCGCTGACTTATACACAGTTTGCTAAAGCACATTGTATGCTCTGTTGTGTATATTAGAAAACGTATATGACATTTTGCGTTTATCTGCAATTCATTGTGCAATCATCCAACAGTTTGCATTGTTCTGGAAAACTGAAACCAAGTGGTGGACGTGCTCTTTAAATAGACAAGCAATTCCTGCTAAAATCACCAGACGCAAAAACATCTTACTGAAAACACAATAGTACCTTTGAAGTATTCAGATGCTTATTTTCAAATCACCCCAAAGTCATCAGGAACAATGTCATCTTGTAAAGTTATCCGAGAGTCATTTACAAGTCATCCTCAGATCATCACGAATAATGACACCTTCTGAAGTCAGCAGATACTCATTTTCAAGTCATTCTTAAATCATCACGAATAATGACACCTACTAAAGTCATCAGGTACTCCTTTTCAAGTCATCCTTAAATCATCATGAATAATGACACCTACTAAAGTCATCAGATACTCATTTTCAAGTTATCCTCAAATCATCAGGCTGAGCTTCTCCAGCTTTGCTGATGACTTCAAGAGCTTGATGATGTCTGATGACGTGTAAATGACTTCTAAGGTAGTTGGATGATCATCCAATGACTCTGGGATGGCTTCTAAAGTAATCCTGGGAATGCAAGGGCAGATCAGTTGGGCCAGTGCCCCTTCGTCAAAGGGCAGTGCGTGGCCTAAAATGGCGGCCGCTGGATCTCAGGCAGGCGCAGCCCGGGCACTGAAGGTCTCCCTCAAGGGGTTGATGGCACCACAGCTCCGGCGCGCAGATAGGCAGGGAGGCGGCCACCCTCGTCTTCACCAAAAGAGCCCCCAGCTCCCAACAGAGTCAGGTCACCAGATTGAGGGAAGGGGGGAAGAAGAGGGGATAAACATCTTAAACGGACCCTTATCGCTCACGGGCACCAACACTGTTCCTCAGGCCTGGCAGGGTGCACAGCGATGAGGGTCTCCGTCCACAGTTCATTTAAGAGCTATTCAGGAAGTGCCATGGACTCCCGTATGCCATATTTGTTTCTGGCGCGATGATCTGGGTTCCCCGGGCCTTGATCACTCACGGCCAGTCTGAGGAAGTCCATACACGTCCGAGCCTGGAGGGTACGATTCGGAGGCGGCAGCAACCGGTCACAAGGTCCGTTTTCGGCAAGCGCACCCTGAGGCCGGTTGTCTCCGACGCGCCCGCTGGCAGCAGGAAAGGTCGAGCGACGTCACGGCCGGGTCTGCGTCTGTCTCACGGTCTACAACTTCGAATGGCTCCAGCTTCGGCAATCGGGGTCCGATTTATCTCTGCAGTGGTTCGGATTGATCCGTGCCTCAAGTCGCATCTGTAGCCATGGAAATTGCAGGCAGACTGATCAATGTGGCGGATGTGAGGGGAGAATTAGTCGGCGGCGAACCGGAGCTCTATCCCGGTGCGGCCATCTTGGGTGTTGGCTAGCCAAGCCCCGAGTAGAACAGTATTATGTGAGTTCACAGTTGCGCAAAAATGTTTACAAATGAGGCCTGTGTCATGATAATTTTTATTTCTCAATTGTAAATTAAAACCCCCAAGGATGATACAGTTGGAGGATGCTATTTGTTTTTCTTAATGTAAATTCAGTAACCTGCTTGACAAAAATGATCGCCTCCGGAGGAATGGAAAATGAGATGGAATTTGGTAGGGATTGGGTGAACAGTGTTTATTTCCACTGAACAACACTGAATTGTTTGGGAATTGATAATTAATTAGGTTCTTGCATTGTTAGGCATTTGTTGACAATTGCCACCCCTCTATTACTTTTCCTTAATCTATGAAGTTGAGTAACAGAGTAATCATTACAGAAAATCCATTATCCTTTGTACCTAGGTGGAGTCATTCAGTCAAGTCTAAGCCCAAAGCCAAAGAGAAATTTCAGTGGAATTCACGCTGTAATAGGCCGTGAAGTCAGAAATACTGCCAATTATGGTAGCACTATACTCGCCATAAACACAGCCACTGCTGGGGGCTACAACCAAAACAGGAGGATATCACAAAACAAAAATACACAGAAATCTCAAAGTTCCCCCATCGAGTCACCAGGTTAAACAGCACAAATTGCAGTATAAGTCGCAGACTGACATATAATACACAGGCCTAACAATGAGGTCCGGAACACCAAGGAGCGCCGCGTCTCAGAGTAAAAAGAAGGTGTCCAAGATACCTAGAACGCCCAACATTTATTTAGCGATATGCTTAGCGGAAGAAGGATAGGCTCAGACTGTAATAAAAAAAGAAAACACAAAAAAGGACCCAAAACAAGGGTGACTAGAGGAGTAGAACACAAGATAATGGATTTCCTGATACAAAAAAGAACTGACCAAACACTCACAACTGACAATATATTGTGTTCAGTAGGCCCCAAACAGTGACCCAACACAGAGGCCAGACTTACAACTTCCTAATATGGCAACAATGGATGGACTATCTAGCCCAAATATACACACCGCTCACGTGAAAGTGCACAGAGGTTATTTATTGCCATCATTCTCAACACTAAACATTTCATGGCTCGGCAATTGGGACTCACTTAGTTAAAGCCAAACAGAAATCAATAACAAAAAACAGTCTGAGCAACTAGTAATACAGGATCGACCACTGATAGAATTTTGGGAAATTTCATCTGCCCCACAAGGCAAGGAAGTAAACACTGCCAAACACCATCTTTCCTCTTTGTCAGCAGTTCCCAAACTGTGACCCGCGGACACCCAGGAGTCTGTGACACATTTCCAGGGTATAAACAGGCAACAGTTTTAAAAGTACTGCAAAGTTCCTTGTATAATCAGCAGATTTTGGGCAAAAATAAAGGTGTCAAGATAACTCTGGTGATCAATGTACCTGCTGGAGAGAGATGGGAGTTTTGTCTAGTGGCAGCTTTGGCTAATCCAAGGTTGTACAGATGGTTAATATGCCTGCAGCAAAGAACGTGTACCATGCATTAAAAAACTGTATTTTATGTGCATAGCTCAGTGAGTTACTGCATTTGTCACAGAGATTCTTTTGTTACTGAACCATTCATAAGTTACAAACGTAATCTAGCACAGTGAGTTATGAACTGCCATCAAAAGCTACATACAAACTGCATGGCACTGTAGTGCTAGAGTCACATTTTTATGGTTTGACACAACTTGATGATCTTTGACTACCATGATTCAAATTGTCTTTCGACCCTAGCCTGAATGTACGTCATCCTGCATATGCCTTTTTCCCTTAAAGATTCAATTTTGCAGGCTTAAAGTGGGAGCTGTCACAGAGTAGAACAGCTTGCCAAGAACAGAATGATGTGTGGGATGTGCATTTGAAAGCATGAGAGAGAGAGAGAGGTGTGGAATGTACTTTTTGATCTTGAGGTGCAGTGTTATGAGCAGTGGTGCACAAATGTGCATTGTGTTGTACATTGAGAGATTAAGTATATGATGCTATAGGCAGTGGTGGACAAATGTGCATTGTGTTGTACATTGGGAAGTATTATGAAGTTCTTCCTATTGCCTTTGACATGTCCTCATGTCACCCTAAATTCTGACTCTGCCTTGCTTGAGCTTTTTAGCACACAAAGGTAGGCCCCCCAGAGTGCTCAAGTTGTTTGGGTTAATCACTGTAAAGGTTGCTTTGTTTTTTTGGAGAGGAGATTGTTGAATGTACCCTCAAAGTCTTTCGTAAGCTTCGTTAAGTTAAAGGCTGGAACATGTGAGAATGCAGAGGGAACGTGGGAACTCCTTTTGCCCTGGAATGCTTGTGTGGAAGGTGGCCAATTCCAATAAGTTTCCTTGGTGCGGAAGGAAAGACTCTCTAACCTCCTAGTGTGTTTTGAGACTATAAAGCTGAGGGTTGTTGACTTAGAAACCCGGGATTGTTTGAGCCTGAACGATGGGCCCATCTTCAGTGCAGTGTGAGTAAATTACCCAGGCAAATTAAAGAACCAACTAACACATAGAAACTGGCTTAAGAACCAGCTAACACATAAACACTGGCTTAAGCCACATATGGAAAAAATAATCCACTACTGTTTGTACATATTATTGAATTCAAATTTAATACTTATTATAATTGCATTGTGATTGATAAAATTGACATAATTATACACATAAGATATAAAAAATATTTTGCATTCTAACATATGCATGATTACAAAATATCAAACAATTCATAAATATAAAAAACTATTGGATGGTTTTACTGTCTCCTGTCTACGCGTTTCGACACTTTAACATGCCTTCTTCAGGACTGTACCATCGTGCTATTATTAGGTTAGAATCAGGATAAGCTTCTGCGGGCTAAACAAGACAGTGCAAATGCTGCATAGAGTTGCCGTAGATATAGGGGTGGGTTTGGGTTTCAAAGGTGATAAAATCGCGTTAGGATAATATATCTTCAGTATTTATTGCCCATAGGTGCCATATTTAATTTTATTACGTTCACATAGGAGGTACATCATCTGTAGTAATGCTGTTTACACAGCGCGGGGACTATGAGCTGCTCGCGTTTGATATTTATTGTTACCGGTCGCCCGTTTCCCGCTCCATTTACGTAGGATGTGAGCACAGCTGCGATACTGTTGTTTAAACAGACGAGGAGACTACGAGCTCTGCGCGTTCGATGTTTGTTTCGTTCTTTTAAGAAATATTGTGAGCACAGCTTTGTCTAGTGTTAGAGAGCGGACCTCCTGAGGCGGCGTTTCGACGGTTCTGGTAGTTTAGCACAAAAAGCTACAGTGCAGGCATCTGGTTGCTGAGTTTCCTGGCTTCGGCTGTAAGTCCTCCAGTCTGGAGTGGGCCAGGATGAAGATTGCACCAGGTAAAGTGTTTGATTTTTCATTAGCGCCATTGTGATGTGTTACCAGTGGCTATAATCATTTGAGGTGTTTTCTTTGTGATATGTGAGTGAGTCAGAGTGTACATCCAAAGTAATCATTTGATGTATTTAGTGTACATATCATTCTGATTTCTTGGAGGCAGTCCATTATTATCTGCTTGAGGATTTTATTATTCATGCATTTAACAGTTGCATTTGCCAAGTGTATTATTATTGTTTGCATATAGATATATAACTCTATATACATTTAACTGTTGCATTTGCCAAGTGTGTTATTATTGCATATATATATATATGTATATATATATATATATCTGGAAACCCTCAAACCACTTCCTGAGTTCTCCCAGCGGCAGTCAGGCGAGGAAAGAGACGCAGACCTCTGGAGTTTCAAGTGGGCAGTATTTTATTTCAGTGATAAATAAATAAATAAATAAATAAATATATATATATATATATATATATATATATATATATATATATATATATATATATATATATATATATATATATATATATATTGATGTACATTTGAATGTTGTTCATTTGACATCTATCTGTGAAAGCATTTCTGTTAGAGAGCATTGCATAAAGAAAACCCCAAACCATATTCTAAAAAGGGAGTCTTCGATGTGTTTCATTTTGTAAAGTGAAACCCCTTGTTGTGTTATATGTCTCTTGCTTCGTCGTGTTTGAGCCACTGTGTGGGAGTGGTATTTCGGGAGGGCGTAGCAAGACAGGCACTGGTTAGTAAGTTAGGTTTTTCCCCAGTTTTATTTATCCTGATGCTGCTAAAAAAGGTTTCTTTGGGTAGAAATAAATTGCTATTAAATAATGCTAACCCCTGTGTTATGATCTGAATCCTGAGTTTGTGCTTCACCAGATCAAGCACTCTTAAAAAATGCCCACCTGTATGGATAACATGTGAATCCTACGCCTTATAGTCCCCTTTGCCTTATGTAATGTTTTCTATACATTGATTTACACACCTATGATTCATTGTCTTTGTATATGTATGATGTAAAGTGCTCCGACGCCCTACACAGGTATGCGAGGTGCTATTAAACAAATTAAATACATGTGACTAAGGAGCTATGAAGAAATGAGAGGCACTGTTGGAGGGTGACAGTGAGAGAATCACTTGAAGAACCCCAACAAAGATTGTCATCGTCTGGTGGACAGTAAGGTCATCATTTACTATGCTATAAAAGCTAATAAAATTCAAAATATAATTACAAATGTGTTGTAGAATGCACCATTTCCCCCCAAATTTTCTTGAGGGAAGAGCTCCCAGTGCCCCCTTTGTACTGGTCAGGCTCACTCGCTGACCTTGGTATGCACCATATGGGGACCAATCTGATAACATTTACCAGGGCTGATTTGGGTTCCCAGTCCGGCCCTGGCAGGAGTAGGAGCCTTGTACCAACAAATAAAACCAAATGTTGAAAGGTTAGTTGCCGGGATGCAGCAACAACCTTCCCATAAATTCTTTAGATTTTTGCAATTTTTTTTAATATAAAATAATATATTCTTTGGTAATTCGAGTATTTGTTTGGTTTGCACTTGTTTGTGTATTTTTTGCAAATTACTGTATTATCGTTGGGAATTTAAATTGTGCAATTGTTTGGGGTCCCCAGCCTCCATTACTGACTCAGTGGGGGACCTTAGAAGTCAAAAGGTTGGAAACCAGTGCTCTGCATCTAACAGGGAAAGGACATAACCACAGTCAGTCTCAGCCCTTGTTTTAAAAAAGGGTAATCATATTTTTTTATGAGGCTAATTTGCCATTAAGCCCAGTTAAGTTACTCCTTAATGTGGAATCAAAATCCCTGGAACCAAGCAAAGAGGGTCATGACCGGACCCATGGTAAAATCACATTAATGTTAAACTCTTCAAAGAAGTGCGAAAATGGCCCAAATTCAGCAACTAAACGGGAGTTGGACCAGGGGACAGAGGCAAGGTCACTAGAACTGGACGCCTTTGTAAGTCCCGAAAAAAGTCATTTGCAAGCAGACTCCACCTGGGTGGTTCTCTTATATACAATGGAGGCGGTCTCATCGGCAATCCGTTACTATTCTGATAAACAAGAAATACAGGTCAAGCTTCTTAATACTCTGGCTGTCCACATGGTTAGCATAGATAAAAAACTTCAATAATGGAACGAGCCGATCCTTAGAGCCCAGGATTATAATTACACTCAGCAAGCCCCTTGTCATTGCACAATGTTTCTGGACAAGTGACAGCCATTGCCAAACATTTTGAACGATATCTTACAGGAAGTAAAAACACAATCGAACAGAGCAAAGGGAAAATTCAGTGCTATAAAAAATGAATTAACACAAACACCGCCCACTTTGGCTGTGCAAACAAAATCAGCTAGCACATCTATAATAGCTTTACAAAAGCTGGTCAAAAGGAAAACCGCAAGTATAGGGTCCACAAGGCTCTGGCTCCAAACGGAACTTCAGGAAAAGATAAAAGCGACACTACAGTATAAACAATAACACAGCAAGAAATACAAGAAAATATACACAAGGAAATAACTAGGTAAGGACCGTTGATAACAAAGAGGGAACGGAAAAGACAAAGAAAACCTGAAACAAATATAAAGGCGGGGAACAACAAAGTATAAGCAACCTATTCCCCCCCCCCCCTCCCCCCCCCCCCCCAAAAAAAGAGCAGGAAACTTCCCGCAGACGAAAAATCAGGAAAAAATTCTCTCACCAAACAGCATTCAAAGCACTCATAGAGTGGGGAACGAGCAAAAGACGCAAAGTGAAGAAATTGCACATAAATTGGAGAATAAATGAATACCAGCAGTGCACACGTTCAACGAAATTAAAGTTTTAGAGAGCCCAACTCCAACAATTTACGATAACCCAGTGCAGATAAATAATTCTTCAATAGAAAATCCTCAAGTTAGTTTGAAGCAAAGAAACGCTCAATTATAATCCGGACATCAACTTATCTGTAAAGAGGAGATTCAGCCATGCCGCATGCTAAGCCCCAATTTTAAAATATAAAGCAGGAAGATCGTCCCCAGGAACGAATTCAGTCATGCCCTGAAATGCAGGGCGATTTGCTCCAGGGGCACCCACAGGAACATCATTGTCAAACCTCATGTTGATTCATAACTATTCATCTAAACAAACTTTTTACATTTAAAATAGAGGGCAATCATGAAATTAATCAAGGAAATATGTGAGTTGGTGCATATTAGCTCATTACACTTAACTTCAATAGAATTTAAACCTCACCCCACCAAAAGAAAAGAGAAGCAACCCTAACTACATGGGCTACAAGTTGAGATAGCGCACCAAGTGTTGGACCAGCAGGAACTCTTTCAACATTGGGGGATAGAGCTATGGAAGATAGAATCATCGCGTTATCCGGGCCCTCTACGCCCAACAGATATCACTGCCGACATCCCAAGTCCAAGTAGGCCTTGGTCTACTAGCTCAGAAAGCAGGCACAGGGTGCAAAGGGGAGTGATTGGAGCAGAATTTTCCTTGTCCAAATTACAAAAATTAACAATGATGAAATCAACAACCAATGTTTGCCCCAAACAGGCCCAACTAGCCCCAATAGTGGAGACAGAGCAGGAATGGTCCTGGGTTCATCCAGTCTTGATCCCAAGTTGGTTCTGATGTTGGTTTACCCTGGCAAGAACACATTTATATTAAGATAGGCTCTTGGAATGTACATGGATTTGGGAAAATGCCGTATAATAGAGACACAATGGTATTTCTCCTAACATTTCGATCTCATTTTAGTACAAGAAACATGGAGCTTAAAACCTACACCAATAGCAGGCTACACACAGATTACACCCCTGTCGAAAGGAAGTCAAACTATGGGCATGCAAAGAGAGGTTAAATTTATTCCAAATTATTCCTTATTCGGAAAGCAACCACTTCCCACAAGTCTTTGTACTAGAATGCCATCCTCTAAAATTAAGTACAACAAACGGTCTATCCTCATTGCCTACGAGCTACAACATAAAAACATTAAAATGGCAAGGCTCAGACATGGAACAAATTAGGGCTGTGGTTCATAACATTGTAGAAAATGGAGAAGAGACAAACACAGGCAAGGGGCAAGCCTCATCAGGATCTTATTGTCGAAATTTCTACTCAAGACAGTTCCCTACTTGAAATTTTAAGAAAGCCAAGCTACACAGGGACCAGAAAGGCAGAAATGGTACACAAGGGAGTTGCAGGTATTAAAAAAACAAGTTACGAGAGAAGTGAGAATAGTCACATTGGATACAAAAAAAGGAAATAAATTAGAGAGATCCCATCTTCGGAAGAATTTTGAAAAAGAAACATCAAGAAGGAATATGGATCAATATCCTGCAGTCTAGCAGGCTATCAAACAGTAAAGAGTTTTTGGGTGTGATAAACAGGCTGGTCTTGGGACAAACTCAATATCAAAAGGCGGGGATCTCATAGGAGGCTTTGGCTGTCCCACATCCATGCAATGTCAAACAGTCCATCAATGGCATACTAATCTAAGGTCAAAAACGACACAGCTTGAGGCGATTGGGGGGGATCGAGGAGGAAAAACAAAGCTCCACAAGTCGCAATCAAGCAGGTAACCTTAAAATACAATGCCCATCCACATCCCAATGAGAAAAACGTAGAGGCCTTAACAGATGCTAAGTGCCTAGAGAAGATCTTAAGAAAGTTGAAGGAGGAGGAAGCACCAGGTCTAAATGGACTCCCGAATGCACTGTTCAAGAATGATGTTATCTTCTGGGCTCGTTATTTAACACCTCTCTTTAACCAAATTTTCAAACAAAATACCTTCATCATTGAAAGGGAATATATTTCACCCATCTACAAGAACAAAAGGCATTCATCATTACTTAACTACAGGCTAATAGTGCTAATTGACGTAGAAGCTAAACCGTGTGCTTCTTGTTTACTTCAAGATCTTCAAGCCTGGATCGAATTCCCAAACGGCAAACTGGATTTAGACCAGGCATTGAGACAATTACTTTTCGCGCCCTTGTCCGGGAAGGAAGCCGATCCTTTGCGTGATGCGGTACTAGGAGGAGGATGTGGGTATTCTTACACTTTATCAAGAGTCATCCCTGATGGAACACTTATCCTTCAGTCCATCCTCCTCTGAACTCTTATATTATAATTAGAGAGGACCACCCGCAAAATCTTGAAAAACTTTGAAGATGACATACATTGTGTCTTTCTATCTGCATATATAGACGACTCTTTGGCTTCTCAATACTTCCTATTTAGAAATCAGTTGGACACGCCCACCCGCAAAGAAACTCTACATCGTTTACGCACAAAATCAAAAGTTCTTGCCCTGAAGAAGTCCCTTGAGGACGAAACGCGTCGGCTGCAAGCACCAGTGTTTTGACTGTATACCGTCTTTTTGGGAATAAAGAAAATCACAACCAAGAGAAACCTACGTCTGTGATTATTGATATTATATTTCTGGATTTAAGTGGTGCACCTGTGCTCTTACGTATTAATTTACTGAGTTCTTGAATGAACTATCACTGTGACAGTGGGTGTTAACCAGTGTACACACATCGCGCCCAAACAAACTATCTAGGGCTTGTTTTGAAAATTTTGGGGTGATTTGGGTTAGGTGCTGTAATTAGGAAGTTTCCACTGTCTCCTCAGTTTTTAGAAATTGAGACAATTACTAACCTGTCAGTTTTAACCATCTCAGCAAAAACGGCAATACAGAAAAAATCTTGGTTGCCCGCATGCTTCATCAATCTTAAATCCGCATTCGACAGAGTGCCCACCTTTGGGAACAATTGGCAGGAAGGGGAATCCCAAGAAATTTGCTAAATGCTATAAAAGGAGTGTATAGTGACTCCTGAGCCATAGTTAAAGTAGGAAACGTAAGAAGAGTAACAATAAAAATACACAAAATAAACGTCCTGAAACAAGAGTGTGTTCTAGCCCCAAGTCTATTCAACTTTTTATATCCTGCCAATTTAGGCGGCTGCCTGACACAAGTGGGAATTCAGTTGCCAAAACTGTCAACAGAGAATATTGTGTGCTTGCAATATGTCAATGACATCATTAACTTAAGGCAAAATCCCATCGTGCTTCAGATATCAATCGACACACTCGCGGGTAACATAGAACAGCAAGCTTTAGAAATTAATTTTAAAAAAACAAAAATTGTCCATCTTACCGACTCAAAACACAGCTCATTCTCTTGGTTTATAAAGGGCAAACTAGTCGAGACAGTATTCTCACAAAAGTATCTGGGTATTAACATGGAGTACCAGCTGATCTTTAAACAGAATATGGAGGCATTCATTAACATTTGCATTTAAGATAATGAAAAAGAAACGTAGCTGTCCTTCGTGTTGTGTGCCGGTCACGGGGTGCACACAGGCCTTCACGGGGCTATGGGCTAGTGCGGGGGTGGCAGCGCGCTAGCAGGCATGCAATCATCGCACTAGAGGTATAATCGGAAGTGACGTGCCACGAACGGCCGTCTTCCATTTATTAACTCCCCGCAGGCCACGCCTAGCCTGCGGATGTGGTGGATCACAGGACGGCGGCCACTAGACCGCCAACTACTACATCCCTATCCAACTCAGTTCTTTTGTCCAAACATTTTCTCAAAATAGTTATACAAAAGCACATCTCAACATTCAGTCCAGTCCATGACTGCGGTACTTGCGTGAATCTCAGCTGGTGAGGTCCGGGTCTTCAGCAGGCATAGTCTCTCAGCCGCTGGCTCTGGTGGGGGTTGGGCCTCAGACTGTATCTTTGGGTGCCAGTTCGCCATTCCGTTCCGCTCCAGCCAGAGTCGTTGGAGCAAACCCCTTGTTGTGGTCAGGGGCTTGGCGCTGGGGCTTTCTCTCCTGGGTCATTTACTGAGTCAATTGTCCGTTCTTCCGGTCCGCATGTGGCCACGGGACATGGGGGACTGCTAACAGTCTCCTGGTGTTGTTCTAGTGGGACTTCTTTGAACCATGAGATATTTCGGGACACTTCCTCCTCTCCTCTGCGCGCCATCACTATGGAGCCGTGATTGGCGGTGACCGTCCAGGTGCTTGGCTCATATCCTGTTTGGAACTTCCCTCCCTGACGCCGGCTCCGTAGGATGACTGTTGCATTCTGGCTAAACCTTCGCTGGATGGCTCGGCGTCGAACACTTGCGTCCTGGTTCCGTCGCACCCTCCTCTCTTGTACTTCCTCGACGTCCAGTTGAGGCTGTGACCATCCCGGACAGGTGGGGAGCAGGTCACGGCGTGCCCGTGGAACTTAAGGGCCCACGGGCTTCTCTGAGTGGTACAGTGAGGGGTGCTTCGGTACTCTCTCAAGAATTCATGGAGCCTCTGTTCGGGGTCTACTTGCTCCACCCCCGATATACGGAACATTTTGTTCAGAGTTTGCATGTAACGTTCAACGTCTCCGTTAGCTTGGGGCATTGTGGGGTGATGCGGCAATGCGATATGCCGCGTTGTTGGAGGAAGGTGGCAAACTCGGCCCCTTGGAACGGGGGACCATTGTCACTGCGCACTTCTTGAGGAAAGCCAAACATAGTGAAGAATTTCTCCAGTACTGGTCCGACGTGGTTGAAGGCCGTCAACATGACAGGCTCTACTATGGGATACTTAAGAGTATGCATCCACGATAACAAGGGTGTGTTTGCCTCCTGGGAAGCTCCCAAAATCCACACTTACTTTGGAACATGGGACAGTGCAGGTTTCTTCAGTGATGATCGGGAGAGGTTTCTCGGGGCCGCTTGTTAATTGGCACAATGAGCACCGTCGAACGTATTCCTCTACCATGTCCTCGAGTTCCGGGAACCAGACCTTCTCTCGCATCCGTGCCTTTATCTTGGTTATGCCCTGGTGTCCTCCGTGGGCTAGTTGGACGGCCCGTTGTTTGAGGCTATGCGGGATCACCAGCCGGTGTCCTCTCAGCAAAATACCACTGCTGGTGGCGCTCAGTTCATGACAGATCCGCCACATTTTTGTTAGGGTCTCGCGATCTTCCGGGGACCACGAATTGGACTGGTGGAGGTAGTCCGTCCACGAACCTTGTTGCACGGCGGCTAACGTCCTGGTGTAGACGGCATCCGTGGCAGCTGCCACTCGTATTTCATCTAGAGACATGCGCTGGGGGCATGATGCTAGGGCTACCAGGTGAGCATATTCTTCGATGTCTTCCTCTTCTTCCTGTTTTTCCGACTGAACTGGGTGCCGGGAGAGGAAGTCTGCTGGGTTCTTGGACCCTGGTGATACACCACCTCCATCTCATACGGTTGTAGGTGGACGGCCCAGCGTTCAATCCGCGAAGGTGGATGCGGTGCGGTTCCCTTGAAGAGGGGGACCACTGTCTGATGGTCGGTGACCATTGTGAATGGATGGCCATGGAGGTACAGATGGAAATGACTGCAGGCCCACTTAATAGCGAGCGCTTTGCGCTCGATTTGGGCATACCTGGCTTCGGTGGAAGTGAACGACTTGCTGGCGAACGACTGAGCGGCCCACTGGCTGGGCTCATGCTCCTGAGCTAGCACTGCCCCATGTCCCACTGGGCTGGCATCGACCAGCACCTCCGTCCGCTTCACGGAATCGAAGTATGCGAGCGTGGCTTCCCCTAGGAGGGCGTCCTTTATTCCCTGGAATGCTTCTTCCTTTTTCGGGCCCCAGAGGCAGGTGGCGTCAGCTTTCCTGAGTGGCCGCAGCGGCTCGCTCCGGGTGGCCAGCCCTGGTATGAAGCGCCCACAGTATGTGGCCATACCCAAGAAGCTCATTACTTTTGTCGGTGTCGTCGGTGCAGGGGCATATTTGTCGGCTTGCGACTTCCTCGGGTCTACCTGTATGCCATCCTGGTTTAACACGTAGCCGAAGAACTCGAGGGAGGGCTGGAAGAATTGGCACTTGTCCTTATGTAGGGCGGCTCCCTGCTTGCTTAGGCATTTCAATGTGTGGCGGTGGTGTTTGTGGTGGTCTGCGGCTGTTGCGGAGTGAATGAGGACATCATCGCTCATGTTCAATACTCCTGGCAACCCCGATAGTAGTTCCCGTATTGTGTTTTGGAAAACCTCATCTGCCGATGAGATCCCAAAGTTCAAAGGCTTGTACCTCCTGAGCCCTAAGTGGGTGCTGAAGGTGGTGATGAACCTGCTCTCCTCTGATAGGGGTAGTTGGTGATATCCTGCGTTCAAGTCAATTTTCGAGAACCACTTGGACCCGTTGACATCCGCGATGATGTCGTCCATCATTGGTGTTATGTGGTGTTCTCTTTTAATTGCCTTATTGGGCAGTCGCATATCAATGCACAGGCGTATTGCTCCCGGCTGTTCGGGTTTTTCTGCGATGACCATCGGGGATACCCATGGCGTCGGTCCCGTTACCTTTTCAATGACCCCTTGTTCTTCTAAGGCTTCCAGCTCGTTCTTGCAGAGTGGTCGCAGGTGGAAAGGTACTCTCCTGTGGCGCAAGGCAACCGGGGTGACTGACTTGTCAATGTGTAGTTTGATGGGGTCACACTTGATGCACCACAGGCCTTTCAACAGCTCGGAGGACTGCCCGAAGAGCTCTTCAACCTGATACACCCGGATTTGCTCACGAAGGCGATTAGCTTCAGATCTTCAGCAGTGTGGCTGCTCAGGAGAGTGTCTGCTTCCCTGTCAATGACGTGGATTGTGGCCATCACCTCAAGGTCGTCTGCCTTAATAGGCACTGAGATCTTTCCCTTTAGCTGTAGGTGCGTGTCTGCTCCGTATGCGTAGATCCTCGTTTTGGATGGTACCACTGGAGGGCGAGGGCGTAGGCTTCGGTATTGTTGTAGGCCCATGACATTCACTGTCGCTCCGGTGTCAATAACTGCTTTCACTACCTTTTCCCGCGACCTGCACTATGCACGTGGGCTGTGGTCGGTGGCGTTGCTTGAGCTCTCTGGCAAAAGACACGATGCATAACTCTTCATCGTCATCCTCAATGGTTGGTAGGTGCCTCGGTGGTCTTCTCAGTGCGTGATCAGGTGGCGCGGTGTCTGTTACCGACAGCTGCCGGACGGCTCACGTTGGGGGCTTTTGCCCTCTGACTTCTCAGTTCCTGTTATGCCTCCTACAGACAGATGCAAAATGGTTTGGTATTCCGGAATTGTTGCAGGTTTTCTCTTGGGCGGGACAGTCTTTAGCCGCATGTGGCTCGTGGCCACCGTATCCGCATCTTGACTTGACAGCGTCTCCTTTTGGCCCTCTGTACATGTCTTCCCTGGGCTTAGTCCTTACGGCATCGGCTCGCTCTGTCTTGATGGAGACTGGCTTGGGGCTTGGTCAGGGCTTGGTCCATTTCGTTCGCTCTGGCTGCGGACAAGTCGTGTGATCTGGCCAGTATCAATATGTCTTCCAGTGTGATTCTTGGTTTCCGCAATATGAGGCCTCTCAGGGTTTTGTCGCGGCACCCCTGGATTAGCTGTCTCCTGATTTCTTTCGGCTGGTCTTCGTCTGTGCTAGTGCTGGCCAGCTCTCGAAGTCGTGCATAGAATGAGACCATAGATTCTCCTTCCCTCTGGCGGGCTTGTCCGAGTTTGAAAACCTCGAGATTCGGGTTTAGTTGCGGGTCAAAGTGGCCGTTTAACGCAGTCACTGCCGCGTTGCAGTCGTTCGCAGCCCTTGTGTTGGACAGGTGCTTGAAGAGTTTGAAGATTTCGTCTACGGTGTAGGGTAGTAGCAGGGAGCTCTTCACCTCCTCGTCTGTTTCCCTGGTCGCGACAAAGTAGTTGTCGAGGCGTTCTATCCATGTCCTCCACCAGGGAGAAGCTGGCGCGGGATCTTCCAGTTCACTGAAAGGGGGAAGGACCCCTGATGCTGCGTGCTGGAAAGGGACGCGGGCTGGTGCAGCGGCGGCTGGTGCAGCGGCGTTGTCGTTGTCCACCATGGCGCCTGGCAGTGAGTGGTCTGGAACGCTCTGAATGGATCAAAGAAGCAAAATGGCATCGGGTGCTGCACGTGGTGCAGTGTTGCAGCCTTCTCCTCCCCTTGGGCACTCCAGTACTTGGCTTGCAGGGTGTCGTGGTACACAGTCTGTGTAGTCCCTTTCTTTCTCTGTCTGTGAAATTGTCCCCCTTTTATTTTATTTTTCATTTTTTTTGCAGTGGCCAATGCTTGATGACTTTCCACTGACCTTTCTCTTTTCCTATTGCTTGCTGTGGCCAATGCTTGTTGGGAGCGCAGGAGGGGCAGCGCAGCTCACATTGTCCAAGGTAGGTAGTGCTGGTGGGGCCCACAGCAGCTCAGACGCAAGGCAAAGGATCAGAGGCAGGGCAGGCAGGCAAAATGCACGATCCTTGCTGAAAGTCGGACTTGTGCTCTTCACTCTCCCGGTGGCCGGTAAATCTTCCTGGCAGCAGGGGGCGGGGAGTGGCGTCATTACACACGCAGTCGCCGGAGAGACAGGGAGGCGGTACGCGTGAATACTGCAGACACGCGACGGCTTTGGTAACATTCAGTGCCGCGTATAGGATACAGACGGTCACCTACGCCGGGCGAGGTGCGAGCGAGGGTTGGGCCCCCTCCACTCATCGCCAGTGTTGTGTGCCGGTCACGGAGTGCACACAGGCCTTCACGGGGCTATGGGCTAGCGCGGGGGTGGCAGCGCGCTAGCAGGCATGCAATCACCGCACCAGAGGTATATTCGCAAGTGACATGCCACGAGCGGCCGCCTTCCATTTATTAACTCCCCGCAGGCCGCGCCTGGCCTGCGGATCTGGTGGATTACAGGACGGCGGCCACTAGACCGCCAACTACTACACTTCGCATGAATATCCGCTAACAATAATGGCAGCCAAACTAATTACAACTGTAGGATATAGCCTAGTGATCATGCATGGCAAGGAAATGGCCACCCTGATTTTGCTATAATCAAATGTCTACAAAGCAGTTTTGAGCTTGCCAAAATGAACTTCCCTGATCCCTCGAATTTAGCAATACAAAAAAAAAAAAAAAAAAGCTGCGTAGATTGAGGACTGCTTTTGTTAAACTATGTCTTAGCGAAGGGAAAAAAAATCAAAAAATCCTGGGGAGACTACTTAGGACTGGCATTAGACAAACTAGGCATTAAAAAAGCCTGAGCATGCAGCATGGAAAGAACAGTCTTCTCTCAAATAATTCATTCTTCAACAAAGCTTTTGTCTCAGTTACAGGATAAGAATATATTTACAAACAGATGACACGCCTGGACAGTAGCTAACACATACTGTAGTTTGAGGTCCAGGGCCGGGCTGGGAACCGAAACTGGCCCTGACAAACTTCTCGGCCAGCCCCCCTGGGAGCCAGGGGGGTGCGGCCGAGCTGTTTGCTAGGGCAGGTTTTGGCCGATTTTTTACAGGGGGGGGCGATATTTCCGGCCCCTGTAACAAAAACGGCCCGGCCCTTGCAGCCCACCGGGGAAATGCCCGGTGCCCGCTATGCCCGGTCCGGCCCTGTTGAGGTCCCAAGAGTAGTTGTCAGCTTATGTTTCTCTACCGTTAAAACGCCAATTCATGTTATACCACTTAGGGCACTTGGACTCAAAAAATCTCATCCCGACATGGAAGGACAGCCCGCCACTTCTGTGTGGATATAAAACAGAGTGGATCACACACATCTTTTGCACCTAGCCTGCAGTTCTGGGATAGAGAAAGAAGCTACTTACATCATTATTTTCAAAACACCACATCCGCAACTGCAGGCAGGCTGTGATCTCCTGGCTGAGCGGAGCTTCAATTCCCCTATCCTGCCAGAGAACAACATTTTTTAAATTGGGTGAGGAATCAACTCTGTGATACATGGAACTGAGGCTACTGATCAGGTTATTCCTTCCTGAAAGCTTCTTGTACACTTAGGATTATGAATAATCAACAAAGTGGGCAAAAGGCCTGCATCATTCTCAAAGAGTAGAAAGAGTCGCAACGCACCGAGCAAACTAAACAAGCATTGAAAATGCAATAGGTCTCGCCTTATATTAAGCTAAAGCCATTTGCTTTGCTAATGGTATTGTATAGCAAAGCAAATGGCTTTACCTTAATGAAAGGCGACACCTATTGCATTTTTAATGGTTGTTTTTTTTTACTTTCAGCAATGACACACAGCAGCTGTGCTGCTGTACAATATGTCTAATATAAACATTGACAAAAATCTCGAATAGGCGAGACATATTGGCTTTGCCAATTGTTGTTCTTATTGACACTGCCAATGCTTGCTCGTTTAGAAGTTGAGTTGTGTCCTCTGGCTGACAAAGTTGTAACAATTCAATGTAAGTTATGATAGTTTCACGCTAATATTCTCTGATCTTTTTAATTCATATTTAGATTTCTTTTTCCAGTTTCTCTGCTGTTCACTTTATTCACTGTTATCCACTGGCTAAACTTAAGAATATAACAAGCCTCACTACAGAATTCTGACAAAGAAAATAGCCTCTCAGTAACTGAGAACATATCTGAATATGACTGTGCCGTGAAAAGTATGAGCAATGTTTACTATTACGACTATAAAGGTTGTCAATTTGCTCAAGATAGGCATACAGGTGTACTCTAAGGATCCAGTCTTAAAGTTAAATGCCAGATTCACAAAGATTTTGCTATGACTTACTCTTGCAGTACTCCTGGTTTACCCCTGAATTCCAGCAGTAACCAGGACTTTTACAAGTAACACCTACTCACAGCAAAATCTGTGTAAAGAGGAATTTGTTGATGTGCACTTGGTCTATTGTCCAGTTCCGACCTAGACACCTGCTGGAGTTTATGCTGGTATCCTATTTACCGTGTAAATTCCACTGCCACAGAACTCAATTGTACTATATTGACCAACATCCACAGATGTATTGCTTAGACTTTTAGATTTATACTTAAAAAGTAAAAATACATGTTAAAAAGTGTGCTACAATCACCATCGTCAGTAATTTGAAGCCAAGGAAAGTTTTCTCTTGAAAGAAAATCACTCTCGTTTAGCACAAGATCTACAATTGCTGCAGAGCTCTGATTATCCGTACAGAATACACCTGGCTAAAAAGAAGAAATGCCTAACACCGTGATGCAGCACGTTTTTCCCAGCGCAAAACAATCTTCCTAAATATGAACTGTATTAACAAGCATTGGAAATGCAATAGGTCTCGCATTAGAAAAGTTGGAGTTATTGGTATTGTAAATGACATATGTTATTTATTTGTTGGTTTTTAAAATTGCTAAATTGATGGCTTTGTCATTTACAATGCCAATAGTTATAACTTTTGCGAATGTGACACCTATAGCATTTGGAATGCAACATATTTTGTATTTACGTGACTTAGATGGCAGCTCTTGTCGTTAGGCCACATCTCTAGAGAGCAGGAGAGTGCAGCAGGGGAGAGAAGCACAGCAATGCAATAGGTCTTGCATTAGGAAAGTTTGAGCTATTGGTATTGTAAAGGACACATTTTTAGGTCGAGCTCTCTCGACCTATTGTCACCGAGTTAGCTCTGAAGGGAGTCAGGACCGGGTACGAGCAGATTCGGTTATGTGGACGCGCACAGCAAGTCAGCCTCTCAATCATCCGTGCAAAACACGAGCGCACAGACACACACCCCCTCCCCCCTCCCCCTACAACCCCTCTCCCCCTCCCCCTACAACTAAGCCCCACACCGCACACACCGACACGTGCACACACACATTCCCCCCCCTCCTCACCGTGTTCTTTCCGTGTCCCTCTCCCTCCGCAGCAGGTCAGTCTCGGCATCGGCATCAGGCTCCATGTCTTCTCCGGCGATCCTCCTCAGCTTGCGTGCACGCTCACGGCGACGTCTCGTGCGCTCTCACCTCGTGCACTACTCATGCCTGAACCTGGGGAACGGGATCGTTTTTGCGTGTCTCGCACTGGTGCGCATGCAGCATTTTGCCGGCGGAGGCTTAGTTGTTCGCCCAACAGCTGCTATATACCATGCAGGTTTTTATAAAAATACATTCACACATGTTTAAATTATTTTTTGTTTTATTTACCGTTCCAAGTGCCGTCTGTCGTCTTCGAACAGTTAAAAACAAAAATATGCACGTCATTTAGGGCACCATCGGGTCATGGTCTGTAGCCGTACATTCGTGTGAATGCATGACTGTGCTTTTTTTATTACGGAATGAAGATAGCACGATTGGCACTGCTACACTTTACATAAATTAGTTTTGCACAAGGAAAGGTAAGGCGAGCGAAGTGAACCGACAGGAGTTGCAGAGGCCGCCGCATCCCCCCCGAAGGGGGGGAGGAGGCTCAAGGGCCGGCGCCTTAACCCACGCCGAGCCCCAGTGGAAGAACCGGTTCTGGGCGCCCAGAAGCGGCAGGAGGACTTTAACACCTCGCAGGCGGAACATCCTGTTTGACACCAAGGACCCCCCCTCAGCCAATCGGGGGGGACAGCATGGTACAAACCCCCCAATGGGGTGGCCAGTTACAAGGGAAGGACGTGCAGAAGTGGGGGGATATAAGACACCGCTTCCACCAGCTAGCTCCCAATTTTTGCGGAGCGGGGGAAGCGGCGCACCTGGAACTTTTGGAGAGACAGGCTAATCATTATCACAAGGCGAAGCTCTGCGGGGGACGATCGAGTACAAGCCCGAATCAGTGAAAGCTTCTGCCAGGCGCGACTGAAGCAGTGGAGGTGCGCCCGCTTATAGCCCGCTCGAGGTTTTCCAGCGAAACCCCTTCGTATCCCCTCCTGCATATCAACAATCGAAGAACCCTCGAACCTCGCAGGGAGGCAGGTTAAAGGCGAGGGCGGAGGGCAGTCGAACGGAACAGGGGTTTCCACCCGGGAGTGGCGCAGATTGCCCGCGTTTCCCCACGCCTCAAACTGGCTCAGCGAACAGGCTAGCCACGCCCGCCGCCGCGGGAGCGGAGAAATGCAGGTGAAAGGGTGGTCGTTTTTGAAGACCCTCATGGCAGCTCCCCATGCAAAAGGGAAGAGGAAGGCCCGGTCAATACAAGGCGCGGACCGGCAAGGTAAGGGTTTTAAAGACGGTAGCACACGGGAGAGCAATAGAGGCTTTATATCCGGCTCGTGTTTGGGGGAAGGGAGCGGGCAGCGGCTGGCGCTCGCTAAACAAAAAGGTAAACCAAACCCGCCCCCCCCCCCTTTTGTACCCAAGCCGCACGTGCCGAACATGATGAATGTCTGTCCATACCGCGGGCGGTATACCCGTTGCGATGGTCGCCTTAAACTGAAAGGTATTGGCGTCCTTTCTAAACTGCGATAGGCATCGTCCAAGAGGCGACAAACGCCAGTGAAACTTGACCCATACAATCGGATCACTTCGAAGCAGGATGGGGGAGAATAGTAACGGAGTAGTTAGCAGTTCAAACTCAATACCATAGTATGGGTGGCGAGGCAATGTCGAAAAGAAAGTGCCCCTTGTCTCGTGTGAGGCATGCTGTAGGGGTCTGCGCCGCCAGTTACTGTGGTGTAAACAGCTCAGGTGGCGTGACGTTAGACGGAGGATTGTCTCAGATCAATCCCGTATTCCGGCAGGGTCGGAGTTCCGTGCTGCTCATTGCACGGAATATTCCCCCCTCCCGGGGCTACCAGCATTAAGGGTCGGAGCAGACCTAGCGAAAGGAAAGAAGGATTTTTTCGTACCACAAGGAGGTGGTCGGTCGGCCGGACTGCCGAGTTCAGCGCGGGAGACCAGGGCTCAGCCCCGGGGGTCTCGTACACTCCATGGGCTTCGGGGCATATTAGTTAACCCCCCCAGTGCTCCCCCCCGAAGGGGTAGATATAAGTACGGTACTTGTACATACGACAGAACAGGCCGGGGGAGCAGCTTGTCGGGCCAGAGGCATAAGAGCCAGAGCCACCGACTGCGTGTCCGAGTGCGTGCCTCGGCAAAATCCCAGGCCTCGAGGCTAAGCTCGGCGCCCACCAACGAGATGAGTTTAGCCGGTGTAACCAAGAGAAGTTCTTTTGGAACAGTCAGCGCGTAAATGAATAATGAAAAGGCTGCCACACGAAACTGCGAGCAAAAGGGAGAGGCCCAGGGGCAACACTTCTGAGAGGTTAGAGCGAAGTGCTGCCGAGGGGGAAGAACAGTGGATCAAAGCAATCCGCATGAGCCTGTGAACTGCTCGCCACTGGGCCTGTGAAAGGGGGCGGCGTCAGCACCCGCTCGGGGGATGGTGTGTTTCTGTAAAGGCGGCTGGAGCACCGACGAACACACACAGAGTGCAGGGTAACAAAACGACTATCTACTTTAAAAAATGGGGGAACAGTCCCCCGTCTTCACCATGGCAAGCACCTATGAGGACGCGCAACGACACATCAACGTTAGGGACATATGACGGAGAGAGAGGATTTCCCCCAGAACAGAGCTTAAATGCAAATACCAATTCCTTAAACCAGCAATTGACTGGGGGACAATAAGACAAAGTCTGATAGGGTTAAAACCATCACCCATTCGTGGTATACTGTAAGCTGTATGTTCGCATAAATCTGCAATGATTTGGTGGGCAGCCCCCCCCCCTTTTTCATGCTTCCTGAAAGAGATGCTGGTATTGTACATTTGCCCTGTGGGAAAGTTTGTTTAGAGTACAGCGGAACTAACTCAGTTATGGTGGGCAAGCCAGTGATCACGACTGTGAACTCACTGTTAATAGGCGAAACGTAAAGTGACTGTCCAATTCGATAGATGCAAATTCCCTTTTCAATTATAGGGTCCGATTCCTTTCCGGATATGGTTGGCTTCGAAAGAATAAATTGGTACACAGAGATATCGGACACTGCGCATTCTCCAGGTAAATCATATTTGTGATAATCCAGTGCCTCGGGATAAGTCCGGGTTTCACCGCCTCCGGATAGGAGGAGCAGGTCTCACTAATCCATCTCTAGGCTCCAGTCCGCTTGACCCTCTGTGAGTGAGGTTAAAATTGCGGGAAGGAAAAAACGAGCTCCCAGGCATGCCACCCCCTGTGGATGGCGCCCTCGTGGACATTTTCAAGCGGGCAAAGGCCTCGACTAGGCCAGTCTGCAGCTCAATCAGCCATTCGGTCCTTGTGAGGGATCCCAGAGATGGCCCCTGCCCTACAAAACTCTGAAACCGTCATGGCTTTGCCCTTTCACAAGCACGGGCATTCTCGGCACAGAAGACTATGAAAGACAGGGAGGGTAAAGTGTGTTTTGTCCGTATAGCCCTCCCAAGGAAGTGCTTTAAAATTTTGAATGAACTTGCGAAGGTTTTCCCTTAGATGCGCATTTTGAGCATGGTATAAATATTAAACACAGTATATCTCTGTGTAGTTTTTAAATAACAAACCAAGTACGCTGTACAGTTTGTAATTAATAAACCGAAATGCAGCCAAATTCATCGCGTCTGCAGCCTCGCTCGGCACCGCGGCAGGCGCCTCGCTGCGAGTTACAGAATTTGAAATAGTCACACCACCTCAATGCGCGTAGCATTGGAAAAGCTGCGGCTTGCGCACACGTCAGCTACCTACGGTCTTGCAGCAAGCCGCTATTTAAAAACAAATAAATAAATAAATAAATAAATAAATAATTAAAAACAGGAGAATAGAGATGAAGCTCTTATCGGTACTCAGGAGGGCGAAGAGCTGCGAATCACACAGCACCTACGGCCGTCAGATTGCATTGTTAAGCGTTGTAACGCACAAAATCGCGGAAGGCCATAGTTCCTAGAAGGCCCCCCCATAATTTTCAGTTCACGAAGGGTGGCTGACTTCCAGGCATGGCGGTGTACAGGCTGACAGCTAACACAGCATAGTCGTTAAGCGATTTGTGGACGAGCGTGATGATAAGCACGCGCACAGGCGGCTCTTTGCAGCAGACCAGCGATTTAAAAATAAATAAATAAATAAATAGATAAATAAATAAATAAAATAATGAAACACGGGGATGGGAAGGCAGAGGGCTGCCGGGCACGTGTTGTCATGAATACACATACCGGTGGCGGCCTGACCCCCCCCACGGATGTGAACTTGGGGGGCCCTCAGACCGAAAACAGTGGAAGGGGAGCACTGGGGATGATTACATATGCCACAGAGCGGCCCTGGGTGGTGCAAACAGTGCGCAGCCTATTGGCTTGGTTTAAGTAAGGGCGGCCGCCTGAAGCCTGAGGCGAATATCACGGCACCTAAGGCCGCCAGATTTCATTGTTAAGCGCTGGAACGCGCAAAAAATCACGGAGGGGCACAGTTCCGGGAAACCCCCGTGGAATATTAAGTGCACGAGGAGTGGCTAACCTCCAGGTCGGGCTGGGAACGGCCGGGCAGCTAAAGGCAGCATAGTGGTGAATCGACCTGTCGAGGAAGGTGTAGATAAACGCGCCGCACACAGGCGGCTTCCACATGGCGGACAGAGCCAAGCAGCGTTTAAAAGAGGTGGAGGGGAAGGCAGACGGCTGCCGGGCACGTGTTGCCAGTGCATACCGCAGGAAAAACAAGAGTTGATTGTCGCGCCGGGTGCGAGGGGCCCCGGCGCAGATCCTGCGCCCACCTCGACGTGGAAAAGGAGGGCCGGCCTCACAAATAAATGGAAAAGCACAGCTGCGCAAAAGTACGCAAGGCTGGCTCAGGATATGTGTGGCGGTTGTCCACATTGGGTGTTGTGCAAGGTCACACAGACCCCTCGGCCAAGACCGAGTATAGCTGACGGAAGAAGGGGTGAGAGTCAGCGAGGTGCCGTCCGGTGGTGCAAGTGCGCACTTAAGCCACAAGAATCACGGGAGCTGGGGGGAGCCGCAGGAAGACGTGCGCCCCCCTGCGGCGTGGCGGGAATGGTTACAATCGGATGGCTAAGGAGACACACCAACAGGGCGGTGTGTAGAAGTAGGCCACTCACTTTGGGATGCCGCACGGCAGGGTGAGGTGGCCTGGCAAAGGAGGGGAGTAGCGAATGGAGACGGCGCTCGCGGCCCAGACCCGGCCGGACGGCAGGGCACATAAAGGTAGCGAGTTGGGGCCTAACTCCTCAGAGAAGCTACCCCTCCATACACGCAAAGGGCGTGGGTGACCAGCCAAAAATGGCGGTCCCTGAGGTAACACGACAAGGAGGAATACCAACGGACCAACAAAAGAACTGGTTTGGTAGGCGTGCCATCTACGAACTGAATGTGCCACGAAATGATCTGCACAATATGTTGATTGACATGTTTATGACCCAGATATGATTTATGAAAATGATGATGTCATGTATGATTTATGACCCAGAGATGATTTATGATGGTGATGGCATGTATGATTTATGACCCCGTTATTAATTATGACCACGGCAGTGGCATGTATGATTTATGACCCAGGCATGTTGTATTGACACATTTATGACCCAGATATAATTTTCGGGATATTGTGTTGACATGTTTATGACCCAGATATGATTTATGATCCCAATAAAACTGCGGCCAACAACCACCACAACAATTACGAGCTTGTTGGCTAAGTGTGTTGGGGTTAACATTGGTTTGGGTCTTTGGGTAGAGACTTCCACGGTATGGGGGAGTGCGGGGGTTATTGCAGAGGCCGCCGCATCCCCCCCGAAGGGGGGGAGGAGGCTCAAGGGCCGGCGCCTTAACCCACGCCGAGCCCCAGTGGAAGAACCGGTTCTGGGCGCCCAGAAGCGGCAGGAGGACTTTAACACCTCGCAGGCGGAACATCCTGTTTGACACCAAGGACCCCCCCTCAGCCAATCGGGGGGGACAGCATGGTACAAACCCCCCAATGGGGTGGCCAGTTACAAGGGAAGGACGTGCAGAAGTGGGGGGATATAAGACACCGCTTCCACCAGCTAGCTCCCAATTTTTGCGGAGCGGGGGAAGCGGCGCACCTGGAACTTTTGGACCCACCCACCCACACCTAGGAACCAGCAGTTGTCGCAGTGCTGGACAGGAACACAAGCATTGACGGGAATGGTTACAATCGGATGGCTAAGGAGACACACCAACAGGGCGGTGTGTAGAAGTAGGCCACTCACTTTGGGATGCCGCACGGCAGGGTGAGGTGGCCTGGCAAAGGAGGGGAGTAGCGAATGGAGACGGCGCTCGCGGCCCAGACCCGGCCGGACGGCAGGGCACATAAAGGTAGCGAGTTGGGGCCTAACTCCTCAGAGAAGCTACCCCTCCATACACGCAAAGGGCGTGGGTGACCAGCCAAAAATGGCGGTCCCTGAGGTAACACGACAAGGAGGAATACCAACGGACCAACAAAAGAACTGGTTTGGTAGGCGTGCCATCTACGAACTGAATGTGCCACGAAATGATCTGCACAATATGTTGATTGACATGTTTATGACCCAGATATGATTTATGAAAATGATGATGTCATGTATGATTTATGACCCAGAGATGATTTATGATGGTGATGGCATGTATGATTTATGACCCCGTTATTAATTATGACCACGGCAGTGGCATGTATGATTTATGACCCAGGCATGTTGTATTGACACATTTATGACCCAGATATAATTTTCGGGATATTGTGTTGACATGTTTATGACCCAGATATGATTTATGATCCCAATAAAACTGCGGCCAACAACCACCACAACAATTACGAGCTTGTTGGCTAAGTGTGTTGGGGTTAACATTGGTTTGGGTCTTTGGGTAGAGACTTCCACGGTATGGGGGAGTGCGGGGGTTATCAGCGCGTCACCTGTCTGCTGCTTGGGAGTTTCATCGCTGCTCTCGGGGACAGCAGACATCACTGCCTGCTGCGCGCCTTCAGCCTCGGAAGGACGGGTTTTTAGAGTCAACAGATACCTGCGTGTGTTTAAACTCTGCAACAAACTGCCCGGAAGCCAGTAGCTGTGTGTTTTTAGATTTGATGAGTAATGGTGCTTGTTTGCTCTGCTCAGCCCTGCACTGATGTACTGACACACGGCTGCAGCACTAGTGAACCAGCACGGGGCACACGTGCTAATCTACAGCAGCACATCACAGGCCGACCATAAAGGTGCACTTGAGGAACCACACATCACCGAGTAAGCTATACATTCTCTACTGTTGTATGGTTTTGCTCATTGTGCTGAGCAGGATTTTTAAAGCATCGGCTTACCTTAACTCATGTTACCAGGGCTTTCGTGGTGAAAAGCGGAGCAGCACCTTTGTTACTTTCACCCTTACTCTTGCCATGGCATTTCTACACTCTGAAAGGCCGGCGCTCTGTGAGAGGGCAGGCACACCGAGAACAGCCTTATTTCCAACCTGCAGTAGCGACGGTGTGGCCAGGATTTGTATAACAGAACCCCAGTCCACACGCCATTTTGACATCGCTTTTGGTACATTTAACCTCCGGGAATCTGTGGAACAACACAGCACAGCAGCTCCCTTGTCGGTGCCCTCTCCAGACGGACAGTTTGGTCGCTCTTTGCGGCCAGTGCATCGGACCCTGTGAAGTATTTTCAGGGAGGTGTTCCCTGGTGCGTCACCTTCCCAAGTCCACTCTCTGGCAGCAGCAGGACAGCAGCTCCTCTTGACAGCTCTAACCGGGAAGAGGGCAGTTTCGTACTCGGGAAGGGCAGGGTAGATCCCTGGGAGAGAGAGAGAGAAGCGCGTCCGTCCTACCTGTGCGAGTTTGTCTTGCTGGAAGAGGGCTGGGTGTTCCCTGCTCCCCCTCCCCCCCCCCCCCCCCCCGTGGGCCAGCCCAACGCGTTTCACCTGCGCCCGTCAGTATAGAGCCACCGCCGCCGTGCGCCCCATACCGCAGCATGCCCTGCTAGAGCAGCAGGCCCGGCCCAGCACCCGACCCCATGAAGAAGACACACTCCAAATCAGGCACCCTGACCCGGCTCTTTGGAAAGAAGCAGGCCAACGACAACCTCTGTGCCCCAAATCCACCCTGGATTCTACCACAGACTTCCAGCAAAGGAGACAAGAACACCCACGGTCAGTATAGCATTTATCATAAATCCCTCCTTCCTTACTTTTTTTAAATAACACGTTCCTGTTTGCTTTTCAACCCTTGTGGAATTCTCAGTGGTGTCATTCAGTGTGTTTTGGTCTTTAATGATTGTCTTTTGCCTAATTGTGTTTGTTGGCCTCGGTCGTCTCCGAAATCTCAATGTTTCTAGGTCTGTGCGCAAGCAGCTAGTTAATCCAGGCCAGCTTGTTTTTTTTTGGATCCATTTCACGGCGAGCAACTAAATCAAACAAACATTTTTTTAGCTAGTTCTTGTTAATTTCTGCTGCTTGTACAGGGAAGCTTGCTCCGTGGTGACATTTGCTGTCTAATCTGTGTCTCTTGTTGAAATTGATTAAAATATTTTTACAAAGCAAAAGCCAGAACGTTTGACGTTGTCAATACTTGCTCAACGTGTGGGTCTCAGACTGTTTCTTTGTGGCCTTCTGGCTTCCTCCGTTCTTGCCTTAGGGTGGTGCTTTACATGCTAATTTAGATTGACCTTGTTTAAATCTGTAATCTCTTCAAAAGATGACCTTCCCACTGTCCTATATGTTGAAGAAAGCAAAAACTTCAGTCCTGTAACACCTGGCCTCAAAACGTATCCTTTAATTCCAACTCGGAGTTTTCATTCCTTTCTGAATTTCCCATTCTCTGTGTGCCAGGGGTTTTGGATTCAGATCAATATGGATGAGAGAGGCGATTGTGAGACAATATGTCCTCATCAATGGAAACAAGGGTGAGACGGGAACGAGAGTGAGATATAAAGATGTTCCTATTGCAGCCCAGCATGCAGCAAGGTACCATCAAAAGGGCACATTTTTAATCAGCGGTGTTTACATTCCGGGGGAGGGGATTTGGTGTGGGGGCAGGGTACCCCATCCAAATTCCTTCGGTATAACCGGGAGAAATTTCAGCGGGCAAAGCATGTCATAAAAAGGGAAATGTGTGATTTTACCAGTCAGTTAGAATGAAACAGCACAGTGCTTCTATTCTAACCTGGAAAACTAGCTTGGAATTGTCAGTGGTATTACTGTACACATTCAATAACGGTATTTCACCTGGGACGTTTTACCAGCTAAAAAAATTTGCCCACCTAGAAATGAGGGATAAGGTGTTAATGGCCAGCTAATTAAAGATGGCCAATGGACACTAAACTAAAAGACTGATGTAATCGAAGGCAGAACAGCATGTTGCAGTGTTGCTTGTGTCAGGACTCTATTCTGTGTTTTAGTGCTGCATGCATTATAGGCCCGGTGTAATAAAACTAGTGTTGACTTAAGAATGTACAATCACATGCTGTGCATCTGAGGTGCAAGTAAAAGACCTTGAAGCAGAAGAGCGGGTCAACTTGACATTTTTAGGGCGAGCCTTCGTGATGCAAGGGGTCGGAGGTGTTAGTAAGCATTAGCAGAAGCATGCAATAAAGCCACATTTGAAAGGTGGCAGCTGCCAAACTGAACTCGGACTTCCTGTCCTTACAGTTTAGTGGGTTACCACCTGTTGCACAGAACTCGCAGGGCACACGTGTTTATCAGAGGGGCTGGACACGTTTCATCATTCCAATGTCGATGAAAGCAGTTTCGTTGATTTGCACAGTGCTAGCACCTGTTGTCTGTGTCTGGCGTGAGAAAGCGCTATAAAAGGGTGTTATGAATTGTAAAGTGCTTGTTACGGTAACTATTAATCCTACAACGGTCTGCTTTCAACCAGACTGCAAATCCCTCGCCAGCACAGCCCCGGCGGAAGCCTTACACAGTGCCCGTGCGTTAATACCCGCAACATACACGGTACAAACCCTGATATCTGCAAATAGAAACACAATAAAAGTCTGACCTTGTTCTTATCCATGGGTCCGGGGACCCCTTCAGGTTCCCAAAGTCTTCTCAGGGGGGTCACTCAATGCTTGGAAAATTAAATAATATGTTTTGTTATTTTCACTTGATATAGCGCAATGACTCATATCGGCTGGTGTATCTGGGCGCTTAGACAACATAGCGCAACCACAACTAAAATAAAAAGGCCTTCAAGAGTTTTTTAAACTAAACAAAATCTGGACAACTGCGGAGATGGGACGGAAGTTGATTCCAAGCCGAGGGGCGGTGAAGAGTGAGATCTACCTCCGACTCTGGAAGAGCGGAGGGGGGAACGGTCAGTCGCGCTTTATGGCTAGACCGAAGAGTTCTGGAAGAGCAGTAATGACGTCATTTATCCTCTATGCACGTGGGGGCTCTGCCCATCAAAGACTTGAGGCAGCAGACCTTAAAAACAGGGCATTTCCTGACCGAAGCCAATGTCGGGTTCTCGGGTTACTTACCTAGCGTGCAGCATCGCTTTGCACCAGCTGAAGTCTGGACAGTGAGGGGTCATTGGCGGCCATAAGCATTGGCATTGTCAAGGTGACTAATGACAAGGGCTTGTTTAACATCCTGGCAAATTGGCAATGACCCACAATCAGGTAAGTGACGGCCGGGCCAGCACTGCAGGTTCCAGCTCTGTTGCCCTAAACACAGCTCTTCCAACACAGTGAGCGTCCTGGGGCCTTTTCGACATTCACTAGGCACCGGTGCACAACAAACAGCGCAAGTGCTCGTTTGCACAGCTGTCTTCTGGTGAAATACAGACATTCTTAGCGCTTACTCTATTCTATATTGCACAAATGTGTTTTTCACCGTTGCAAAAATGAGCTAAATAGTTTGCGAAACATTTTCATAGTTTGATTGCAAATGATTTTATGTTAAATAATTTTGTTTTAACAAAGGAAAATATATCATTAGTGAATATCCACTAGTAAAGAAATTAAGCAAACTAATTTTACAGTATTTATGAGGCTTTAAGAGTTTATGCTTTAACGTAATTCATAATCAACGTAGTTTCCTTTTTCATGTTTTAAAAATGAATAAACTATAGATTTTCTGTTATTTTTAATAGGAACACACAAAACATCGAATCTATTCATTTTCTCAATGTTTGCCCTTGTGCAAAACTAATTTATGTAAAGTGTAGCAGTGCCAATCGTGCTATCTTCATTCCGTAATAAAAAAAAGCACCAAATCTGTTTTCGTACCTGTATGAAATGTATATATGATGGTGATTTGATGGACGATGTGAGTGCTGCCCATTACAAAGCCCCAATAACCTATTAAATATGTTGCACAACCCCACCTTCTTTTAGTTCTCACAACCCTTTCGTCCCTTTTCTCCTCATTAGTAATACAGATATTTCCAGAATTTCTCCTAATTTAAACACTGCAAATAACTCCACATTAATACTTTTTAATTTATTATTGCGTTCAAAGCTGCTGTAAGAACTTCCTGTTACATGCAGGGGGAAGCACTGATCTGCATGTGAGTTGAGACAAGACCCAAATTACGGAACACCCCATATTCAAACACACTCAAGACAGGCAGGGATGGACCTGAGACACTCAATATTTGGGTCTGATAAACCAACCATCAGACCGTATTATTACATTATTTGCAGTAGTAAATAGGCTAGGCCCAGCCCCCACTTACCTGTGACCAGCCCACCGACCAGTCCAGCCCTTTCAGACCCGGCTCTTTGGCCTCGAGGATCACACCTACCTTCAGTGTGTGAAGAGGTTTTGGTGCCAAGTCTAGGATGTACAAGACGCCACTGATTATGATTGATTTATAAATCAGCCTCAATGCTGCATGAATGTAGCACCCTCTGTTCGGCCTCACCCAGTCCTCTGTCTAGGTAGCATCCTCCGTCATGTGTTCTTTAAGCAGCTTGAGTTAGGAGTACACATAGCAGCTTGAGTCATATGTGCACATAGCAGTGAAAGTCATGTGTGCACATAGTAGGTCCAGATATAATTGCGGTACATTGGGTATGCATGTAACAGCCTCACTCATGTATGCATTTAGCATTGAGAGTCATGATTGCAAGCAGAAGCCTCAGCCTTCTATATATGTTACTTCTTCAGTTATGTACCCACGTAGCAGCCAGCCTCATTGCTCTGTGCATGTTATAGCCTCTGCCACGTGTGGTTGTAGAAGCCTGAATCATATGTATGCATGTGTAGGTACTTATATAGCGCAAACCTAGCAGTGAAGAAACAGAGAACTCTATAAATACCATTATGTGAAGGGTCTGGAGATGATGTACATCAAGTGTGGATGACACAAATACATTGTAACACATTGTAGGTACAGGAAGATTAAGTGATTTGCCAACAACCATACGATTTTGAGTCCAGCACTGAGGCTGGGATTCAAACCGGAGGTTCCAGAACCAAAAGGCAGACGTTTGCATTCCTAGGACACATCCCCTCATATATGCATGTCTGCATCTCCTTTCATGTATGCATGTAGGCGCTCCTGTCGTGTGTGCATGAAGTAGTGTTAGTAGTGTGTACATGCGTTACCCTCTATTGTCTGTGCATGTTTGTATATAAGGACAAAGGCCAGTGAATACTGAAGTACTGGGGACACCTATTCTACTCTGCAAAACTGCACTCTATGGCACTGTATTCTTCGCCAATCCACTCCACTCTATACCACTTCACTCTACTTCTACTATATGCCATTACACTTCAGACTACACCACTCTAAGCCACTCTTTTACAATCTACACCACTGCAAAATAAGCAGCGCCACTCTATGCCACCATACTCTACACAACTTTTATCTACACCACAGTGCTCTACATCACTTAATATACACAATTCCACTGCACACTATACCCCATATTTACACTACACAAATCCACTCCACGCAATTCCATGCCACACAATTACACAACTAACAATTCCAATCCCACCCACATAATTTCACTCAAACCACATACATCCACCCCATAACACAAGTGTCAAAGACATTGCCATTTACAACACCAATGGCTCTAACTCGAAAAAAATGCGAGACCTATTGCATTTCTAATGCTTGTTTATTTATGTGCTTGTTTTGAAAATAGCGAATTAATAGCTTTGTTATTTACAATGCCAATAGTTTTATCTTTTGCAAATGTGACACCTATTGTAACACAATATGTGTTGTGAGGGTGAGTGAGGGTGAGGGTGAGGGGTTGAGGGTGAGGTGTTGAGGGTGAGTGAGGGTGAGGTGTTGAGGGTGAGTGAGGGTGAGGTGTTGAGGGTGAGTGAGGCTGAGTGAGGGTGAGGGGTTAAGGGGGAGGGGTCGAGGGTGAGGGGTTGAGGGTGAGGGAGGGTGAGGGGTTGAGGGTGAGTGAGGGTGAGGGGTTGAGGGTGAGTGAGGGTGAGGGTGGGTGAGGGGTTGAGAGTGAGTGAGGGTGAGTGAGGGTGAGGTGAGTTGTTGAGGGTGGGTGAGGGTGAGGGTGAGGCTGAGGGGTTGAGGTTGAGTGAGGGTGAGTGAGAGTGAGGGTGAGTGAGGAGTTGAGGGTGAGGGGTTGAGGGTGAGTGAGGGTGAGGGGTTGAGGGTGAGTGAGGGTGAGGTGTTGAGGGTGAGAGAGGGTGAGGGTGAGTGAGGGTGAGGGGTTGAGAGTGAGTGAGGGTGAGTGAGGGTGAGGTGTTGAGGGTGAGTGAGGGTGAGGGTGAGGCTGAGGGGTTGAGGGTGAGTGAGGGTGAGTGAGGGTGAGGGGTTGAGGGTGAGTGAGGGTGAGGTGTTGAGGGTGAGAGGGTGAGGGTGAGTGAGGGTGAGTGAGGGTGAGTGAGGGTGAGTGAGGGTGAGGGTGAGGGGTTGAGGGTGAGTGAGGGTGAGGTGTTGAGGGTGAGAGAGGGTGAGGGTGAGTGAGGGTGAGGGGTTGAGGGTGAGTGAGGGTGAGGGGTTGAGGGTGAGTGAGGGTGAGGGGTTGAGGGTGGGTGAGGGTGAGTGAGGGTGAGGTGTTGAGGGTGAGTGAGGGTGAGGGTGGGGGGTGGGGGGAGGGGGTGAGAGTGAGGTGGTGAGGGTGAGGTGTGAGGGTGAGTGAGTGGAGTGAGGGAGTGAGGGTGAGTGAGGGTGAGGTGTGAGGGTGAGTGAGGGTGAGGGAGTGAGTGAGGGGTGAGTGAGGGTGAGTGAGGGCGAGTGAGGGGAGTGAGGGTGAGTGAGTGTGAGGGTGAGTGAGTGATGGTGGAGGGTGAGGGGTGAGGGTGAGTGAGGGTGAGGTGAGTGAGGGTGAGTGAGTGAGGGGTGAGGTGGTGAGGGTGAGTGAGGTGAGTGAGGGTGAGTGAGGGTGAGTGAGGGTGAGTGATGGTGAGGGGTGAGGGGTGAGGGTGAGTGAGGGTGAGGGGTTGAGGGTGAGTGAGGGTGGGGGTGGGTGAGGGTGAGGGGTTGGGGTGAGTGAGGGTGAGGGGGTTGAGGGTGAGTGAGGGTGAGGTGGGGTGAGGGTGAGTGGGATGAGGGGTTGAGGGAGGGTGAGGGTGAGTGGGGTGAGTGAGGGTGAGTGGGGAGTGAGGGTGAGTGAGGTGAGGGAGAGGGGTGGGTGGAGTGAGGGTGAGGGGTGAGGTGAGGTGGAGGGGGGTGAGGAGGGTGAGGGTGTTGAGGGGTGAGTGAGGGGTGGGGGGGTGAGGTGAGTGAGATGAGGGTGAGTGAGGATGAGGGGTTGAGGGTGAGTGAGGGTGAGTGAGGGTGAGGGTGAGTGAGGGTGAGTGAGAGTGAGGGTGAGGGAGAGTAGTGAGGGTGAGGGTGAGTGAGAGTGAGGGTGAGGGTGAGTGAGAGTGAGAGTGAGGGTGAGGGTGAGGGTGAGGGTGAGAGTGAGGGTGAGGGTGAGGGTGAGTGAGGGTGAGTGAGGGTGAGTGAGGGTGAGTGAGGGTGAGTGAGGGTGAGTGAGGGTGAGGGTGAATGTGAGTGAGGGTGAGTGAGGGTGAGTGAGGGTGAGTGAGGGTGAGGGTGAGTGAGGGTGAGTGAGGGTGAGGGTGAATGTGAGTGAGTGTGAGGGTGAATGTGAGTGAGGGTGGGTGAGGATGAGGGGTTGAGGGTGAGTGAGGGTGAGGGGTTGAGGGTGAGTGAGGGTGAGGGGTTGAGGGTGAGTGAGGGTGAGTGAGGGTGAGTGAGGGTGAGGGTGAGTGAGGATGAGGGGTTGAGGGTGGGTGAGGGTGAGTGAGGTTGAGGGTGAGTGAGGTTGAGGGTGAGTGAGGGTGAGGGTGAGTGAGGGTGAGTGAGGGTGAGGGTGAGTGAGGGTGAGTGAGGGTGAGTGAGTGAGGGTGAGTGAGGGTGAGGATGAGGGGTTGAGGGTGAGTGAGGGTGAGGGGTTGAGGGTGAGTGAGGGTGAGGGGTTGAGGGTGAGTGAGGGTGAGGGTGAGTTAGGGTGAGGGGTTGAGGGTGGGTGAGGGTGAGTGAGGGTGAGGTGTTGAGGGTGAGTGAGGGTGAGTTAGAGTGAGGGTGAGTGAGGGGTTGAGGGTGAGGTGTTGAGGGTGAGTGAGGGTGAGGCATTGAGGGTGAGTGAGGGTGAGGTGTTGAGGGTGAGTGAGGGTGAGGGTGAGTGAGGGTGAGTGAGGGTGAGTGAGGGCGAGTGAGGGCGAGTGAGGGTGAGTGAGGGTGAGTGAGGGTGAGTGAGTGATGGTGTGGGTGAGGGGGTTGAGGGTGAGTGAGGGTGAGGGGGTTGAGGGTGAGTGAGGGTGAGGGGTTGAGGGTGAGTGAGGGTGAGGGTGAGGGTGACTGAGGGTGAGGGTGACTGAGGGTGAGGGATTGAGGGTGAGAGATTGAGGGTGAGGGGTTGAGGGTGAGTGAGGGTGAGTGAGGGTGAGGGGTTGAGGGTGAGTGAGGGTGAGGAGTTGAGGGTGAGTGAGGGTGAGTGAGGTTGAGGGTGAGTGAGGGTGAGGGTGAGTGAGGGTGAGTGAGGGTGAGTGAGGGTGTGTGAGGGCGAGTGAGGGTGAGTGAGGGTGAGTGAGGGTGAGTGATGGTGTGGGTGAGGGGTTGAGGGTGAGTGAGGGTGAGGGGTTGAGGGTGAGGGTGAGTGAGGGTGAGGTATTGAGGGTGAGGGGTTGAGGTTGGGTGAGGGTGAGGGTGAGTGAGGGTGAGGTATTGAGGGTGAGGGGTTGAGGTTGAGTGAGGGTGAGGGTGAGGGGTTGAGGGTGAGTGAGGGTGAGGGGTTGAGGGTGAGGGTGTGTGAGGATGAGGGGTTGAGGGTGGGTGAGGGTGAGTGAGGTTGAGGGTGAGTGAGGGTGAGTGAGGGTGAGTGATGGTGAGGGTGAGGGGTTGAGGGTGAGTGAGGGTGAGGGGTTGAGGGTGAGTGAGGGTGAGGGGTTGAGGGTGAGTGAGGGTGAGTGAGGGTGAGTGAGGGTGAGGGTGAGTGAGGATGAGGGGTTGAGGGTGGGTGAGGGTGAGTGAGGGTGAGTGAGGGTGAGTGAGGGTGAGTGAGGGTGAGTGATGGTGAGGGTGAGGGGTTGAGGGTGAGTGAGGGTGAGGGGTTGAGGGTGAGTGAGGGTGAGGGGTTGAGGGTGAGTGAGGATGAGGGTGAGTGAGGATGAGGGGTTGAGGGTGAGTGAGGGTGAGGGTGAGTGAGGGTGAGGGTGAGTGAGGGTGAGTGAGAGTGAGGGTGAGGGTGAGTGAGAGTGAGTGAGAGTGAGGGTGAGGGTGAGGGTGAGAGTGAGGGTGAGGGTGAGTGAGGGTGAGTGAGGGTGAGTGAGGGTGAGTGAGGGTGAGTGAGGGTGAGTGAGGGTGAGTGAGGGTGAGTGAGGGTGAGGGTGAATGTGAGTGAGGGTGAGTGAGGGTGAGGGTGAGTGAGGGTGAGTGAGGGTGAGGGTGAATGTGAGTGAGGGTGAGGGTGAATGTGAGTGAGGGTGGGTGAGGATGAGGGGTTGAGGGTGAGTGAGGGTGAGGGGTTGAGGGTGAGTGAGGGTGAGGGGTTGAGGGTGAGTGAGGGTGAGTGAGGGTGAGTGAGGGTGAGGGTGAGTGAGGATGAGGGGTTGAGGGTGGGTGAGGGTGAGTGAGGTTGAGGGTGAGTGAGGTTGAGGGTGAGTGAGGGTGAGGGTGAGTGAGGGTGAGGGTGAGTGAGGGTGAGTGAGGGTGAGTGAGTGAGGGTGAGTGAGGGTGAGGATGAGGGGTTGAGGGTGAGTGAGGGTGAGGGGTTGAGGGTGAGTGAGGGTGAGGGGTTGAGGGTGAGTGAGGGTGAGGGTGAGTTAGGGTGAGGGGTTGAGGGTGGATGAGGGTGAGTGAGGGTGAGGTGTTGAGGGTGAGTGAGGGTGAGTTAGAGTGAGGGTGAGTGAGGGGTTGAGGGTGAGGTGTTGAGGGTGAGTGAGGGTGAGGCATTGAGGGTGAGTGAGGGTGAGGTGTTGAGGGTGAGTGAGGGTGAGGGTGAGTGAGGGTGAGTGAGGGTGAGTGAGGGCGAGTGAGGGCGAGTGAGGGTGAGTGAGGGTGAGTGAGTGATGGTGTGGGTGAGGGGTTGAGGGTGAGTGAGGGTGAGGGGGTTGAGGGTGAGTGAGGGTGAGGGGTTGAGGGTGAGTGAGGGTGAGGGTGAGGGTGACTGAGGGTGAGGGTGAGTGAGGGTGAGGGTGAGTGTGACTGAGGGTGAGGGTGACTGAGGGTGAGGGATTGAGGGTGAGAGATTGAGGGTGAGGGGTTGAGGGTGAGTGAGGGTGAGGGGTTGAGGGTGAGTGAGGGTGAGGGGTTGAGGGTGAGTGAGGGTGAGGGTGAGTGAGGATGAGGGGTTGAGGGTGGGTGAGGGTGAGTGAGGGTGAGGGTGAGGGTGAGTGAGGGTGAGGGTGAGTGAGGGTGAGTGAGGGTGAGTGAGGGTGTGTGAGGGCGAGTGAGGGTGAGTGAGGGTGAGTGAGGGTGAGTGATGGTGTGGGTGAGGGGTTGAGGGTGAGTGAGGGTGAGGAGTTGAGGGTGAGGGTGAGTGAGGGTGAGGTATTGAGGGTGAGGGGTTGAGGTTGGGTGAGGGTGAGTGAGGGTGAGGTATTGAGGGTGAGGGGTTGAGGTTGAGTGAGGGTGAGGGTGAGGGGTTGAGGGTGAGTGAGGGTGAGGGGTTGAGGGTGAGGGTGAGTGAGGATGAGGGGTTGAGGGTGGGTGAGGGTGAGTGAGGTTGAGGGTGAGTGAGGGTGAGTGAGGGTGAGGGTGAGGGTGAGTGAGGGTGAGGGTGAGGGGTTGAGGGTGAGTGAGGGTGAGGGGTTGAGGGTGAGTGAGGGTGAGTGAGGGTGAGGGGTTGAGGGTGAGTGAGGGTGAGGGTGAGTTAGGGTGAGGGGTTGAGGGTGGTGGAGGGTGAGTGAGGGTGAGGGGTTGAGGGTGAGTGAGGATGAGTGAGAGTGAGGGTGAGTGAGGGGTTGAGGGTGAGTGAGGGTGAGGGTGAGGGGTTGAGGGTGAGTGAGGGTGAGGGGTTGAGGGTGAGTGAGGGTGAGTGAGGGTGAGGGTGAGTGAGGGTGAGTGGTTGAGGGTGAGTGAGGGTGAGTGAGGGTGAGGGTGAGTGAGGGTGAGGGTGAGTGAGGGTGAGTGCGGGTGAGTGAGGGTGAGGGTGAGTGAGGGTGAGGTGTTGAGGGTGAGTGAGGGTGAGGGGTTGAGGGTGAGTGAGGGTGAGTGGTTGAGGGTGAGTGAGGGTGAGTGAGGGTATGTATGTATGTATGTTGAGTTTGAGGGTGAGTGAGGGTGAGGTGTTGAGGGTGAGTGAGGGTGAGTGAGGGTGAGGGTGAGGTGTTGAGGGTGAGTGAGGGTGGGTGAGTGAGGGTGAGTGAGGGTGAGGGGTTGAGGGTGAGTGAGGGTGAGGGGGTGAGGGGTTGAGGGTGAGTGAGGGTGAGTGAGGGTGGGTGAGGGTGAGGGGTTGAGGGTGAGTGAGGGTGAGGTGTTGAGGGTGAGTGAGGGTGAGTGAGGGTGAGGGTGAGGTGTTGAGGGTGAGTGAGGGTGGGTGAGGGTGAGTGAGGGTGAGTGAGGGTGAGGGGTTGAGGGTGAGTGAGGGTGAGGGTGAGTGAGGGTGAGGGGTTGAGGGTGAGGGGCTGAGGGTGAGTGAGGGTGAGGGGTTGAGGGTGAGTGAGGGTGAGTGAGGGTGAGGGGTTGAGGGTGAGTGAGGGTGAGAGGTTGAGGGTGAGTGAGGGTGAGGGGTTGAGGGTGATAGAGGATGAGTGAGAGTGAGGGTGAGTGAGGGGTTGAGGGTGAGGGGTTGAGAGTGAGTGAGGGTGAGGGGTTGAGGGTGAGTGAGGGTGAGGTGTTGAGGGTGAGGGTGGGTGAGCGTGAGGGTGAGCGTGAGGGTGAGTGAGGTGTTGAGGGTGAGGAGTTGAGGGTGAGTGAGGGTGAGGGGTTGAGGGTGAGTGAGGGTGAGGGTGAGGGGTTGAGGGTGAGTGAGGGTGAGGGGTTGAGGGTGAGTGAGGGTGAGGTGTTGAGGGTGAGTGAGGTTGAGGGTGGGTGAGCGTGAGGGAGGGGTTGAGGGTGAGGTGTTGAGGGTGAGTGAGGGTGTGGGTGAGGGGTTGAGGGTGATAGAGGATGAGTGAGAGTGAGGGTGAGTGAGGGGTTGAGGGTGAGGGGTTGAGGGTGAGTGAGGGTGAGGGGTTGAGGGTGAGTGAGGGTGAGGTGTTGAGGGTGAGGGTGGGTGAGCGTGAGGGTGAGCGTGGGGGTGAGTGAGGTGTTGAGGGTGAGGAGTTGAGGGTGAGTGAGGGTGAGGGGTTGAGGGTGAGGGGTTGAGGGTGAGTGAGGGTGAGGGTGAGGGGTTGAGGGTGAGTGAGGGTGAGGGGTTGAGGGTGAGTGAGGGTGAGGGGTTGAGGGTGAGGTGTTGAGGGTGAGTGAGGGTGAGTGAGGGTGAGGGTGAGGTGTTGAGGGTGAGTGAGGGTGGGTGAGTGAGGGTGAGTGAGGGTGAGGGGTTGAGGGTGAGTGAGGGTGAGGGTGAGGGTGAGGGTGAGTGAGGGTGAGGGGTTGAGGGTGAGGGGCTGAGGGTGAGTGAGGGTGAGGGGTTGAGGGTGAGTGAGGGTGAGGGGTTGAGGGTGAGTGAGGGTGAGAGGTTGAGGGTGAGGGGTTGAGGGTGATAGAGGATGAGTGAGAGTGAGGGTGAGTGAGGGGTTGAGGGTGAGGGGTTGAGGGTGAGTGAGGGTGAGGGGTTGAGGGTGAGTGAGGGTGAGGTGTTGAGGGTGAGGGTGGGTGAGCGTGAGGGTGAGCGTGGGGGTGAGTGAGGTGTTGAGGGTGAGGAGTTGAGAGTGAGGGTGAGGGGTTGAGGGTGAGTGAGGGTGAGGGTGAGGTGTTGAGGGTGAGTGAGGGTGGGTGAGGGTGAGTGAGGGTGAGTGAGGGGTTGAGGGTGAGTGAGGGTGAGGGTGAGGGGGTGAGGGGCTGAGGGTGAGGGGCTGAGGGTGAGGGGCTGAGGGTGAGTGAGGGTGAGGGGTTGAGGGTGAGTGAGGGTGAGTGAGGGTGAGGGGTTGAGGGTGAGTGAGGGTGAGAGGTTGAGGGTGAGTGAGGGTGAGAGGTTGAGTGAGAGTGAGGATGAGTGAGAGTGAGGGTGAGTGAGGGGTTGAGGGTGGGTGAGGGGTTGAGGGTGAGTGAGGGTGAGGTGTTGAGGGTGAGGGTGGGTGAGCGTGAGGGTGAGCGTGAGGGTGAGTGAGGTGTTGAGGGTGAGGAGTTGAGGGTGAGTGAGGGTGAGGGGTTGAGGGTGAGTGAGGGTGAGGGTGAGGGGTTGAGGGTGAGTGAGGGTGAGGGGTTGAGGGTGAGTGAGGGTGAGGTGTTGAGGGTGAGTGAGGGTGAGGGTGGGTGAGCGTGAGGGAGGGGTTGAGGGTGAGGTGTTGAGGGTGAGTGAGGGTGTGGGTGAGGGGTTGAGGGTGAGGGGTTGAGGGTGAGTGAGGGTGAGTGAGGGTGGGTGAGGGTGGGTGAGGGTGAGTGAGGGTGAGGTGTTGAGGGTGAGTGAGGGTGAGTGTGAGGTGTTGAGGGTGAGTGAGGGTGGGTGAGTGAGGGTGAGTGAGGGTGAGTGAGGGTGAGGGGTTGAGGGTGAGTGAGGGTGAGGGTGAGTGAGGGTGAGGGGTTGAGGGTGAGGGGCTGAGGGTGAGTGAGGGTGAGGGGTTGAGGGTGAGTGAGGGTGAGGGGTTGAGGGTGAGTGAGGGTGAGAGGTTGAGGGTGAGGGGTTGAGGGTGATAGAGGATGAGTGAGAGTGAGGGTGAGTGAGGGGTTGAGGGTGAGGGGTTGAGGGTGAGTGAGGGTGAGGGGTTGAGGGTGAGTGAGGGTGAGGTGTTGAGGGTGAGGGTGGGTGAGCGTGAGGGTGAGCGTGGGGGTGAGTGAGGTGTTGAGGGTGAGGAGTTGAGGGTGAGTGAGGGTGAGGGGTTGAGGGTGAGGGGTTGAGGGTGAGTGAGGGTGAGGGTGAGGGGTTGAGGGTGAGTGAGGGTGAGGGGTTGAGGGTGAGTGAGGGTGAGGTGTTGAGGGTGAGTGAGGGTGAGGGTGGGTGAGCGTGAGGGAGGGGTTGAGGGTGAGGTGTTGAGGGTGAGTGAGGGTGTGGGTGAGGGGTTGAGGGTGAGTGAGGGTGAGGGGTTGAGGGTGAGTGAGGGTGTGACCATATCCATTCCAGACACTGATAATTAATTGGCGACAAAAGTTATTATTTGACGTGGCATATCTTAATTGCTAGGTTTTTTAATTACTAGTTGATGTTTAATTTTTGTAATCATTTTTTTAAGTATGCACCTCTTAAAAAATAAATAAAAATATTGCTTGTTATGTATTTCCATTTGTAGACCTAGAATAGTTATGGTGCATTGTATGTAGCTTTAAAAAATAAAAATGTAGACTGCTCAATGTATTTCCGTGAATAGATGCAGGTTGCCTCTTTCTGTCAAATAATAACCCTTGTTCAACTTACTATAGTGGCGCGGCATACTATGAAGCAGAGGAGGACTGACTGTCAGAGCCTTGCTCTTTCCTCTCTTGCCAACAGGGCTACTCCAGAATAAGACCACGAAAACCATAATTTGTGAAACATGGCCATTTGACTCGCAGCCCGGTCAGTGGAGGGGCTCCGCTTTCTGATCCGTAGAGGCTGATGCGCAGTCACTTTCTTGAAGAGGAAATGGGGAATAAAAACTTTACTTTTGCAGTGATGTCGATGAACCTGGCTTGATGTCACACTGCTGCATTGTGCTGATTTTCTAAGTAAAAACATGCATAGTGAGGAGCACTAATACGGGTTTGAGATGGTGGAAGAGCTGCTTATCTCTTATGGAGATAGATTATCTGGGGGGAGGAAGGGCTCCTAATGGGAAGTGTAGACGGGGAGAAATTGAGAAAAAAAAGCTGAGCAGGGAGGGTGTTATTGCGGCTATCTGTTTGCCCGAGGAGAGGAGAAATGCAGGCCTGAGGCAGAGCACACGCTGAGAAGCTTGTGGGAGGGGGGCTGGGCTGCCTTTGATCTGGTAATGCGAGGCAGGCAGGCAGGGGGCTGGTGGCATTGTGCACGCGCTTTTTAGGACTTGCGCTTGCGCAATGACCTAAAAAGCACATGCACTTGAAGAAATCGCCAGTGGTGGATCAACACTGGATAAGCCGTAATAGAGCTTCGCCAGCGATGCGCAGAAGCGCATCAGCAGGCGAGCCCTAAAAATGTATGAATTAAAAAGGAGGCCGGGGAGGTAAAGTGAATGTGCATTTATCTATGACCATACTAACAATAACAATATTATTCAGAGTAAACGTATTTATGCAGAGAAACACAGAAGAAACATAAAGCATGTATTTGTAGAGCATGTTCATCTTGTGTTTCTTCGCGCTGAATAACATGTTCACTGTTAAGCGTCTGGAGGGCACTCCTTTTATCGTTTTCGAGAGGAGCTTAATAAACCCACGGGAATTCCAACTTGTGACCAGAAAGCAAAAGAGAGTCCCATGATATGGAGATGGTAGCCACTTGAGTCGTCACACCTGGTAGATGAAAATGGGAATTTTCGCACATATACATTTAAGGGCGGTACTTCTTATCCACAGCATACACATTTGCGATATATTTAGTACTGTTAAGTGTTATAGTTCTGTGTAGAATTACTCTTAAATAGAATTTCCGTTTTGATCATATGAGGGGTAACGTGCAGTTGCCTGAAGAGCATCTTTGCACATTTTAAGACATAACACACACTTAAAAAATGTGTCACTTTAGAATTCCCTGAAGTATGCTCATTTCGGTCCCACTCAAGGAAAGTAAAATGAATACATAATAACAGCAACTTTCTCAATAACATTATGATTTAAATCAGTACACTTTGCAGGATAGCGCAACCAGCGTCCAATTATCTCAGGATGAAAACTACAGCTTTTCAAACTAACTCCGATGTTACTTTCAATGAACTCGTGTGATTTTCGGTGCAGGATTCGTGAGACAGCAAAAATGAAACTTGTACAAAGCATCGTCGCCACTGAAAAGAAACCAAATTTGCTTGAGGGAACGCTGAGATCAAAAGCGATAACTAACCTGTCTGCTGGATGTCAGAACGTGCTGTACCACAGAATATGTGCCAGGAGCCTAGAGCATGTCTCGGTCGTCACTGCTTACCAGTTTGGGCGCCCCCATCCCATTGCTCGCAAAGAAGCTCAGAGTGAAACTCTGCAATAAAAGTCTGGCTGAAACTTGCGACGTCAGAGCTGGCGGCGATAGCAGGCGAAATAGTTTGCATTTGTTTACACGTCTAGCTAAAGGGAAAAAAAGTACTTTAGATTATGTGAATGATGGTTGAGTGGAAAAAAAGGAGGCGGGGCCCGGTGAGGGTGAACAGTTCCGAGTGACTTTTCTTCTTATACACTATCACTTTTCCTGTATTGCGTAACACACCTACTTTTAGTAACACGCTGAGAGCAAAACCCCACTTCCCTTAGGCAGTAATGCACGTTTGTCTTCATCCGGTTCCCATAGATACGACGCTGTGGCGTACAGCCTCGTTCATTTGCATTGCAAACAATGAAAACCAGCCGTGAGCGTGCATGCCCCCGAACTTCCGGTTTCGGGATGTGCACGCTCACGGCTTCTCATGAGGCGGGAGCAGTGGCAGCAGGAGTGGCGGCAGGTGGCAGCAGGTGGCAGCAGAAGTCGGGAGTGGCTGCTGAGGCGGCTGATGCGGTAAGTGGGGATTGGGGGGCTTGGCACGTGTGTGTGTGCGTGTGTCTGCTTGTGTGTGTGCTGCGCGTGTGTGTGTGCGCGCGCTCGTGCCCTTACGGCACGCAAACCAGGCGTAAGCAAAGCGCGTCCACAGTCCCAAATCGCACGTGGCCCAAGCGAGCTCCCTTGAAAGCCATCTCAATCACAATAGGTCTCCAGAGCGAGACCTAAAAAAGAAACGTGTGCTTTTAATGAAACAAAAGTAGATGGGGCGGCTGGAGGAGCACCACTGGGGGAGGCAACCACAATTTCTGCAAAAGAAAGTGTAATAATGGAAGACTGCTAAAATGTGGACATTTCCAAAGGTAATTTATCTTTACTCATCAACCCATATGTCCCATAAGAGATCACCGGTATTGTAGCCAAATAACTGAGGTCTTGGAAAGTATGGCATTGCAGGCTAAATAAGAGACTTTAAATCGTGCCCTGGCTGCCAGAGAGAGGCCCCGCTAGTGTGCAAGCAACAGGGTATGTGGTTCAATCTCTTGTCACCCAAATTAGCCTAGATGCAGGGGGTGCTTTCAGTGAAGAAAGAATGCATAAAAAAGGTAGACAGTACGCACACGGCTCCCATAATCAAGACTAGAAATTATGAAAACCTGATCAAGTTGAAGAAAGTCTGTATCACGAAGGAAAGACCTGAAGGAACGCATGGACGAAATTTGATCATTTGTAGCCAAGAACTTCAAAGGTGTACTTTTGCACTGCAAGATAAGAGTCCATCAGAATCGTAGTGATTTAAAAGAGAAGGTCAGGATGGGAACAACCTCATCCATAGTTGAGCACCACATGTCACTGTACAGCCTTGGCAGCATCAAGTCACTAACCGGTGTAGCAGGTTCTTCAGTATCGCATAATAAGCCTAGAGCCAACCAATCCAATAGGCAAAGGTTTGGAAGCGTACAGCTATTTAAGAAGAAAAAAAAATCTATTGCCATTCAGTTTCTGAAACTTTAAGCTTCAGAACGTGATTGACATTTGTCTTTGCATCCTCTGAATACAGCCTCTTACCAACCGACTCAAGCATGCAAGTACACTTATGTTATGTGCCCTGTGCCCGATGGTGCATGCCCAATTTCTTCATGAATACCCCCAGCAGCCCAATACAAATACTGAAAAACATCAGAGCCATGATCTACATGGGGCAACCCGAATGAACATGGATGTTGACAACACCCAACCGGAGATCGAAGAGTCGGGAAGAAGGAAACCAAGTGCATCACATTAACTCCACTGATGATCGTGGTCTGGAAGATATTTACATGGACCCCATGATGAAGTATTTGGATTATATGATCAAAAGTTATCATCAAATCGAGGAAGAAATGACGCACACCAACATGTTTAGAGAACATCTTCAAAATAAGGTTTTAGTGTGCGGTCCTCCTGCTTTCACCATGCGGTTAGCACAAGTACATTAGAACTAGATGCTTCTGCCCCCAGGGTCACACAACAAGTGAAGCAAAAACAAAAGGGACATAAGAATGTATTACAAATGTAGCCTACATTCAGAAGCAGAAAAGACAGTGACTCAGTATTGGATAAACATGTTTGAACTAACAATAATGTTTCAAATTATTACAAGTTGTGCTTGGGCAATGACACAGAATTGTGTTTATGCGAAAAGGGGACCCTAGACCTTCATAAACACGAATGGAAACACAAACATTCTGTAAGTAGAACATTGGGTACAGAATGTGTGGCAGAACCAATATTTTATTGCAAGATGGACCATACATACTGATCTCAGGACCACCCTGCCCCCTCCGATCTTTTGGTACGTTTCTGTAACAGAGAAATTCACTTATCAAAAGATGCATCCTTTTCCAAATAGTCTGCAACCTAAACTAACGAAATCAATATTGTCCCCCTTATCGAAAGAGACTGTAGAAGCCCTGAAAAACAATAAAAAGTATTTTTGGAGAACTATTTTCACTGAGGCACTTACATATGTATTCCAAATAGTCACAAACATATATTTTCACGGTTATTATTTCATGAGACGGGAAGGATCTAAAATGAGTACCAGTTATTAAGACAATCAAAATAACTGTAAACCGGTGTGGTTTTGTGCAGTAAAAAATACACCCTCTTTCAAACTCATGTTTGGGTATGTGGAAAAAGCCATGGCATGCATGGTAATCTTGTTGATACAAGATGAACAACCACTGTAGCAGGATAAAAATTAATTGAAGTGAGCTTTTTTTTCAGATAAAGCTAGAAATCCGTAAATATACAATATGCGGAGTTTATGCATCAAATCAAGATGAGCCTATAATTTTTGATCAGATCAATATGGAATTACTTAGTTGGGAGGGGGAATACATTGTGTTGGGTGATTTTAATTGTATAATGAACTACAACTTGGACATTACTAGGAAAAACTCTTTTCAGAGAATGAGGAAAACCAGAGCTGCAATTTTGGATTTAGCAGCTATACATCTCCTTAAAGATGTATGGAGATGTCTAAATCATGAAATAGCTGGCTACACATTTTATTCTGCCGCGCATAAGGTATGCTCACGCATAGATATGATATGGGCATCAGACTTGATTCTTGGTAATTGTTCAATGGCTATACACCCAAGGGTAACCTCGGACCATAACCCGATTTCTTTAACATTTGTACTAGCAACTGAAGAGTTTGCCCCTCGTTTCTTCTCATTTCCTCGATATTTGTTTTCTGACATGGTGTTTGTAACTCAACTTAAAGAGCATATAAAAGAGTTTATTGATATAAACATACAATCCAGCTTACCCTGGATAGTATGGGATTCTTGCAAAGCAAGCATACGTGGATTCACCCAACAATACATCTGGCGACAAAATAAAGAACTTCGAAATTTAAATGAGGGAAGGCTTACTGAAATTCGTGATATTCAACTTCAAATATCTGACGCTATCTGTAATGGCGCTTTAAACTTAGATGAACTAAATTTCAAACTAATTGAGCTTAAAGCTGCATTAAAAGATCTTCTTAGGGGTAAAAGTATTAACAAATTAAAAAAATATCAATTAGATCAGTATGAAAATGGTGATAAGAGTGGTAAACTACTGGCTTACAAAGTTGCTGAAGATCGATCTCAAAATATGGTTAAAGAAATTAAAGGGGATAATAATCAATTATTTTGTGACTCAAAATCGATATTACAACAATGTGCTTCCTTCTATCAAGTTTTATATACACCAGAAGCTGCTATCGCAGATGATAGCATTAACAATTATATAAACTTAAACAAAGTCAAAAACTTAAAGCCGGAACAATCTGCTCAATTAGCGGCCGACATTACAGCAATAAAAATTAGGGATGCTATCAAATCTTTAGCGATGGGCAAAGCTGTAGGGGAAGATCTTATTCCTTTGGAACTTTATAAACACTGTATTGAGGAACTGATACCATTATTTACTGATGTGATTTGTGCTATAGGTAAAGGGCAACAGGCACCCAGATCTTGGAATTTAACACAAATTATTTTCTTTTTAAAAAAAGGTAAGGTACCCCCAGAGAGAGGATCATACTGGCCAATCTCACTTATCAATAGTGATGCAAACATTTTTGCCAAAATATTGGCTACTAGGTTAGCGCCATTCATGTCCCAACTTGTTTCTCCCCAACAACACGGTTTTATTCCAAAGCGAGACACTACAACGCATATCAATATGGCCATATCTGCCTTTGATGCTGCACGGACTAAACCCGCCCCACTCGGTATGATCTTATTAGATGCAGAAAAAGCATTTGACCGGGTGGGGTGGGGTTTCTTGTGGGCAGCTTTACAGGCATTTGGCATCAATGGTCAACTTTTACGATGGATTCAATCGATATACGATAACCCCATGGGTAAGATCTCGTATATGGGGAAATGCTCTACTATGTTTCCTATTAAAAGGGGGACAAGACAGGGGTGCCCTTTATCACCCCTGCTTTTTGCTTTAGGGATAGAACCTTTTTTAATCGCACTTCAACGCCAAGCTTTAATTTGTCCTTTTATTAATGGCTCAAATAAATTAGATATTACTGTATACGCTGACATTGCAGTTTTTTCCCCAGATGTTTCTAAAACCATGAAAGGCATTATAATAGAAGCAGGTATATACGGCTCTGTTTCTGGTTACAGACTTAATACTACAAAAACTCAAGTTGTTATGAATTACCAGCCAGCTGCCCCTATCTCTGGAACGTGTTGCGCTGCAACCTATCTAGGCGTTAAAATCTCTTCTGATATTGACTCTATTATAGTATTAAACTACGAACCTTTATTAAAAGAGACCGCTATGCAACTTAAGAAATGGCATAAATTGCCAATTAGCATGATTGGCCGAATAAATTTAATTAAAATGAAAATTTTGCCTAAGTTTTTATATTTGTTCCGAGCGATTCCCTTACGGGTTAACAATTCTTTTTTACTTAGATTAGAGGGTATCATTGGCAGTTTTGTATGGGGATATAAAAAAGCCCGACGCGCCGTATCATCACTTAAACTCCCCTTTAGTCAAGGGGGACTGGCGCTCCTGGACTTCAAATTCTATTATTGGTCAGCGTTTCTGATTCGGCTACGTAGTTTGACAGTCATTGATAAATGCTTGTATTTTCATAGGTTCCTACTAGGACCGGATGCTAATATGTTTCTTTATAGGCTGAATGACCCCAATTACTTCAAAAGGGTTAAATTCAAGACTATACGTGATACCGTGAGTATTTGGCGATCTATTATGGCTAAATGCAATACTTCTCCTTTACATTGTAAAACACCTCTATGGGGCAATCCTGGTTTTCCTTTAATTTTTCATGATCCAACCTGCCGATTATTTTTAAATTCTGGTATTAGATTTTTGGGAGATTTATATGACCATCAGGGTTTTATGGCATTTGATAAAATGAAACACTGTTATAATTTATCCGAACTGGCAAGGTTTAAATGCTATCAGATTAAAGACTTTTTGGTGAAGAAACTAGAACTCACTATGGTATTAGACTCTGAGCTATGGGATTGTATTTATAGAGATGTAGACAAATCCATGATTAGCTTAGGATGCAAGCTTTTTTCTGACCTCAGGATTAGCGATGTCATTAATTTAACAGAGAAATGGAACAGAAAATTGGCTTTGACTGTACCAACTGATCTAATTACTACATCTCTTAAAAGTCTAAATTTATCCGTTCAATCTTCTAGTTTAAAACTGCAAATGTTTAAAACTGTTTGTCAATTATACCATACTCCTGAGAGGATCCTTAAATGGGCAACGAATAATAATTATTCTGATCGCACGAAATGCCCTAAATGTGACCTGAGTGGCGCGGATATTACCCACATGTTTTTTTCTTGCCCACGTCTTAGTGAATACTGGGAAGGAATAATTAAGGTGATTGCTGATAGACTTGAGCAACCCATTTCATTTTCATATACTGATGTGTTGGTGGGCATCAATGGGGGTAATAGTGCTTTCAGAGATCTGTTGAATATTCTAATTACATGTGCAAGATTAACTATTGCTAGAGCCTGGATTAAAAAAAAAACACCAATAGTTCTGGAATGGTGGAGCCTAGTTAAGGAAACATATAATATGGAGACTGCTATTGCTGATTCAAGGGGTCTACAGGCCAAACGAAAAATTGATAGAATTTGGGGTTTATTTATGTCTTAATAATTTTCTTCTTAAAACTTATGTTTGTATGACCTTTTTATTTGCTATGGCCTATGCAATGTTTTATAATTGCTTACTGTAGTTATTGAAAATTGTTTTATATCTTTTGTAAATCGAAATGTTTTATGTTTGATTTGTCTTGTGTGCCCATTTGATGCAAATAAAAATTATTTAAAATAAAAATAAAAATAAAATGAAGTGAGCTTTTTTTTTTTAAAAGCTTTTATGTTAAAGTTGAAAAAACACCAAAAAAACCTGGTGTTTCTTTGGGTAAAGCAGCAGCCATCTTCCCCAACACACACACCCTTTTGAGAACTTGAAGAACCGGATAGTTGGGTGGATATGAGGGGGTTCTTGAAGACGTTGTCACTGGGGAATTATCTGAATCAATGGACTGTACCATCATTTGTTTATGTATGTGTTTTGTATCATGGCCACAAGTCACCCTACTATCACCCTGCAACACCCACCAAGTCATGGAAAGGAATTCAGATTCTTGAGTGCCATGCTCCCACCTCAAGGCAGCCAAACTGATAGAAGCGTGCAGAAGGTCTTATGCTGCTGCTGCTTTGTGATCTTGTGTGGAGACATCAGGAAAAGCCTCCTGGAAAATAATTGTTTTCAAGCTCTTCTTGGGAGGCGTGCACGCTGGGCAGTCTCCAGAGCCAGTGGTCCTAATATTTGGGTATGGACAAGAGTAACCTGAATTATCTGCGTTATTGGAGACCAAAGTCCGGACATCAGAGCAGGTGTGATGTGAGTGGAAGTGCTTCTGCTAGGGCAGAGGCACGGATGCATGAGAGGACGAGGAGACTACATATCTAGGGGGCAGCACTGCAGGGCATGGTCAGTGCGGGAATCTAGTCGAGGTGCACAGGGTCAAACGCTAGGTAGAGTGTGTTCAGTCAGATCAGTCTGATGGCAAGGACGGGGCGAGATGCCATGGTCCATTGCCTGTCTGCTCAGTACCTTTCAGTGTGATGGAGCAGAAAAGGTACCTTGGTACAGCACAGTCAGCCATGCCCTGGGGCGAATCAATGCAAATACTCCCACATAGTAACTTGTAATTAATGCCATAACCTCCAACAATGAAATTATCAACCCCGCCCCTAAAGCTAGCACCACCTCTTCCCCAGCACCGAAACCCATTAAAACAAACATAATTAGAAAAATAGCACAAGGCTCAGCATGCCAAATTGTACTCCTTTAGAGAAACTGTGACCCATTCACATTCATGACGACCAATGCATCTATCCCCAAGGCCACCTCATTCCTCCACAGATCACCCCCAGAGCCAAACCAGCCTTTAACAGAAAACCCAAAAGTCACACCCTGTCCATAATGAGCATTCCCCCCATGCGTTTCCACGGCAAAGAGACCAACAACAGAGTGGGCAGCAATTAACGCCCCACATCCTCGACTCCTTCATGTTCAAATCTCTGCTAGAAAGGTGCGTGCTAGAAAGGTGCGTGCTTGACACTCCTCTCTTAGGAAATTTCCACTAGATCCTGGCCCATGCCAGCTTCAGGTCGGGCGAGGTGAGGCGGGGGCCGCTTCCAGGAGGGCACGTTCACGTGCCAGTCGAGCTTCCGCCTGCAGTTGTGTCCCAGCCGGCTTTCCCGGGCCTTGGAGGGATCCCTGGACTGCCGAGCGGCAATGCTGCCTGACCTTGGACTTCCAAGCTGACAAGGACACAGACGGCGAGCCTCCGTGACGCAGGCGCTCACGTGCACTGACATGGGAGAGGATGCATGGGCCTAGAAGCGCCCCGAGGCAATGCAATTAACATGCTGCGATTGATACACAACCGCCGCGTTCTTTCAGACTGTAAGGGAAAGAGGCAGGCCGTGGAAACTGGGGGATCACGGGGAAGGGGAACACTCCGCATACGAAGCTCAAGTGCAAACACCAGTGCGAGAGCGCAGTCCCAGGACCAAGGAACGGCTCCATGAAGGTCTGTTTGTGTCCCAGGGAACAGGGCGCGGCTATCAAACGTGCAGATGGTGCAGTGGCACCACAACGAAGGTTCTCTTAATAGTGGGAAAAAGTGACGATGCAGCGGGGGGATTTCACTGCTTGCCAGGGCCCATAGCATCCGACCGAGAGGCGGCCGCCATATCCCAGGAGCCTGGACTCTTCGGAGCACGTAGGAGACTCATGTGCAGCAGACCGACATGTACCAAAATAATGGGGGACACTTGTTGAACGGAACTTATGCCAATCACCTTGCTAGCACTGCGAAATGGATTCACCCGACATGTCAGAGCTATACAAAAAAAAAAATAACTTAAACAAGGACTGTGCTTGGGGATGCCGATAACCAAATGAGGTCTATGTGAGCCACACCTACTACTGCACTCGTGGGAAGGGGAGCGTTGTGGCATTTCTTATTTACTGTTTATGTTATTAAATACATCTTACCCGGACTCTTCCTACAGTACCCTAATGGTGCGATATGTCACGTTGCATAAAGGCTCTAAACGAACCCTGGGAAGAAAAGATACATTTACACAGAAATCCTAAACATTCCCTTCGTTTAAAAACAAAAAAAGCCAAACAGGAATACCCCATGCGCAAAGCGAGTAGGGATTTAGAACCAGACAGGATGGAAGAAATTGCCCAAACAGGTGAGACCAGGCGCATCTGTCCCTTGAAAAGCGCGAGAAGAAAGGCCGCGTGCATGCCCCCGAACTTCCGGTTTCAGGATGTGCTCGCTCACGGCTTCTCGTGAGGCGGGAGCAGTGGCAGCAGGAGTGGCGGCAGGTGGCAGCAGAAGTCGCAGCAGGTGGCAGCAGAAGTCGCAGCAGGTGGCAGCAGAAGTCGGGAGTGGCTGCTGAGGCGGCTGATGCGGTAAGTGGGGATTGGGGGGCTTGGCACGTGTGTGTGTGCGTGTGTCTGCTTGTGTGTGTGCTGCGCGTGTGTGTGTGCGCGCGCTCGTGTCCTTACGGCACGCAAACCAGGCGTGAGCAAAGCGCGTCCACAGTCCCAAATCGGCGCGTGGCCCAAGCGAGCTCCCTTGAAAGCCATCTCAATCACAATAGGTCTCCAGAGCGAGACCTAAAAAGGCAGGGACAATTGGCACAAAGCATAGGCCCTAACAGTTGTGAGGAATAACAAGAAAAAGTAACTGTGAAATTATGCCCTACGTGTAAGATCAGACTTGAACAAAGCACAGGCACTTTAGGATCGATGAAGAACTAAAAACAAGCATTGGCATAGCCAATAGGTCTCGCCTTTGGGACCTTATAAGTGTTTAGCCATGCAACAGTTGATGTCGTTGCATCAAGGATATTGTGGTCTATAACTAAATCCTTATACGGTCCCAAAAGCTAGACCTATTGGCTATGCCAATGCTTGTTGCCTGATGTGTTGTGGGCTGTTGACTAGTTACATTGCAGATTCCAAAATGTATTGATTAATGATAGGAAAGGCAAAACGCTTACCTGGTTTGTCAGAACTGCTTTTCAATTAAGTAAAGCGACTACAGGAAATAGCATTTTTACACAGGCTGGAATTACTGAGGTTTTTATGAATATTAAAAACAAACTCAAATGCTGTGCAAATAAATCCCTATGTACTGGCTATTGACTTTGTTAATGACTCAGTCCTGCCAGGGATATCTCTGCAACAAAGGGAGACTACAGATGGCTCTTTGTTGACTCCGGATAATTAAGAGGGAATCAATATGATGGAAAAGGGGCGAATACTGGATTAGATTGGCTGCAATGTTGTTTTATGTGACACATGTGGAGGAACTTTTTGGAGCTGCATAAAGCTGGTGTACTCTTTTTCTCACCTATAGCGGATACAATGGTGGCATCCTCAAACCGGACAGGGATCCCTAACATAAGACTTTTACAGACCTTCATCTTGGATCAACTCGATTTTTTTAATTTGTACAAAAATGATACCAAATAGCATTTTGAAAGTTATATCTTACTTAGGATATTAAGACCAAATGTATTTAGTGCCAGGTAAACCACCTACCCGTTTTGAATCAATTAATATTACCATATGCAGAACATGACTCAGTAGTAACACCACTACAGATATATTACGGAAAATAACTATAGTGCCCTGATATTGTTCAAGCCACTGAAAGAAAATGAAATGACCAGGGGAGATTAACTATATATTCTTGAGATCCCACAATGGAGTTACCCCAAGACACTTGTACATGTTATTCATAAACAACTGTTGATGGACCAAGGGTTAGAAACATTACGTGACCTTGTCCATAATGGATCCCGAAGTGGTTTGGGGTGTTAATAATTGGCAAACAGTCAAATGATTAGAGTGGTTAGACTGAGTTGGGGAGCAGGAAACATGGAACCAGAAGTACACATCTGCCTTAGGACCATGATCACACACGATGGGAGAAAAACTGATATTAAACTATCATTTATAGAAAAAAGATTATCCAAGTATTAGCTTCCACTAGGTGGGATATAAGACTTGGAGGTTCAGTTCTTAAATTAAGAATGGGGACCATAGTGGAATTTGCCACAATAGTATCCCAGATTGTTCAGTTTGAATTATCTGAGTTTAACCTTTTCCACTGCATCTATTAAACTCCTAAGAGACTGAACAAAATGTATAATATGCACAGAGCTTTAAGTGGGCCGGGTCTCATCGGTGCAGAGCCTCTAAAAGGGTCTCTATCGGGCTCTGTTTTGTTTCCTGGCACAGGTGGTCCAGCAGTGACAGTAGGCACATCCTGTGCACGTGCTCACACTACTCACTTCTCACTAGTGGAGAAGTTACAGCATGACGTCATGCCAGGTGAGCGTTGTAGGAGAAGGTAAATCATTTAAAGAGAGTCATTTTCTCTCTGGATTTCCCTTCTCTTCTTGAAACTCAGGAGCAACAACATTGTCATGGGGTCATCAGGGCGTTAAGTGGAAGATTTTTCAATGTTGTATACAAGCCATAGTTGCTGCTTATTTATCGTATGCAACTAACAGCCATTGACAAAGCCAATAGTCCTGACTTGTTGTAAGTATTATGTTACTTGTTGTATCATATACCTGGATGCAATGACATTTACAGTAAAATACAAGTTGGGCAGCACACTATGCTAAGCACAGATTTTTATCCTATGTTTTTAAGCCACTCCCTTAATTACATTGGCCACGCCCCTTTGAGAGACTCCCCCCCTCATCCCCCCCCCAGTTTTTCATCCCACTCAAAGCCCTGGGTATGCACTCTAGCAATATAAGTGAAGATAGATTTGGTAGTACTGTCTAGATCTGTCCAGCAAACTATGGTTACTCAAACAAGTGAATGCAGTTCTCACAAAGTCATGGGCAGACCTAGCATGAAGTGAAGTAGTGAAGTAGTGAAGTAGGTGAAGTAGTGTGGCTCACTGGTTAGAGGCGGCAGACCCGAGAGCAGAGGACGGCCCGGGACCAGGGTTCGATTCCCAGTGCAGCAGGTTTCTGGACCAGGGTCAGCGGACTCGATAATTCTCTCGCCTCGGTGCCCACTCTGATCAGCGATCACACTCGGCAACTCTGGGCATTAGCTTGCCTCATCTTCGCTAACGGCCCCACCAGACCGCCGGGGATGCCTGGTCTCACCCTGGAGATACCCATTAAGGGACCATTTCTCAGGGAAGCCAGGAAGGGTTTCGCAGCGGTCAAAGCGCCTTGGGACCCTCCGGGTAAGTAGTGCGCTATATAAAAAAAAAATGCCTATACAATGCCTATACAAATGCATGCTTCACCTCTAGTGCTTTTTTACTAGTGTTGCTTACTTTCCTTTAAAAAGTGATGCAGGTACCTGCATTCGTAGAATTAGCATTTATAGACTGTGTTTGATATGGAGACTAGATTTGTCAGACTAAATGTGCAGTGTTGGGTGAATACCGGAAAGTCTAGGGGCGGGACCATAAAGGATCATGGGAGATTCTACTGTTGCAACAGAAAAATAATGATTCAGGTATGATCACTATAAGCAGTAAACACATGGAATTATCTTGTCACTAAGGGCCCGATGTAGGTAAATCGCTTTTTCCGATTTCAAAATACTGAGGCGCACCGAATCGGTATTCTGAAATCGGAAAACGAGATGTAGGAAAAAAAAACGAAAAAATACCGATTCGTTCGTCATCGGTATTGTGATTCGATACGTACCGAATCGGCATGGACCGATTCGGAATGTACCGAATCGGCTACCACTGATTCGGAAATTGCCGAATCGACAAATACCGATTCGGCAATTACCGATTCGGAGGTCGAAATACACCCCCATGGCCAAAATGCCCATAGGAATGCATTGAACAATCCGATTCGGCAAAATCCGAATCGGTAGAATCCGATTCGGTAAAATCCGAATCGGTAAAATCCGAATCGGTAAAATCCGAAACAGCCAATGAGGTGGATCCACCCTCCCCCACCCAAGCAGGGAGTGGCTACCCAGGCAGGTGCAGCTCATTAAGAACTTTCTGGAGAGGCAGCCTGAGCTGAACATTCACAGTGAGCAGCAGTGGAAGCAGGAGCCAGAGCACTGTGACAGCAAGATGGCAAGCAGCAGTGAGAGCCAGAAGGCTGGCCACAAGAGGAAGCCCAAGTTTAGTAGCATGGAGCTGCAGGTGTTGGTGGAGGAGGTGGTGAGGGTGCACAGGCAGCTCTTTGGGAGGCTGTCCCTCACTGTACCGGACAGCACGAAGAGGAGGCTCTGGAGCGAGATAGCTGAGAAGGTCAACTCAGTTGGTGTCACCCCCAGGACCCTAGATGACCTGAAAAAAAGATTTTATGACATCCGCAGCCTGACCAAACGCAAAATGGCAGAGCTGCAGAGGCAAGCTGGACTGACTGGTGGAGGCAGGAACCCGGCGCCACCCCTCACTGAGCTGGAGTAACTGGTGTCCAGCACCATCGAGAGGGATAGTGTGACTGGAATCGGGACCCTGGATAGCTCAGCCAGAGCTACAGCTACAGGTAAGAAGCATGCGCATCATGACACACCCTACCAGACACCTCCCCTTTAGACACAATGCACAGCCAAACCCCAGCCCAGTACTGTAACCAACATACAAGAGAAAAGCATCATGGTAAATGTAGTCAGCAGAAGTAGGCAAAATATGTCAGTGCAGAACCACAATATAGAAAACAGTGGAACACATGCAAAGTATATGCAAAGACATGTGCAATGCTTTAATTGCAGTGACTGTAATACATCGGCACTCAATTCACAAATGCTTCTTTATACCTAGGGGCACCATCAGGCAGAGGAACACAAGCAACCGAGGCACCAGCACCAGCAACTACTCCCAGTGCGGTGGCAGGGCCAAGCACAAGTCAGGCTGCCCTGGAGGAGGAGGAGGAGGAGGACAACACCATTGGCCAGGGAAATGAGGGAGAGCTAGGACTTGACTTTACATTTCTGCACTCCCCACAAATGTCTGGCACACCCCCACTGCTGTTCTCCCCTGAGAACTCTCCAACAACTGCCCACCCTGCACCTACCACATCTCCTGCCAGGAGTATGGTTGTGGCTCCACTCAACCCTATCCAGGGAGCAGCGGGTCAGGCCCCAGCCACCACCACAACAACACCAGTGGCACCCCAGCCCACACAGCAGGGCGGCAGCAGCAGTTCCCGGAGGCGTGACATTTCCAGCACTGCACCTCCGGCACGGGAGGGCAGCGTCTTCCAGGGGCTTGAAGGCAGCATGGTCAAAATCCAGCGCATGCAGGCAAAGTCCATCATGGCCTGCCAGCGCCAGCTCCGCCAGCACAACCTGCAGATGGGCGAGATGGTGCAAGGGTTTAAGGCTTTTGTTGACACAAATAAGGAGGTTGCTGCAGGTCTTGGCAGGCTGACCACAGCCATCACACAGCTATGCGGCAGACTTGACGAGCACGAGCACTCGCGCAGGCGGGATGCCCGCATGCACAACCGATCTATTAGCCGCCTTGCTGCTGCTACCGCGCAACTGTGCCAACGTGGGGCTAATATGGAGGCAAGCTTGACACAGAACACCGCTGAGGTCACCAGGGGAATGGCCCGCATAACAACAGCCATGGAGGCAATGATCATCTCCAACACTGCGGCCAATCCAGCCCTGGACCTGGGGGAGGCTGGGGACAGCAGCAGCCGCAGCAGCCCGGCCAGCGCTGTGTCGGAGCCGCGCCGGAGCACCAGGCGCTCTGCAGAAGCCGCTGGACATGCAGAAGGGGGTAAGGCACACCCCAGTGGGGCTGCTAAGCGCACCAAAAAGTAGGCTTGCCAGGGCGGGTGAGGCAACCCGGACCTTTGACATTTGTTTTCTTTACATTGACATTTTCTTTTGTTGCATATCAGTGCAGTAACGGTGTTGCAACATTTGATATTTGATATTTGATATTTATTTATTTTTATAAAGCGCATCTATCGCTCCAGAAGGAGCATCCTGGCGCTGACAATCAGAAGGGCCATAGCTGGGTGAGGTCAAGAATCATATGGCTGCGAGGACTGACGGGTCGGGTTGAAGGAAAATCCAGGTCTTCAGGAGTTTCCTAAAGAGGCTTTCTGAGGGGGCATGCCTAAGGTTAGAGGGAAGGCTGTTCCAAGCCTTGGCCGCCAGAAAAGAAAAGGTTTTTCCACCTTTGGTTTTGAGCTTAAACCTGGGTATGATCACCAGATTGGCTTCTAATGACCTCAGGCAGCGCGAAGGAATGTACTGGGGGAAGCGCTTAGCAAGATAGGAGGGACCGGTGTTCTTAGTGGCCTTGAAGACAGTAACAAGGAGTTTAAAAAGGATCCTTTTATGGAGGGGCAGCCAATGGAGGGTGTTGAGGGCCGCAGAGGCTGAGGACCTTCTCGGAAGACCAAGAACGAGCCTGGCTGCCGCATGCTGGACGCTCTGTAGCTTCTTAAGAGTGGACTTTTTTATACCTGCCAGAATACCATTACAATAATCAAGCCTGGACAGGATCAGAGCCACGGCCACTGATTTCCTGGCGGAAATAGGGAGAAAGTCGAAGAACTTCTTCAGCTGTCTGATAAGGTTAACATTATTAAAATTTGCTTTTCCTCACAACCATTTACCTGTCTGTGCATCTGTACTCACTCAGAAATAGTTTTCTGTAATCTCCTCACGTCTGTATCTGCCATCACTTGGCGTAGACACCCCAGCAGGTCGTGTTTGTGGCACAGCATCGTCGTCGTCATGGTCCTCGTAGTCAGACAACTCGACCTCAGTGCCCTTCTTTACCGCAAGGTTGTGCAACATTGCACAGACAGCTATGATCTTGCAGCAGGTGATGGGGGTATACTGCCTTGCACCTCCACTCTTGTGCAGGCATCTGAATCTACTTTTCCAGATGCCAAAGGTCCGTTCAACTACATTCCTTGTGCTTTTGTGGGCCCGGTTATACCTCCTTTGGCTGGGTGTGGAGGGGTTGAGGTAGGGGGTGAGTATGAATGAGCGGAGGGCATATGCACTGTCGCCTAGAGGGAAAAGGGGTAACATTACTCACATGCATACATGTATTACACTTAGCTACTTTGTGTTATGGGGGTCTGATGATGTGTCTCACCTAGGAGGTAACCTTCACCAAATTCGCCAGCCATCAGCCGTGCATAGATGCAGCTCTGTTGAAAAATGTAGGAGTCGTGGGTACTCCCTGGGAATTTTGCTACCAGGTCTGTGATGGTGCACTTCGCATTGCAGATCACCTGAACGTTGATGGTGTGCATAGACTTCCGATTGCGGTATATGTATTCTGTGTCAGCTGGGGGCAAATCGGAATGTGCGTGCCATCTATGCAGCCAATGATTTGGGGAAATTGTGCCATCTGGTAGAAGTCAGCTTTAGTTTGTACCAGTTCTGCGTGGGTTGCAGGGAACGAGATGTATTGGTCCATCCTGTGTATCATGGCGTCAAGGAATTTGTGGAAAAACCTTGACAGGCTGCTCTGGGTCACCCCTCCTACCGCTGCAACTCCACTTTGATAGCTGCCAGACGCAAGCAGGTGTAAGCTGCATAACACCTGGACGTGCGCTGGGATGGCGTGTGCCCTTGGGGTGGGCTGGTCCAACAGTGGTTTGAGGTCCCTGATGAGCTCCAGAATGGTGTCTGAGTCCAGCCTGTACCTCTGTAGGATCTCTGCCTCTGTGAGCATGAACAGGGTGATCCTCTGTCTGTAGACCTGTTCCTCTCTTTGCCATTCCCTCTGTCCTTCCTGCTGTAGCCGTAGCCGCCTTGCAATGACATAAAAAGCTGCCATCCTGCAAGTTGCAATGCATTTTGGGTCTATTTTTATGGGTTGGAGTTGGTTACCACCTGATTGTAATCCATGGTAAATACCGAGTGAAAAATACCGATTTAGAGCCAAAATCGGTATTTCTGTGCTTCCCTACATCTCCCTATCTGTCCGAATCGGGGATTTTCCCATTCGGTGATTCTACCGATTCGGTAGGTTATCCGATTCGGCTTATTTCCGAATCGCTGTCTCTACCGAATCGATACATGGACCGAATCGGAATAATTCTGATTCGGTGTCACTACCGATTCGGTACATGGTCCGATTCGGCTATTTTCCGATTCGGTGTCACTACCAATTCGGTACATGGACCGAATCGGATATTTTCCGATTCGGTGTCACTACCGATTCGGTACATGGACCGAATCGGTCTTTTTATCCGAATCGGTGTGTTACCGATTCGGGGGGTATGTACGTATCGGATTATTTTTGATTCGGTAGTCATTCCGATTCGGTATTTGTACCGATTTGGACGTTTTTCTTTGCCCTACATCTCGATGGCAGTATACAGATCGGTAAGGGCCCAAAATCGGTATTTTCGGCCGTTACCGATCGGTAACGGCCTACCTACATCGGGCCCTTAGTTGTAACAATGTGCGCTTCCTCAAAAGCTTAATGTTGGACTATGTTGGGCTTTCTAAACAAATGTGAAATTGTGAATGTGACAATGATCGATGGTGGTTACTCCATGCTAGAGATTATCACATGCGATGATCAGTCAACAGACTTTGCTAGGTGCTGGGTATTAGATGACATGGTGCTAAATAGATCTTGAAACTGTGGTGGTGCTGTCAGACTGTATCCTGTAGGGCACTTGAGGAACGACATCGCTAGGTAGGCCAATGACTAGTCCACCGCTCAATTCTTTTGATGGTGCTTTGGGAGACCTATTGCATTACAAATATGTGCTATAAATTTTTTTTTAAAGCATCAGGAGAGAGCGTGTCCTGCCAGCAGGACAAAGCTGTTTGAGAAAATAGTGCTCAGAGGTTGTAATTAAATCCTACTAAGCAACAACGCACATAATAAGGGGTGTCGTCATGGGAGCTTACAACATGAGACAAGGCGGTACTAAGGAGGGACTACTAAACCTTATGATCAATGCACAGCACAGTTTACAGTGGACAGTGACACAAGCCAATTAAAAATGTGGGTGGAGAGTGGGCGAAGTTTCCAGCCCCTACCTCAATACAGCATGCCTCGCAGAGCAGTGCGTGCCCTGCCCAGGCTTGACTTAAAAAGAACCAAAGACAACAATGGTAACTCACACCAATCCAAGGCTACTTGCACAATATGTGATCAAACCATAGAAGGATCAGAATTCTAATTAGACAACATAAAATGGAAATAACATTTGATTTCGAATTGCCGCACAAGAAATGTGGTCTATGGTATCATGTGCCCATGTCAAAAACTATGCATTGGAAAAACAAGTCAGGAAATACCCCAAAGAATTGTCCAGCATAAATCACCAATTAGGAAAAAAGTTAGCTCTGCACCCCTAGTGAGTCATTTTGAAGTGATGAACCATACAGAAAATGACTTAAGGTTGCCGGTTCTAATGGCAATTCAATCAAGCTCAAGAGGTGGGGACACAGAAAATTCTACTTCAAAAAGAGGCATACTTCATTTTGCGCTTCAACGCAACACAAAAGGATTGAATGAGCTTATTTGTTATTATTATTTATTATTTTATTTTATAATTTTATAGAGCGCGAACCAGACCCCTGAGGGTATCAGAGCGTTTTACAGGGTTGAGGGGGGAGGAATACACAGCGTAAGGATGGGAGGGGTCAAATTGGGAAAGACAGGGATACATTATACAGGAGGAGCATGCAGTCTAAAGTCCAAGCTACATTTGGGATACAAATTAAAGTAGGTAGATAGAATGTACAAGAAGGCTACATTATTCAGGAGGAGCACGCCGTCTAAAGTCCAAGCTACATGTGGGATAAAAACTAAAGCGGGTAGATATAATATACAAGAAGGCACGCAGTCCCAGCTCTGAAGGGGATGCCCAGGAGTGCAAAAAATATGTATCATCCGTAGAGGCTGATGATAATTATGAAGTGGAGGGTGGAACATGTAGGTGAGGTGATTGTAAATTATTCATTAGATGAGGTATTTTCCCATTAAGAAGGTTTTGGTCTCCTTCTTAAAGCGTGCCGAGGACAGAAGTCTTCTGATGATGGGAGGGAGAGAGTTCCAAATTCTCGGTGCGGCCCCAGAGAATTCCCGATTGTTGTTTTTTTTCTTCCGGAAGCGTGCTGGTTGCAGCAACAGGTCTTTGGAAGATCAGGAATTTCTGGCTCCTACGGATATCACAGGTTTTTATGGGAGAAATGTTGGGGAATTGGAGCAAAGAGCTTTGTGTGTAATGCAGGCCAGTTTAAATAGTATTCTGGCCTCTAGGGGAAGCCAGTTCAGAGCTTTGAGGTGGGGAGAGATGTGGTTGAATTTCCTTGAGCCTGTTAGGAGTCTGGCGGCAGTGTTGAGGCAGGCTTTCAATGGGGCCAGAGAGTTCTTGGGTAGTCCTGTGAGAGCAGAGCATCCATATTCTAGTCTGGAAATGACTAGGGCCTTGGTTGCTGTTTTAAGGTCACACACATCTAGGAAGGGTTTTAGGTTTCTTAGGTAGCTCAGGTGGAATCTAGTCGTTTTGGCCACGCATATTCAGGCTGCCGTCAAGGGTTATTCCAAGGGATTTCGCAGAGTTAACAATGGTAGGAGGGCAGTTTAGTGCTGTGATGGTCTTGATACTTTCCTGGATAACTGGATTGGGTTTGGGTGGGAAGATCAAAAGAAATTCTGTTTTATTTGCATTGAGTTTAAGCTGGTTGGCGGTGAGCCAATGGACTGTCAGCTTCAGGGCCTCGTTTAGGGAGAAAATTTCCTCAGGGGAAGAGATTTTTATGCAGATCTGTGTATCACCGGCGTACATAAGGTAGGAGATGTTGGTGGCACAAAGCACCTCGGTGAGAGGCTCAAGTTAAAGGTTGAAGAGGGTAGGGGAGAGAGTTGATCCTTGGGGGACTCCAACCGAGACCGGAGATGGGGGCGGATAGGTCACCGTTGATGAGGACTCTCTGTGAGTAATTTTGGAGGAAGGATCTAAACCATTCAAGGACTGTGCCATCCAACCCTATCCTAAGTTTGAGGCGTTCTGGGAGAATTCCGTGGTTAACCGTATCAAAGGCAGAGAAAAGGCCTAGAAGGATTAGGAGACAGGTTTTGCCTAGGTCAAGGGCTTGGAGGGCGTCATCCACAACGTGGAGGAGGGTGGTTTCCATGCTGTGTACAGGTCTCAACCCTGATTGGAAGTCATCTAGCAGGTGAAAGTTGTTGATGTGTAGGCTTAGCTTCTGTTGCACACATTTTTCCAGAACTTTGGCAAGGAGTGGGATGTTGGATATGGGTCTATAGTTCTCAGCGGAGGCAGGGCCCAGCATTGATTTTTTTAGGATGGGGACAACTTGGCCAGCCTTGAGCGAATCAGGAATTGAGCCCTGTAGGAAGGAGGCATTGATTATTAAGGTCCAGGAAGGGATGATAGCATGAGAGGCGGCAGCTAGGCAGTTAGGGGGAGAGGATCATTAAAGTGGTTGTTCGGTTTTAAGGAGGCAAGAATTCTCGAGATAGAGTGATCGTCATAGATTTTAAAGTTGGACCAGTGCGCTAGGTTTTTGGGTGTGGCTTGGGAGGACAACGCGGAGAGAAGAGCTGGAGCTGGCGGATTTTGAGTTTGGTGGTGGGTTGCGGATTTAAGTTTCCTAGGGCAGAGATTTTGTCAAGGAAGAGAATTCCTTGCTTGATATTAGTGGTTAGGTGTTTCTTTGTAGGTTTTCGCTAGTTTGTTGAATTGGTGTTTGACCAAGTCGAACAGCTTGCAAAGTCGAATTTTGGAGTTCTCCAGTTGAGTTCTGAAGAATTCTTTTTTAGTGTTGAGGATTTTCATATTGTAGGCATTTCTGGCCTGGCGGAGAAGTTTTAGATGTGCTGCAGATGGGTGTTGTTTCCAGATTCGTTCAGTCTGTCGAGGGGATCTCCTCTCCTTGTTGAGGGATCCGCTGAACCAGGGATTTCTGTCTTTGATCAGGGTTCTTTTTAATTTTAGAGGTGCCAGGTCATCGAGAATGTTGGATATGCTGGAGGAGTAATGGTCCGCTAGGTTGTCGACCGATGAGAACTGAGGGGGCGTGGAGGACGGACTCACAACGTGCTGCCAGTTTCTCGTGGTCGAGGTTCTTGGTGTCTCTAACCAATCGTTTGGGAATCACAGGTTGAGGTGTTCATGTTTTGTGGGTGCTGGGCAGGAGGAAGGTGATGGCATGGTGGTCAGACCAATCACAAAAATCAAAGGAGATAAGTTTGACCGCTGATTCCTTAGCAATGATCCAGTCTAGAGTGCTGCCTTTCGAATGAGTAGAGAGGGCGCAGGCTTGGATAAGGGCTTGATCGGCCAAGAAGTCTCTGATGACATTGACATGAGGGTCCTTAGGATCATTCCAATGCAAGTTAAAGTCGCCAAGGAAAATGTCATTAGAGTTTGGAGACACCTTGGCTATGATGATTTCCATGAGGAGGTCCGTAAAGGTGTCGTTTTTGCCTGGGGGGTGGTAAAAGATGTGAAGTTTGCACAGCTGTGAGGTGTTGTTAGAGATAGCGAGTGCAAGGTATTCGCAGGAGTCTGTGCGATCCACCGGCAGTTCCGTAACAAGGAGGTTGGAGGGAAAGATACAGGCAATGCCACACCCTTTTTTCTTTGAGTGCCTGTCCATCCTTACGATGTTATAGTTGGGCGGGACTAAGAGGTCCAGGTAGGGCGATGAGGAATCCTTGAGCCAAGATTCAGTCAAGATCGATAGATCCGATTTATGACTCAGGATGAGGTCGGCGACATCAGATGCATGCTTTACAGCTGATCGGCAGTTTATTAGGAGGCCGGCTAGGGAGGGGTAGGAGTGGGTGTCAAAGGTAGAAGCAGAGGTGGGAACTTTAGCTACGGTGCTATTGACCACCCCTCTGATGCGGAGGGTAGCAGATCTGTTAGGGTTAGTTGCAACCGTGCAGATAGGGTGTTCTCCCCTCAGGTCTAAGGGGCATGGGGTTGTCAAGGCAGAGTCATAGCTACTGAGGAGGTCAGCCACTTCTTCCTCTGTGAGTTTTGAGGGATTAATCGTGGCAGGGGTGGGTTTGTAGGTGTAGAGAAGAGCAAGAATTTCCTCCTCCGAGAGGTGGCAGGGTTGCTTGCGTGGGTGCAAGTGTCTCAGGGATAGTAGTAGTGGGTGAAGGAGGGGCTTTGAAAGGGGGATGTGGGTCGCATTCTGTGAGAGCCAGAGATTCGAGAAGGAGAGTTCAGTGATGTGAAGGAGGTGTTTTAGGTCCAGAATTGATTTGTGGATGTTCAGTGTTAGCTCTGAGGATCTGCGGTGGAGAATATCAATATCTCTAAGAGAGGTATGTTCTGGCAGGCCTGGGGTCCATTTGCCAGGGAGCAGTTCTGATAGTATGTGCTGGTAGCCTAGAGGTGGGTTCAGGTGGGCTGAGGGCTGGTAGCAGGCGAGCTATTGGGATGGAGTGAGGGGGGCTAGGTCGATCCGCTTCCCTATGAGAGGGGAGATCTTGTGGGCAGGGGGCCAAAGGAGTGGGAGCGATTTCGTCTCACTTAATTTGCAACCTAGTGGAGGGGCTAACTTGACCAAAGTTCTGAGCCCTATTAGGCGTTTCCATACCATGTTCTAAACCCTAGCGGGGGTTACAGTAGCCCAGTAGCTGTGGGCTAAGGGTTTAGGGACGCTTCTGGTAGTATGTACTGGAAGCGTGATAGCAGGGCTAGGTTGACATGTGAGGTGGGCCCTAGGAGGAGTTTCGGGGGTCGACCGAGCAGGGATCGCTAGGAGGTCTAGGTTCAGTGGTGAGGGCGTGCAGTGGATGGCATACGTAGGTGATAGGGTGACAGGGCCGGGTCACCCAATGATGTGGTCACAGGCAGGAGTGGTTGGTGAAAGGCAGGGTACACTTGGCGGAGTGGGCGTGAGGTGAAGCGGCAGGAGCGTGGACTAAGACGAATGTGAACGTGTTTTTTAAGGAGGGTGAAGAGGTCTGCAAATTTGATGAGGTTTTTGGGAGCCCCTTGAATCAGGATAGTGCCGCTGTTGTATAAGGTGATGGTAAGGTCAGCACGCAGGTTTGCAGATGGAGTTTTTTTCTGTGAGGGATGTTCCTTGCTTCTTGTACTTTGAGGGGGCTCAAGGAGGCATTGCCCCAAAGAGATGTTTTCCTGGAGTGGAAGATAAGGTTGTTGATGACAGTGCCCTGGTTTACGCAGAGACGATGGTCAGATATCAGCCTCTCAGGATGACTTTTCCTGATGGAGTGTTTAAGGGCTTTGGAGGCGGATTTGGAGAGATTAGGAGGATAGATAACGGTGTAATATTTGTCTCCCGAGGAGGTCGAGCAGGGCTCAGCCATGCTGGGGATAGTGATGAGGCTACAACCCCAGTGGTCGGTTTGCATGGTGAGATATATCCGCAGGTTTGCCCTACTATCAAGGTTTGCTTACGGAAGGTGCTACCGCGTCAAGATGGCCTTTATTAGATGTGTAGCGAAAAGCAAAGTGCAAGGGCAGGTGAGGATCAGTCCTCTTTCACTGGCTAAGAATAGGGCAAGTGGGTTTTCGGAGCAGTAAGGTGAAAGGGCTGTAGTACAAAAGCCCATGCCAAGAGGGTCAGTGTAGAAGTCTTCTTTCTGTTATTGTAGGTGGCTTCTGCCTTAGTCCTCTTTCTGTTGCTGTGGAATCACGGAACAGTCCTCTTTCACTTACTATGCAAAGGGCAGGTAAGGATCAGTCCCCTTTCACTTGCTATGAATAGTGCCAGTGCCACCAGACTGCTTTGAAGGGCACATTTAGCGTGCTCCTTGCATACTCCAGTTTGAGCCAATTCAAGGAGCCCTTGGTTCCCACCCTGGCATGAAGCTGGACAAAGGACATGGGAATATTCTCCCCTCTGTCCAACCCCTCTTCAGGGAGGGAGCCCTGAGTCGTCCTAACCCCCTTCCCAGGGTATTTAAGGGTTTACGTATGGGTGGGTCCTCAGATTAGTCGTGGTACAAGGCCCAAGCCTGAAACCACACCACTCTTTGACCGTCTGGACACTTAGACTTCGCTGGACTTCGCCTGGAATCGAGACTGCATTACGGAAGACTCCTGCTGCTCCTAATCTTGTTGTGCTGCAAGTCTTCTTTGTTGAGTATTCCTCGTCTGAACCGCTGGGACCATACCCCTGTGCATTGTGTTGACTTGCCATTGCTAAGGCTTGTTGGCTCTGTACTCCAGAGATCTTTAGGCTACAAGACGTTCCAGTCTCCAGCATCTCTTCCTGCCAAGTACAGTGTCTTCACTGCTTCCTCTGCACCTTGGCATTCCTTCCGTGGTGAACTGCTTGAGGTCCTCTTGCAACTTCTGTGCCTTTGGCCTGTGGGTCCTCTTGAGGGTCTTCTCCTGGTTCAGTGTGCTCCTTTACTTGCTTGGGGGCCTGCTCCAGCTCTCCTGCTGGTGGTGAGTCCGTTGGACCTTACTGGTCCCAACATTGCTCCTTCTTCGCTGTCCATGCCTGTTGCAGCTGCCAAGGCTTGCTTATACTCCCACAGGACACTGACCATCGATCACCTGGTTCTTGACTTCCAACATGGGACAGCTCATGCACAGCTTTTGGTCTTCCTCTGCATCGCCTGGCCCCACAGCTACAGTGACACGGTCACAGTCAACACTTCTGAACCATCAGACATCAGTGGGCATTGCTCTTCCGTGCCTCCTGGTCACCACCCAGTGGCATAGACTCTGTCCCCTCTGCCTGCAGGTTCTTCACTTCAAGAATCCACCAGTGGATTCCACCGGACTCTTTCACCGTCTTCTACAGTGGCATTGTTTCTTAAGTCCTCCATTGTGGTCTACGGCAGTTTCCGACGTTACTTCGCACCTATGCACCCGGTTTCCCTGGTGTAGCTCTCTGGGTTCCTGGGGTATCCATGGGTGGGGTGACTCTCCAACCTTCTGTCTTCCACAGGGTTTCTTCAGGGTCCACTGGGAAGGGTCCTTCTTCAAAACTGCAACCGCGACTTTCCCGTTGACTTCTATTGGACATGTGGCTGTGTTTCCACTCCGCACACAGCCTCCTGGGCACTTACCTTGGGTGGTTCCTTTTGTCCCCAGCTCAGAGTCTCCTGGTCCAAGTCCCAACTTCAGTTGCAGTTCGCATTCCACTTTTTAAGTATATCGTTTGGTCTCCCCCTGGAGACCACTGTATTTTGTGCTTACTTACCTTTCTACAATTAAAGTATCATTGCGTATTTGTATTTATATCTCTGGGTAGGAAATATACCAATGTGTAAGTTAGGGCTGTGTAATAAATAGATAGGTTTTTATATATACTCTGTGTTGTACTGTATCGTTTAACCTACACTATATGATTAGAACTGGTGAAACAAGCTGCTTAGCACTCCTTCTGGATAGCCTGAAGGCTGCTCTCCTCAGCTACCACTTTGAGAGCTTTCTATGGTAGTCTAAGACCACTAAAATCACCATAGAGGTTGCCTGGATTAGTGTAGGGTGCTTCACTTACATAAGTGTGCACCATATACTAAGCCAGCCTCAGTTTGGAAGTGAGTGAGATGTTTTTTGAGAAGACAGTAATCTCAACAAGGACTCGTTGCTGGTTTCTTTTACTAGTTTTGGGAATTGCTTTATTTGCTGAGTGAACACTGTCTGAAGAACTGGATGTAGGGCTAGTGGAGTTCCCTGGAAGCCCCGCTTGTAGGATAGCATCAACCCCTTGACTGCTTAGGTCAGACTGCATTTTTCTATACCTTCCAGGGAAGGCGTTTCTTGTTTTCCCTTCAGAAATTCGTAGTGAAGCACAAATCTTAATTTAAAGGAAATACACTCCTGGTAAATTCTAAAATGATCAGTTTCCTTAGATTAGGGAGCTTGTGGTAAATAGGATTTACCGATTCTAAAATACCGAATTTTACCGATTCGGTATTTTAGAATCGGTAAATCCTATGTAGGTAATAATTTGGTAATTACCGAATCGGTAATTACCAATTCGGTAATTGACATTCATTCCTATGGGCCTGGAGGCGCATAGGAATGAATGTCAATTACCGAGTCGGTAATTACCGATTCGGTAAAATAGGGAAAGAGTCAAGTGTGGCACTTTGACACCCTGTTGCACCCCTGAATAGTGCTTGTGTGCACATGTGGCACACATACATGCCCTAAGGGCATGTATGTCTGTCACATTGCACAGGTGTAAATGCACAGATTTGCATTTACAGAGGTATTGGTTATTTACCACTAACTAGTAGTTGGTGCTAAATAACGAATCCTGTAAGCACAGAAGCACTCTTCAAAGTGCTTCCTACATTTCATTTACCGATTCGGTAAATACCGAATCGGTAAATGATGATTTAGTATTTACCGAATCTGTAAATTTGCCACCTACATAGGAAAAGCCTATTACCGGTCGGTAACGGCCGATTTCGGCCGTTACAGACCGGTAATGGCCTTCCTACCCCTGGTGAGCTACACACTCTCCAGCATCCTCTGCTAACAGGCTTGAGAAATGTGGATGGAAATGAGGTGACAATAATCGATCCATCAGAACATGTTGTGTGGCAGTTACTGAGCAGGATTGAGATAAGCACCGCTTACCGAACCTAGGGCCAGATGTAGGTCGCTAATTACCGGTCGGTAACAGCCGAATTCGGCCATTACCGACCGGTAATTGGTGATTGAGATGTAGGGGCCATTATTTTACAGAATCGGTAAATTTACCGAATCTGTAAATTTACCGATTCTGTAAAATACCGAATCGGTAATTTTACCGATTCGGTAAATCAAGATGTAGGTGGCACTCCAGAGAGTGCCACAGGCCCTTATGAGTCGGTATTTTACCACTCAATCCTATTGGGTGGTAAAATACCGAATTCAGGTCTGCATGCACATCTGTGCATGCACACCTGTGCCATGTGACACAAGCCTGCACTTGGGGTGCTAGAGGGTGTCAAAGTGACACCCACTGCACCCTTGCTGGATTCGGTATTACTGAATCGGTATTTCCCATTGATTCCTATGGGCTCCAAAGCCCATAGGAATCAATGGGGAATACCGATTCGGTATTTACCGAATCGGTAAATACCGAATCTTACAGATTCGGTCATTCAAAATAAAAAATTACCTACATCTCCCTCCTTCTAATTTACCGATTCATAAATACCGAATCGGCAAAATTCGGTATTTATGAGTCGGTAAATTAGATTTACCTACATCTGGCCCCTAGAGGTTGATCATCTCACTAATATGAGAAAAGGCCTGGAGGGTTTTATGGCCCATCGGGAAGTGCGAGTCTCGCTGCGGTATGGAATCGGCAAAAGGAGTCAGTCTCTTCTGAGCCAACTGAGGCCTTAGAAACTGATGGCCCAAGGGAGGACTATGGAAGAAACTCCACCTGCCCTACTGAGACGTCACGCGGAACTGTGCACAGCGATGGGAGAGAACAGAGCAAAGAGATCCAAGCATGTGGAAGAGCACCATGAGGCCCACACCACACACACCGCAGCTATCAGCAGGCAGCACAAGGTGGACTGTTGCTCTAAGTAATGTGGCCCCAAGTACACCCAGCTGCCAATCGTTAAACTTTGCCCCAAATAAGAGACATCCGAGGCACACTGTAAGATAGTGCCTGCTGTATTTTCTGAGAGCATCATATTTCGAGGTCTAGCAGCAATTTTAACGCTTGTTTATATGATACTTCAAGCTGAAATACAGAGTTGCTCTTAAATAACAGATGAAGCCACAGTGTTTTCATTCTTTCCCTTACATATCTATGCAAGTGTTTTGTGCAAGTTAACATTTACATTTTCGTTGCGGGACAGACCTTTGTCTACATTGTTGAAAAAATCTCAATTTACCTAGGTGCTCGTGCACCCAAATGGGGGTGATTGGCCCTATACAGATGCTACAGTTCAATATGGTATTTCATTTGAAAATAACGATCTTTTCTTCTATAGTTTTACATACTCAGATTGCATGCTAGCTCCAAAAGCCACCTTCCACTTATGACCACATGTACTAACATTAGTGTCTGTCATTACCAAATAGCGAATTTTTGTGATTCGCTATTTGGTAATTGCAAACAGTAATGAACTAAAGTGTGTTTTACACTTTTTGAGAGTACTAGTGGGTCGCAAATAGACCTACCTCATGAATATTAATAAGGGAGATCTTAGTATGAGAACCACTGGGAATCGCAAAAATCACAGGGATGGTGGCCTGCTGGGGTCAGCAGACAACCATGTCTGTGATTGCTTTCAGATAAACCAATCTTTTTTTTAATGTAGCTGGTTTCCTTAAAAAAAAAAGAGATACGTTTAAAAAAATAAAAAGTTCTCTAAAAAATATTTATTCAACCATGCTCAAAGGGAAAAGGGGGGCCCTTTCCATTTGCGAATGGGTTACCACCAACTTTAGGTTGGTAGTAAAATGTGAATGTTTTGCAACTGCATTTCGGTAGCAAAATATTCATATATACCAATGTGAAATGGTATTTGGAAGGGACTTCCTAAACGCGCCTCTTCCAAATATTGAGTCGCAAACACAAATTGCGATTCGGTAACATGACACCCAATCACAATTTGTGTTTTGCACATTTGTAAAAGCATATTTGCGGTGAGAAACAGCACAATCAGCCATTTCCGACCGCAAAATGCTACGTTCAAGTGGCTCTATATTCCTAAAGCCCTACATGACAAATTGACCTCGGCGTAAAACTAGAAATTTTTATAATTTAGTTCTTTCTCACTCTAGTATGGTTTTTCTGCAAATCATCCACACCTCACTTTATAGACCACCACCTCTCTTTTGACAACCGTACCACTACAATGTAACAATAGCTAATCTCCTCCAGCCATGAACTCACACAAATGATCCCACCTAAGTCCTGTTAATTTAATATACCACAAGCAAACTAGAGTAAATACATGGAATGGCTTCCTTGAGAGCACAGACTAATCCGAATAACCAATAACTTAACCAACAATAATCCATAACCACTGGAGTATTCATAGAATAAAGCGGACCTGAGGAGCCCGGTGTGGCAGCAGCACCTACCTCACCGAGTGGGACCCTGCCAGCTGTCTCCCCCCGCCGCCGCAGCTCCTGACATCGCGCTGCGGCAGCCGAGCGGGGGAGACTACAATCCCCAGCCTGCCTTGCGGCAGGAAGCAGCGGGATCCAAAATCCGCGCCAGGAGGCGCTACAAAGTCCCCAACAGTACAGGGGAGCGGGCGGCCATAGAAAAAAGCGGACCTGAGGAGCCCGGTGTGGCAGCAGCACCTACCTCACCGAGTGGGACCCTGCCAGCTGTCTCCCCCCGCCGCCGCAGCTCCTGACATCGCGCTGCGGCAGCCGAGCGGGGGAGACTACAATCCCCAGCCTGCCTTGCGGCAGGAAGCCGCGGGATCCAAAATCCGCGCCAGGAGGCGCTACAAAGTCCCCAACAGTCCCGCGTCACGGGAGCGCCGGGCGAAGCCCGGGCAAAGGGCAGGCCCTCTACGGCCCTCATCGGACATAGGAGGACGGGGAAGGGCCACTCCTTTTGGCTGTTTGCTGAGGTAATTTACTGACTTGTATTTCACATGCCCAAGCCCAAAGCAGGGGAAATGCCCAATACAATCCCAGATGATATATTCGCTCATTCTCCATCTAACTTCCCATGGCTGGATGACCTAAATAGTCTGTGCAAGGTTACATATGTTCCAGCAGCACTTTCTCCCATGCGAAAACGCTGCAGCCCACTATCACCTACAAGGGAGCTGAAATCGCCTCCAGATACAAAATCCATACCTTTCAGGGTCATGCCTGCCAAAAGGAAGATCGAGGGGGACAAAGATAATGAGAGTCTTACTAAATCTCAAACATCTGATAAACTTTCTGAAAGTCCAATTCCACCTTTAATTAATTCTCCTTCTACTGTGCCACCTGTTGTTCATCTGGACGATTTGTCACCATCTCCCCATCAGGCCCTTCTGACCATGATTGAGCAATTGCTGAAATCTTTAATACACCCCTTGATGGATAAAATTATTACGCTGGAGATTAAGCTCACGGGGCTGGAGAACTCCATAGAATCTTTCCTGAAACCAACAGCCCACGTCGTAACAACTGATTGCTCGCCGACAACCGCCCTTACAAATCCACCTAACCCGATTACTCCTTATGATGCGGCGCCTATTCAATTCTCAACCACCACTTCCCTGTTGCCCACCAATTCCACAGGCCCCCAGAAAGTGACAACACCAGGCCACATCCCACCTAAACATGTGCGAACCACCCATATACATTTACCGCCAGAAGCAGCGCCTTTTGTATTAGTTCTATCGGGAGTCCCTGAACTAACAAAAGGCAAAACTGAGAGACACAATGAACTTATGAATAAGGTCAAGTACTGGTTATCAAAAAACAGACCTCTGCCTTACCATCTTGATGGCCGTATAATAAGTGTCCGGAGGGTGGGATGGCTTGGACCCCTTAAAAAAGACATCTTGGGGGACTTGATCCTGATACGATTTAGGAGCAGACACATTGTGCCATACTTGCAAACATCGCTTCCTCAAAATGGAGATGGTGTTATCTCTATTTGGGATCTGTATGATTTTTACCCTTATACGCCCTATAAGCTTTCACCTAGCACCCGGGGCTTTGATAACATCCCAGTGGGCAGAGGAACCCATTTAAGTAATGGCAGTAGTTTTTCACTGGCTCCCAACTGCCCCAAACCGTCGTTTTACAGTTCTTTGTGTCGTAATTACTAAATCTTTTAGAATACTGTGATCTATAACGTTGCCTAAAGGTTGTGTAAAGTATGTTTAATGCGTTAACTGCGCAAATCTAAAGCTATTATGAGATTGATTTTAAAATATTTTTAGAATGTATTGTGGTATTTGTCTGTATGCTTTTATGATTTTAATTTTTAAAATCGAATAAAGCTTTGTGATACTGATACTGGAGTATTCACCAACCTTGGGTTCTGAAGTAGTGTACTACCACCATTAAGTACTTTGGTGCATCGACAGAGTTTGTAAGTACCACATAAACGAACTTACAGTACAATACTATAAACTGAGTGGCATTGGGAGAATATAAAAGAGACGCTTCTTTACTTGATCTCCTGTAAGAGCCAGAAGAAGCCCCAGAGACAAAATGAGCTACTGGTGGTAGAGCAGAAGTCTTCAAACTTTTTGATGCCGAGACCCCCTTGTAAAACCTTTTTAGGGGTAAGGACCCCCTTCCGACAAAAGTTTCTAGAAACTGGTACTCCTCTTCATCATCTTTTGACAACCATAAATGCGCCTGTTAGACCTCATCACATCCATCCATCATTCATCCACCCACACTTTCACACATCCATCCATCCTTTCATCCTTCCATCGATCCATCCTTCATCCATCCACCCTTTCATCTTTCCGTCCATACATCCATCCTTTACCCATCCACCCTTCCATTCATCCACCCATCATTCATCCACCCACCTTTTCACACATCCATCCATCATTCATCCATGCAACCTTTTATCCATCCATACATCCATCCACCCTTTCATCCTCCCATCCTCCCATCCATACATCCATCCTTCATCTATCCTCCCTTTCATCCATACATCCATCCACCCACCCTTTCATTCATCCATCCACCCATCATTCATCCCCCCACCTTTTCACACATCCATCCATGCATCATTCATCCATGCAACCTATTATCCATCCATACATCCATCCATACTTCATCCGTCCACCTTTTCATCCTTCCACCCTTTCATCCATCCATCCATCCTTCATCCGTCCACCCTTTCATCCTTACATCCATCCATCTATCCCTCATCCATCTATCCTTCACCCATCCACCCTTTCATACTTACATCCATACATCCATCCTTCATCCATCCACCCACCCTTTCATCCTTCCATCCATACATCCATCCTTTACCCATCCACCTTTCCATCCATCCGTCCATCATTCATCCACCCACCTTTTCACACATCCATCCATCATTCATCCATGCAACCTTTTTATCCATCCATACATCCATCCACCCTTTCATCCTCCCATCCATACATCTATCCATCATACATCCACCCTTTCATACATCCACCCACCCACCCTTTCATCCATCCATCCACCCATCATTCATCCCCCCACCTTTTCACACACCCAATCATGCATCATTCATCCAAGCAACCTTTTATCCATCCATACATCCATCCTTCATCCATCCACTCACCCTTTCATCCTCCCATCCATACATCTATCCATCATCCATCCACCCTTTCATACATCCACCCATCCACCCTTTCATCCATCCATCCACCCATCATTCATCCCCCCACCTTTTCACACACCCAATCATGCATCGTTCATCCATGCAACCTTTCATCCATCCATACATCCATCCTTCATCCATCCACCCTTTCATCCATCCATCCACCCATCATTCATCCCCCCACCTTTTCACACATCCATCCATGCATCATTCATCCATGCAACCTTTTATCCATCCATACATCCACCCTTCATTCCATCCACCCTTTCATCCTTCCATCCATCTATCCATTATCCATCCACCCTTTCATCCAACCATCCATCATTCATCCCCCCACCTTTTTACACATCTATCATTCATCCATGCAACCTTTTATCCATCCATACATCCATCCACCCTTCCATCCATCCATCCTTCATCAGTCCACCCTTTTCATCCTTCCATCCATCCACCCTTTCATCCATTCATCCACCCTTTCATCCATCCATTCATCCTTCATCCGTCCAACCTTTCACCCTTCCATCCATACATCTATCCTTCATCCATCTATCCTTCACCCATCCACCCTTTCATCCTTCCATCCATACATCCATCCTTCATCCATCCACCCTTTCATCCATCCATTCACCCATCATTCATCCACCCACCTTTTCATACATCCATCCATCCATCATTCATCCAAGCAACCTTTTATCCATCCATACATCGTTCATCCATCTACCCTTTCATCCTTCCATCCATCCATCCTTTCATCCATCCATCCATCCACCCTTTCATCCATTTATTCATCATTCATCCACCCACCTTTTCACACATCCATCCATCCTTCATCCTTACATCCATCCATCCACCCATCATTCATCCACCCACCTTTTCTGTGCCTCTCTCATGGGGGGGGGGGTCAGTATCTCTCTGTGTCTTCTTCCTTCTTTCCCGATCATGGGAGGGCATCTCTGTGCCTCCCTGCTGGGGGCGGGGGACGTGTCACGGGACCCACAGCTCCAGGCGCACAATATCCATTGACCTCAAAGGGCTACATTACAGCCTGCACCCCCCCTCCACTTCCCCTCCTCCCCTGCTCGAAACGGCTTCAGGGACACACACACACACAGCCACACCCGAGTACTTGACAGGTCTTTAAAAGACCTTTTACTTGTTAATGAGGCTGTGATGTTTTCACACCTCGGTGTGAATTAGGCCTCCACCGTGAGCACCCTCGATCAGCCCAAGCCAGGAACTGCACTCTGACAGAATCTGCGACCCCCTTCCAAGGACTCCATGACCCCCCTGGGGGTCGCACCCCACAGATTGAAGACCTCTGTGGTAGAGCATTAGGAAGGACCCATAGGGTCCCCTATCGATTCTTCAGCCCCAGTGATGTGGAGTCTTTGTAATGTTGCCTTCTGGCTTCTGCCTCATTCCCCCTGACAGCAGAGCACCAGACCCCCCAAAGACTACGGTCTACCTGAGCTTCTTGGAGAAAACATGCCTGCCACAGTGAAGGACAAAGTGCGTAAAGACACTATAGAGGACACATGGAGGTATGCAAACAGAGAGCTCTATTTGGCTGGCCCAGGGCTGAGGTGCAGTCCCCAGGACCTCTTCCTTCCTCTTTGACCAACCCACAATCCTATCCTTCTTAGTTAACCATAATTTTCTTCTCCTTTCTGTTACAGCTCAGTTCCTTAATGTCCTTAATAATTTAGTCTGGAAACCCAATACGTCTCAGCATGGCGGCTACTGGCACTGTGCAGTTAGGGTTCCCTTTTGTAAAGGAGAAGAGAACCTGAGTTGTGTTTGCACCTGCAACACCCAGAACTGTGACTACAGTGGATGCCTAGATCTTGTAATTTGAACATGCAAATATTACTTACCAGGGGCAAGATTTTTAGATGAGATGTGTAACAGAATCTGAACTACTTTTTGCTTAAACGTTGATGTTCAGAAGAATTTTGTTTTGTATGTGACCTATTATGGTATGACAGTGACACACTGTAGCTTTTGAATTACCTCCATTGAATATTGAATGTTAGAGATGCCATCAATTTTCACCCAGCAGAAATCATTAAAGTTAAAAAATGGACTTAGCAGATTTACAGAAAGTTTGTCCCCTTCTCAAAAATCTAAAATGTTTTTTTGTAGCATGTATCCTGTTTAGAAGCACTGGTCTGAGTTATAGAGACGAAGATGCCTCTCAGATAAGAGTCCTGTCCTTTCATAGTAAGGGGATGGTTAGATACCCTGAGATTGGGCACGATAATTGGAGGCCCCAAGATTTTCATGAAGACAAGTATCTCCGAAAGAAGAAATCTCACCAGTGATTTGGGAAAGTACATGCCATGATGATTGAGAGTGACAGGAGACATGTGAAGGCGCAGCATGATGGACAGTCACAAATTGCTGCCTGCTCTTTGAAGATGCCTAAAAATGCTGGTAGCATGTGCCTGATCAACAGGAAGGTAACCTCTGCTGGAACCCACGCTGAAGTTGCAAAGATGCTACCAGAAACTAGTGGATTGTAAGAGTTTCTTGAGTTAACTCCCTCTTGAAAGAATTCTGTTGGAAGATATGAACTCTTCTGTAACATTGCGGCTCTGAACAGAAGTAGGGTACCCTGTGGCTCAAGTCACTGTGGTACCAGAACAACATGATGCTTACCTGAAGTCTAGACTATCAGGCATGACCTTAGGCAACACTAAGAAGAAGAGTAGATCCTGTATTTTATTGTAATTGTATTTGTACAGCACCTCATACTCCAAACCAGGGCGCCGAAGTGCATTATCAGACTACACAGTTGGGGAGTGCTTGGGTGGATGGATGTATTATATGCTGTGGCCCTATGTGGGAAGGCTTTATAGTTGTGCGTGTGACCAGAGTTGTACCCTTATTGAGTCTTGGATCTCAGAACTTAGTGGTGTGATAGAGAAAGGGTATGTGAGAGATGGGACACAGTTATACTTTTCTACTTTACTCTGCAGGTCTAAAATAGTAAGTTTATAATTGTTACTGAATACTGTCAATCAATCTTCTCCAAACAATAAATCTAGTGAGAGATATAGAGATATATGGCACAGAGAGGGAACAGACTGGATGATCTGCATAACAGTCATCCCCTATTTGAGTAGCGCTATAGATTGTCAAGTGTTTAATATAGAGAAAGATGGCGGTGGGACCTGCAGTATGGACTATATTAAAGTCCTCCAGAATGTCAACTAAACATGGCAGATCTCTTCATGCCTCGGGTGTATTTATTTTGTTATCTTGATTGGCATTTATCATTTAGGTAGATTGATGTTGGTTTAATTACATTATAGGGTGGCAAATGATAATTGTAGTCTGTTTGGTAATAACCAGCTGGGTTAGAAGTGTTTTATCTGGACCACAAGAGGGCAAAACATCCTCTGGAGTGTACTGGCTACAGAAGGTCATGATAGAGTCTATTGTAGTGACTTTTAGCCCATTTTGGTGCCACTGTTATACAGTTTGCACTGATTACAGCCGGTAATGTGGTGATTCCTGTGATCGCTGGTACCTGTTACCACTGCTGTCAGGCATGTGCATATTACAGCCAGCCTTGGGAGATGCAATTGGGATAGAATCCTGTTGTAACTGGGCTCACCTGTAATCCACCTTGCACTAATTACAGTCGATCATGGCAGAGAGGTCAACTGAGGTATTCCTGTGCATTTTGTTTGTTGCTTCTGAAGAGGACTCTTTGAGTTGGGATGATGCTGGTGAAGTGACAGTGAGGAGTTGCATCATTGAAGTGAGAGATGACACCATAATGGAAGGACCCGTAAATATTGGCATTGGGCTGTAAAACTAATAGAAACCATGAAGATATTAACAGACCTGATGATGTGAGAGAATGAGAAGCTGTCAATGTCAGAAGATCCCAGTGGTCCTGGTGATCAACCGAGGGTCCAGCACCATTCCTCAAATGCTGGCTATTCCAAGGGTTGGATTCAGGCTATACTGCAGAGACCAGAGACTAGGTGAGCAAATTTAGAGAACAGTCTTCCCCCAACTCTAACGTCACTGAGAAAAATAACCTATTATCAGATCAAAAAAATTAATTTTTAAATAGGAAGATAACCATCAGTGACAACCCAAAACCTATGGTGGACAAATACGGTTTAGCAGCTTTCCTGCTACTCGACTTATTAGCAGCTTTTGACCCAGTCGACCATCAAACATTATTAGTTAGACTGAAAAGTCTTATCATTTGCATAACTGGATCATCTCTTAAATCAAAGATTGCATAACTGGATCACCTCTTAAAACAAAGATAGGTAAAGATTGTTGACAATGCCACAGTTCACTTCCACAACCCCCACACATGGTCCACACTGCAGTAACCCAAGGAGTCAATTATCTCCTTCCCTATTCATCCTCTTACAGACCACTGTAGAGGGCCTGATTGAACCCTCCAATCCTATATGATACTGTTACACCGATGACAGACAAATCATTCTGGACATACCAGAGGACCTTCATTTCTAAAGATGAGATGATTGACATTTCCCACAGTCTTACGGATGACTAACCTTGTTAGACCTGTCATCCTTGGAGTGGTCTTCCCTCAAACTTTTTGCCTGCTTACCTCCTTTTTTTGCTCTTTCGTTTTGATTGGCATTAGGATTCTGGGCAATTTATCACTGATAACTAGTGCTAAAGTGCATGTGCTTCTCCCCTAAACATGGTGACATTGGTTTATACATGATTGGCATATTTAGTTTACTTGCAAGTCCTTTGTAAGGTGGTATACCATATAACCAGGGCCTGTAACCAAAATGCTACTAGTGGGTCAGCAGTACTGGTTGTGCCACCCACACAAGTAGGCTTTCAAACCTGCCTAAGACCTGCCATTGCAAGGCCTGTGTGTACTGTGTATTGCCACTTTAACTTGCCATTTGAAATGACTTGCCAAGCATTGAACTCCACTTTTATTACGCATAGGCCCCCCTCAGGTATGCTCTAGGTAGCCCTAAGGGTAAGACGCTTTTAAGTGAAAGGCAGGGCATGTACTTTTACGATTTACATGTCCTGGTAGTGACAACCAGCCTAATTCGTTTTTCACTACTGTAAGGCCTACTCCTCTCATAGGCTAGCATTGGGAATTCCTTAATACACTTTTAAACTGTAATTCCTGGCTAGAAAGGAGAAGTATATAGAAACAAAGGGAGAGACAGGGAAATTGAGAAACACTCTCTTGGTCCCCGGTTAAGGATATACAACAACAAAAGAGAGGTTACATGTGTCTCGGAAGCCACAGAGACGGAGCCATGTAAAGAGAAAGTTGGCCAGCCCAATTTGGGAGGATAGGAAAGCCCTCACACACCGACCTAGTCAGTGTCATGCTTCATCATAGGGCCCCACCTCGGAGGCCGAGTGCCTCCTCGGTGTGCTACGACGCCAGGAGACTGCGGAGCAGGTTGTGTGATAAGGCTTGCAGTGAAAAAGATAAAGTAAAAGTGTCTAAAGGGTATCTCAAAAAATACTTTATTGGTAGATCCCTATAACACAGTTAAAATTGGTCTTATGTGTCTGAATTTACAGCCAAAGGTAATGAATTGGTTTAATTCAGAATATTACAGTCAGTCAACATGTTTCAGCCTTTAGATGGTTTCAATTTACCTCGGCATTCGTCAGGACTAGTGTAGCCCCGGCGGTATGGACTCTCTAATCATCCACCCTAACCAGAGGACGTGAAAGTGAAAAAAGAAAAAATAGTGAAAAAGTGCAAAAAGATAGGGAGGACAATTGTCCAAACCCTAAAAATCCTGATTTAGGATGTATCTGCACCTATGGGAAAGAAAACAAAATAGACAGACACAAACAAACATACAAGATAGACATAATGTCAATAATGGGTATGAGTTCGATAAGCTGTCCAAAAGTGCTCCAAAATGTGGCAAGCCAGTGTCTGTTGTTAAGCACTCACATTATCACCATCCATATAACCCCAAAAAGGATTATACCATTAACACTGGGAAGTGGAGTGCAAAACAGTGCTAAAAATGTGTAAAATTACACAAACAGGAATTGGGGGGAATTAAAATATCAATGTGATAGTTCTTACTATGAGAGATCAATGGACCAAGGGTCAGTGACCTACTCATGTACACATCGTCATATCAGAAAATAATCTCACTTTAAAATGTGGCGCTAAATGCACCATGGGTCTCGGGAGGGGGGTAGGAGCGTCCCTGGCACATCCTGTGAGGAGAAAAGGAGCAGATATTGGGAGCGATCGGTTAAATTTTTACTTAGCTCAAATGTTTCCAGTAGCGTGACCCTCGAGTCAAAGAAGCGAACTCACGCCCTCAGCGCTCGCCACCCGCAGCAGCACCTAGCTTTGCCTCTAGACCGGACCCCGAAGATACAGAGCCTCGTCGATCGGTGTCTTTTAAACGGAGTAGCGCTGTTCGGCGCGATTCCGGGTGGGCGTAGACCGATCCAAACAGAGGCTTGGAACGCACGTATCACGCCAGTGGGAGGCGTTGGTCGTGCCGATATCGAGGCTTGGATTCAGGAGCCATTCAGGATTAGCATCGGAGTGTTGCTAGGGCGACCGGTTAAAATAAACAAAACACAGGGCTCGAAGACAAGCGAGTGTGCTTTGCTGGTTGACAAGAGGAATGCGGGGGCGCCGTAAGACATGTATAGAGTGCCTACCATTCATTGCGTCGATGTTGGGTGACACAATGCACTCAATAAACTGAATGACTCGGTTTTGACTCCCAATATTAGGCGCCATATGTATTTAGAGTTCAAAGTAGGTTGTACGGTTTAGCAACATGAGAACCGACTGCACTGGGTTAGTTGAGATGACAAAGTTTAACTTATTCCCGGTTCTCTAGTGTGCCAATAATGCTATAAACCTGTTCATGCCGATAGAAAGGAGAAGTTGCATATTTCATATCTATGCAACAGTAAGGAGAAATGCTCTATAGTGGTAAAGATGGATTTAAAATTACTATTTTAGAAAAGCCACTTTTAGAAAGTGGACATTTCTCTGTTCCAACTTAGCTCTGTCTGCATGCAGCCTGTCTCCAATACATGTCTGGGTGAGTGACAGCTATACTTTGTGCATTGCCTCTAGACAGCCACAAACACAGGAAGGGTGGGTGTGATAGAGAACTCATCTGCATTGTTATGTTATGTTATGTTATATGTGCTTCTATAGCGCTCAGCTGCCCCAGCAAAGGGGCGTCCCGGCGCTTTCACTCACACAGACCAAACCCGGGAGAACTACTTTCTGATAGCTGTTCCTGGGAAGGAAGAGAGGGGGGAGCTGACACCTATTGTCATGATTCCTACACAAATGGGCTAATTACCGACCACAAAAAGCCTGCCAGACTGGACTAGGATGAAAGGGGACCTATGCACATCAAGGGCCTACTTTAAAGTCACCCCCACTTCAAAGACACTTTTGTGTATACGCTCTGGGGATCTGACACTACCAAGACAGTACACTACTGGACCTGTGAAGAACTCTGCCAGAAGTAAAGACTAATATGCCTAAAGGATTGCCACTCTGCTTGACTGTTGCTCTGGAAGAACTGCTTTTCTACTTTGCTGTGCTGCCATGCTGCTTGCCGATCTCTACTCTGCTGAGGTTCCATGGCAAGGTGTTGTTCCCAAGGATAAGGACTTCCATCTTGTCCTTGTTGAGCTTGAGACAATTGTCTTTCATCCAGGCTGTGGTGTTCATCATACATCTATGGAAGTTGGCTTTTGTGGTGGAGGGGTCTTCTGACAGTGAGAGGATGAGCTGGGTGAGCTGGGTGCAGTCGAATAACAAAACTTGAGGGCCACCCCCACATCACAGGGGCTGCAGGGACTTATATTACGCCACTGGCTGGGTGTCGTCGACATAGGAGATGATGTTGAGTCCATGCGATCTGACGGTGTTGGCCAGGGGTGTCATGTATGTGTGGAAGAGGGTGGGGCTGAGGGATGATCCTTGGGGACTTCGCAGGTGATCTTCTTGGGTTCTGAGGTGAAAGACTTCCTTCAACTCTGAAACTGCACCTGTACTCTGCCATCTGTGAGTCCTGCCTTGCCAAGTAGTGGTCATCCAGTTCTGGGCCCTACAAAGGTGATTTCTGCTGTCCAAAACCATAAAAATTGATGCAATGACAATGACAATTTTACGCCAATTAGAACTGACGCAATACCCTTTGACTCTGACACCATGCTGATCTAAGGACATCGTGCGTGGCCCGATGACGATATGGGACCCAACTGCGAGGTTCGACGACGACACAGTGCCTGCATAGTAATGGGTTCGACGATGACACAGGACCCTACTGCGAGGATCAACGATGACACAGTGCCTACATTGTAAGCAGGAATGACTGCAAGGATCGACAACGATGCATCGACTCAATTACAAGGTTCGACACCAACGCATCTACCCAACTAAGTGGATCAGAACCAACGCATAGAGTCTTCCTTGCCAAAGCTTGTTCCATCCAAGGTACTTTTTCAGCAGGCCCTGCGTGGGTCCTGTATCCGGCCTCCCCTCCATCGCGGTCGGCCTGAACTTTGGGTTTACCACGGTCCAGCGCGATGTCAAGTAACCCGTAAGTGCTATTTGACTTTAGGCACTAGATTTTGATTTATTCTTTAAAAATTCATAACTCCGGTTCTACTTATTGGAGTTTTGTCATTTTGGTCTTGTTTTACTCATATAGCTATTCTTTATTGTTCTAAAACTGTGTGGAGTTTTTTGTGGTGTTTTCATTGTGTTACTCTGTGTGTGTGTTGCACAACTACTACACATTGCCTCTTTAGATAAGCCTGACTACTCTGTGCCAGGCTACCAGAGGGTGAGCACAGGTTATCTTTTTTTGTGTATCTAGCTTACCCTGACTATGATTGTGGTCCCTACTTCGACAAAATGCATACCTCTGACAACTAGAGACACAGACCTCAACAGTGCAAAATTGTGATCATGACTTGTGGACAGTGGCGGAACAAACTTCCCAATGATACATGGCTCGAGAAACTTGAAGCCTCACCAGCAACATCATGGAAGGTAAGAAATCTTGGAAAATAATGGATTTCTACCTATTATTGACTCCCTTGTCAATGAAATCACGAAGAACACCTTTTACACAATGAGAATACTGAGCCATATACTCTCCTACCTCAGATTCCATCAGAAAACCATTATCACACGTGTTATTTTTAAGATCGACTACACTAATTGTCTGCCCCCTGTCCCTTGCTTGTTTATTGGAAACGCACAATGGATTCAGAACACTGCTGTAAAACCACAACTTTCCCCACATCTAAGGTAGCACATGAAGCCAGTCGAGCAAGTCTTCCACTGGATAGCCATATCAACACAATCGGTGTTCATGGCACAGTGCATTGTTCACAGAGCAACCCAAGGAAAAGGACAGCTGTACCTACAACTGAGGTTCAGGTGAAACTTCCAATACAGGGCACTATGGTCAATATTAGCTTCAAGAATCATCATACCACTCTGCTAAAATAAGTCTTTTGGCCGATCTGCATTCTCATTCTAGGCGACTAGACTTTGGAACTTGCGACGGACCAGAATACATAATATGCAGAATAACCTGAAATTCACAACGGAAGTAAAAATGTGCTTGTTCTCAAGATAACCTCCCAGACTTCTGCAATAACAGCAATGAATGCTAACATTCTATTTGGGCCTGAGAGCACCGTAACTGAATACCCGTAGGGATTAATTACCACAGCACCAAGAAGACTGACATAGTCATCCCTACCAGAACTAGAAGATATAAAGATGCTCCAGGATTCACCCAAACACCTACATCTAAAGTATCCCGTAGAGAAGTGAAATCCACCTAGTTGCACAACAAGTATTCCTTCTCTAATTATTTGGTGAGAGCAATCTCAACCAAATTTACTTTGTAAAATGTGCCGTCTACCACAATATGATTTGATCATATCAATTCCAACTAAACATCGCCTGGTGGACATGCTGTTTATATCAATTCAATGTACCATGAGTCCACTCTATTTAAGCACTCAATATCAGATGGGCAGGTACCGGTTTACACAAAGACCTGATATACACAGTTGGTGAAGTGGAGGACTCCGACATAAACAATACCTGCAGGTCCCATTCCAATCTAATAATCTTGCACCTTTAATACTAATCACATGGGTGACTTTAACACAAGACGTCCTGGCGAATATCGACACCCAGCCTATGCCTAGTTCTCTCCAACATAAGAGCTCAAAGTAGACACCCTTCTCCTGTAATTTTCACAGAAAGGCAACAAAATAAAGAAATCATGAATAATCAGGCATCTGTGAGTCCATTCATAGCCACCAGCCGACTACAATGATACATCTGCCTGTCTGTCTTTCACATTGCTTTCATCCATTATACTGTTAAGATGCACCTCTCCGGTCACTCGTGCACAGTACCAAAATGCTTCTCACATAGGCACACGTTCGTTAAGTATACCCTTAAAACCGCGTTGTCTTTACGGCTTAGCTGGCTACACACTCAGGAAGGTCCCCATATGCACCACACTTTTGTAAACAGGGGGCTTCTGATCTGACAAGAAGTTTTCTACAGGATCGTTGAAGCACTGAGAGACCGCAACAGGTCCTGGTCCCCTTTTGAAGGCTAATTCTCCCACAGTGGAAGTTCTAGGAGAGGCTGCTGCCTCCACTACTTATACTTCCACCAACAACCATATGATTTATTTGTACTGTACTTAAGTGTGGTGTTATGCTACATAGATCCTCTGGTTGAAAGGACACCTTCTTTCACTAACTACTGAACTAAGGATGCTCTCTCTTCTCACCAAGAGCTTCATGGGATGTTGAATTGGGAGAGTGCTGTGGTAGGTCTGCCTTTGGTACTGCTAACTGATCACTGATGTTAAGCCTTTATATGATAAATACTAATGAAGACCTTTTTTGAGTCAGATTCGGCGTGCATACCTCAAACTTCTTGCGGTCTTACAAAGCGAACAGTGGGTGTTTTAGATTTAACAAGATACCTATGTTTCAAGCCCCTCTGGTGGACCAATAGTACTGCTATGAGTACTGATGCACCTCAGTTTGATCACTCAAGCTCATTGATGGAACAGGACTGCCGGTGGGAGAGATGGAATTTAGCCTAGAGTTTTATGTGGAGCTCCTGCACTGCACCCCACACTCGTGAGCTCTTTTAAAAAATATTTGTTTATCAGAGTTTTAACAATTATCAAAACATGCAACAAGCTCAGGGAAATCAATGCAGTACACTCAAGGTTCATAGGCATACACTGCATTGTATAAAATTAGTACATATTAGAATTTTCACCTCTCTAGTGTTCAGTTGGATTTGGCAATCACCACATTCATGAGGTGTGCAGGCACCACCCTAAAGTGGCCTCAAGTCCTGTCAGTCCACTCCCTGTAACACAGATCTCCTCCCCGTGAAGTAGTTCAAGTCGTCCTTCAAACTACTCCTTGGCCTTCTGGCAGTAGTGAAGCGATTCCAGTATTCTCTCCGTCTGCCTACCATCCTACATGCATCCAATGGCCCTGACTTTTACTGTCACTGAGGTTACACTTTATCTTAACAAAGTACATGACTAAGGGACATCACTCCCCACACAATGTAAAGGTAACACCCTTGAATGAAGATTGTAAGACGCCATTACTTAGACACCTAAGGGGCAGATATCCTCCTTATTGAGGAAACTCGTCTGTCCCCTTTGGAATCCAAAAAGATTAAACGTGAATGGGTAGGGCATGTAATTATTAACACCACTCACAGACTCCTACTGATTCGACATATACTTCTGTCAGTGGCTGTTAAGAAATACGGAGTAGATGCCCTGTTCATGAAAAACCTTCTGTCATGGGCGTCCGCAGAAATTTTTCCAGGGGGGGGCAAAATGTTAACGTCATCACCATCCTGCAACATGATGTGTGCCAGGTGGGGCACAAGAAAGAAACACTGGGGCGCAGAACTAGAATAGACTCAATTAAATGCCAGGAATCAAGGACATGTGACTGACCCTGCCACAGGCCAACAAACACCACCTGTAGGGAAAACGCTAAACTTTCTGACAATGTGCTTTATCGCTCGCTGTCTGCTAGGTGTGCAGACTTCCGGGTCCTCGATCCAACACTAATCAAGGCTGTCTTCAGCACGATTCGATTTTTATCAGAATACTTTAAAACAGCCTATGAATAAAGCACCAGATTATATATACTGTATGCACAGTGTATGTTAGGGATTATTTGTAGCACACATATTCACCAATATTGGCTTCTTGGTGTTATAATTCATGATAACTTTTATCCAAAGTTAAAGCACAAAGTCAAAGTTAGTAAGAAATAATGCAGCAATCACACACGCTAGTGATTCGCCAATGGGTGCTCCCTTGACTAGAATTCCCTGGGCATTGCTAAATTTTACACACATTCAATTAATTTATACAAAATAAAATGTATAGGTCCAAATGTTAGATATATTTTTGAAAAGAAACTTAGAGTCCCTCTACGTGTAGTCAATGTCAAACTGACAACGTGCGCACGTTTAGGGATACAATAATGGCCAGCTCCCTTATGCAGAAGCCCAGCACCGTAAATGTGTGGCACATGAGGTGCCCGCAGCGGCGGCAATCACAGGTCAAGGGATGCTGAGTCTTACACAGTGGTCGAAGTGGGGAAAAAAAGTAGGGGAACTGTGGGCCGAGAATCAGGGCGGGAATAACCCAAGGATTGGATCTGTGGGTGGAGCCAGGGGTGTGGCCAGAATGCACAGACATCCCAATTTCTAGTATTTGTTTAGCATTTCACTTTACAGTTTAATCAACCAATGTATACACATGATTATTTAAGGTTATAATGAGTTATTGACATTAAAATATATTCACAAAGTGGGATATGCTTCTAATAATCACAGAATGTACCAAATACGATAAAACGTGGAAACACAAGCCATTTGTGTCCAAGCCATAGAGTTTCTGTCAACAGCACTTCTCCCTTTTCCCTCATCAGCAGTTCAAACATGAATGGCAAAATATCCTAGTTTGCAAATGTTTTCTTTAAAATTATGGCTCTGCCATATTTGCCTCATAATGCAAAATCTGCTGCATGATCTGACCATTTAAACTAATAAATTGTTTGTAGGTCAAACAAATCAAAAGTTAATGTAAAATGTGACGTGTGTTGCTGCGGAGTGGATGGCCTATTGTAAAGGTTGACTGGTCCCCCTTGTCACTGCTGCGTTTGTATGTTACACTGTTACTAATAAGGCAAAATCTTTCCAGAGACTGTAAGCATGTGTACACACGTCAAAATAATAAAATATCTGAAAATATACTGCATTACGCTGCAGCCTTTTTTTAATGCATATTTTAGTCAACACTATGGCATAATGTTGTCACCCTTTGCTACATAATTAATTCCAGTGGCCCCACAGCAGGCAGCACATGTTAAAAGTGCATGTGATAGAAGCAGGGAGACTGTGAAGTTTGCGAACTTAGTTTGGTGTGAGTGCAAATCCTGCATTGCCAATCCCTGGTGAGTTGCAGCTACTACTGCTGAAACAAGGCCAATGGAGGTACCTATCGGTGAGGCAGACTGGCCTCAAGGGCAGGGCCAGCCATAGCACTGGTGGTGTCCTGTGCAATAATGTTTGTTAGTGCCCCCAATGACCACCTCTGCCATGGATTCCCTCACTACCACCCTTTAACTGTGCCCCCCAAGTCTCCATAACCACCCTTTCTCAGATGCATTTAATTTGATTTATAGCGCCACTTATACCATTGTAGGGTGTCAGAGCACTTCACATCACACACATTACACAGAGACAATCAATATGTGTGTAAATCACTGTATAGAAAATATTACATAAGACTAAGGACTACAAGGTGTAGGAGTCACCTGACAACCATACTAGTAGCGGGTATAGTTTTATAGTGATTGGTCTGGAGAAACACAATACCCGGAATTTAAAACTTAATACCATGGTTGGGGGTTCTCCTTAATAATCAGAATTGATTTCTGTCCAAAAGAACACTTTTTGGGACATTAGGATAATCAAAGACTGGGGGGGGGGCATAATGCTCTATTTTATACCTTGCAGTTTGTATGCAGCTCTTAGATGACAGTTAATAGCTCACTGTTCTAAGTTAGGATTTTACCTTATAAACTGCAAGTAACAAAAGGATCTCTGACAAAAGCAGTAGCCCACTGACCTATTTACATTATGTGCACTTTGTGATCTGCATGGCGCATGTTCTTTGCAGGCGGTACATTAACCCTCTAAGCTACCTTTCCATTAGTCAAAACTTCCACTAGACAAAATTCTGATCTCTCTCTAGGAAGAACATTAATCACCAGAGTCATCATGACATTTTTATTGTTGCCGAAAAGTGCTGGAGACCAGGAAGGAAGCAGCAAGCGTTTTTAAAACCATAATATACTTGCAAACATGATGCCTCCACCTAAAGTCAGTACCCGGTGCGGTCACACTGGTTGCACCGCCCTAGAGCTGGCCCTTCTCAAGGGTCCTGTGACCTCAGTGACTGTTGTTCTAGGGTGTGCTGCTTCATAGGCCTGCCCGCAAGACTGGAGGTGAACTTGAGTATGGATAATGGTGGACAAGCCTTGAAGGTTAACCTACACTTGTCATGCTAGGGTCCACTTGCTTGTGCGAAACACACCAGGACTTCTAAGGTGTTGCGAAGCCTTCTAAGGTCTAGCATGTGATTGTGCGATCGCAGGAGAGTGGTCTGGTGGACTGGTTATGAAGGCTGAAACTGGTTCCCAGTTCCAAATTCAGCAGCTCTGACCATAGTGCCACATCCTCTCCCCCACTGAACACCGTACTGCCCCACTGAGAAAAACTCCCACTATCTTGAACTACAACCCAATTGTTACCCGCTATAAACACCTGGATGCAGCTCAATTTAAATTACGCACTAGACAAGACCAATATGCGGCCTACAAAAAAAAAAAGTAACATCATCCTGGAAAAAGCAAACACTTATAGGGAATGCAAAATTTAGCAAACCATGGGAAATGTAAGCAGGAACAACATGGTTACCTTAATGCTTTTACACTCACTATTCAGAAATCAGTGAGTGCTTTTGCCTGAAAAGTTAAGGACACAACTACTAAATGGACCCATTTCAGTGGCCATTGCTTATATCCTTACAAAACGTAAGCAATATGGTAAAAAGACCACATCCCTGGACGCAGCACACATTTTGTTTTCCAATCCACACATTGCAGTACCTCCAGGATTGGTGCACTAGTTCCAAGTTCAGGGAAAACAAAGACAAGAAAACAAAAATAGCGCTTCACTGGCAAACTCTGTAAAAGTGGCGCTAATGTGTTTCAGTGTGAATAAAAGCAGTTTTGCCAGTTTGCTACCACTCTGCCTTACTTTATTTAGTTATTTATCTATTTTTCATATTTTTAGCATTTTATTCCCAATGCTGTACTTTGGAATTAAAATGCAACATTTCCAGCAAAAGCGCCTCTTTTTTGGATCCATTTCACAGGGAAGCAAATAAAAGAAAGGAGAGGAAAGAGAGTGAGAACAGTCATGGTTTTCATGGGCGTCCGCAGGGGGGGGCAAGGAGGGTCGCTCCAGGGGGGGGCAAGCGCCCCTCCTTGCCCCCCCCCCTGCGGACGCCCATGCCTTCTGTACAAACGTCTTGACTTAAACTGATTCATAAGAGTGTATTTTTTTTTTTACTTCGATGTGGAATTGCTCTCTGCTAAATGTATGTTTCACCAGTGGTCAGAGTGAAACAGGATTATTCAAATCAAATCGAAACAACTTTATTGCGGTCGGTAGATCATAAAAGTGCAAGATTAGCAGCATGTTAATACGAAAAACATTCTCAGATACATAGTCTCAAAACTCCAAAGGCCCAATGGTTACAGCTCCAGATTTCTGTAGTTACCCACTCCCCAATTAACAAGCATTTGCAATGCAATAGGTCTCGCATTGGGAAAGTGTGAGCTATTGGTATTGTAAATGACATTTTATTTATTTAAATATGTGTTGGCTTTGAAAATATATAAATTAATAGCATTGTTATTCACAAAGCCAATAGCTTACATTTTCCTAATGCGAGTCCTATTGGCTATGGCAGTGTTTGTTGGTAGAAAGCAAGGACAGTGCTGTTGTGGTGCTGAGTGATGCTGTTGTGGTGTTGAGTGATGATGTGGTGGTGTATTAGAGGGGTGTGGTGGTGTATTAGAGTGGTGTGGTGGTGTCCCAGAGTGATGTGGTGGTGTCCCAGAGTGATGTGGTGGTGTCCCAGAGTGATGTAGTGGTGTCCCAGAGTGATGTAGTGGTGTCCCAGAGTGATGTGGTGGCGTCCCAGAGTGATGTGTTGGTGTCCCAGAGTGATGTGGTGGTGTCCCAGAGTGATGTGGTGGTGTTCCTGAGTGATGTGGCGGTGTCCCTGACTGATGTGGTGGTGTCCCTGAGTGATGTGGTGGTGCCTCTGAGTGATGCCCCTGAGTGATGTGGTGGAGTCCCTGAGTGGTGTGGTGTTGTCCTCGAGTGATGTGGTGGTGTCCCAGAGTGATGTGGTGGTGTCCCAGAGTGATGTGGTGGTGTCCCAGAGTGATGTGTTGGTGTCCTAGAGTGATATGGTGGTGTCCCTGAGTGATGTGGTGGTGTTGTGAGGCGTGCTGCAGTATGACGCGTGCAGCAGTGTGTGGCGTGCAGCAGTGTGTGGTGTGCAGCAGTGTGTGGCGTGCAGCAGTGTGTGGCGTGCAGCAGTGTGTGGCGTGCAGCAGTGTGTGGCGGGCAGCAGTGTGATTAATGCAGCAGTGTGAGGCGTGCAGCAGCGTGTGGCAATGTGAGGCATGTGGTAGTGTGCAGCATACAGCAGTGTGAGTAATGCAGCAGTGTGCAGCAGTGTGCGGCGTGCAGCAGTGTGAGGCGTGCAGCAGTGTGAGGCGTGCAGCAGTGATAGGCATGCAGCAGTGTGTGGTGTGCAGCAGTGTGTCGTGCAGCAGTGTGTAGCGTGCAGCAGTGTGATGCGTGCAGCAGTGTGATGCGTGCTGCAGTGTGATGCTTGCAGCATTGTGCGGTGTGCAGCAGTGTGCGGCGTGCAGCAGAGTGATGCGTGCGGCAGTGTGATGCGTACAGCAGTGTGAGTAATCCAGCAGTGTGCAGCAGTGTGAGGCTTGCAGGAGTATGAGGCGTACAGCAGTGTGAGGCATGCAGGAGTGTGAGGCGTGCAGCAGTGTGAGTAATGCAGCAGTGTGAGTAATGCAGCAGTGTGAGGTGTGCAGCAGTGTGAGGTGTGCAGCAGTGTGAGGCGTGCAGCAGTGTGAGGCATGCAGCAGTGTGTGGCATGCAGCAGTGTGTGGCATGCAGCAGTGTGAGTAATGCAGCAGTGTGCAGCAGTGTGAGGCGTGCAGCAGTGTGAGGCGGGCAGCAGTGTTAGGCGGGCAGCGGTGTGCAGCATGCAGTAGTAGGAGTAATGCAGCAGTGTGCAGCGTGCAGCAGTGTGAGGCGTGCAGCAGTGTGTGGCGTGCAGCAGTTTGTGGCGTGCAGCAGTGTGAGGCGTGAGGTGAGGGGGTGTGAGGGTGCGGGGTTGTGAGGGTGAGAGGGTGTGAGAGTGAGATGGTGTGTGAGGGTGAGAGGGTGTGTGAGGGTGAGAGGGTGTGTGAGGGTGAGCAGGTGTGAGGGTGGGTGAGTGAGTGTGAGGGTGTGGGGGTGTGAGGGTGAGGGGGTGTGAGAGACGAGGATGGGGGGTAGTACAGGATGGTGACTAACATGAGGCTTCGGATAGAAGCAGATAACAAGAGGTAGCAACAAATGGGATGGGGAGTGAAGAAGCTCCCTGGAAGGAAGATGCAACCACACAAGTAAAACAAGCTCTCGGGGGGGGGGGGAGCGGGAGCGCATTCCTTTCAAGTCTGATGGGGGGGGGGGGGGAGCGGCATCCCTTGAAGTCTGATTGGAGACAAATGTGGTTTGTGACGTGGCTGGCGCTGTGCACGCACATAGATCACATGAACTGTGTATAATCTGCCATTGGTAGACTGTTCTTTTCCCTTACTATAATCTCGCCGGAGCAATGCGCAAGCGCATTGGCTCAGGCGAGACCTAAAAATGAACAAAGTTCACTACAGCACATGCATAAAAACCATATAAAAAGATATGCACAACACGTTAAAACACAAGTGCAGATGGATTTCACGGTCTACAACATAGAAAAAACATAGATAAAAGCCACATGGGGGGCAACCCAGAGGAACAAAAGGGGTGATGTTATCAGTAACACCCCTAAAGGATACTTTTTTTATTTTAATAACCTGCGTACACACCACATAGATAATAAAAAACGTGACACCGTAAATACAATAGGAGTTAAAGCATTATACTTCAGCAGCCTAAAAGCCTCCACACAATATCTGGTGCCCAAGTTTCAACAGAGTTGGATCAACCAACGACGCCTAGAATTTCTATATCCAGGGCAGAAAAAGGATACATGTAACTGATTCCTCTGCATGTCCACAAGCAGCACAACCTAGAATAGGTGCACCTGCCCATTTGTTCGTGAAGGCGCGTAGTGGGAAGGTCCCATGCCTAAATTAAACATAGAGTTACCTTGTTAGTTGAGGTTGTATCTCATCCAGGGCAGGCTCTAGGCTATATTGATCTTTGACCCTCATAAACGATGCTGCCATTGAGCCTGTTACCGAGCACCCCTGTATTCTGGCAAGTCTGTCTTCCCTGCGCCAGTTCTTTACGGGAAACTATTACACAGGCTTCCTCGGGGTATACCATAGTCTCGCTCTGCCCATATCCTGAAAGATGTCCCTAACATAAGCTAACCATGGTATTTTCCCGGCACCATTCAGTGTCAAAACCTCCTTTAACTCGTCCTGGTAAGCAGCTAATTCTGGGGTTACACAAAGTTGGCGCCAATGGAGTAGTGGTCTAAGGGCAATATCTTCAGCAATGGGTGTTATCCCCAGATCTAGACGCAGTGGTATAAGCTGAGTGCTAGAAGGAAGGTCAAGAATCTGTCTGATGGATGCATTCTCGATCTTGGTAATATTTCTTAGAGGGTTATGCCCCCAGAGTTCAGCCCCATACATAGCAGAACCCCTAGTTTGCATTTTATAAATTTCCACTATTGGACCAATGTGCTTGAATGGGGAGTTCCTAAATATCTCCATTAGCCCTCCTGTACTCTGCTCCAACTTCAAACAGTTTTTTATTAAGTTGCACCCCTCGGGCCATTTTTTCGGTCAGGGTAACCCCAAGGTAATCGAAAACAGAGACCCTCTCCAAGAGTATACCATGCAGGCTAGGATTAGAACAGGTGGTACTAGTCGGATTGAAGACCATGTATTTGGTCTTCGAGCAATTGATCTCAAGTCCCCTACTGTCGCAAAAGGCTTTGAAGTTGTCGAGGATCCTCTGTATGCCCATTGTTGTTTTTGAGTGAGAGCAACTAATTATCATCGGTAAACAGCCTTGCCGGTATTTTTCTCCTGTCTATCTTGGGTGCATCATTATCCTTCCCCGCATTCAACACATCAACAAGCGCACTGATGAACAGATAGAAAAGGGTGGGTGCAAGCATGCACACTTGCCTTACCCCTCTGTCTATTGGAATGGGTGTGATAATTTCCCTGCGTTTGCCGAATCTAATTTGGGCATAATTGCCTTCATGCAAACGTCTCAGCATATGGCAAAGATTAGGATGCACCCCCAGAGCACTGAGAACGGACCACAGCTTCTCTCTTGGCACCAGATCAAAAGCAGATTTTTGATCCACGAAGATCAAATAGAGACTGCCACCCTCTATCATCACTGTTTTCCAGTACAAGAGTTGAAGCCGGAATATTTGGTCCATAGTTGAGGTGTTTTCCCTAAAACCAGCTTGTAGTGGGCTTAAGATATTGTGTTCGTCCATCCAGGCTTAAAGCCAGACCAACAGTGCCCTGGCAAAAGTCTTCTGACTTACGTCAATTAAACTTATAGACCTATAGTTAGAGGGGAGAAGAGGTGAGCCATTTTGTGAACTGGGAAAATTTCCGCACCTGCCCATGTAGAGAGAATAGCCATTCCCTGCAATATAGCATTAAATAAAGACCAAAGGTAGGGGGCCCAGATAGTTGGCTCAGAGGTCGCCAGGGATCTTGGCGAGGCCAGGAGCTTTGGAGGGGGAAATTTTCTTTAGAGCGCTCATTATTTCTATTAGGGTTATTGTTGGACCCGGCCCTTTTGGCAGGTTCACCCCGAGACTTTTTGCTTTTTCCTAGCCTGTTTCTGTGACCTGGTGTTGGTGATTTTAGGCCTCTGCACACTTTTTCACTGTGGTACAGTGTAAGTGCGTGAGCTCTCTGTGTATGTGTGATGAGTGACCTGCCCTCCCATAGGAATGAATGGGGAATATGTATGCCCATGGTAGTTCCTGATGTGTGGGGAGTGCAGGGTCGAGTTTGACATGTGCGAACTCGTGAGATTGAATGCTGCGTAATGATATATGCGGCATGACTGTGTCTAGTGTAGAAGTGCCACTTTTAGAAGTTGGCATATTTGTGTAATTTGTGTCTGGCGTGTGATTGGCTGGTGAGCCTGGTCCTGCAGTGCCTGGGCCTGCTTGTGATTGACTGTCTGGTTTGAGGGTGACAGGGGCGGGGAAGCCCCAGGAGGTTGTGTGAGTCAGCCCGTGGATGAAAGGCTGCATCTGCTGCCAGGGAAGTGGGAGAAGATAGCACCTGGAAGTGAAGAGGGCTGTGCCTGCCTGCCATAATGCTGGCTCCACCTCCTGCTGGGCGACTGTCGCCTCTGCCCCTCACACTGAAAGGAGTTCCCTATAACCAGTTCTAGCTGGTTCTCACACTGCCTGCACCCTTTAGACAAAGGATTTTATAGTATAAAAAGGGGCTGTGTCCCCTTCCAAAATGTTCTTGTTTCTTACTTGAATCCTGCCAGGGGCGTGCTGCTGCTTGGGCCCAGGGGAATCCCTGGGCCCTGCCCAGCCCCTGGATGCCTGGAGGACTTCTTGGGGACCCCTCTGCCTGTCCTGGAAGGATGGGGGACTTTGCTTTGCCCTGGAAGCCCTGTCCTGAGTGGCTGGGACCCTTCATGCTGTAGGGGTCATCTCTAGGAGCTGTTGGTGCTCCCCCTCTTTGTCCTGGACATTGTGGGTTTCTGCTAGTGCTTAGGAGCGCTTGATTTATCTTCTAGCGCTTGGGAGCGCTGTTTTCCCTGTCCTACACACCTGGGAGCGCTTTCTGCCATTATAGCACTTGGGAGCGCTTTTGTGATTGTCCTCAGGTGCCCACCCTGCTGGGGGTGCCGTGGCGAGTGCCCACCTCGCTTATTTTTTTATGATTTGGTCCCCTGGCAGGTGCTCACCCCGCCAGGGGCCTGGCCGCTATTCTTAAATGTTTAATTTAACTTGAGGGAGCCCACCCCTCGGTTAATTGTCCCCCAGCCTCTGAGTGCCTGAAACGGGCCGCTGCGCTGCCCACGGCGACCCGGAAGTGCTGGGCCGGCAGGCCAATCCTAGCGCGGCCCCCGGAGACGGACCGGAAGTCCCGCCCTCGGGCCACGGCACGAAGGAAGAAGGCTGCTGGTGCTTGCGGGGCTCCCGTGTGCTAAGGGAGCCCCGGGAAGAGAAGGAAGCTGAGCAGCGTGAGGAGAGGAGAGCCGCCCCAGCATCTGAGAAGCCGGTGAGTGCTGAATCGGGAAGGAGGGCGTCGGGGCACATTGCCGGTGCCCACCCCTCCCCTCCAGTGTGTAGAGCCGGTTGAGGCTCTAGGAGCATCGGTCTCTGTTCTTGAGTTCCCCGCGAGGGACTCCAACGAGAGGGGCAGTTTCTTCTTTATTTTCAGAGCAGCCCCGGTGGTCAGAGGGCCACTCCCACCAGTTGGGCATTGTGTTCGAGCCCCGAGAAGCTCCCGCCCATATTCGATTTACGAGCCCGGAGAGGCTCGAGGGGGCATTTCTTTGTGTAGAGCCCAGAGAGGCTCCAGGGCCCCATTGTTGTTTTAGAGCCACAAGGCTCTTGGGGGACATGTTTGTATGAAGAGCCAGAGGGCTCCAAAGAGCACAGATGTATTTAAAAGCCTGGATGGCTTCACCTTGTGCGCAATCTGTGTCAGAGCCTAGAGGGCTCCCACGTGTGGCAGTCCTTGTCTAGGGCCAGTGAGGGCCCATGCCGCAGTTTACTGATGTCCCAGCTGCCCAGCAATTAGTGGGCAGCTGCATCGTTTAGGTCTTGGGATGTCCTCGGGTGCCCAGCAAGTAGTGGGCACCTGCTACGTTTAGGTTTTGCGCCAGTGGCGCACCCCTGACTGGCGCTGCTTGGCAGCGCGCCGTGACATTCTGGACACAGGGCTCTTTAGTCCCTTTATTAGATGGGGGCTGGTATGTGATTTCTGCGCAATGTGATTTCTATTTTTTTAATAGTAATTGCTAAGGTGTTTTTGCGCTATTGAGTTATGTTCTGGCACCTCTGAATGTGTTTATGCATCATGTGTCTTCCTTGATTTTACACCTCTGAATGTGTTGGTTTATGCATCATGTGTTCTTCCTTCCTTACACCTCTGAATGTTTTAGGCATCATGTGTTTTATCCTGCACCTCTGAATGTGTTTTTAATGCATCATGTGCCATGTTATTACACCGCTGAATGTATGTTTTATGCATCATGTGTTTTTTCCTTCCCTACACCTCTGTATGTTGGTTTTGCATCATGTGTAATGTGTTCTTATCTATACCCCTAAATGTATTTTATTCTTAGGTGGTTGTTCTTTTTAGTACAGGTGGTCCTAGTGAAGTCCTGGTTCCCTGCGTCACATTCTCCTGAGGTGTTTAGGGTTGCGTAGGTGTGTTCCCAGTAGTTACTGGATGTGATTTATAACTGTTATTTTGTGCTATACTTATTCTAATTTCTAAAAGTGTTGATTCTGACAGTGGCCCATGTGGCCCTGTCCTGTACATAATCCTTTGTGAATATTGACTATGCCAGTTGGCACCATGTATATTGTGTGATACTATCTGATGTGTTTTGACAATACAAAAGTTATTTTATAATAACCTTGTGTGGAGTTCCTTTTGTGGTGTGCCTAGGATGTTGTTGCTGTTGTGTGCTGGCGCAAATGCTTTACACATTGCCTCCGAGTTTAGCCTTACTGCTCGTGCCAAGCTACCAGGGGGTGAGCAAGGGTTATCTTGGCGTGTGACTCCCTTGCCCTGACTAGAATGGTGGTTTCTGCCTGGCTTTGGCGTCAGCCCTAGCCTACCAGAATTAGCCAGTTCTAACAGTTATCTGAGGAGCCTCTATGTCCAGATTTTGCAAAGGAGTAGACTCATAGGATAAGTTAGAACCACATCTCATAGCCCTTGATACAGTATCTCAAAATATTCTTTCCATTTATCGGCAGCAATATTTGGTTCAATGGCCGACTTCCCTTCCCTGTTGCCAGTATTCACTATGCACCAGAAAGTCTTCATATGATGGGCAGAGAGGGCTTGTTTTAGGTACTCCCACTTTTCCACCTTCTCAGCATAAAACACCCTACTTGCTCTACTTAAGGGTCTATCTTTGGCTTTAATTGCCTCAATCAGGGCTAACTTAGCCTTCTGGGAGCTTTTCTTAAACCAGGGGTGTTTACCCTTATTCTGCCCACTGGGGCGGGATAGAGGGTACAAGATATGAGCTAAACTGGTTGTCAGCAATTCATTGGTCGCTGGCAAATTGCTCATAAAAGATGAGTGCACTGTCCCCCGAGATGGCTTGTTCCACTGCCACAAGACAAGGTATGACTGTCTCATACAGAGAGGTCAGTTTGACATGTGATTGGTGTAAGGCTGTCCACCGGACCTTTTTTCTGTTGTTGGTCAGGGCAAGTCTGTCATCTGTCGACATGGTTAGACCAACAGCAGCTTCAGTGGACGGCAGTTCTAGCTCAACAGTTAGGGCATTGTGATCACTATTATGGCGGGCGGCGACAGTAATGTCAACCACCCTCTGCCAGATCCTGATATCAATTAGAATTTAATCCATGATAGAAGGATGTCCTGGGCGATTGAAAGTGTCATTCCCCGGCATATCAGATTTAGTTTGACCATTACAAGTCTGTAACGAGTGAGACAAAGTAAGAGACTTGATCTGCAACACCAGCAGTGTCCAAGCCCTTATTGGCCGGATATTGACCTCAGGGATGTCCCAGTATAGATCTTCTTCACTGGGCACTCCACCATTAAGGTCACTCAAGGGCTCAAACTGGCAGTTATAACTCCCTCCCACAACCATCCAATACTTACTGGGGATGATAGTCAAGAGGGTGGCTAGTTGGTCAAGAGTCGGAGATTCATGACTAATACTAACGGGCCTGGAGTAGAGATTTAGGAGGGCAATTCTGGCCGTCGGTAGAAACAAACTCCTGTGGTTTTACCGAACAACCCAAATGGGATCCGACCCATATGCATAAACTGCCTAACCGAATACCTATGCCCCTAAAGGTTGCAGGAAAACTATATGTTGCGAAGCGCACCTGCCAGGCCACCTCCCTGTTCCAGGTTTCTTGGAACATACAGATGTCATATTGGTCCCCAAATTCCCCCCCAGTCAGGCTTATCAAACTTATTCTTCAAGCCTGCAACATTCCAAGATAGGATCTTTAGCTTAACTGGGTTTCTGGTATTAACAGGCGTAAGTACCCTGGATCAGCAATCAGAGCGCTAGTTACACTAAGTTGGTCCCTCGAACCGGCTGCCAGCATTCTGGCTACTGCAACCGAGTTATCAATTGTGGACATTGGGATATTTACGTCTACAGGGAATATTGGGCCTACAGACTGGGGCACAACTTGAATTACACCTGTATTTATACTTACAGAAACTTCAGAAGGTGTCTGCCCCAGTGTAATGCAACCCGCCCCAGTTTCCTGCCTGTCCCTACTTGAGAGAATTACAGCATGAGGGTCCAACAAAACACCTACCCCAGGTCTGGGCTTGGAACTAGGGGGGTAAAGTTCCCACCTATTTCCTGTTGGATGAAGGTGGGCTGCTCAGTGTGTTGTAATGCTTTGAGTCAGTCTACCTCTAGACCCAAATCTGTTTACTGTGGACACACGTTTTATAAAATGGGTCTGGGGCATGGAACCTCTTGTTTGCGTAGTGGTGATTCTGGTTTCACGCCCCCTGTCCAAGACTCATGTACGTGTTGGGGTCTGGTATTGGGTGTGGGGTGTAAAAATGCCTAAGGGAAGAGACCTGATTCCCTCCCCTGAGAACTAGTGTTTTGGACCTAGAAGGCTTCGAACGATCAAGGGATTTTAAAATTTGATTACTGTGCAATCCCCTTGCACATCTTTTGGTCTATTCCCCAGCCACTGTACCCTGCGGGTCATAAGGATCTCTCCAGCATTTTCATAGGAGAATTGCCTCTCCCTTGCTAGCCAAAACATGAATTTGTCTTTTAGTTTGTGATGCGATTCCCGCTGTCCGGGGTTGAGCTCAGGTACACCCACTAGGACAATAACATAGGGAGATGAGGCAGGGCGTAAATTGATAGAAGGTAAATTGCTACACCCTTCTCCAGCCCTATTACAATATGATCCACTATCACCCTCCCCTCTGTACCTAGGCCCGGGCCGACTGACAATATGGGGTTTGTTTACTAAACTAGGATATGCCAGATTTTTGCTCCGAGGCTCACTGCTAGCCAGACTAGGATGGAGATGGGGTTTGGGACATACAGGGATTCTGTCCTTGTTACGGAGACTTGGTTGGGTGCTTGGTCGGGTGTTTGCCCACCTATATCTGCCTGGCAATTAGCAGCCGTATCTTTCTCTGAAACTGGCATCAGCCTCCCCACCCAGAATTTCAAAGTTTCTGCCAGTTTGTCGACCCGAATTTTAAGAGACCTTAGCTCTTCTTTTACAATAGATTTAACTTGAGTCTTTAGGTCTACCATTAGGTTCTTTATCAATGTTGGATAGTCTGACATCCCAAACCGTGTCTGGGTCAACCTGAAGGGTTCCAGTGTAGGGTGTATCATCATTGCGCTTCTTTCTTTTTGTGCCCGTTCTGCTAGGTTGCTTAGGTTTCCTATTTTTAGCGCGACCACAGACTATTTCCCCTTTTCGCTGGCCAGTTGATAGTGGTTCACTCTCCCTAGCGGAGATATTGGCTTGGGAAGCCTGTGGCACAGGTTCTGGGTCAAAGATAGTTGGGGGCAAGTTCAGATCAGGCACTGAAAAATAGAGATCAGGAGTTAGGGATAGACGCCGCTCAGTGAGTTCAATCTCAGTTGCCACAACACCAATGGCCCTTTGTAACATTTAGTCAATTGAAGTGGGAGCCATTGTAGGGGCAGACTGCTGGAGCAAGGTTTGTTGCTTTACAGGGCATGATCGTTTCCCCATTTTTACAAGCTTCTAAAACTAGAACAAAGTTAAAAGATCGAGACAGATTCTTGGTTACAGGCATGCAACCTTCAGTAGTGGCACCCTAGGGATATAAACCTTACGGGAACCTAATGTCTGTAAACCTCCCTTTGGTTACAGTAATAAAATATCAGACCAATAAATGGGGGTTGTACCTTTGATCTTGCTCTAGATGCCAGATTCTGGAAGCAAAACTTCCCAGGGCAGATGTCAGGGGGGTGACCCAGTCCACCCTCTTCCGGTAGATAACGGGTGTGGACGAGCCCACCCTTGGCCCGGGCACGTCCATGCAAGTCCCACACGCGGAAGCCCAAGGAATCCTTTATGCGATCATTCTGAACCACTTTTCTGACAGTACATATAGACAAACTTCAAAGCAATACAACAAAATGATACACCAGACAGTTATTTCAAAAACATCATACATATAGCAATCCCATTATGTGTGGTTTGTACAATCTAAGGGGATGCTACCCATTGGGAACACACATAAAGACTGTTGGGGTTGAGACAACGTTAAATTTCCCTCAAAGCTGCTTGAGTTCATAAATTGTTAATTCCTCAATGGTGGAAAAATGCTGACGTGTTTCGAGGCCCAGTAGCACTCATGGGGCTCCCTTCAGGGCTTTGGCTTTGGTGTAATCTAAAAAATAATAAAAATGAACACAGCTGCTATTTTGTACATACTCTTTCCCTTTCTTCATGTCTACTGTGTAAATTTACCATGTACACTACATAATACCTTGTTAGTGTATACTCTTTTGCTACAGAGATAACATATTCTTCATCGCTGGTGATTTAAAGGCAATTCTTTAGCTGTTTTATCAAATGCTCTAAAAGGTGAAAAGGAATCATTATGCGACTAATTGGCTTTAGATAAGACCCAAAATTTTAGAGTACGCGTGGCATCTTACGTATTTCATCGCAACATCACCGCCGGTGTATCTTTTTTACTTAGAACACAGGAGTCTAGCGTGAAGAGACAATCTTCGATTACGGGTGAATTCTTTCTGCAAACAAAGAATATATGCCCTTGTTCAAAAATATATATATCGGAAAAACCTACCAGCAAGTAAACAACGAATAGTACAGCACCGCTTAAGGATTAAAAATGGGTGTTGTCAGCCCCAATGGTCACTCACTTCACAGAAAAAAACCATAGTGAGAAAGAATGAAAATGGACTGTGCTAGCGGTGATCAAACCTAACCCTCGAGGAGGCAACATAGAAGTAGCCTTACTACAGAAGGAAGCGTACCTACTACTAAAATTTAACAGTACGATTAAAGGTTTGAACGAAATGTCTGAATTATCCAGGATGTAATAGTCATCCCTGTGATCACTACAATTCCCAGCATGCAACACAATTTCACTCGCAAGTAGGCAGTTTATACCATCTATCCGAATGAAATGTTGAATGCCCAATGTCATAAGAAGTTGCAAAAGTGCCCACAACGCTCAAACCAAATAATTAGAAAGAACTTCGGAACCATGACCTCTCCCATACCCAGCACTTTCGGTACCTGCAACTGCGCCACGTGCTCCAGACCCATCTCCCACTGCCAGTCCCCCTCCCGGAATTTAGTCCCCTAGAGGCCCAGGTGATGATGGGGAACTTGGGGAGGGGAGGGGTGTCCCGCATCTACCGCTCCCTAGTTAATAATGGGTCCGCGTCCCTGGACATGCTGCGCGCTCGTTGGGAGGGATGGGTGGGGCCCCTGGAGGAGGCGGACTGGAGGGATGCCCTTATGGCGCCCAGAACCCTGACTGCCTCTGCCAGACTACGTCTGGTCCAGATGTATTACCTGCATGCGGCCTACCTTTCCCCTGAGCGCCTCTTCCGCGCTCGCCTGCGACCCTCCTCGGATTGCGCAAGGTGCGGATCATCACCTGCGGACTTCTACCACATGGTGTGGCTTTGCCCTGGACTGGCGAAGTTTTGGAGGGGAGTAGAACGAGAACTCACGCAAGCCCTGGGCTGGGAGATTCCGGACGAGCCACTGCGATTGTTGTTGGGGATTTTTAGTGGTCTGGATGGATCCAGAGCGGACAAACGCCTGCTGGGGACTTCGATAGCGGTGGCCAAAAGAGATATAGCAAGGCACTGGTCCCGGGCCGCGCCGCCTACTGTGGGGGGATGGAGGAGGGGAGTCGATTGGTGCGGGGCCCAGGAGGAGGCCCTCTTTGAAGCTAGAGGGGCAACGGAACTGTTTCACAAAATTTGGGGGAAGTGGTTCAATCTATTGCCACCATGATTGGAGATGTACTGTATGAATTATGACTCTATATTTGTTCCTATGAATCTATGTATGGACTGGAGATGGATGACTCGACCTACACGAACTGCTGGTAATATTCTGCTGCATGACTTGTATGAGCTGCGCCCAATGAATTCTATTTGCTGTTCTAAAAACCTAATAAAGTTGATTATCAAAAAAAAAAGAACTTCGACCAGTTAGAATTACTACAATACCCAGAAAACAACTTGTATATCTACCAGAAGTGGGTTGTTTAAAAGCTTAGCAAAACCGGTAGGAACCGCATCAGTTGCGGTGTGAAATTAAGTAGGCTTCCCTCCTTGCTTGAGAGGAAAGAACATCAAAGTTTCTCTAACTAAAAAGTAAGCCCCTGTCATTCATTCGTGGGCCGTGCGGCAGAACGGCAATCTTTAAAGATGTGACAAGTATTACAAAGCTCGTTCTTTGTTTGCAAAAATAATTTAAACCCCCAAATGAAGATTGTCTCTTCACGCTAGACCCGTGTTCTAAGTAAACCTAGGCCTAGTAAACCGTGTTCTAGAACCTTTCTAGAAACTTCTCCCAACCTCCAGGAAAAGGGAAACCAGGGTATAAAGATAGAACCTCAGACCCCACCACTTCAGTACACTTATGGACCAATGGATACTCTGCCAGGAAGAAGGGTTGCTGTGCTGCTGAAGGACTGCCACCCTGTTCGAATGCTGCTCTGGTTGAACTGCTGTCCTGCAGTGTTGGCCTGCTGCCTACTGCCCTCCTTGCCTGGGTGAGAAGGCAAGACCTGCATCTTTTCTTGAACCCTAATGCTGGTGAGGCCTACGGGCAGCTATGCGCTCTATAAATCCATAAACATAAACCCAGTACCCAGAGTGACTCCAAGGGCTAGTAGACTAACCTCCTGATCTGAAGCCTTAGGGACATAACAGGCTTCCAACAGCCTTGCACTTGCACCAAAACTCTGCCATTTGTGAGTTTACCCTGTCAAGTGGTGCCAATCCAGTCCTGGACCCTTCGAAGTGGGCCTAAGGTGCTTACCAGCGGAACACATGCATCTTCTCTGCTGAGCAGCTCATCCCCGAGAAGAACCAATGCATCTCCTCAGCTAAGCAGTGCATCCTCAAGCAGACACGATACATCGCTGCTGCTGTGTGGATTGGACACAGCACAGAAGGCCCGCATCACCCTCACAGTCCTGTGCACCGACGCATTACCGACAGCGCAGTGCATCTCCAGCCCAGGTCCTCGCTTCTCTTGTCAACGGCAGCCTCAACAACGGCCTCCGCATCACAGCCTCACAGCTCTTCGGAACTGATGCATCACCAGCCGCACGCTGCATCACAGGTTTACAGACTTCGCATTGCAAACCCCATCGACCGGATCCTCGATGGCGACACAACAGGACCTTGCACCGTGCCTCGCCACACCTCGGGACCGACACATTGCTTCGGGTGCACTGTGCTACTTCAACCTGGACTCATGCAACCCTCTGCAACCAGGATTAAAGGTACTTTGTTCAGCTAGTACACTATCATGCCATACCTAATACCAATCCAAGTAAATTCTCCCTGATTGGCCTCTTTGCTGTTTCCAAATGAATTATTTCTCTACCCAGCTGTTGCGGCTGTGACCTCACCTGCAAAGTTTGATTTTGAGCTGGCCAAACTGGAGAGCTACTCTGTGGCCCAGCTTAAGGAGTTTTGTCAGGAGAGGGGGGTGCCGCTAAGAGGATGACTAAAAACGAAGAGCTCTAAAAGGGCTTGAGAGCATGGGCAGAGGCCCACCAGCCGCCAACTGATAATGAGGAGGGAGAGATGGATGAGGAAGAATTAAAGTAGGACTAACAGGAGGATCTTGGAAGGGGGAGCGTGGCCAACCAAGATGGCCGAGCTGACGTAATCCGCGTGGGCTCTGCAGAGCAAGTTGTGACACCAAGGGGGAGAATGGACAGTGAGCACTCATAGGGGCATGGAATCAACCTAGAGGGTTACAGAGATACAGCAGCCATCGGAAGAAGCAAGAAAGTCCGGCCGGAATAGCCAGATGCCTTCGGATTGTACTGCGGAAACTGAAGATCAGTGTGGGTAGGGAATGCCGTAGCAGTAGCAGTGCACGGAGTGGCGCCCCAAAGTGATAGCGGTCGGAGAAGTAACAAGCGAAAGCAGGGGGTTCCAGGGATTAGCAAAAGAAGGTGGAGGGGATTGACGGAGATTCCCTACCCCTTACACCGACTATTCTCCCAGAGCAATGGTGGGACGGCCTATACACCCCGCCACGCACTAACTGGAAAAAGGAAAATACCATTGCTCACGAGTTGCCGGATGAAGATGACGGATTCCGGAAATCAAGGCACACTCACATGAAGGTGGGTCTTTCAGCGCCGGGAAACCGGGAGTGAATGCAGGAGTGGAGGAGAATCTCCCCGGTGAATCAACCGGGAGCTGAGTCCACCTGTGCTTGACCCCAAGATGGCGCTGGGTCAAGTCACATAGAGCAAAAACAGCAAAGTGGGCGAACTTGCTGCAGAGATCGATCCCAACACCCAACACACAATACCAATTAAGGGGACTGCATGCTGTGGTGATCATGGGTACACTGAAGAATTTGGGACACTAAGCCCTCCTGATACAGAGGATGGTAACATCATGTAGAAGGCTGGGGCATTCCACATCCATTAAGGGGAAAGCGCAAACAGGGCAGGAAAGGTAAAACAATTCAAGGGGAAGAAGCCAATTGCACTGGACGGCAGGAAAGGTGGCTTTAAAGACAGGTGTAATACCAAGATTAACGACCCACTAGGCGAGAAGGAAAGTTGCAGGATCGTCTGCCCGCACGAGTACATGAACAAGAGAGAGCGGCCTGGGACATGCAGAGAATGTAACAAGATAAAGCGGAGAGTTAAGGCAGAGACCTTCACAGCAGGGAAAAACCCCGACTGAGGCATAAGGTAGCCACATTGCAATCCTGGCAATTTAGACCCCGCTTTAGGGCAACGGGAGATAAGGGCCAGCTATTAATCGGAAGGGGATCCGGAAAAACGGAAGACACCAAATCACAGTGAGTCCCTGCCTCGCTGGATGCACATCAGGGTGTCACCATTGGGTCGCCCCTATGCCACCGAAGAAGTCCCAGCAAAACAGGGTGTCCAGTTACTTTTCACCAGCGGAGGTCCACCAAGAAACAACCTCAGAAGAAACCATGGCCCTAACCAAAGAGGACCGCCTTTCCTCTCTACAGAACTTCAAGAAGGAATTAAGAGAAGAGCTGAGAACTGACATGACCTCATCCATTGAAAGCTTGAGAGCCAATGTCAACAGACCCATAATATCACTCCAAAACGATGTACACTCAGTGGGTGCTGGGACACTGGAGTTAGAAGCCAAAGTGCAAGAACTGGAGCAACAGGCGCAGAATATGGAAGAAGCAGCTTATCTCATGGAAACACAGCTCCAGTCAGCCATCCTCAAGTGCGAAGACCTGGAAAACAGGTCTCCTAGAAACAATGTACGTATACGGAATCTAGCGGCATCTGTGGAAGGCCCGGGATGTTCTCCAAGCTGCTAAACGATGCGACAACGAAAATAAAAATTGAACGTATACACCGCGTGGGTCTACAGCAGGAAGGCACTCACAAGCGCTCCAGAGACGGGCTGGTCAAACTCCACTCATTCAAGGGGAAGGAGGCCATACTACAAGCGGCATGCAAAATGGACAACGTCACCTTTCAGGGATATTCGTGCACACTATTTAAGGACGTTTTTCCAGCCACACTGTCCAGGTGCTTACAATTTAGACCGGCAACGGACAAGCTGCGGCAAGAAAAAATTAGATACTGGTGGACTTACCCATTTGGTCGAGCATTTGAGCAGCACAACAAATCACATCATGTTACTACCCTTAAATTTGCAGCGCAATTATTAGGGATCCCCCAAGAAGAACAGGCATCCACCTCTAACTTCAAAGAATCCCCCAGTGCAGCCAAACCAGCTAGAGAAAGGCATCAGTGGAACATGCAGAAACACACAAAGCAACGGAAGAAAGGGGCAGAGGTGCGTGAATGCTAGCAAACGATGAATATATGAACTGTACAAAGAACACTCCAGACACTTGAACACGCCAAACCGCCCTGAGGGCACCCACTCAGATAAGCTAGAAGGGGATTCTTGGGCCCTCATAGGTGGACGGGTTCATTAACAGGATGCTATGGAACTATGTAATGTCTTAAGAGCTAGTTGCCTATGCAGTATCATCCCTTTGTGATTGTTCTACGGCGTTTCTTCCAATTATGTAAATGTAAATGTAAATGTACATGTATTTATATAGCGCAAATCACCCACATCGCAGGTATCTAAGCGCTTGCTTAGGGAACCCGTCCTGGTATTCCCCTGTGAGATAACCCCGGCAGGGTATCCACAAGGTGAAAGCCAGGCATCCCGCCGCAAGGGGCCGTTGTGGAGATTAAGCAAGCTATTGCCCAGAGTCGCAGAGTGTGAACCCGTGAGTCGAGTAGGCACCGGAGCGAGAATTATCGAGTCAGTGGAATTTTTGAGCCCAACCCCCGTCGAGGCGGGGAATTGAACCCTGGTCCAGGGCCGATCTCAGCTTCCGGGTCTGCCGCCTCTAACCCCTGAGCCACACTTCTCCACATCCCATATCCCATGGTTCATGAGAATAACTATACAACTGCTTAAGTGGACTAGACCACGATCCGAGCAGTATAGCAGCTATGATACAAAGATGTAAAACAGTTCATTTATGTGTTAATATTTGGTTCAACGTTAAACGTTCCAATTTGTACATGGAACACCCAAAAGGAGAGCCAGGGTGGAGGAGTTGAGAGGGAGGGAGCACTCCCACCTTGCAGGAGAGGGGCGGGGACAGGAAGAAACAACAATTTAGCTGGGGCAAAAATAATGGGCGAACACACCACTGAATAGGAATATGGTGATCACTATGTTAACTTGGAACGTAAAGGGCCTGAATTCCCTGGCGAAAAACCCAAAATATGGAAATACATTACAGGTAGGTGAAATGACATATTGTCCCTTCAGGAAACACATCTGAAGACGTCAGAAGATCACAGATTGTGCCACAGAGACTATCCCCTAATTCAAAGGTCATCTACAACATCCAAACACAACAGGGTAGCGTTAATGTTCCACAAATCGTTGCAGTTTTCACCGACGGGCTATAAATCAGATAAGGAAGGATGGATGGTAATGGTTAAAGGCCAGTTCAGAGGCTGTGTATGCACCTTTGCTACAATATACGCCCAAACACTAATCAAATCCCCTTCATACAGTCCTTCTTAGAGGTGTTGGGAGGGTTCGCAGAAGGGGACATTATTCTTAAGGGAAACTTTAACCTGACGTGGAACCCCAACCTAGATAGCACACATGCCACTAGACATGGCACAGGCAGTTTCTCCAAAACACTGAGGGAGAAATTTGTGGATCTAGGGCCTGTGGACTCCTAGAAAATACGGCACCCGCAGGACAGGTACTACACCTTTTTCTACCACTCGCACAGGCCATTCACACAGTCTCCGTACATCCCATCACATTATCAGATCACAAGCCTTTGTAAACGACTCTAGACTGGGCAGCCCCCTCCAAATTATAGGCGCTGGTACTTCCCTAACTTGCTGATGCAGGACAGATTACTGAGGGAAGAACTGCACACCTCAATAAAGGATTACTTTCTTCACAACAATACCGGGGACACATCGCCTTCTATTACATGGGATGCATTCAAAGCGATGATAAGGGGGAAATGTATTGCCCTGATCTCTAACCAGAATAAACAGAGAACGGCTGACTGACAGACACTTGAGGCTGAACTTGACACAGCTAAAAAGATACACAATGAAACCCCGACTTTAGCCCACAAACGCATGGTGACAGCATTAAGGGGGAAACTAATCACCATATACAGACAATCATGGAGGAGGTGGTCCGGGCAGCATTGAGGACTCTGAAACCTCACAAGGCCTCAGGGCCGGATGGGCTGACAGCTCACTTTTACAAGACATTTGGATCAGTGCTCCTTCCACCTTTGGTGACCTTGTTTAAACATATAGCGGTCACAGAAACGGTGACACCCACGATGACTGAAGCAATAATCTCAGTCCTGCATAAACAAGGCAAAAACCCCAAACAGTGTAGCTAGTATAGACCCATTGCTATTTTAAATCTTGACGCCAAGCTTTATTAAAAAATTCTGGCTACACGAATAGACATCATACTCCCGACCTAATACACCCTGACCAATCGGGGTTTATCAAATTGTGGAACCCGCAAATAATCTCTGTTAGCATAAGAAGAAACCATCTTGTTTGTGGCATCCATTTTCTCAGCTATGCAATTCTCCCATCCTCTGCTGCTTGTCTTTTTCCCTGCCTGTGCTGTCTATTTTAGTTAACTTCCTGACTCAGCTAAAAGCAATATGCATGCTAAAGAGTTTGTAGCTGCCAGAGCACCTGGTCTCAGACTCAACTGTCATTCCCTTAGTGCTACCATAAGCACTCCTGCCCTCCTGCACCCCTTCCCACTTTGCTGACTAAGTGATTTACCATCTGCCCATGTTTGTCGGTAACTATCCCTGTGTATGCTTGTACCTTCTATTTGTAACTACATGCTTACCAGTGCAGAATACTCTGTATATAAGCACCATGGAGGATCTATGGCTGGTAATTACAGGAGAGGGGTGCTGGGCAGCACGCATGGGTTCACGTTGAGTGGATGATGCTAGGCACTAACAGACGGCCGTCATAGAAGCGCACTAGCATAGACCTGATAATGCGGGCACTGAAGGCCCGGATGTCGCCCGCACGAGGTGACTGAATATATCTGGCAGTGACGGGGGGGGGGAGTTTGGTGGGTATAAAAGCAGATACATAATTATGTTGTTGACCTGATATCCCTTTGAGGTGCACATGGTGACCTTTTGTTGGAACCTGTTGGTACGCCGCCCGGCCTCCGGGATGTGGGCTGAATGGCTGTGTACTACTTTAATAACGCACAGTGCCTTGAAATGCTATGGGTATAACGGTTGACCTACCTCGATGTTTTGTCTATAACTCTGCAATAAAAACATATTAAAAAAAATAATATATATATATATATAAGCACCATGGTCTGTGTATTCAAGCCACTGCCTCCTGGAACACTTGAGGGTGTTGTATGGTCGTGGTCTCACTCATGAGTGAATAAACTAGTTATTTTGAATTTCAGCTTCAGTGTCAATCTCTATTTTGTTAGTCTAAGGACCCGTCGACAGAGAAGGGTGACCCTCTTAAAAAAGCACATTTCCACAAAATGTCGGCAAACACACAACAACATTAGAAGGGTCATACACTTAATAGAAAAAACTATAAAAAAGGGGTGCCAGTGATCTTAGTAGGTCTAGACAAGGAAAAAGCCTTTGACCGTGTGGATAGGGTCTTTCTTATTTCTACGCTTCAGAGGTTCAGCTTCAGAGATCAATTCATACAAATGGTCTGAGCGAACAACTCAACACCAAAGGCAAGGGTACTGGTCAATGGGGTAAGCTCTAAACTCTTCTCCTTAGGGCGGGGTACAAGACAGGGGTGCCCACTGTCACCTCTTCTATTTGCACTGAGCATTGAACCTTTAGCCGCTAAAATACGCTTCACACACGAGATAAAGTGGGTTCATTTTGGTGCCTCAGAACATAAAATATCTCTATTTGGGGATGAATTCTTGCTTGCCTTGACTTCTCCTCTACTATCGCTGCCACCTCTAATGGTAGAACTGAGGCGGTTTGAAAGGGTGGCAGGCTTCAGAATCAACCTAACTAAATGTGTTATACTCAACTTAAATTTGTCCTAGGCTGACAATCAATCCCTAGAGGCAACCACCCCCTTTCAGTGGGCTAAGTAGGACATAACTTATCTGGGCCTAAAAATAACCCCGTAAATCGAGGGGTTATTTAAGGCTAACTCTCCCCCTTTGATACAACAATTGAAGGCGGATATGAAACTATGGGCACCAATGTACCTGTCAGGGATGGGACATATACAGGCTGTGAAAATGATGGAATTGCCTAGGCTTCTTTGTTTGTTTCAGGGCCTGTCTACCACATTGAACAGGGGATTCTTCGCTGACCTCCGCTCCATGGTGATAAGGTTTATCTGGCAGGGACAACAAGCTTGACTCCCTTATAAGGTTCTGCATGCATCTAAGTTGGCGAGGCCTAGCACTACCAGACTTCCTCCTTTACTATAAGGCAGCCCAACTCCGGGTGATACCGGAGTGGTCGGTAAGAGAATCAGATAAGCATTGGTTACCGATGGATAGGGAGGTGGCAGGGAAATACATCTGGGACATAATCTAGAAACACAAAACTGACCGCCCGCCAAACGTGTACTTGAGCACGCCCACACATACCACAATGGGAGTCTGGGATGACATAAATATGAAGTAGGGCTGGACCACATTTCCCTCCTCTCACACACCCATCCATTTCAACCCGGCGTTCCCTCTGGCACAGCGATTGGGCCCATACAAGGCTTGGCAACAGGGCGACTGCTTAATGATCTCGGACATGTTTAAATTTGGGGTTAATAAAACATTTGATCAGTGGAAACGCGACTTTAAATTGCCCAACACTGAACTATTTAGATACACTCAACTCAAACTCTAGGTCATGCAGACGACAATGGAGGCCGCCATCAGAGATGTGACTCCCATGGAACACTTTGTTAAGAGGGGCAGTGGGGCCAAGGGTTGCGTCTCCTTTTTATACACACAGTTACTCTCCATGCAGACACTGGTCAGGCCACGTCATGTAACGCATTGGGAACACACACTGGGGGAACCCATTTCTGACAATGATTGGTCTCGGCTGTCGTGAGACATCCTGAGGTGTAATCATTCTATGGGACTGAGGGAAGCACACTATAAACTCAAGTACAATTGGTACGTATACCCCACTAAGCTCAAGAAAAATTTTCCCCACTCATCAGACCTATGTTGGAGGGGCTGTGGCCAGTTGGGGGATTTTAAACACATATGGTGGGACTGCCCGAACATTTGTCCCTTCTGGGCGGAGATTCTGGCCCAAATGAAAACTATATTGGGATATACAATACCAAATGACCCCAAGATGATTCTGCTGGGGTTGCACAACAACAATCTTCACTACCAAACGAACTCCGACAAAGCGGTGATGTGGATGTGTTTAGGGGCGGCAAAGATGGTGGTGGCAGCAGGGTGGAAGTGCACATCCATGCCCTCGCTGACACAATGGCACTCCAGATTATGGCGAGTGGTCACGATAGAGCAAATGGCAGATATAGCCTTGGAAAATTTTGAGTATGTATGTGTCCCCTTAGTGGGCTACCTTTCCTCAAGATTGCCACTTTTTCGCATGCCCCTCACACACCAGAGCCCTACACCTATTTCAATTCTAAATTGATGTGATTTAAAGAACCCCTGACAAGAGAGAAAGCATCACAGCCTTTCACGTAGATGACCTCCCAGCGGCCTCCACAGGACACTCTAGAATTTATGGAAAAGATTATATCCATGTACCAAAGTTAGGTTACAAGGGGTTTGGGGGAGGAGAGGGGGGGGTAAAAATTGAGTATTTAGAGAAAATATGGAGACACATGACTGTACAATAAGGGGCTTAAATTGAGTAAACTGTAAAATGTATTAGCAATGTATCTATGGACAGCCTGTTATATTGTACTTGGACTGTTTAAATACTCACCTGTAAAAACCAATACACAGAGTTTTGAGAGAAATGGTGGGCATTGTCATAGTAGGGCCCCTGGACCCCAAGACAGCCTTTGGCAATAGATCTGTCCTGGTCTTGGAGGACCATTTCACAAAATGCACAAAGGCAATGCTTCTGAGGATTGCAACTGCGCTGCACTGACGAGGGCTCCTATGTGGATTTTTACCAAAATGGGGGTAGGAAAGCAGGATATGCTTTCATGGTCACTCCCACTTTGTGCTGGTGTCATTATGTTTTTCTGACTAGTCTGACTGGAATCCTGCTATTCAGAACGCCGGTTTCTGTGATTCCTCCCTAAATTGGACATGGTGAGTACTTAGGTACACCCCAGATTGGGTACAGGTGTACCCTTATCAGTCCCTAGTATATGGTACTAAGGTATCCAGGGCATAGGTATACCAGGGTCCCCCAGGGGCTGAAGCATGTAATATGCCACCCATGGGAGACCACTCAAACTGTGACTGCAGGCCTACTATTGCAGCCAGTGTAAGCTGGTGCTAGCACCACTTACAACAGATATAAGTTTCCCTATATCTGAGGTCACTGCACTTAAAAGCTATAAGTCACCCCTAAGGCAGGCCTTTCAATCCTGAAGGCAGGGTGCTTGGTTATAAGTGTGAGGGTGCCCCTGCATGAGTAGAACACCGCTACAATCCACGAAATCCATTCTCCCTGGTTGTACGTGCATCAGCCATTACGATATATAGGGTGGCCATGCGTCATTATGCAATGTCTAACTCTAAACTGACTGTAACGAGCCCCGTCGTGATTAGTATCAATAAAGCTCCTCTGAGAGGCCCTTAGTGCTCCCAGTAACAGTCTTCTAGACCTGCACATCAAACTATGGCTGCTGCCAATCAGACTCAGAATTCTGCCCTCCTGCTGCTGAGCCAAGCTCAAGCAGGGGAAGGCATGATAATAGGTTTCCTGTCACAGGGAGGTGTGACCCCCTCCCAGACGGGACTTAGTGTACTGGGACAGGATGCAGGGCTTGCCAGTACCACTAGACTGCTTTGAAGGGCACATTTGGTTCCCTTCTTGCATACTCCAGTTGGAACCAGTTCAGGGAGCTGTTGGCTCCCGCTCTGGCTCAAAACTGGACTTTGGACGTGGGAGTATCCTCCCCACTGTCCAGCCCCTCCAGTGGGAGGGACCCCTGAATTGTCCCTACCCTTTCCTTAGGGTATTTAAGAGCTTATCTGTGGGTGGTTCCTTAGATTCCTCGTGGGACAAGATTCAGATCCAAAACCACTTCATTTTCAACCATCTCGGCACTTTGGACTTTGCTGGACTTCGTTTTGGGAATTGAGATTGCAACTGGGAAGACTCCTGCTGCTCCTGGTCTTGTCGTCCTGCCAGTCTCCTGTGTCGTTTGTGCCTGTGCTCCATACAGGTTCTTCTACAGGCCTGTGGACATCCAAGGCACCCAAAAGAATCTCCCTTGAAGTGAAGCAGTCACTTCACTGCATCTGCAGGCATCGCAACAAAGCTGACCGGTCTGCTGCTCCTGAGCTCCTACGGACTCCGAGAGGTTCAGCAACACAGGTGGTAGTTCTGCAACTCTCTCGAGTCCTGCACTGTCTTCACAGCAAGTTTGAAGGCAGTATCCCTTGTCGGAACCACTGGAGCAGTACCCCTGTGCGTCGTGCCGACTTGCCATTGCCAAAGCTTGTTGACTCTCATCATCAGAGATCTTCGGGCTCCAAGAAGCTCCAGCCTGAAGCAACTCCTGCAACTAAGATCCTTGCCTGCACCGCATCTTCTGCACCGTGGGCCTTCATCCTTTGGTGAGCTGCTCGAGGTCCTCTTGCGACTCCTGTGCCTACAGCCGGGGGGTCCTCTTGAGGGTCTTCTATGGCTCCGGTGGACTCCCCTGCTTGCTTGGACCCTACTCTGACTTACCTGCTCCTGGTGAGTCACTTGGACCTTGCTGGTCCTGACAGTGAACCTTTTTCGTCTACTGCGTTTGTTGCCTTTGCCAAGGCTTATTTGTACTCCCGATGGACACCGACCCCTTGGCTCTTGACATCCGGCATGGGACAGCTCGTGAATGGCAACTGGTCTTCCACAGCATTGCCTGTAATACAGGCTGCGAGTATTCTACTTTTTCCGATTGTAAAGGAAGATTATCAGACTTCCGGAGGGCATAATACGTGGGCCCGGACTCAGCTGCAAGCTTCTGAGTTTTTCGTCGTTTTTTAACTGGAAGGAAAGATGGAGTAATTGGTGGATATTGATTACAGTTCTACTACAACTGTGTGGATCGAGTGGAGTTTCAAATGCCATCTGACTTCTAGTGTTTGAGCCTTAAAAAGTCGTTTAAGCGAGAAAACATGTTTTGGCTGTTCGGCTTTAATACCTACGTGTCAACAATTTGTCAAACCATTCTACTTATGATCCAGACTGTGATATATGGACTTTTCTACGCTTGAAAAATAAACTTTTTACTGCATGCCTTGCAGTTTCAACTTATAGACGCGCTGTGCTCTGCTATTGGAATTGTGTTTAAGCTTTCTAGGTGTGTCTAAGACCACAAAAATCACCATAAGGGTTGTCAGGATTAGTGCAGGGTGCTTCGCCTAAATAAGTGTGCACCATATACTAAGCCAGCCTCCTAGCATCCTAAGAGAAATATGGGTCAGTGAGGGGTGTCAACCTCTCCCCTACCCTGACACCAGAACAGCAGAGGGACTATTTCCAATTCTTGGGGTAGTTTGCCTCTCTGTTTTTCCTCACTCCTGGGCTTCACATTTGTGTAACCATTACATTGATTCAGGAGACAGCCACTTCCTGTCAAAAACAAAATATGTAGCTGTGCAACACAGCTGAGTGGAGAAATGCTAAGTGTGCAGGACGGTTTGGCCTCCCCGAGCCGGCCGGCCAAACTGTCATGTGCACTTGGTAGTGGCCATACCACTCCTCCTGTGAACCAGCCCAGCCCCGCCCCAACCTGGTTCCGTGCAGAAAAATAACCGTAACATTTACGCCAGACCCGCCGGTCACAGAAACGAAGTGACGAGGGCCCCTGCATCATCGAGACTGCCACTCCCCCTCTCTATTTGCCCTCATGGCCTGACCCTAAGATAGCCACCCAGGGCTAACTCCCGAAAAAAGGCACCAGGGAGCCACTGACCAACCCTAAGAAGTGGTCTCGTCACACAACAACTTGCCATGTCCCGCCGGTCCTAGAAATGAAGCAATCATGACCCTGACATCAACGCGAATACCTTCTGTTGCACTCCACCTGCCTCACTGACTGACCCCATGATGGCCGCCCAGGATTAACTCCTGATAAACTCCAACAGCGAATTACCAATTAACCCACAAAAAGGGGCCTGACCACCACAACACCTCGCCCTAACCCACCGGTCACTAAAAGGAAGTGACGCTGGCCCGCATCATCTCGACTGCCGTGCTGTACCTACTTGCCCAATGCCTGACCCACGATGCCTGACTGTTTGATAGCCGTCCAGAAGTAACTCCCAGAAAACTGCACCAGTGAGTTACTGAACACAAAATAAACAGCATGATAACCGCAACAACCCGCCCCGTATCAGAAATGAAGTGACGCTGGCCCAACAACAACGCGACTACCGTTTTTGCACCCTTACCGCCCCCAGTGCCTAACCCCATGATTGCCGCCAACCAACTAATCCTAAATGAAGTGGCCTGACCACCGCAACAACCTACCTGACCCGACCACCGTAACAATTTACTCTGACCTGCTGGTCTCAAAGATTGAAGTGACGCGGGCCAGCATCAAGGGGATTGCCGTCTTTTCAAACCTACATGTCTGCAGTGCCTTTTTGCACATACTTACCTGCAGTGCATGACACCCTCTCTGTCTCAGTGCCTGACCCCATAATGGCCGCCCTGGGTTAACTCCTGGAAAACTGAGCCGGTGAGCCACCAACCAACCCTAAAAGAAGTGGCCTGACCTCTGCAACATTTTACCTGATCTGACCTCCGTAACAACTGACCCCGACTCGCTGGTTCACCCTAGACCCACTGGTCTCTTCAATCAAGAGATGCTGGCCCAACACAACCACCTGTGGCATAAACCCCAATCCCGACCTCAAGATGGCCCACCCATGGACTCCCCATAAATCCCTCCCGGTTGCCCAAACTACACCGATAAGCACAGGAAAACCCAAGAGAACAACAATACGCCCCTGACCCAACTGTCACAGCAATCAAGGTGACATGGGCCCCGCTGAAAAACAACAGGATGCCTGACCCTAAAAGGGTGGCTCACTAATTCAAGCGGATCACTGTCCCTGACCTCTCTCACTACCCAAAGAAAGGGCAGCTCACTAACTTATGCAGAGCACTGTCCTCTACCCCACTCTCTACCTCCACCGCCGTCACCGCCCCGCCGATCAGGGAAATAGCCAACCATCGACCTCCATACACAGAAGACACGCCACACTACATCCCGCCCACCTCATGTGACTTGTCCCCAGGATGGCGGCTCCTAACCATATCTAAGGTTCTCCATCGGACAAAGCCCCCGACTCCCCCAGTGGTAACGTAATCCAACCATACCCTAAGGGAACTAGCCCCCCTTCCGACCTTGACAAAATGCCATCTATCATGCCAACCTACACCAACCCCCCTCACACCGAACTACTTAAAACTGCACGGCTCAAACTCACCCAAAGCGAGAGAAAAAACTTAAAACACAAACGGATTAGACAACACCCAGAATCGCTATTTGCAGACATTTACCATTGCTCCTCAAAAGGACAGATAAAAATGGATCTCATTTTCCACACTGAAAGACCCGAAAAGTGGAACTCCATCCTCAGATCACAGCTCCACGTTTCCAAAACAACTAACACAACACATAGCTTCAAACTGACGATCTCAATCCCTAGCCGCAAGATGTGGAGTGGGAACACCTCTGTGACTATATACTCCAACGGCACAGTCCTTATCCAAGCCAACAACGACAACCAAGAGGCATTTGACTCCCTCTTCCCCTCACTTTGGGCTGTACCCTCTTACGCACATCTCCCCCGACCTACCCACCCCTTCTGCCCGGACAGCCAGACCCTCCAGCAGAGCCCACCTACCATTACGGCCCCCTCTATCAACAACACCATCAACAAGGCTCTCGTACTCCCCTCTGACCGTCACCTCTACCCCCGCTTACAACCCCCCAACCAACAATCCCTTGCTCACTTTGCCACTGGATTCAAGCAAGCCGGGCTGAAGACGGCTGGAATGCCAGAAACCGGTCCTCGGAAGCTTGTTTCCGGTCCAGGGAAGACATGGCTTGGCAGTTCGGGCTGGACTGTTCCCATGAGGCACAGGGTCAGACTGATTTGCATATAGCCATGTCTGAACTGGGGTGGCAGAGTGAGCTAAAGAACGGTGATGGATTAAACCCAGATCTTTTGACTGGGTGTGAGTGTTTGATTGATTCAAATGCTCTGTCCATAACCACCCCCTTTTGTACCGCTTTTGGCCGCCATAAGTGTGGCAGGGTGTGCTCAGACGTGAGTCCTTTGCTCACTTTGCCACTGGATTCAAGCAAGCCGGGCTGAAGACGGCTGTAATGCCAGAAACCGGTCCTCGGAAGCTTGTTTCCGGTCCAGGGAAGACATGGCTTGGCAGTTCGGGCTGGACTGTTCCCATGAGGCACAGGGTCAGACTGATTTGCATAGAGCCATGTCTGAACTGGGCAGAGTGGGCTAAAGAACGGTGATGGATTAAACCCAGATCTTTTGACTGGGTGTGAGTGTTTGATTGATTCAGATGCTCCGTCCATCACCACCCCCTTTTGTACCGCAAACTACACGATAAGCACAGGAAAACCCAAGAGAACAACATACACCCCTGACCCAACGGTCACAGCAATCAAGGTGACATGGGCCCCGCTGAAAAACAACAGGATGCCTGACCCTAAAAGGGTGGCTCACTAATTCAAGCGGATCACTGTCCCTGACCTCTCTCACTACCCAAAGAAAGGGCAGCTCACTAACTTATGCAGAGCACTGTCCTCTACCCCACTCTCTACCTCCACCGCCGTCACCACCCCGCCGATCAGGGAAATAGCCAACCATCGACATCCATACACAGAAGGCACGCCACACTACATCCCGCCCACCTCATGTGACTTGTCCCCAGGATGGCGGCTCCTAACCATATCTAAGGTACTCCATCGGACAAAGCCCCCGACTCCCCCAGTGGTAACGTAATCCAACCATACCCTAAGGGAACTAGCCCCCCTTCCGACCTCGACAAAATGCCATCTATCATGCCAACCTACACCAACCCCCCTCACACCGAACTACTTAAAACTGCACGGCTCAAACTTACCCAAAGCGAGAAAAAAAACGTAAAACACAAACGGATTAGACAACACTCAGAATCGCTATTTGCAGACATATACCACTGCTCCTCAAAAGGCCAGATAAAAATGGATCTCATTTTCCACACTGAAAGACCAGAAAAGTGGAACTCCATCCTCAGATCACAGCTCCACGTTTCCAAAACAACTAACACAACACATAGCTTCAAACTGACGATCTCAATCCCTAGCCGCAAGATGTGGAGTGGGAACACCTCTGTGACCATATACTCCAACGGCACAGTCCTGATCCAAGCCAACAATGACAACCAAGAGGCATTTGACTCCCTTTTCCCCTCACTTTGGGCTGTCCCCTCTCATGGACATCTCCCCCCGACCTACCCACCCCTTTTCCCCGGACAGCCAGACCCTCCAGCAGAGACCACCTACCATTACTGCCCCCTCTATCAACAACACCAGGAACAAGGCTCCCGTACTCCCCTCTGACCGTCACCTCTACCCCCGCTTACAACCCCCCAACCAACAACTAATGCCCCCAACACACAGTCAAAGACTCCCAACTCCCTCTCTATACCCACATGCAAAAGAACGCAGAAGCCACAACACAACCCTCCACACCCCGGGCCCACGGCCTTGCTCAGAGCCTACACAGCAAGCACAATAATAACAAGAAGGCAACATAGCAACGTCAGGCCTTGCCCTTCTCCGGATGACCCCACCCTGAACCCCTCCACCCCCACCTCTGAAGAGATGGGGCAGCGTCTCACCCTGCTTGAAAGCCAGCTAGCAACTATAATCCTTGGCTTTAACGAAATCCTAACTAACCTCGCCACTCTCCGAAAGCCTTCTCAAAATCCACTGTACCTCTACCTTCTCCAACCCCACACACCAACAGCCTCACAAGGCTCCCCGCCCCAGTTGGATCTCAACCCCCCTCTTGAATCAGATACAGAGACCCAAAAGAACAAGAGATGCTATGTCCACGAGTGAATCGGCTGATCTTGCCTCCTCATATGACACCCCATCTACTGCCACTCCTCAATCCAAGTTTCAGGTGAAAACCGAATTCAGAAGAGACCACTCCCCTCCGAAACCCTAAGACACCCGGCCTCCCTGACTAACATCCCCATGGCCCCCCTAAGGAAGAAACCTAAAAAAGAGGCACCCTCCACCAACTGCATGCTCATAAACTGCAGATCAGCCACCAAACATGCCATAGAGCTAGAAGAATCCATCCTCACCCATGACATAGACTTCATCAGCAAGACTTGGCTAAATGACTGCTCGTCACCTATCATGGATACTCTTGTGCCCCCAGGCTTTGCAATCATCAACAAAGATCGAAAGGACCAAAGAGAAGGGGGTATAGCAATCATTCACAACAACAACATGTCCCTGACGGAAATTGACACCTTTAACTATAACACCTTTGAATGCTTAACCCCCAACATTAACACAAGCGACAACAAAACCCTACACTGCCATCTCCTATACCATCCCCCAGGCAACACCACCACATTCACCAAACACCTGTCCGACTTGATTGCTCATTGTTCACTCCGAGACGCCAACAACCTAATTCTGGGCGACCTCAACCTACACTGGAATGAAAAAAACAACTCTCTAATCCAAAACCTGAATGAGCTCCCACACAGCAACAACCTTATCCAACATTGCTCATATGTTATGTTATATGTTATATGGGGTTTCATAGCGCGCACAAGTACTACTAGAGTATCCTGGCGCGAAACCCATAACAAAGGAGCAATCCTAGTCACGATCGACCACATCCTCCCCGTTGACTGGTCCGACCACTACTTAATCCTATTCCACATCACTCAACCGATCATATATCAACCACCCCCCCAAGAACCCCCAAATGGACGAGAAATCTAACTCAGATCACCATGGCCGACCTAGATGAAAGGGTAAGCTAGCTCCTTCCTATCTCCACAGCACAGATGATCTCTGCACAACAGTGCTCACCTCTCACTTTAACACAACCATGAGGTCCATCACAGACCAATTAGCCCCCCTAAAATAAAAAAAAACAGGAACATTCCATCCAGATCCTGGTTCAACACGGACATCAACGCCGAAAGAACACAACTTAGAGCCAAAGAACGACTATGGAGTAACAACCTCTCCACAAGCAACTCAAAGCAGCCTGAAGGAAATACAAAAAATACATCAACAATGAAAAAAACGGTGTTCTGGAATCAAGTACATGCTGTGATGGAAAGAGTCACGGGTGGCATTATTGCCCGAAGCTAGGCGTTGCCTATTGAATGTCTGGGAACCGAACAACTATGATGTGGCACAGACCCAGTGGGCGACCCTTGGGAATATGGTTGCTAAGAGAGACATTGCGCAGTTGTGGGGCCCCCAGCGGCCGCCCACGGTTTCGGCATGGAAGGAGAACATGGACTGGTGTATGTGCAGGGAGAAAACGGTGTATGTGGCACGGGGTAGACCCAGGAAATGGAATAAAATTTGGAGCCAGTGGAACTCCTACCGTGGAAATGTATGCACGCCTCCATTCGTGGAGACCCCAGCGGTTTCCCTCTCCCGCGGATCCGGAATGCCAAGTATTATGTAGCATTTATGATCACTGATTTTGTTTCCTCTCTGCCCCCCCCCCCCCCTTGTATTAAGGATGTTTGTATTATATGGTACTGCAGTCTCCCTCCTCCTTGAACACATGTCCAAATGTATTGTCTTATTGCCTTGTGTATAAGTTCTTTTTCTTTAATAAAATAAAAATTATATAAAAAAAAAACATTGAAAAAACCACTTTCTTCTGCACTGCTCTGGACAAAAACATCATCAAACAACAAACTTTCAAGCCCCCTGCAACCTCAGTTCAGGCCTCCAAAGACCTGTGCAACAACTTTGCCAACTTCTTCAACGACAACATCACCAAGATTGAGCTCTCATTAGACATCAACCTCAATCCTGCCAGCAAAAGCCCAACCCCGGAGACCAAAGTCAGCACTCGCAAGCACCCCACGAAAGCCTGGAAATCCTTCAACCCCATCCCTGAAGCCGAGATTCTCAAACTGATCTCCACCTCTAAACCCGCAAATTACGTCCTAGACCCTACACCCACCCAATTGACCAAAAAGCTGAAACTCTCCCTAGGCCCGTTCTGGTGCAAGATCATAAACAGCTCCCTGAAAACCGGCGTCATACCAGACTGCCTCAAAGTCGGCCAAGTCACGACACTACTGAAAATAACAGGCCTTGACACCAAATATCTGACCAACTTCAGGCCTGTTTCCAATCTCCCCCTCATTTCCAAAATCCTCGAAAAGTGCAGTCTCCGACAACTGACTCAGCACATGGACAGCATCAAGCTTCTAGATCCTCACCAATCGGGCTACAGAAAAGGTTTTAGCACTGAGACCGCGATCCTCAATGTTGTGGATGGTATCCACAAGTCTCTAGATACTGACCAATGTTGCCTACTCATTCTCCTGGGCCTATCGGCGGCCTTTGACCTGGTTGATCACAATCTACTCATCAAGGCTTTCCAAGAAAGGGTAGGTGCCGATGAGGTGGTCCTACACTGGTTCTTCGCCTTCTTACACAACTGCTCCCAAAGGATAAAAATCAAAACCTTTACGTCTGACCTACACCCCATCAGGAGAGGAGTCCCCCAAGGCTCGGTGCTCTCCCCTCAACTGTTCAGCATATACATGGAACCCCTCACCACCCTACTCAAAAAAGCCAACATTTCCTTCCACCTATACGCAGATGACACCCAGATCTATCTGGAAACCTCCTCCATTTATGACATTTAGAGACTCAACGACACTCTAAGAGTAGTTCAACACTGGCTATCAATAAACCACCTAAAACTCAACCAAGACAAAACAGAAATCCTCCTCATCTCTAACAAAGAAGAAAACCCTCAAATCGTAGAATGGCTAAAAGCAATCCATGCTCTCAACAGCAATCTAACTCTGGCTAACTCTGTAAAATCACTAGGAATCACCATAGACCCAAAACTTGACATGGCCAAACACATTAAGAACTCCGCAAAGAGTGCCTTCCTCAATCTGAAGCTACTCAAAAAATAAAACCCTTGGTACCGCCAAAGGATCTCAAACAAGCCACTCAATTACTGGTGCTATCGAGACTTGACTATGGGAATGCAGTCCTGGTACAGCAAAATCCCACCTAGCCCCCCTCTAAACAACTCTCAATGCAGCAGCCAGAATGGTCACCGGAGTTAAGAAATATGATCACATCTCACCTGCACTCAGTGAACTAAAATGGCTCCCAGTCGAAATGCGTGCCAGCTTCAGAACTGCCTGCCTCACGCACAAAGCCCTGCACACAGGGAAACCTGACTACCGGGCCTCAAAACTCAAGAAAGCCGGTCAGATAAGGAACTCAGGAGCTCCAATACCCTTCTACTCGTCCCTATGAAAACAAGCAAGCAAAAAACGCTGCACGGTCCTTCGCTGGAAACAAACCCAAAATCTGGAACTCCATCCAAGCTGATACCAGGACTATCCCTTCCTTTATAAAAATCAAAAAACTCCTAAAAGACCTCTTCCCTAATCATTCCTTCCCGAATCAATAGCCGCCACTGAAGCGCACAAGCTTGCATTCTGCAGCACCTGACAAGACCTACCTCTTCCCCGCTCCCCGTCCCTTTCCTCGTTCCCTCCTCCCTTAAAGAGGTTCAGCCCAAGACAATGTGCACTCAACGAGGGTATCTCAGGACTTCCTTACCTCAATGTTGCACAGCACGCTGGGACTTCCGATCCAATATGTATACCACTGCCTTATTGTGACTCTTGCATTAAAACTGTTGTAAAGCGCTCTGATACCCTCGGGTCTGGCCAGCAATATATAAAACTCCCCAATAAATAAATAAATAAATAACAATGTGTTATTTTCATTTTATTTTTCCTTGCTGCACTGCTCTGAGAGCAGTGGGACAATGCTCCTCCGCACTTTACCCCACTTTTTGTCACTAGAATCCATGATACCTTACTACACTCAACGCTATGCCACTCCACTCTGCGACACTTCAGTCTATGCCAATCCACTCTACGCACTCCATTTTACATCACTCTACTCCACTCTGTGCAATCCACTCTACGATACTCTACTTCACTCTGCGACACTCAACTCCACTTTATGCCACTCAATTTCGAGACTTTGAACTGGGAGAAGCAAATTAGCCTACTTCATAATTCATGCAAAATGTTTTCTGTTGGTATGAAAAAGGGGGAGATATGTCGAGTCGCGTTCAAGCCTACTGGTGCCACGTCACGACGTTGCGTGCGTGGCAGCCATTTTGGGGCTCAGTGCGCATGCGCGAGTGATCGGAGATCGTCGGAGAGCACCGGACGCCCGGCGCTCTCCTGCTAAGTGGATAAGCACAAATAAAACATATGTACTCCCTCCTACTGCCTCACGAGTGTTTCCTGCAGTGCAAATAGCCTCATTACAATGGGGACGAGGCTGGGAGCCCAAAGAAAGAAAAAAAACGAGCAAAGGACAAGAAAGAAGGACCCAGCACAGGAAAGGAGGCGAACTCACAGACCAGTGGGCCACCAAGACGAGCTACAGGAGAGGCAAGGAGAAACCACACACTGTATTGCAGGAGAGCGTGGCAGAGGCAAGGGGCCAAATAGAGAGAACAGCAGAAGGAACAGAATTGCGCCAGGTACAAGGAGAAGAAGGCAACAAGTGGTGGCAGTCGTGCATTGACCCCACCGTAAACCCAGGACACAAGGGACAAAGACTGAAGAAGGGACAGCGAGCGGCGGCCAACCCAGGTGAAGCACCCACAACGTATTGAGGCCCTGGTGGAGTCAGCGAGGAGCAAAGAAGGGGGCGCAGAGGGACCCCAACCTAACCAAGCGCACCGTGAGGGCGCAAGCGCACCGGGCAGCCCAAAGGGTCCAGGGGTGGAACCAGAAAGACGTGCCGAAATGAGTGCGCAGGCCTCTTCACTTACGACGCCGATCCCGTTCTTGCCCAAACCGGGAGAGCCTCTGATGAAGTGGGAGGACTGGAGAGAGTACTTCATGAACTACATAGAAGCCCTGGAAGATGAGAATGGAGAGGCCTTCCCCAGTATAAGGAAGAGGAGGATACTCCTGCACAAACTAGGCCCAGAAGGGATAAGGGTATTTCAGAATCTTGTGCCCACGCCGAGACAGAATGCAGATGATGACGTATTAAGACATGCGATAGAAGATCTGAACAACCACTATCGTCCAGCGGTGTGCACTTCCATTGACCAATACAATTTCCAGCAGAGGAAACAAGAAGCTGGCGAATCCATTGACGACTATGTTGCCGCTTTGAGGAAGTTGGCGATAACATGTAAATTTGGTGTTTTGCACGATGAATTCATAAAAGAGCAGATAGTCATGCACACCACCAATAAGACCGTACAAGACAAATTGTGGGTGAATGGAAACGCCACGCTCAAGGAGGTGATAGCCATGGTGAAAAAAGCAGAACTGTCTAAACGGTGCGCTAACGCAGCAAAGAGAGAACCTGCCCTAAGGCCCATGGTGAACAAAGTAGATGATGAGGAACCACCAGGAAGGTGCAAAGCCATGAAGGCAGAAGGTAAAGGACCAAACAAGTGGACGGGGAAACCCGGACAGCAGAGGAAGCAGAACACAGAAAGCATGTCCACGTGCTACTGGTGTGGAAGCCAGTCCCATGAGGCCCATGACAAACGATGTCCGGCATTCAGGGCGAAATGCATATTCTGTGGCATAGTGGGTCACTACGAAAAGGTATGCCACCGCAAAATGAGAAGACCCACGGTGAAGTATGTGGCGCAGGATCAGCAGGAGGAAGAAGAAGAACCAGATGAAGAAGACAATGTGCTATGCGTAGAAGGACAAGTACTGGGCATTGACTGCAGGCGCTCCTGCAAGCTGTAGTGCGACATGGTGATAGGAGGAGTGAATATTAAAATCGTAGTGGACTCGGGATCCCCGTATACCATTGTCCAAAGGGCAGTGTGGAATGAGAAATTCGTACCCAACCTAGGCCCACGACTAGAACCACCTGACATAAGACCGGTCTCGTACACTGGTGAACCCATCCCGATGGTCGGGTACAGAGTCATAACCTTCGAGTTCAAAGGGCGGAGAGCAGAGTGCAAATTGTACGTAGCAGAGAAAGGACCATCGGTCCGAGGATGGATGGACCAAGGTGACCTAGGAATAAAATTGGATCCCGGAGGAGACACGCAAATGCTACTGACAGCCCCCGAGCGATGGCCGGACTTTGAGAAGATGAAGAGCGAGTTCCTGAAAGTATTCGGTTGGAAGGTGGGCAAGTTGGAAAAATTCACACATCGGATAGACCTCAAGGAGAACTCTAAGCCTAAGTCCCACAAAGTAAGGAACGTACCCATAGCCGTGAGAGAAGAAGTACAGCAGGAACTGCACAGACTGGAGGAGAACGGAATCATCGGGCCCATAAAAAGCTCCGGGTGGCTGGCGCCCCTGGTGGTGGCAATGAAACCTAATGGCAAGGTTTGTCTCTGTGTAGACCTTCGAGAACCGGACAAATGCCTAATTGTGGAGAAATTCCCGCTGCCGCGCATCGAAGAAATGTTGGCCAAGACGAAAGGGGTAAAGTGGTTCTCCACCATTAACCTCACTTCTGCCTATCATCAGATAGCCCTACACCTAGCAAGCCGGAAACTGACATCATTTATAACACCCTTTGGATGCTACCAATTACGCCGCATGCCCTTTGGTCTAGCTTCTGCGGCTGCAGTTTTCCAGAAACTGATGCATTGCTTATTTAAAGACATCGAGGGAGTGCAGTACTTCCAGGACGATATTCTGGTAATGGGAAAGGACCTGAAGGATCACGACAGGAAGCTGGACATGGTGCTGCGAATCCTAGAGAGCAATGGCCTAACAGCGGAATGGGAGAAGTGCCGACTCGGAATGACGTCGGTCACGAAATAGGAGAACACGGCATCACGCCCAAACGAGCAAACGTGAAAGCAATTTACGACGCCCTAGCCCCAACCAGCAAAGAAGTAAGATCCTTCCTAGGAATGGAGGAATACTATAGCAAATTTGTACAACACTTCGCCACCAAGACGCACCACCTGAGGCAACTCATAAGGGACAAAACAGTATTCACATGGACGGAAGAGACACAAAAGGAATTTGACACCATGAAAAATGACATCAGCCAAGCCATACCACCACAAGGATAAGACCCACAAGGGCAGTCAGTATTGACGACAGATGCCAGCGAAAAGGGGCTGGGAGCAGTCCTCATGCAGGAGAGGAAAGACGGAACAATGGAGACCCTCAACTTCGCATCCAGGTCCCTATCTTCCACGGAACAAAAATTTAGCGTAATAGAAAAGGAGATGTTAGCGGTAGTGTGGGCCATGGGGAAGTTCCGCCAATTCCTATGGGGCACGAGGTTCCAACTCAAGACTGATCACAAGCAGTTGGTCAAAGTACTCACCTCGAGTGGAAATGCGAGCGCCACACCACGCATCGCCAAGATGACCTTGAAACTACTAGAGTACAGGTATGATGTGGAATACATACCTGGAACAAGGAACAAGGTGGTGGACTACCTCAGTAGAGCTTCAGCAATGGAAGGAGCTCCCAGCAAGGCGGAAGAGAGTGGGGAGATGGTAGCCGTGATGGAAGACCAGGAACGCGTGATAAGCAAACAGGAGTGGACTGAAGTGTATGCAGAAGACCTGGACATCGGAGAGGTCAAAGAATGTATAATACATGGATGGCCAGAAAAAAAAAATTTGCGGCCAGCACTCAGGAAATTCTATGAGGTCCGTGAGGAACTGTCGGTGGGGGACAATGGAATATTCTTGTACAGAGGGGGCAAAGTAGTCCCCCCGACAACGCTAATACCCCACCTGTTGGTGATACTGCATAAGGGCCATCTGGGAATTGTGAAAACAAAAATGGGAACGAAGCAAATGTACTGGTGGCCAGGAGTGGACATCCAAGTGGAAAGACACATAAGGGATTGCGACCAGTGTCAAAGAGCAGACAAGACTCTGACTCCCCTAAGGCCTGCCTTAGGGAAGTTTGCCAACCCGAATAATCTATGGGAGGAGGTGTCTGTAGACATCCTGGGACCCGTACTAGATACCCAGGGCATGCCGAAATATCTGTGTGTCCTCGTCAACAGGCACTCGAAGTGGCCGGAAGTACACATACAGGAAAAGATGGACACGGAAACAGTGCTCCGATTCCTCACATCCGTCTTCCTCAGAGAAGGTATTCCTAGATCCATTCTGAGCGACAATGGTCCATAGTTTACATCGGAGAAGTGGTATAAGTACGCAGAGAGGAATGGCATCAAAGTCAAGCACACCTCCATATACCACCCAGCCAGTAATGGTCAAGTTGAGCGGTTCAATAGGGTCATAATGGGATCCATACAAGCTGCCATCATGATGGGCAAGGATTGGGAAAAGGAGGTCCAAAGCATGATGTGGGCCTACCGCATCACCCCCACGAGCACAGGGTACAGCCCATTCCAGATCCTGAGGGGGCGAGACCCCTTCACCAAAGACAACCTAGCGTGGAAGGAGAAGACCGTAACAAGCAAGTAGTCTCCGGCAGTGGTGCAGCACAATCTGGAGAAAGCCCAAAGGATATATGCAGAACATTATAACCGGAGAAGGAATGTGAAAGAAACAGCCCTTGAGAGAGGGAAATGGGTTAGAGTCAAACTAGCTGTGTTGCGGAAAAAAGGGGACAGCAAATACAGCCAACCCCTTCAAGTAAAGGAAGTATACGACAGAGCAGCGTAGCTCAGTGATGGAAATGTATGGTCCCAAGACTAAATGTCAAAATGTAATAAGATTCTACAATGGTCCCGTGAAGATAAGGAAGGGACATCACAAGACCGGAGGCCACAGGAGAATGAGGAAACTACCCCTGAAAGAGAAGAGAATTCTGGAGTAGGTGGCAACAACGAGGACTTGGGAGACAGTGACGTCCCTGTGGCAGGAGAACATCCAGGAGAAGAGAGAGAGACCCGAGGAGAGAAAGGCCCTGTACACAAGGGGATAAGGCGGTGAGCCCAGCAGGGAACTGTCCCAGGGAAGTTCCCTCTAATCCGGTAAGGCGTACCCGAGCAGGTAGAGCAGTGGTGAGGCCCACCCGATTTTGAGACTTTGAACTGGGAGAAGCAAATTAGCCTACTTCATAATTCATGCAAAAAATGTTCTGTTCGTATGAAAAAGGGGGAGATATGTAGAGTCGCGTTCAAGCCTACTGGCGCGACGTCACGACGTTGCGTGCGTGGTGGCCATTTTGGCGCTCAGTGCACATGCGCGAGTGATTGGAGATCGTCGGAGAGCACCGGATGCCCGGCGCTCTCCTGCTAAGTGGATAAGCACAAATAAAACATATGTACTCCCTCCTACTGCCTCACGAGTGTTTCCTGCAGTGCAAAACGCCTCATCAAATTCACCACTTTGATCCACTCTACGACACATTGAACCACTCAACTCCACTTTACACCACTCCACTGTACTCCACTCTATGCCACTCCACTGTACCCTACTCCCGTTCACGAAACTCCACTCAATGACACTCAATGCCACCCTCCTCTATACCACAAACTTTTAGCCATGCTGAATAGCAGTCACGCTTATGCACAAAATGGCTAAAACACATTGGCAAGAGGATGTGGCCTAACAGCCATAGCTGTCGACATGTGAGCTGGGGAACCAAGTTTGAGTCTGGGGTAGGCTCTACACAACAACCTGTGATTCTGGGCAAAGCACTTAATCTCCCCGTGCCTACCAAAATTCATATGTAACTGGTGATCACGTAAAGAGCTCCAATACCTTCGGATCGAGTTCACTCCATATAAACCTGCAAAAAAGAAATAGCTATGTTGCATAGGCATACCCATGCCTATTGGCTTGGCCAATGCTTGTTTATTAAACAAGTGAATGTGGAAGTTGGGCTTCTAAGCAACACGTAATCTCTCGTTTTTTTTTTTTTTTACATACATCATACAATACAAACGTAACTACGATCTCCCTTTCTCCAGTCACCAAAACGTATTAATTTCCCTTTCCGTGTCGTTTTAGCAATACATCCTTTCTCGTGCAGCTAAGTTGTCATTAAAAGTTCGAGGCAGGGGGTGGGGGCACGAAGGAGGTGGGGAGGCATGAACGCGCATGCCCTGTGAAGTTCCTCCGAGCTATGGACTTTCTGGCAGCCCCGCCTCCTTCTCGGAAATCAGAGTCTTCTCTGACCAATGAGAAGCGTAGGATCTTACGTCAGCAGGCTTGTCCGAGGCGAGTGCACCACAGGACAGGAGCGGAGAAACACCCGAGGACGGGGGACACTGTTTAAGGAAAGCACAAGGAAAACGAGGCGTCTGGGGGAGCCGGAGCGCGCAGCGGTGAACCAGGTGAGGGCAAGGTCTCTAGAAGCGACGCCACGTGCCTAATTTTTAATCGAATAGTTAATTGTTGGACTGGCCTACTTGTATCAGAGGGGGGGAACCTATATCCCATACAGACTGAAGTGTGTAATCCTAGGATCTCGAGAGGCGCTATTTAGTGAATCGAAGTATTTCTTTCAAAGACGTCCGTCCCATTTAGCACTAGCAGTCCCATTTCCGCCTTTCCCCCGCCCCCAATTTCTCCATAAACCCCATCCGCTCTCTTGCTGACAACATGCGCTTAAACATTGTTTGACGCCATGCATCTGCTGGCACCATTCATTAAACTATCTTCTGCAGATAAATGTCCAACCATTCTTTCCTAACACCATGTACCTAGACTTTCCTCACACCGCCTAGCCATGCTGACACGTCCAGTCACCAAATGGAATCCTGGCCTTACTATACAGTGGCATTAGTACTTTTCTAAGCACACTGCCTCGATTTCCCTAGGCACGGTTTGCACACACTTCCCGTCCCCTGCTGATTTTATGCCTGCCTTCTTGTTATCGCTGTACCTTCCTTGCCTCATTGTTATCACTGTATCTTCCTTGCCTCATTGTTATCGCTGTATCTTCCTTGACTTCACTGACAACCCTTCCCACCATGGCTGGACTGGAAGCTGGCAGAAATGTTCAAAGTAGCCCGGCATTGTACAGGGCCGTGATATGAATGGGTCATGGCAGACCATCCTGTGCCAAAAACAGCCACTTACCCTGCACCCTGCCGGGTAAGAAAGTGTCAGAATGGCAAATTCAGAACGACATCGTCCCTCTGCTGGTGCCAAACACCATCCACACATTGCTTATACCATATCCTGACTGTATTGCCACATAACCAGTCTGCTGACACAAGGACCTGTCACCCTCTGCTGCCACTAAGTTCCATGCAGGCATTGGTAACTATCAGCCAGTTCCACTGAGTGCCAGTCCTGTACGACTTGCCATGGCTGTCCATTCACTCCTTGATGACGTTATGACTACCAGTTTACCCAAGGCCAATGTCAAGCCCACCCCATCTGCTGACACCATGCATAAGGAACCTCTGTTGATGAAACCTTACCAACTGCTCCTAATCCGCCCTCTGCTGAGGATCTGCTGGCCCTGTGTTTGCATACAAGTTCTATCTACCTACTGCTGAGAGCCACACTTTCTTGCCATTCTGTCTTGACAGATGCTGGACACTAGTTTTGGCACAGTTTTTAAGACTTAAAGCCCATTTCTTATTTTCAGCCCAGACACTGCTAGCACATCCCACGTCCCTGCTGACGCCCCGTTTTTAGGTCTGGCCCAGAGATAGCTTTAGGTTTGTCTCGAGCTTCAAGTAATAAAATGCATTAATAACAAGCATTTACAATGCAATGGTTTTGCCTTTGTTAAAGTTAGAGCTATTGGCATTGCTCTTGACATTATTTTTATTTATGTTTTTTTTAACATAAATAAATGGCATTGTCATTTACAGCAGCAATGCGTCACTTTTGCGCCATACAGCTACGTCAGAAATACTGATGTATCTGTAACTCCTTGCGACATGATGCGCCATACAGTAAATATGACGCATCAGGTATGTCGCAAGAAGTGCGCACTGAGAAGTGACGCAGCGATGCGTCATTTCTCATAAATGAGGCCCTTTGGATTTAATCAGTTGTTCCAAGATCCTGTTGTTTCATCCCATTTTGTCTGGTTCTGAAGCAAGGTGACTGCCGCTCCCACCCACTGCAGCAATCATCAGGCTGACAGCGTTGATCACAGTGAAAATGAGACATTGATCCCAAATGGACAGAAAGCTCTTAGCCACATTCATCCCAATTAAAATCAAATAGGCTTCTGGCTCTGCTAAATGCAGCACACATCCTAAGATAGATCAATAACCAAAGATGGTGTGCTGTTAACAGGTTTCATATACAGCTACTTGAAGCACCTCCAGGTCCTGGCTCAAAGGTCAGGAGCATTTAATGTTGAACCGAAACATATTGATCTTAGGAGGCGTATTATTTATTTTGCAACTAACGAGCAAATGTTGTCTTCTCTATTTTGCTTCTTTAGTTGCTCGTTGCATTAGTCTCAGTACAAGTTGCCATGCCTTGTCTTGTTATCTTACAGTACTGCTCTGCATTCAGAAAATCGTTTCAGAGATAAAAGTACAGGGAATTCTAGGGTGGAAACATTCTGTGCTCCTGAAGCAGACTTATTGACCTAATTTGTCATTATAATAGAAATAGGATTGCAACCAAATAGGCTGAGGAAAGAGAAGCTGAAAATGAAAATACCAGAGGCGGCATGATTCTCAGTCCTTACATAGTCACTCAGCCTCCCTGTGACTCGGTATCTCTCGTGATAGTTCTGTACAGAATAGTGCGTGCCTCTGTGACTACAGGTATTACACAAAAATGTAATTAATAAAGTTGTAGAATATACTGAGGTTTCACACATTCTGTAATGGATTTAGTCCCAATAAACACGATAATAACACCAACAATATTATAATTATGCTATGAACAACAATGGTATTAATAGTAATATTAACACATGTCCAAACATCCTCAAAGATTGGCTAGTACTGAGGAGCGCGCCCTGCCATCCTGAAAAAAGCTGCACAGAAATGTTATTATGCCAAGGGGGAGTAGATGTAAGTTTTGCGCATTTATGTCTCAGTCACGTGGTCTAGTGCCTCCTCTGTTTCCATGGACTGAGAAAGCACTGCCTACGCTCAGGGGAAGAGCAATCCTCACAATAAGCCACTCTTTCATCGAGGCGGTGTCACACAATGCACGCTTCGCTTTGTCCACAGACATAAACTCGATGAGTTCTGAAAGGCATGTTTGATTGTTTTGTAGATTTCTATCTCGGGGATTATTTGCACTGTTAAATTATTCATATTCTCCACAATTGAAGAATTCAGGGCATTTGGTGTACTTTAAAATCCTACCGAGTGTATACGTGTGAGGATAATATTCAGATTGCATTTCAAAACGTTTATAAAAAAGTGTATTACACTATTAGTGGCTAATGGAGCGAAGTAACAACAGCAGTATTCACAACATGATACTATTGTCCACCAATTGTCTATTGCCGCATACAAACTCTGGCAGTCACCCAAACATCACACTGTATGCAAAAATACGCACAGACACCCATGCACAACAGATACAGTATCAGAACACCACTCACCAGGCACGCCCTCAAAAATGAATGTGCCCGTCTGTAATGCAACTGGTGCCCGTGTAAAGCGCTCTGACGTCTTCAGGTCGAGTTCGCGCTGCATAAAACTGCAAAAACAAAGCAAACAAAAAAACATGAAACACACACCATAAACTTATTTCGAGAGCTTCTTCCCTTGAAGCCATTCAGTCAGAGCGTGGAACTCTTCAGAGACACCCATGGAGCAGGCTGCCCCCCACAACAAACTGCAAGCTCGCAATTGCAAGGTCGATCAAGGGTATTGACAACAATATTGCAACATCAAACCGGAAGTGATTGTTAACGTGAATGCGATAGTAAAGAGCACTAATATAGAGATATGCAGATGTTGTAGTCCACAATCATCTTTTTATTTTGTACAGTCGTACCCAGAACGCATTCACCATTGCACTTTTCTTTCCTGCTACATCAAACCCCCCTTAGATGATTTGCCTGCGTGATTCCCAAGCAGCTGGGGATTTGTTTGGAATTCAGTGGGATCTGTCTTTCAATTTGTCACAGACGCAGTCTTTCTGGGCTTTAACTCCAAAGCATACTTGAGCCAAGCCCACAGTGGGAAGAAAAGCTCTGTGATCTGCCTTGCTTCAATTACACGCTACTGATAAACTCAGACAGCTTCAGATTTCGATAGTGGCTCAGGCTCAGACTCACCGGGCTCTCTTGGGCGGGCTCCTCCGGGCGGCGGCCTCTCTGCTGGGCGGCGGCGGGTCTCCTCCTCATAATGAAGCACCGCCTTCTCCTTCCGCCGTCGTCCTCCCGAGTGGAGCCGCCAGGCTCCCGATCCACTTCTCCTCCGGGGCGCCGGGAGCCCCCAGCAGCGGCGACGCGACCTCTCCTCTTCCCCGGTCTCCCTCTGGGCACGGGAGACCGGCAACTCCCGCAAAGGCTTCCCCCAGGCAGGGGGAAGCGGAACAACACGTCCTCCCGGCCCCGCCAGCACCGCCTTCTCCTTCCGCCGTCGTCCTCCCGAGTGGAGCCGCCAGGCTCCCGATCCACTTCTCCTCCGGGGCGCCGGGAGCCCCCAGCAGCGGCGACGCGACCTCTCCTCTTCCCCGGTCTCCCTCTGGGCACGGGAGACCGGCAACTCCCGCAAAGGCTTCCCCCAGGCAGGGGGAAGCGGAACAACACGTCCTCCCGGCCCCGCCCACAACCAGGCGGCGGGCCGGACCTCTGCTTCCGGGGAACAGCCAATGGCTGCGCGGCAACTCTCCCTGGGCCACCCAATGCAAAGTGGTAGGATGCAGTAGTGCCGGCAATGCCGGACCAGACACGGGGGCGTTCCCGGCGTCCCGTGACGTCGGCAAAAGCCAAAGAATGTCGGGAACGCCCCCGTGTCTGGTCCGGCATTGACGGACAGGCCCCTCGTCCAATGGCAAGGCTCCGTTTACGGAGCCAGCCAATCAAGGACGAGGGCCGAACCAAGCCACAGTATGCAACTCAACAGGATTTCGCCTGCGCCGAAAAGATGCGCAGAGCGCATCCTTCGGCGAGGCAAAACCTAAAAAGTGCAAAGCTCTATACATATACAGTGAGGCTTTGGGTCAGTATCCCTCCCAATGTGTTTCTTTGTTTAGCTCTCATTCATATTTTGCTTATGCCCGCCACATCATAGGGCGGTGGGTCCGCCCACTTTAGCCATTGTTTCTCTTGCACGGTGAGTGATGGAATTTCTCATGATCACATGTGTACATCCTCCTAAAAATAACTGCACTTTAGTGCTGGGGCTGGCAGGCCAATACTTTACGCTGTCAGTGTTTCTATTCTTGATATTTATTTTTTGAGCCATTCTTGTGTCTTCAAAGTTACAGTAATTCAAACTCCATAGTACCCTATGTTTGTGCCAATCATATTTTCCCGCTAAAAAAGTGTTTCTGTTCTAAGCACATCTGCTAGAAGCACTATACCACTCTAATAAAATGCTATCACTTTCTCTCCTGAGGCACAGCCGGGAGCCACGTCACTTTGTTCTTTTTAAAACTGTTTGCTTGTGTGATTTTAATACACTGTTTACCTGCTTGTTTAAAACGAAGAATTCATCTTGGCCACTCCCAGACCCCCTAAAACAGCCGATTCAGCGCTGCAGCGGGTGGGCGAGGCCAGCCTTGATCATAATTGCCGCCTCTCTCGCGTGATCAGGCCACGCCCACTTATTGAGGCCACGCCCCTTTCGCCAAGCGTATTTAAGCGCTGAGAACTAGCGCTCGCTTGATTCACTTTCTCTCCTGAGGCACAGCCGGGAGCCACGTCACTTTGTTCTTTTTTTAAAACTGTTTGCTTGTGTGATTTTAATACACTGTTTACCTGCTTGTTTAAAACGAAGGATTCATCTTGGCCACTCCCAGACCCCCTAAAACAGCCGATTCAGTGCTGCAGCGGGCGGGCGAGGCCAGCCTTGATCATAATTGCCGCCTCTCTCGTGTGATCAGGCCACGCCCACTTATTTAGGCCACGCCCCTTTCGCCAAGCGTATTTAAGCGCTGAGAACTAGCGCTCGCTTGATTCACTTTCTCTCCTGAGGCACAGCCGGGAGCCACGTCACTTTGTTCTTTTTTAAAACTGTTTGCTTGTGTGATTTTAATACACTGTTTACCTGCTTGTTTAACCGCTTCGCTGCTGATGACGAGCTCAGCTCGTCATCAGCCACGGTAGTCGTGTGCGGATGACGAGCTGAGCTCGTCACGTAACGTGGCTTTTCGCAAATTGCCGCACACAGCGGGAAAAGCCGCCGCAGTGATGCGGTTAAAACGAAGGATTCATCTTGGCCACTCCCAGACCCCCTAAAACAGCCGATTCAGCGCTGCAGCGGGCGGGCAAGGCCAGCCTTGATCATAATTGCCGCCTCTCTCGCGTGATCAGGCCACGCCCACTTATTTAGGCCACGCCCCTTTCCAACCTCCCTTCCACTTGCATATAGGATGTGTCCATACCGGAAGCGCAGCGGACGTGCGCAGCGGGCGCGCCGTTTGCGCGCCTAAGGCAAGCCCGTCCGCGGCCGGACGGGGCCCGGGCCATGTCACTCTGCCCAAACTACCACCTTCACTCCCAGGGACCTGATTGCACTGCACTCACTTCGGTCACTGGACACCACCAGTTCCACACGCCTGCAACAACTAGGTATTTATCAAGCTCGCAGTACCTTTCCTGAGCTACAGTCCCTCCCGTCCCTTTTCACTTCTGAACCCTCAGTTTTTCCTCCTCCTCCTAAACCCCCACTCGCTCAGGTACCCGCTAATATGGAATTAGCAGTTATCTACCTTAATACTCGCTCACTTGTCAGACACCAACTTGACATCTTCCACCTCCTAGACTCAGACCGACCCGACGTCCTTCTCCTAACCGAGACTTGGCTGAATGAGGATTCCTCCCCCGACATCCTAGTTGCCATCCCTCTGGGGTACTATATACTCCACGCCAATAGGCCTGCCGGCAAACTAGGAGGCGGCGTAGCCGCCATTATCGATCTCTCCCTCAGGTTTACTTCCCTCTCCCTCCTCACCATCCCTCAGGTGGACTGTCTGGGAATTAGACTCTAATCTTCTGTCTCCCCCCTTACCTGTGTTCTGGTATACCGTCCCCCACAATCCATGCCTAATTTCTATTCGAATTTTGGTGACCTGTTCTCTCAACTTACCATCAACAATTCTAAACTCCTAGTCCTGGGAGACTTCAATTATTGGCCGTCAGATACCCATGAAAGCCTCCAATCCCTGGCTTTCACTGATCTACTAACTGGGCTTAATGGTATCCAACACGTTCATCTACCCACTCACTCCAAGGGCCATACCCTTGATCAGGTGTGGACCTATAACCTTGAAATCAAGTCGCTCACGATCTCACCCTGCCACTGCTCCGACCACCATTTAATTTCTTTTCTCCTTCTGGTCCCCCCCCGCCTCCTCGCAGCCGAGGCCCCAGCCTCCATGCTCGCAACTGGAACAAAGCAGACCTCGATTTATTCATCACCTCTTTAACATCTTCGGTCTCGGCCAGCCTTGGCCCCATTGACTCCCAAGAAGCTGCACTCGTCGAATGGCTAGAACATGCCAGCGACAAGGTTGCCCCCCTTAAATTAATTAGGTCTAAGCGCCCCCACGACGCACATCGTTGGTTTTCCGACAGTCTCAAAACCTTAAAACTTGGTCTCCGCCAGGCCGAGCGCCGCTGGCGCAGAAGCTACGATCCCTCAAAGAAACCACTTTTTCTGAAATTACTGGGCGGGTACAAACTAGCAATATCAGCCGCTAAAACCGCCTACTTTTCCACCAAAATCCTCAACTCTGCGCAGAAATCTAAAGATATCTTTGCAATCGTAGACAAGCTCTCACACCCGGACAGGGTAACCCTCAAACCTCTTCCGTCTCAAGCACTCTGTGACTCCCTCAACTGTTTTTTTATAGAAAAAATTATCAAAATCAAAAATAGCATTTCCTCCACTCCCCCGGCTATAGCCTTCACTGAGGCTGCACCTTCTATTAACCCTCATTTTCTGACTCAGTTCCCCCCCATATCAGAAGAAGTCTTCATCACTGTGCTTAATAAAGTCTCTTCTGGTTCCCCCACAGACTGCTGCCCCCGCGATTCTCCGGGCTGCCTTTTCAGCCTGTCCCACCCCTCCACTGGCCCTCCTGAACAACTCCCTTCTGCTCGGCGAGGTTCCCAGTCAGTTTAAGAACGCGGAAGTAGTACCTATCCTGAAGAAACCCAGCGCCGACCCTACGATCATGGCCAACTTCCGTCCCATTTCCCTCCTTCCCTACCTTAGCAAAGTACTTGAGTCATATGTCACCAGCATCCTCAGTTTCTTTATTGAGGACTCCAACTTCCTGGACCCTCAACAGGCTGGGTTTAGACCAGCCCACTCGACCGAGGCGGTCATTCTCTCTGTAATGGAGGAACTCCGCAGAGGTGCTGACTTTAACACCAGCCAAGCCTTAATCCTCTTGGACCTGTCGGCAGCCTTTGACACGGTCGACCACTCCATCTTGGTCGACCGTGTCAAGGAGGCCGGTATTGGAGGGACGGCCCTTGACTGGGTTCGTTCCTTCCTGACGAACCGCCACCAATCTGTCTGAATCTCCCAATTCTCGGCGGATAGGATGAAACTCACCTGCGGAGTCCCGCAGGGCTCGCCTTTGTCTCCGCTCCTTTTTAATTTATACCTTACCCCCCTGATCCGCTCCCTCCGGGGAAGGAATGTCACTGCATTTAACTATGCAGATGACATTCAGCTCATCTTCAACCTTGACTCGCAGGAAGCGGCCCAGGACTTCCAGTCCACCCTTTGTCATATCAGCGACTGGATGGGTGCTCGCCACCTCAAGCTTAACCCCGACAAGACGGAGCTTGTTCTTGTCGGAGGCCCAGCCAATCCCTGGAACTCTACCTTCTGGCCCCTTTCCCTTGGCCCCCCCCCCCTAGTCCCGCTGATAAAGTAAAAAGCCTGGGGGTCTACATCTCACAGGATCTTTCCATGAATCACCAGGTCAGCGCCACAGTATCCTCCTGCTTCCATCAGCTCAGAAAAATCCGAAAAATAGCTCACTTCCTAACCACTGAAGCTCTCACCCTGGCGTTGTTGGCGTTAGTCATCTCCCGGATTGACTACGCCAACGCCCTTTATGCAGGCATTCCGCAATACCAATTAAAGACACTTCAGTTAATTCAGAATCAGGCCGCCCGCCTAATCTATCGTCAACCAAAACATCACCACGTCCGTCCCCTCCTCAAAGCCCTTCATTGGCTCCCTGTGTCGGAACGATGCAAGTTTAAACTTGGCTGCCTTACCCATAAATCCCTGGCCGGCATCGGCCCCTCCTTCATCTCCTCTCTTCTCCACCCGTACGCCCCCCCCAGATCCCTCCGTTCTTCCCATCACGCTCTCCTCCAGACACCTAGGTTTAAGCTTAAAAAGCACGGAGGCCTTAGATTCTCCTTTCTGGCCCCCTCACTCTGGAACTCTCTACCTTTGGACCTCAGACTCTCCTCCTCCTACCCTCACTTTAGGTCTCTCCTAAAAACTCACCTTTTCCGCGGTGCTTATACATAAGGTTCCTCTTTCTCCCCCCTTTGCCTCTCCCTGGGTTAGTGATCAGCGCCAAGAAACCGTCCGGCGAACGCAGCGCTCTACAAATCCTTTTTACATTACATTACATATGCAGTAGTTGATGCTTTAAAAAATATTTTTTACGCTATACCTGCCACCTTTTTGTATTTCTTGGTTTTATGTTTGGTGTATATGCTTATAATGAGAACAAAATGACACCTGTTAGTCATGGTCAGGCCTAATGGCTAAGCCAATGCTTTTTGATTTGCTTGCACCCTCCTTCCTGCCCGCAGACAGCGCTGCTCTCTCTTGAAATTAGCTCCGCCTCTACAGTTCATCAGCCTTTTACAAGATTCTGTGCGTCTTTACATGAAATTAACTTTTCACCACAGGCTACCTTTTAAATATTGTACACCCACATACATTTGTGCAGAGTGATTTTTATTTGTAAAAAATCGTAAGTCTGACTGCAAATGTATAACCATTCAGCTAATTCATGAGCCCCCCATGGTCCTCTCGCCAGCTGCACGTTTTTAAGATTTTGGAAAAACCAGAAGGTGGCAAAGGAATCAGTCTTAAATCCTTGCCATTTTTTTTAACGTTAAGGTTCTGCCTGTTTGCTCTAATAATCATTTTGGGTTACTTTTGACAGCTCTAGAATATTTGTGGAAATGCATTATTTTTGTATTTGATTGTTTTAGTTTGGCATTCCAAAATACTGTAAACAGTGTTGTGATTGATTTAGCTGTTTTTGTTATTGTTCTCAATATTGATCAAAAAATGGTATGTCAGGGAAATATTTAGTGGGTGGCAACCCTAACGTTTCTTAGTGCTATATTTATAGAGTAACCTGATATGAGGTCTAGGCTTACTTTGTTGTCTAAAGTAGTCTAGCAGCAAATCTCTCCCAAACAGAAATTCATGTTTAAATATAAATATGCTGTCTACATCATCTTAGAACTGCATGTAAGGCAAAACTCTTTTATTTATTCTGCAATAAGCTAAAGATGATCTAGGTGTGAAGCTGTAAAATGTTACGGTCTGCTTCTGCCTGCGACTGGTAAAAAACAAGGTAGAAGGTGAATGTTAATTCTGAAGAAGGGTGGTTTGCAAGTTTACGCCAGACATCGCTGCAGATAAAGCCATCGTGTAATGGAAGGGGTCCATAGCAGGATGAAAGATGACACACTGGCAATCTTAATTCAAAATGTGTAACTAAGTTAATGGCCACCATCCAGTCTGCAGTGAAAGAACCTTGTTGCTTAGACGTAGTTAGTGAGTTTTGCAAAATGTGTTTTGTGAAGATGGGCGATGGGACAATTATAAATATGTGCAATTGTCTGTGAAATGTACATTTATATGATTTTAAATAAACTAAACCAGCCACATAAATAAAAGTTTGAAAACATCAAAATGTTGCGGTACTCATCTCAAATGATCAGACCAGGAAGTGTCAATACCCATTATTGTACCAGATGATTCCATGTCATGAGGCACACCGCATTCTACTTAAAATTTTCCTTAAACAAAACAGTGTCATTTAGTAGCATTCACCTACATCCGGAAAGTAATACCCTCATCAAATAAACGCTGTTCATAAGTACAATTACCCCCAACTTCACCAAAGCTGCTCAGACATAAAATTATCAAATCTTACTATAATATGCTTTACGCACACCCTTACACAACAGCAGTTTTAGGAATACTGAAAGCCGACCTTATATTTTACACAGAGATCACAAAAATATGGCCAGACAACTTCAGAACCTCATTTAAATATACTAGACGTAACTACAGCCATAAAAAACATTTCAAATCTAGCATCACAATTGCAATCTACAACAACTGCAACATTATGAATAGGGCAGTGACAAAATAACTGCAAGCTTTCTCTGTCCTTTTTAAAAGTCTTAATACTCTCTTCTCCAATAGTGTTCTCAAGACTACCAGTCACCACATCCTCACGAGCCTAGATGACAACACCTCTTACATTAAAAAGACAACGTCCCAAGATACAGGCACAGCATCCCTACTTAGCTGAGATCACTACCTCAGAATCACAGCGCCCCCATCCACGCATGCCTGATGACAACACCGCTTTAAATGGAAACACAAAATTTAACTTACAGTCATTGACAGAACACATTATAGAATTGAACCTCCGGATTAACACCTCTCACATGCACAGGGCTAGAAGAATGCCCTCGTTTTACTGAAGGCACGTCACCCAAATCACAGGTACTTGTAGAACACATCCTCTTATCAGAGAACCCAAAATCTAAGTTACAGCCACAGCTATGAGAAGACACTGCCCTGCTCTCTGCACAAGTTGAAGAAAACAATGATGGATGGATTGCTTGAATTCATCTCAGTCACTGATGATTATTTATTCCTCAATTCAGTTGATTTTTTTGCCTGTGGTGCCACCCCAGACAGGAACCAGCAAAATGCAAATCTGCTTGATCCTGCTCCAGTAGGAACAGTCAAGCTCAAACTTCCAGGCAGGCAAAAGCAATCCTGGACCAGTTTTGGCCCCATCGGCAGGGTGCAGTTTGAGTTCTATTGCACAGTGAGCATAAGACCCATGGCTGGGTATACCTGTCGCTCAAATTGAACACACTCTGCCCGATCTTAACAGTTGAGGAAGAATCACACTAATTGCATAGCATATACCTTCTCCAACTGGAGGAAGAGCTGACAAGCTCCTCCCAGTTCCAGTACTACATCTATGACACTACAGAATTACTCACATCCTATGCCTGACATGCTGGTTTTGGTACCCAAAAAGAAAATAGTCACTAAGTAGATAACTCGGACATACCTAGATAACTAAACAAAGACATCTTGAACAAGCTATCCTTCCTGAAAGACCTCAACCCTGCTCAGTATAATTCCTTAGATAGAGCAATTCAGATCTCAAATAGTTAATTTCTCCCTCCGCACTACCCAAATCCAAGCTCTCTGCTAAACTCCAGACCTCACTCAATCGCTACCACCAACTCAAATCAAACTGTAGCTATCTCCTAATAGGTCCTCCACAGGATATGCATGATACAACACACTATAATGTTGACTGCACTCATCTTGAAAACACTTTTCATATTTCTCTTGCTGTCTGCAAATATGTACAGCCACAAACAAGAAACTTAAGATAGCTAACATAAATAACCTTATTCACATAAACTCTCCCTATGCCAGATAACCACCAAATCCAGCACCTGCTTTCATGTAGCGCTAATAAAACAACAAGCAAGTAGAGAGGCAACAATAAAAGTGATTGCACAATGCTTCAATGTGCTGAAACGAATAAATGTCCTTCAGTGATATGAAAAAGCTTATTTAATAAACCCTGTAGAGTATTCTTGATACGAGATGATCAAAACAAACAGCCAACGCGTTTCGCCCAGGTTGGGCTTCCACAGGGCAAAAACTCGAGCTCACCGATGTAGCGGTGTTTTCTGACGTAAATGGACATAAGCCTAGGCTTTTCAATAGAGGTATCCATTATTCGCGCAAAATCCAATTTGGACCATCAGCGAGTCGATAGACTCGGCGTCCTACGGGGACCGTTTGAGATACACTTGCTCACTCTAGAGTGTCGCATATCACAGTGAACACTCATATTTCCAGCGGAAGGTCGACACTTGAAAGACTACAAATAAAAATAGATATTTTTTGCCGACTGGTGTGAACCGCATTCCATTTATTAGACGTCCCCTTTATTGGAATACAAACACTGCCCCTCTAAGCATGTCTCCCTTGGTAGACCAGTAGCACAAAGTGGTATCCGCAGCCTTTAATTCTGTTGCTCCTCTAAAGAAGAAAAGACGGAACAATAAGCAGTCAGTAAAATTGTGCTCTCAAGAACTCAACTAGAGAAATAAGGGGGCTAGAAAAGCATTGGCAAAATAAACCCTCCTGTAGCTCCTTAAGGACCCTCAAACAAAAATAATAGAGCTTATAAAAACAACATTTTCAAAGCTAAAGGCATTTTCAGCCCCCAAATTGCATAAGCAAAAAACAAATCCCCAAAACTCTTCACCAGACTCAAATAAGATATACATCAAAATTCCAAAACATGTCAAGCTTCAAAGGAAAGCTGCTCTGCAACAGCAGAATTTCTCAAATAAAATCTCAAACATTCGGCAAGCTTTTGACATTAGTCAGTGCCCCCCAGCCAAATTAGCAAAATACAGCCATAAACTAAAACAAGCTGGTTTAGATTTGAACCCATTAAGTCGACTTCCCTTTCAGACATGGTGGCAAAAACAAAACTATCCCCTTACACTGATGACCCAAACCCTGTTCCTCTTGATAAAAAAACACACTGATCTCACTTAAACTCTGCTTGGCTCCAAATAATAAACGTCTCCCTACAGATCCTGTCGTGTTAAAAACAGGTCATGCAAGACCCCATTATGAAAACAGGAAGCTACCCTGAGAATCCCAATAACTATAACCCGCCTCGAATTTCCAATTTGTTGCCAGATTACTAAAACACTGTGCAGCAAAATAAATGCACACAGCCCTTACTGACTACAAACAGCCTTATTTGAGAACTCCAGTCAGGATTCAGACCTGAACATAGCATAGAAACATCTTCCCTCAAGGTTATGGGCAATGCCCAAAATGCCTTCAACAGAGAGGCGCCTGCATCCCTGTTAGCCTTAACATCGCTATTTACGGTATTCATCACCATTGATCACGACATTCTCTTTGACACACAAAAAAGCAACTGGTCTCTAACACTTAATACATACATGGTTCTCATTGTATGGTAAGCCCATACAGCGTCTTCAAGTATCCCTCCTCTCTTCCATGCTGTTCAGAGTGTATGTGGAGCCTTGGGGTGAATTTCTTAGCATCCTGGACATTAAATATCAATATGCAGAGTGTACGCAGCAGCTAAAGCTCAGAGTGACCACTGAATAACAATGTTATTTATAAAAAAAAAAAGCTTGGACGAACTTATGGACTAGATGTTGCGACACGTACTTTGTCTGAATCCCAACAAGACAGAATTTCTATTATCCTCCTCGGGTGATCACTTTCTGGCTCAAAAACGGCTTTCCACCCTTTCAGCCTCAGGAATCTCACCATTAATTAACATAAAAGTTACATCTCTGGTTTCATCCTCGACAGTGCTGCGCTAGCTCCGGGACGTCCCTTTAAAGCGACAGCCATGTACTTTACAAATCTCCTAACATTAACAACCACTTTCGTCTTAATGAGCACATCAACACACGGTAAGAGTGGTTGAGTGTCAACTGAAAGTGATCTGAAAAACTAATAATTTCATCCCAAAATGTGATTTCAAACTACCTATTCAAGCTCTTACCCTCAACAAACTCAATTATGGCGATTCACTCATATCCTGTCCACCCAAAACGAGATTGACTCCTATCTAAGCAGTACTCCACTCATCTTAAAGCAGCAAAGAAGCTCAGGGTTTCTGGTGGAACTTGCAACTTTAGGAGCAAGAGCTCTCTGCTTCTTGGGATCCATGAAAAAAAGACCCTTTAGCAATTCTTTTCTGGGGCAGCCCCCAAGCTATGGAGCGCTCCGCCACTATCCACCAGAAAAGCTACTTTTCTGAATACCTTCAAGAAGGAGCTCAAATCCTTCATAGTAAGAGAATAAATTACATTTTCCCTCAACTGAAGTTCCTTGTAATCCCTAAACCATGCCCAAAGTCGAACCTTTGTACCTCTGTTTGGTACAGTCATCTATCATTTGTTTCTCTAATGTTCTGAAAGATGCATCACATTCTCCAGTGCTACCTTAGTTGGTCTAAAACAGACACAGTTGTTAAACATGTTTCACTTTCCATCTCATAGGATCAAGGGCATTGCGGACCTCCCGTTTAAGCAGCTACAGCAGGGGTGGGGTTCTTTATGGGCCTCTTCTGTCTGCCACTTTGCAGGCAAAAGCTTGTATTTAACGCCTACGAAAAAGATGAGTTTATAGAAAAGGGAAAGAAGGATGCATGGGTGACTGGATGTATGAGTGGGTGAAAGGATGGGTGGGTGAAAGAATGGATGCTTAAGTGGGTGAAAGGATGAGTGGTTTAAAAGACGGATGGATGGGTGGGTGAAAGAATGGATGCTTAAGTGGGTGAAAGGATGGGTGATTTAAAGGACGGATGGATGAGTGAAAGGGTGAATGTATGAGTGAAAGGATGTATAGATGCGTGGATGAAAGGATGGGTGGATAGTTAGGTAAAAGGATGATTGGGTGAGAGGCTGGGTGGGCAAAAGAATGGTAGAGTAAAGAATGGACAGGTGGGTGAAATGATAGGTGTGTTAAAGGATGGATAGGTAGGTGAAAGGGTGGGTAAGTAAAAGGATGGATGGGTGAAAAGATGGATAGATAAGTGGGTGAACGGATGGGTGGATAGGTAGGTAAAAGGATGAGTGGGTGAGAGGATGGGTGGGTGATAGAATGGTAGAGTAAATGGAAATCTGAGAGGATGGATGGGTGGGTGAAAAGAGGAATGGATGGATGGGTGACTGAAAAGATGGATGTGTGAAAGGATGGCTTAATGAGTAGGTGAAAAAAATGGGTGGATAAGTGGGCAAAATGGTGGGTGGGTGAGAGGATGATCGGGGAAAGGTTGCTAGAGTTAATGGAAATCTGAGAGGGAGGATGAATAACTGGATCAAAGAATCAACTGATGGATGAAAAGCTTTATTGATCGATGGGTAAGTCAAATTATGGATGGCTGTGTGCATAGATAATGGACGTGTGAAAGCATTGATGGATGGAATTATTTATTTATTTATAAAGTTTTATGTAGCGCGAACAAGATCCCATAGATATCGGAGCGCTTTACATTAGGAAGGAAAGGAAGGACAATAATGCAAATACAACAGGTAGGGATAAAAACAAGAATGCTCACAGATTACACGACAAATGCCACATGGAGGTTATATTAAACAGTTGGAATGGAATTGTGAAATATTGAATGATGGATGAATGAATGTATGGATGACAGAAAATAAAGGTAAAATGGTGGATATCAATGGGTGAGTGAAAGGACGAATATATGCTTGAATGGAAGAGACAATGGAGCTTTCCTTGGGAGGATCCTGCTCTCTTGTTTCAGTTGCTTGGTTCAAAGTGGGGGATATTTTAATTTTGTGGACCTCCCATGCTCCCATGGCCATGGCTTGCTTATATGCTCTCCCTCATACTATCACATTTTTCAACTCACTAATAAGTACACCGTGATGGCCGCGCGTGTTATTGTCCTTTCATTTGTATCTTACCTTGCCGATCAGAACGGTTTCCTTACGTTTTGCTGTGACCCCTCACCCAGTTCATGTGCTACTTAGCCTTTGTAGCTAATTATACATGTAAATAAAAACCAGCTGCGCAAGCGCGAGGCCTGGTCCGTTTTTTACAGAACACTGTAAACAAAATAATTTTAAAAAAAATACACCCCTTCCTCCTAAACTGACAGCTTTCCCAAACCAACTTTCTCTTCGTCCAGCATGAGTCTGTGGTGTTGCTTACATGCTCTTACAACTCGAGACAGACTCATTCTGGAGAAGGAGAAAATGTATTTTTTTTTCCATGTCTTAGCGTTTTAGAGAGTTTGAATCCGCCAGACAGCAGATGCGTGTTATTTTAAACTCACTTCCTCCTGCCCGCCCCGCCTTCAGCGTTGACACGGCGCTGGTCCCTCCTCCCGCCTCCTCGTGGTGGTTCGTGTCAGCCCCAGAGGGGAACTGCTGCTGCCTCAGACTCAGGGCTGCGACCGGCCGAAGGTGGGAGCAGAAGCGCCGGCCTCGAAGCTGCGGCTGACTGACTGACGACGGCCTCTGCCTGGCTTTAAGAAGCAAGGGAAGGCGCATCGCTGTCTCTGTGTCTATAAAAGTGAGTTATTTCACTGGCTCATACGTTGATATTTGTCTTGCATTCTCGTTACGTTTATGATTTCCTCTTCCCCCTCTAAATCACAGAATCACACAGCCTGGACGAGTTACCCACGCCCTTAAGAGTTCGGGGGCTCGTCTTACCCCCACCCCCATTACTGAATGGCTCCACTGTCCCTCCCGAACGGAGGAGGGGCTTCTCCTCTTCTAGAATGTCAGTCTTTATGTCTCAGCAGTTTATCGTGCCCGAGTTGCCTTTTCATTTGAGCATTTTCATTTCCGTTTATCCTTTTGTATGTTGTAAGAGTACATGTAACACAATACAAAGTAACCTGGACTATACAGTTTACTCTCACATGCAAATTGATAAACACAGAGACCCGATCAGCGAAAGCGATGAATTAAAAAAAAAATCCCTTTTTATCACTGCTTTTCTTGTCTGCAGTTGAAGTGTTAGAAAACAATTTCGCCTTTTAATCGCGACGCCCGCCGGCGCCTTGTTGTGACTGGTATCTTCATGGTTTCGAGATCGCAGTCATTTCAGGCCACGTTGTGGGTTGCCTTTTATGTGCACGTGAGTGCTGTTTCGTTTGCTTGCAGTGTGAGGAACTGGATTTTTTAAATGTAAACTGTGGTTTCGCCAGTCTAAGCAGACGAATGCCACTTGTTTACTTTGCTTCACACGTCATGTGCCTGCAGTTTGACATACACTTTTTTATTTATTTTTTATTTTATTTGCATTTTTTTTCCATAAGTGAATGCAATTTGGTCGTGATATGGCCTTACACATATTCTGGAAATAAGCTATATTTGAACGCTGCCAGTTAAATTATGTGTACATTGAATCAATTGGAAGAAAGTGTTTTTTAGAAAGGGAGCATGGATTCCGGGAGAACTGACTTTTAACACATTTACAGAAGTGTGGCTGGGAGGGGAAGGTCTGCGTGATTTGCCATTAAATTATACACCCACTTCCTTTGTTTGACACTTTACTTGAAGTTTGAGAGTTGCACTGAATTTATTAGTAGATTCTGCGTGCTTCATCGTACCAGCAAGTGAAATGGAGGGCGTGGTTAAGGATCATCATGACGATTCACTTGTGCATACCAAGCTATCGAGATTGCTTCTAGGCACAGAAGCCCAACCAGAGTTCATTAAAGGAAGGGTAAAGAGCCTTCAGGGGCTTCATTAAGGTGGCATTTGTTGATACTTATAAGAGCGGCGGTAGGCACTTTCAAGTAGTTGGACCTTCCTGGCTCCTTTATTCCACTCTTGCGCAACAGTGGAATCTGGGCTCTCATTACTGAGTAATGTTAGAGGGGTACATTTATGAGGGCCGGTATTAATGAATCTTACAGCTTAGGTACTCTGTAAACTCAAGCTTTGCATTTTGCACGTCAATTCAGATATATCTTGTTCCACAATCTGTTGAAAGTGGATGTCTTAATCACCACTGGATATGGGACTGTATGATATGATTCCCATAGAGCAACGGGACTCGCACTATTTGTTTTGATTGCAATTTTCGCAAAATTGGAAAAGGTCAAAGCAAAGTGTGCTGGTTTCAAGATGACCAGCTGTGCACATGTTCTGGCATCTGTCCTCAAGCTCAATACATGCCATAATGCATCAACTTTGTCGAAATGGGTGCCAGGATTCCTATTCAACAAGTCCGTTTGGGAAGTAGGGTCATCTGTGCATCCACCATAACTCCAGGATACCTGCAAGGTGGCAATGGGGATTTGGAGTGTAGTGAATGAATAGTTAGTGTTGTTCAACTTGCTCCAGAGCACTTTTTGGCGCGGAGAAGTATGTTCCTGGAGCAGTAAATGGAGCTGCTGCTCAGAGGTGTGTTGCTTTGAGCCACAGACCTCTACCACCGTTGCTTACTCCATTCATTCCAATTAAGCTCCTCGCTATTAATAAAAACAACATTACTAATTTCCGTAAAAATAGTCTATTCCCTCCCTGAAGAATACCAGAGAAATTTCCGGGTGACATTCCCCACTCTTAGGTCCTTCATGAAGTGAATAACTGGAAAGGCTTCTGGGCTAGATTCTAATCTGGGTCCAAACCTGGGTTCCACTGGTACCTCATGACAAAGGCCTCCTTCAACATGTCTGTCTCGGGTAGTGCAAGGCCGAAGAAGAAGGTGAAGGGTTTCAACCAGTTGAGAGCAGCACAGAAGCAGTGGAACGCTGCATGCTATGGAAAGCAAAGTTCTGAGAAGAGAAGTGGTAGGCTGGTAGAGTCTATTTAAGATGGAGCATAGCTTGCATACCTGCAGTTTCAGAGGGCGTTCCAGCCGACACTAGGAGGATGCACATTTTTTTAATGCAGCACCAGAGATGTAATTCTCTTTTCTTATGGACTGTAAATGCTCATTGAGTGATGTATCGCGATAGACACAAGACTTTTTCCATTTGCTTCTCCCCTTATACTTTTTCTATATGATGGCATTGTGTGGCTTGTACTGTGCGGCAAATGCCATTGCTACCTTGAGAAGAGTTTCGTTTTACCTTACAAATACATTAATGCAGATCCCTACTGGTCAAAATGATCCCGTGTTTTTCAGTCATGTTATTGTTCTTATCAGAACAAACCTTTCAGAGCTTGTTTGACAGAATTGGAGCACAGTTGGCCTCAATAGTCTCGGTACTGCTCTGAACAGCTTCCAGCAGCAGTCGTCTTGTTCTGATTACAGTTGGTTAATAACTTAAAATAGACTTTGAGATATGTATGTATGTATGTATGTATGTGTGTGTATATATATATATATATATATGTGTGTGTCAAAACAATACCCTTGCAGGCATAGAATTATGCAACAAAGAAGGAGAGAACTCTGGTTAGTTCCCAAGTTTAGGTGGAAGGCAGCTCCTGTATAGAGCACCCTCAACACCAGCGACACTCTAAATTTGCTCACCTCAAATGTCTGCTTTTCTATCAAAGTTTTTAAGCATAGGATTAGCACAGTGCTATCCACGCCGAGCTGTAAAATGACAAAAGCCATTTACCACTCCAGGCACAGTATTACAGCTTTGGATTATATATATATATATTCACTGAAAAAACCATAGGTTAGAGACCCTATATAGTTAGCTGGACATTTTATTGATATAAAACCAATGAAATTCCATATATAGTTAGTTGCACTAACTATATATTTCGCGCATCCGCAATCCAATGCTGATGATGTCACATATTACATCATTCATGACATGGTCAGTGACATCACTGATGACATCTCAAATGACATCACTGATGACATCATCCAGTGTCTGTGTGTTTTTCTTTAGTTTAAATATGTTTTACATATTGAAGAATGAGTGGATGTATAAGAGTATGGATGAAGGATTTGATTGTATAAGTGAGTAAGTATGTGTTAGTATATCTGTGAAAATGTAAGCTGTTCTGTGTTTAACTGTATAGATGAAGAAATCAGTGTGATTGATTCTTTACAGGACTGACTAGGTGTGTGAGTAACTCCATGGAAGAGTTGCAGTGTGTGAGTGTCTGCATAGGTGTATGAGTGCATATGATAGTGTTGTAATGATGAGTGACTGTATGTACGAGTGATTGTATGAGTGAATGTGTGTGGAGACGTAGGAATCAGTGAGTGCGTATGTAGTAAATGTTATTCGTGTGTCAATGGTTTCAAAAATGATACTCTGTATTTTACACTAGGTGCAACAGAGGTTATATTAGAGTGTAAGGAGGTGCATTTTATTATCACATGAAGTATATAATCAGTGGTGTGATCATTGATGTTAAATGAGATGTTGATGTCATCAGTGAAATCATTTGAGATGTCATCAGTGATGTCATCAGTGATGTCACTGACCATGTCATGAATGATGTAATATGTGACATCATCAGCATTGGATTGCGGATGCGCGAAGTATATAGTTAGTGCAACTAACTATATATGGAATTTCATTGGTTTTATATCCATAAAATGTCCAGCTAACTATATATGGTCTCTAACCTATGGTTTTTTCAGTGAATTTTCAAGGTTTTGTAAATGCAAATTCCTAACTATATATGGTCTATAACCTATGGTTTTTTCAGTGAATTTCATTGGTTTTTTAAAAGCAAATATCTATAGCTGTAAAATATATTCTTTATTACGTGATGTATCACGTAGCCACGTGAGACGCCTCATGACGCGTCGCATAACCGTGACGTATCGGCTCTGCAGCGCAAACAAAACCCGTAACGTAAGCGCGCCGGAGCACGCTTACAGATATATATATTTTTTTTAACCTTAATTAGACAAAATCCACACGTGCACATATCTTGAGGCCTTGCAAAGGCACATCAAACAAACAGTCCCTACAATTTTGCCAAGTTTGGTGGAAATCTATTCCCTTAAATTTTATTTGACTGTTTCTCTTGGTTTTCCCCTTGTTACGCTTACCGGAACGCTACCCGGTACGCAAACCGGACGCTCCAAAAACACAAGATGGCGGACTCCCGTTACGCTGCCGGTTAGCTGCCCGGTTCCCGTACCGGGAAGCGCCTCTACGGCGAAAAATCGCAATAAAAATTGTATTTATTTTTTGCCCCGCGGGGCACTTTAATATCCCCCTCATCAATCCTAGGGGGTCAGGAGGGGTCTACCTTGCCCCCTTTCCTTCATTTCCCCCTTCGTTTTTCCCCACCTCTTGTCTCTCGATCCTACAGAGAGACAAGATGGCGGCCGCTCCGGACTGTTTAGAATGTTGACAGACACCGGAGAGCCAATCAGCTTCGCTTCGCGAAGTTCCGTTACGCGTCAGGTACGCGAACCGGGGCGCTAACCGGAGCGCTGTCACTGATATATCTGTTTTTTAAAACGTTAATTTCTCAAAATCCACTGGAGCACATATATTGAGACATAGCAAAGGCACGTCGGGCAAACCATGTCTACAATTTTGCCAAGTTTTGTGTAAATCCATTCAGCCGTTCGAGCTAAAAGTGAGTCCAACCGCCCTATGGAAAACTCAATGTTAAAAACACGTTTTGGGACCCCGCTTTTTTCTCGGCCCCCCTTGACGAACCCCACCCCCCCCCCCCCCCAAATGTTATGGGGCTGCTCAGAAATAAAATGTGCCATTTTCCTGAAAAATTCAGCCAATTCCGTCCACAAACGCCAAAGTTATTCGACATAGGATTTTTTTCCTATGGGATTTTTGAAAATTCGAACTATATATATATATATATATATATATATATATATATATATATATATATATATATATATATATATATATATATATATATATATATATATATTATTCCACAAGAGTTGCCTGTTGAACAGATGCAAGCCACACACGAAGATAAACTTCTGCCACGTTTATTTCAGGAGGGAAGCAACATGTGAGAGACACAGCATACAGCAAAGTGCAAGTCCTGCCTGACGCGTTTCGTGCACCAAGCACTTCCTCAAAGGCACCGGACATTCACAGGAAAATGCACGATGATTTGGCAGTACCACGCCGCTGCAGAACCCACTGGGGGGTGAACTCTTTTATTGGGACTAGCACGATAGCACACTTGTGAAAAAAGACTGGCACCACAAGTACCATCCGGCCACTGGGTTGGCCACGCCCATATGGGCGGAGTTTCGTCATTGTGGTACTGCCAAATCATTGTGCATTTTCCTGTGAATGTCCGGTGCCTTTGAGGAAGTGCTTGGTGCACGAAACGCGTCAGGCAGGACTTGCACTTTGCTGTATGCTGTGTCTCTCGCATGTTGCTTCCCTCCTGAAATAAACGTGGCAGAAGTTTATCTTCGTGTGTGGCTTGCATCAATTTAGGTCTTTTGACATTTCTCCTCTCCCAAGTAGCGGAACACCACAAGTTGACGAGACTGTGTTGGCCAAAATAATTTATTGTAAGTCAGCCCTTCGGACGCGTTTCGCCTGACCCGCAGGCTTGTTCACCGAAGTTTCATGCATTTACATTCGCCATTTTAACCACTGTGCACCACAAATAATCATGTGACAAGGACTACAAAAAGAGTATCAACAAGGAAAGACTCGTAGTTCCTCTACATTTTGTACATCACTGCATTTACGTTAAATACGTTAAAGACACATTGGGGGATATTGACGAGCAAAGGCTATTTCTGGACCCCTCTATGGTGGACATATATTCCAGACATTCTGTACAAAAGCAACTACTGGAAAAATATGATGGTAGGAGGAGGGAGCTTGACTCTACTAAACCCTCGGTAGTTGCTCATTCGCTTGTGTGCAATGAAGCAGGCATGGAACCGTATCTCTTCTTAATGTACAGTCCACACAAGTGGATTTTAATGACTCGTTTTAGGCTCAATTTGTTGCACCACACTTTAGCTTATCCGTCTGGGTTTACCCAAACAATTGAGCAGAAGGGTGCCTGCGGCTGCGACAATAGGTCTCCGCAGGACACCCTTCATTTTGTATTACTGTGTTCTTTTTATAAAACACCGCGTCAAAGATTCTTGGTGGACGTTTTAAAGGACTCAAACATTATCCATGCCAAATCTGCTTTATTGTTTTTGCAAAGAGCCACTGAAATGCGTACTTTGTTTGCTACCATGAATTTCCTAAAAATTGCCTTTAAACTAAGAAACACAAGGGGCTGATAAAGTTGGTGGGAATGGGAGGAAACTAAAAAGTCATATGGGGCCTTGTGTCATATTTGCACTGTTTCTACTATCTACAAAACCCCCTTTTTAACTTGTCGCTCTTTTTAAAAATGTCATGTTGTTCAGTATGGTTTTATGTGATCATGTATTACTATGTATTTTTATGATGGTTTTTAACCTTCGAAATAAATAACTGAACTGAACACTGCATTTATGTTTAAATGAACATATTAGAAATGCGTTTAAAATAACTGATGCTACGTTAATCATGCTTAGATTAAAAACAAGTGCATTGCCAACAACTTTAGACTTTTATAATCTCATTGCAGCAAAACTGAGTTTTCGCTATCCTGAATCGGTAACTTTATTAGTACCGCTATTCGCTGCATTGACTGGCAGCGCTCATGTTGCATAATCACAGCTTGGTCAGCATATTTCTTATTTCATATATGTGGCTGCTCCCATTTGCCTGCCCAAAATAATATATCAAAATTATGCTTTGCATGATTTTTTAATGTTGCCCCAGTGGGCTGAATTAACGCTGCCTGGTCTTATAAGCAGCGTTGCTACCACATCTCTATAAAGAGCCAAGCCTTGCTCATAGATAGTGCCCCAGTGGGCATCATTTACACACAGTATAGTGTACTCCTTCTTATAAAACAAACACCCATAAACAGTGAGTGCTGTCGTTCTTTACTGGGTGTGCACACCCTAGGAACTTTGCAGCTGCGTATTACGGGCGGGAACACCCCCGTTGGACGAGCACCCGCTCGAGAGTGCAATCAGCTAGTGTTACAGAGAGTGTGTATATATACACACAACAATCCAGCTCCCATAGACACATTCATGGACGAAGGCACGGACATAAGGTAATCAAGATGTGGTAAAAATGTATTTTTTCAGGTCCACCCTCAACCCCTGAGATAAGAGATATGCGTTTCGGCTTTCAAGAAGCCTTTTTCAATCTGTTTGGCCCCATAATTTACACAATATATATAGCCCTTCCCACTTGAGGTAAGTATTGATATAGAAAACACACTTAGCAGTGCGCTTAAACACTGTCCCCCCCCCACTGCAATAACATCATGCTCTCTGCAATGGAGTATCAGCACTGAAACAGTTTAAAACAAGAACATATACAATGATTGCGCAATGCAAATCTACAAGTAACCTTTCTGATAGCTTTGGATATTTGTTGCTTAATGTGCAGCCCCAGGAAACTCTCTTTGGATTATACTTTATTCAAAAATACATTGTTGCCCTATTTTGAGATTTTACTGTACTTTGTCACGAAGCTCCCTTTGGGAAATATATTTTATTGTTAATGCCTTAAAGTTACCTGTAGGATCTGTAATGTGGAGTGCCTGAAATTACTTGTAGGTGGTGATTTTTTAAAAGCCTTACTCACACCGACTAGCCTTCTCGAAGTGCTCTGCAAGAGGGTGGGCCTACAATTATTATCCCGGACATCCATAGGTGCTATATATCTAGGTCTGCCTTAAAAGGCAAACTCAGGGAGTGGCTAAGTCAAAGGCATAAATCGAGAGATGAGCTATACAGTCAGATTACAAATCAGTCTAGTTTATGACAGCTGATAGATGTCAAATAAAGATGGTTAAGTCATGGGGCATAAAACTGTGGAACGCTGACGAACAGCTTATTGGTAAAAACATTCTGAAATTTAAAGGACTGCAATGCGTACTGGAGCACAGAACGGTGAAGTTGGCGAGGCAGAAGAAGGGTAGACCTTCCTGGTGTCATCTTGAGCTGATCTGAAGAGGTGGGTCTTCGGTCCCTTGGGGAAGCTGGTGAAATTCCTTCCAGTCTGAAATCTGCAGAAAGGGACTTCCGTAGTGTTGAGTTTTTCTCCAGATTTGTTAGGTCAGCAAGTCCTTCTTCATTTTTCCCCTCTGTGTTGTCCCTGACAAATTATAGCAGGCCCAGGTCATTATTTTAATAATGAAGCCTGACACTGAGCAATCTCCATTTACCTGCCACCATTAAGGTTATTGAAGGCCACATAACCAAACACCTCTACAACGTCCTTGTAGTCTTTAGTCCATTCGTTGCTTCTTGGCTGGTTTTCGCCCATGTCCTAACACCAACGTGGTTTTTGTGGCTGCCATGGGCAACCTTAGAGTGGAAGTTGATAGCGGCAGAGTCTGCTCAAAGTTCAGGGTCTGCCAGGAGCATTTAAGGTCAATTCATCCTGTTTGCCAGACTGTGAACAATTAGGTTTACCGAGTGTGCCTTTGACTGGCTCTCTGTAGTGTGCTCGTGCTGTTGATTCTTGCTTACTGTGCACATGCTCATGATTCTTACCTTGTGGGCTCATGCACAGGCATGTGCACAGAATGTATTTGTATTGTATTTGTATTCCTTTGAATGTGGAGTCGCTCTCTGTAGCCAGGAGTCCGTTGTACTTGGTCAGTTGCTACTTGGACTCCTGGCTGATGAGACGCTCCTCCTGTGATTGGAAACCTGATTATTAAACCAGCTTTTGGATTACATCCTTTTCCTGGATTTATTGATCTCTACATAGTGGCGACGATCGGGATTTGTTTCCATCACCGTTTCACCCACGCAAAGGATTTTTGACGAATTTGCGTCAAAATCTGAGCTCAACTAACGATCTCTAATCGACCTGTTTCTTGCATACTGCTTCAGTTACAGGCGGATCTTTGGTTTATTGCCCTTTGGACTGTTTGGGCCACATTGATTTTACAGAGGAGGAGCGGATTTTGGTTTATTCCTTGGACATTTGCCTGAGACAAGTGTTGACGTTTTACTGGAGACGTTTAACATTTTTCGGAGGCTTGGATTTTCGTTTGGAACTTCCATTGGTCAGCGGATTTGCCGTGGGGCTTAAATGTAAACTTGCCTCGGTTTACGTTTCAAATTACGCGCTTACCGGTTGTCTGGAACTCCGGCATCGCGTCCTGGAACCCGTTTGCTGCCTTCGTCTGGAACGCTGAAGACGCGTGGAATCCAGGGAGCCACGTCTTCGACGCTGCGCCCTGACGTCACGTCGCACGTTGGACGCTGCGCAAGGCCGCCATATTGGTAAAGGCTGAGGGTTCGCACTCGTCGATCGACTCGTCTCTCGTGCAGTGCAATCGGCACACAATTTAAGCGGCAAGTTAAGAAAACGGCAAGCTGTTCAAGCGGAGGGCACAGACAGGTCAAAGGACAGACAGCTTATACGTCGGACTGCGTCTGTCAGTCCGAACAACATTTCAAGCTTGATCGCTACGTGTGTACCGGCGATGCACACGCCTTGACATCACTTATAAGTGTAACAGTAACTATAATTGGTGCTTTTGGTGTAATTTGTTTTTTTTTAGGTTTTATTGTTTTCCCTTATGTTATAGGTTTTACTCATCTTCTCATTTGTTTTATATTTGTAACATGGCTTCTGTTAGGGAGGTCACTCAACCCCCTCCTTTCCTCGAAAAACCTGGAAAACCTGTGTTATTATGGTCAGAGTGGTTTGGCCTGTTTGAGAATCACATTTTAGCAATTGATGCTTCTGACTATTCTCCCCCTAGGAAATTTGCTCTTCTTTTTGGCAGCCTTGGGTTGGCTGCACAACGCATTTTTAAGAGCCTTGTTCCCATTCCCCCTCCAGCTGCTGCTGGTTCAGGTGATAACGAATGGAATATCTATATAGAGGCCATTGCCAGATTAAAGAAACAATTTGAGGAATCTCCTAATATCATGCTGGAGAGACACAATTTCTATAAAAGAAAGCAAAAGGAGGATGAAAAAATTGACGAATATATTTCAGCGTTGAGGGTGTTAGCTATCACCTGTGATTTTGGTCCTTTGCTGGACAATTATATTCGTGACCAGTTTGTATTTAATTGTTCTTCTACCAAGGTGAAGGAAAGAATTCTTAGCTGTAAGAATCCTTCATTGTCTGAAGTTATTGATCTTAGCCTTAGTATTGAAAGATCTGTAACTTCTACTAAAGCCATGGCTCTAGATGCTGTCACTAAGGTTAACTTCATTTCAGATGATATGTCTGACGACGGCCTATATGCCATTTCTAGTAAGGAATCTAAAGATAAGTGGCAGAATAAATCTAGTGGTAATGCAAATAAACAAAATTTTTGTTTTAGGTGCGGGTCTAAATTCCACATTGGGAATTTCAAAGGGTGTCCCGCCATAAACAAACGGTGTGTTGGGTGTAAAAGAATGGGGCATTTCCAAAAGGTGTGCAGATTACAAAAGAAACCTGTCAAAGTGAACTATGTAGATATGGATGAATGTAATGACACCTTTGATAATCTAATGTTAATGGTGGAATGTGATGATTCTGAACCTATTAAAGGACCTTTGTGTGAAGCCATAATTGACAACATCAAATTACAGGTAATGGCTGATTCTGGAGCTCCCATTACTATACTCAGGGACTCCACATTTTTTGATAAATGGGGACAGGAGGTGAAATTAAATCAGTCTGATGTTAATTCAAAAGCTTTCGGTGAGAAAGATATTGACATGTTGGGCTTTTTCTTAACGAGTGTGGAGGTCCTGGGTAGGTCCATTATCACTAAAGTCTACGTGGCTGTTAAAGGAAAGGATATCGTAGGTTGGAAAGACCTCGCTAAAATGGGTTTATACCTTGTCCCAGGGGATGAAAACCCAATTAAAGTACGTGACTTTCCTATCTGTTTTATTGAGGATACAAAAATTAACAGAGCTGATTTGCTTAGTGAATTTAAGAATGTATTTAGTAATAAGATTGGCTTGGTGACTGGCGCAGAACACAAAATTAGACTCATTCCGGGGGCATCCCCTGTTTTCCACAAGGTTCGTCCCGTTCCCCTTAGTGTCAGGGCAGAACTTAAAAAGATGCTTGAGGATCTGGTTAAAGACAAAATCATAGAACCTTCTGATTCCTCTCAATGGGTTGCGCCCATCGTCGTAGCACGTAAGAAAAATAATGAGATTAGGCTATGTGCAGACCTCAGGGGTCTCAATAAAAACATTAAAATTGACTGTCATCCTCTTCCAAAAATCCAAGAGCTATTGGCAAATCTGGGTGGGGCTAGATGGTTTTCATTGTTGGACTTGAAATCCGCCTATCACCAGATTCCCTTGTCTAAGGATTCTCAGGAGTTGACAACCTTTGTGACCCCATTTGGTGCTTTCAAGTTTCTGAGGCTCCCATTTGGGTTGGCTTCAGCAGCTAGCGTTTTCCAAAGGTTAATGGACTCGTTGTTTGGGGATCTGGTGGGGGTTCAAGCATACTTGGATGACATTTTGATTTTTGCAAAAACTATGGAGGAACATAATGTTCTACTTAAAAAGGTTTTGTCCATTCTTGGCAGTAGAGGTATGACAGTCAGGGAAGACAAATGTAAGTTTGGAGTGTCTGAGTTAGAGTATTTGGGGCATTCAATTTCGAATTCTGGCATTAGACCGAAATTTTCTGTAGTTAGGGCTTTAGCAGAAGCTAAACCCCCGACTGATAAGGATGCTCTACGTTCATTTCTAGGCCTAGCTGAGTACTACGCCAGATTTGTGGAAGGGTACGCTCAAGTGGTGGAGCCTCTGAGATTGCTTCTTAAGAAAGGTCAAAAGTTTGTTTGGTCAAAAGATTTGGATGACACTTTTACTAAGGTTAAGGATCTAATTGTCTCGGCTCGTTCCCTTCAGGCGTTCAGGGATGATTCCATGTGCATTATTGCTGTAGATGCGAGTATGAAGGGTCTTGGAGCGGTGCTTTGCCAGCAGGTGGAGGGCAAGGAACACACGGTAGCTTTTGCCTCTAGGTCTTTGAAGGAGTTTGAAAAGCACTACAGCACGATTGAAAGGGAGGCGTTAGCCTGTGTGTGGGCTGCTCAAAAGTTTAAAATGTACATCTGGGGCCGCAAATTCGTTATTTTGTCTGATCACAAACCTCTTTCATTTATTTTTAGCAAAGTTTCAGGTACCAATAGTCTTTCCCCTAGGTTGACCAGATTGGTTTCTAAACTACAGGAGTTCAATTTCGAAGTAAGACACATCTCTGGGGGTAAAAACTTCAGAGCAGATTGCTTGTCCAGGATGTTAATGGACAAAGATGATGAGGATGATTTAATTGAGGAAGATGTGGAATGTGTCTCTATGGTGGATGCTATTGAGGAATGGAACTCAGTCATCGCGGAAAAGGATTGGTTGGAAGCCAGTGAGATGGATGGTGTTTTATCTCAGGCTTTGGAGTTTTCAGCCAAGACTTGGCCAGACGTTAGGAATCTCTCTGGGGATCTTAAGAATTTTGCTCAGGTAGCAGAGGAACTCTCTGTCAAAGATGGAGTTTTGTTAAGAGGTGATAAGTTTGTTCCGCCCAGTGGGTTAAGGAACACTATTATTAAGTTGGCCCACGAAGGTCACCTTGGCGTGACCAAGACTTGTATGAGAATCAAAGCCCATTATTGGTGGCCGGGTATTGATGCACAGGTTAGGGCTACTGTGGACAGTTGCGAGGAATGTTTATTGTCTGATAAACATTGGAAGACTCATCAGGCCCCTTTGCAGCCTACTCAATTACCAGGGGTGGCCTGGGAGAAAGTCGCTTTGGATTTCTCCGGTCCATATAAAGTTCTTCCTGAAGGGAAGAGGTACCTTATTTTAGCAATTGATTACTTTTCAAAATGGATGTACTATAGGTTTGTTGAGGCTCCGGATTCAGTTAATACCATTGCTTTCCTGGAAAGATTGTTCTTGTTGGAAGGGGCCCCTCGAACCTTAGTAACGGACAATGGAACCCATTTTGTCTCTGACAGGATGTGTAAATTTTTGAAAGCACATGATGTGAAGCAATTAAAGGTGGCGCTTTACTCACCCTCATCTAATGGCCTGGTTGAACGTGGCAATAAAGTTTTGAAAGAGGGAATTCAGACGGCCATAGCTGCTGGGGTGGATGTTTTCAAATTCTTGGAGAGGAAGATCTGGAATTATAATGTCTCACCTCATTGCACGACGCAAATGTCTCCTTTTCAGTTGTTGCGTGGAAGGGATTTCCATTCTCCTTTATTTCCTGCTTGGTTAAGGAAGGGGGAGGGCTCGCAATTTTCTCCTGTTAGGGATAATGTGGAATTTTCTGTCAAGCAGAAACAGGCAGTGATGAAGGAAAATTTTGACAAATCTAAATGTGTAAAGGACATTCAAATGTTGGTGGGGGATTGGGTTATGATCAAGAAGCCCTATAAGGTTGCAAAAGGTTTGTCTATGTTCTCAAGTCCGGTACAAATCATTAAAGTCAGTAAAAATGCAGTCTTTTTGGGGGACAAGGGTTGGTGGAACGTGAGACAATTGGCAAGGTTGACTGCAGATCAAGCGGCCCTCATTTCTAGGAGGAAAAGTCTATCTACGCAGGAGGGTTGTGATTGGTCTCATTGGCTTCAACCTAATGTAATTCAAGCTAGCATTGCTTTGCCTGCTACTGCTCCTATTTCATCTAATGATGCTTCCCTTGCGGTTGTTTCCCCTGCAGTTCCCTCTTGCAGTCGCAGTGGCCGCATTAGAAGACCCCCTGCAAGATATAATGAGTTTATTTCTTTTTAATTGATTAATTAATTCTCTTTTCTGTATTTGTATAAAGGGGAAGGTGATGTAGTGTGCTCGTGCTGTTGATTCTTGCTTACTGTGCACATGCTCATGATTCTTACCTTGTGGGCTCATGCACAGGCATGTGCACAGAATGTATTTGTATTGTATTTGTATTCCTTTGAATGTGGAGTTGCTCTCTGTAGCCAGGAGTCCGTTGTACTTGGTCAGTTGCTACTTGGACTCCTGGCTGATGAGACGCTCCTCCTGTGATTGGAAACCTGATTATTAAACCAGCTTTTGGATTACATCCTTTTCCTGGATTTATTGATCTCTACACTCTCCTCCTTGTTTAGCCATGAGCTTCCAGTCAGTTATTCTTCCTTTCTTTTCTCTGCCCTTGTCTTCCCTGCACAGCAGAGGTCACCGGGGCTCCCGCCATATCACCCCAGCTATTTAACCTCCACATTGAACCACTGGCCAGATTTGATCTTTGTGACAGATGTGGGTTCTACTTGCATGCTAATGACACCCATCTCATTATTAATCTGGACCCCCTACAACACGTGCTCTGTTCCACTCCCTTGTATGCTGCTCTCCCCCTGCCCCCCCCCCCCTCCACGCACTCACCCGGCTTGATTTTTATTTTAGCCCCTACTTCATGTTACTTTCCCCATCCACTCCTTCATTTCTCCCATAGTCCTAGAAGGCATTTAAAATAAATATACAACTTCAAAAAAAATTGGGAAAATTCCGTTTTTTGAGAAGACCCAGCAACTGCAATGTGACACTGGGCACTCCCCTAAAACTAAAGTTCTTTAGTGCTCATTTCTGTTTTTATTTAACGTTAAGTGGAGTCAGCCTGTGATCAGTCAATAAAAAAAGAAAAAAAAGAAACTGGTACCTGAATCATTCTGCAGGTGAACACTTGCGGTGATGCATGCACATATCTTAAATTAATGCATGCACGTGTGACTACAGAATGACACAACTGCCAACAGCAGTGGCGTCATCGCAGTTTTACTTTTTTTTCCTGGTGCGGCACAGCATTGGTTAAAAGCTTTACAAAAGTCAATAGTTTCCAAAGTCGAGACCTGTTGGCTTTTTTCAATGCTTGTTCATAAATGACAATGAATCTTGCTGTGTCCGCGAGCCTGACAACTTAAGTGTAAAAGATAAAAAATAGCATTTCCTGTAATAAGAAAAAAAATCCAAATCATTTCCTGAGGAAGTTCAAACTGTTGTAATGGCCCCGTACCACAGTTGAGTTGCTCACTCTCTTTATACATACATCCTCAAAGTGTGAAAAAGCTACATAGTGGAAACCCCAACTAGAAAAATCTAAAATTGTCTTCAAGCAAAACTGCCTACCAATACTGAAAAGACACAATAACTGTGTTAATAAAGCAGTTACCCCAGCATTAGAATTGTTTAAATGCAAGGTTCAGTCGGCGGTTCTCTATGGGGCAGAACTCTGGGGACCCGTGTGCAGAAAGACTTTTGAAATCATGGAAAATAGGTTTCTAAGGGGACTACTAATGGTTCCTAGTAGTACTCCATTATTACCCTTACTCCTTGATATGAACATACGACGCACTGACCTACATGCAATATTAAGACCATTATTGTTATGGGTCAGGCTGTGGATTACCCCAGAGCTGTCTGAATATAAAAAAGGGTTGGTTGAAGTTCAGGAACTGGACACATGTAACAAGATCTTTTGGTTTAAACATGTTAAAATTTGGTTAACAAAAATGGGTTTATCCCACTTTTGGACTCAACCTGAACTACTGACTGTGTCCTCAAAGAAAATAGTAAAACTCTCTTTTTGGGCTCTAGTGAGCCATGATGCTGTATATGTTGGAGCACATGGCCCCCTAACCGAAAGATTTTTATTGGTGAAAAATGCAGCCAAGTTTGAAATGTTTCTTGACGAGATTCAACCACCTTTAGCGAAAACCTTGTATATAAAGTATAGGTACGGTATACTAAGAACTCGGGAAACCGAGTCTAAATGGGGGAAAACCAGTAATGACAAATGCACTTTATGTACAAATAATGCAAGAGAAGACATTTTTCATATCTTGTTTTTCTGTCCAAGTTATGTAGAAACTAGGAAAAAATGGATAGTGCCATTGTGCCGTAATATTGGAACAACTTCATATAAGGAAGCAGGAAGAATTTTACTTACGGACACTAGTCAAATAATAGTGTTTGGTATCAGTAGATTCCTTTTGGCAGTAAAATTCATTAGGCAAAAATCATCACTGGCATTTTAAGTGTCTGGCTGTTATATATCAATTTAATGTTTTTTTAACCTTGTAAATATTTTAACCATCTTTTTAACTATATTTATTGATGATTGTTTTAAAGCTCACTCTCGTGATTTAACTAAGAAGCCCAGGGATAATATTTTGGTCATGCACTAGCACTTTCTGAATTATATATCATGTAAATTTGCTGATGACATTGTGGCCATGTATAATTATGTGTATTATGTATTTTTTTTTTGTATATCTTTTATGATGCAACTGCAACGAAATAAAGATTATTGAATTGAATACATAGTGTGTTGGTCCTTATCACATGCAAAGAAGATGCATGTGTTCTGTGTTTGTTCTGTTTTATTGTTACTAAATAGAAACTTACAGATTCTGAAGGGCCTTTCAGTGGTGGGCTTTGGTAAAGGCCTCCCATGTCGGTTCTAGCCCTGGTGCAATGCTTTTTTTATTATATATATTTTTGTTGGCATTTATATTGTTGATCAGATATCCTAGATCGCAGACCAAGTCCTCTTCACTTGATAGTAGTTTGTGAAAAGAGTGAGGACATGTGGTAAAAAATTGGTATCCCGTAGTCTCAGTTAGAAATATATTATTGTGTAGTATACATTTCCAAATACCTGCTTTTTGTGTAAAAGTTTGCAGTTTCGTATTTCACTCGTCTGCAACGCCTCTAGTACTCCAATATAGGTTAGGTCGAACCCGGTCTCTAAGCTCTCTCTTGAACTTTTTCCTGCATCACAAGTCTTGACTCCGGATCAATGCCACCTGAGGGAATGGTGGGGGATAGGGGGGACTGGGGGAAATCAAAAGGAGTTAATACCCATACAAGCAGGAACTGCATAACAGATACAGCCCAAAATCTAAAATAATAGAAAGACAAATCAAAAACATATGATATAACTATAAGCGTCTCTGGAGGTTTGGGTCTCGGATGTTATCTGGTATGGTGCCGGAAGTATGACCGGCAGGTGCTAGCAGTATGCTTGCGTCACTGTGGCTTCAGGTAGGTAAGTGTTCTAGGTCTTTGTGTGGGGGAGGTGGTTTGACGTATAAAATAGTCTATTTTGTGGCTATATGGCGCAAAGCAGAGTATCTGAGCACCTAGTCCCCTCTTCACTTAAACATGGTACTGCATCTCTCCCCTAATCCAGGTCATCCTCCCAACCATCTTCTTCTTGGTCGTCCAGTTCACTGTTGGGATACTAAACCTCCTTCCAGATGTTCCCAGTTCTCCAGGACCTCGGTCCACAGCTCTGCTATAGGGCGCCTCTGAACCCCTTGGACATCCTCTCTACAGAGAGCTTTCCTCGACTCTAGCCCATATAGTAACGTCTTTCGCCCATGTTCAAGTACAGGTCCTGTCCTCGACGTCTACGCCATTGCTATTCTACATCTGTCCAATGCAGGGGCCAGATCCAAAAATCTAGTGCCTATGGGCTTTGGGTCTGGGGAATCCTCCCAGGAGGCAGGTTTTCACCAGTACGGAGACGATGTAGGACCGCTGACCAGTTTGTCTGGAGTGTAGGGCATCCCCATGTCATATGACAATAGTCCGCATCAGGAATTCAACACTCAAGGTATTCTCAGGGTTCTCCCCTGTATACAACCTGCAATCTGTGCAGGGTGATATAGGTCATGTGGAGATAACTAAATTATATATACTTCAGCCTCGCGTTGCGTGAGATTTTCGTATGGTAGGCTAGCATCCTGTTTCATTCCCTTTCTGTGACCTCACGGCCTAATATTCCTATCTAGCTCTAAGGGTGACCAATGGTCTCTGTCCTATATTGTTCAGGGACCAGTGGAACCACAACACCAAGTGTTGTGCTGAGCCCACTGAGAGTAAGAGCTGGAGCACAGCACAGGGTGTAGGCTCCTCTCATCCCCTGTCCCATATAGATCTGCATAAGATTGCACCAATGCCTCATTGTTCAGAGATTGACCTCTGGCTAACACATATTGTTCTGATAGGTCTTCTAGTGGTGTTGGCCCTGGTGCAATGCTTAATATATATGCAGGCCTTGTTGATTACGTTTTTGCTCACAGAAGTAGAATCTCGGTGTAGGAAAAATATGGTGTCTGCTGGCATGAATGTCAAGATCCTAGGATCTGTATGGGCTTTCGCCCACGGATAGATCTTATTTGTACCAGCAATCCTCTAGTAAGATAGTGAACACCCAGAAACACTTACATTTGTGGCAAGGCATAATCCCTTTAGAGGCGGTTTACCATCATGGAAATGAAATAAAACTCCAAAATTCTGGAGTAAGTGCGTTTCCATAAAACGTTGAGTGGTAGACAACTAGCGAAATACAACGAAAATTACCTTGTGGCTAAAGAATACTTACATGGATAAATCCACAATGCTCAATTGAAAAAACTGTTCTGTACGTACCTGTGCCAACTGCTTGGTATCCGTTTAAAAGATTGATTAGCTATATTAATGAGTCCTTCAGGAATTATTAATACAAGAGCCTTGTACTGCTGAGCTGATATTTATACCTTGTTTTGTTTAAAATAAGTAATAAAATACTGTGCCCAATTACTTTGTCCAAAATATAATATGTTATAAATTTCCATGTTCCATTGTTGGTTACCCTGTGGGAATTGGTTTCCTTTTGATGACTTATGAAGTCTGTTAGGCTGCAGGAACGAGACCCTAAAATCCCAGAAGCTTGTGTAGCGTACATCTAGTTAGTGCTTTAAAAAGCAGCCTGAGCCTTCGTTTTTCTGTCTTTAAAATTAGATTTAATGTATAGCAGTTTCTCTAAATTCAGACTTAAGTTCAAAGTGGAGGAGCCGTAGCAGTGTTTGAACACCAGAGGGGACCTCAGTCTAGATGCACAAGCCACATTTGTAGAATTGCTCGGTTTGTGCCCACCTTCATGTTGAGAAGTGGCAGAGACCATTACAGATATGACTGGGACAGAATATCTTTATAGACCTCATCCTCATCGTCCCTCCCTCGCTTCCCTTCCTTACGAAATTGAGGCATCCCTGCCTCACCAGACCCCCGTACCCACGTGATTTGTCACGTGGGGACTATATATAGCCCCCAGCCCCCTCATACCTCCTGGTTTTTTCTGTCTCACCACTGTGAGACGCGCGTCCCACGCGCTGGCCGTTCTGCGGAGCTGCGGTCATTTTCTCTATCTTGAGGGCTTAACCCTCACTTGCTATCGCCATCCTGGGTCTGGCGGCGCCGACCTGGTGTATGCGAGCCTTCCCCACCGCATTGGTGTTTTTGCGGTGCACTTCTCGGCGGCTGGACGGTCGGGTTCCGGGTGACGGAGTCACCGGCCCTGTGTGGCTGGGGCTGTGGTTCCGGTTCGGATGGCCGGAATGGAGGCGGCGGCTGGCGGATGTGCTGTAGCTTCTCGGCTGGCTGTTTTCGATGCTCCTATGCGGTAGGGGCCTCGTTTGAGGTCGTTTTTTATACATTTTTATGTTTTTGGTGATTGGTTTCATTGTCTGCGAGGCTTCTTTATTGGTTGCCTCGTGTATCCTTTGATTCTATTGGGTTTCTACCGGCTGGGGCTGTGTTACACATTATTTAAGGGCTTGCCTCGGCTTTCTACCCTGTCAGTTTCACTATGGCTAAACGGACTTCGAAGCGCTTGAGGGTTTTGTCCTCCTCTGATGAGGATGGTGAGGTGCCTGTCCCGGCTCGTAGGACCAGGTCCCAGGGTCCGGTGGATTCTTCTGCCCTCCTGTCTGCTTCTGAGGTGCAGTCCATGATTGAGGCTGCTGTGTCTCGTGCTTTGGAGGCGAGGGGTGCTAAGCCACGACGCAGGTCTTCTCGTGTTGCGGGGGGTCCGGTGGACTCTCCCTATGAGGACTCTTCTTCTTCTTCAGACTCTGCCATGCCTTCTACGTCTTCGGGGAAGTTTGTGCGTAGGGAGGAGGTGCCTGCTATTCTCCAGCACATCAGGGAGAACTTGGGGTTTTCTCCTTTTGCTGCTCCCATGGGGTCCGAGGACATTTTTCCCCAATATGTTAAGCCTCCTGAACTCTCTATGCCCTTTCATGGTCGCATCAAAGACTTGATTTCGGGGGAATGGCGGGACCTTGAGCGCTCCTCTGTTCCTCGCTTTTTGCAGAAGCTTTATTCCCTGGAGGAGGGGGAGGTCTCTCTTCCTCACTCTGTGAAGGTGGATGCCATGTTGGCCACTCTTATTGGGCGCACTTCTATTAATCCTGAGGATTGTTCTCCGTCTGATGCCACGGATAAGAAGGTGGATGGTGCGCTGAAGAAGGCCTTTTCCGCTGGGAATTTGTCTTTACGTGCTGGTATCTACTCGGCGTATGCGGCGCAATCTTTGGTGTCTGACTTTAGCAAGCTGGCCACGGCTGTTCAGGAGGAGTCGGACTGCTCTGGCTTGCTTGTCCACATGGAGCAGCAGGATAAGCTCTTGGCTGACGTCTCTTCAGATGTTCTTCGCTCTGCGGCCATGACCTCTGGCTCCTTGGTTTTGGCTCGTCGGAACTTGTGGATGCGTGACTGGAAGGCTGATTCTTCGGAGAAGTCCTCACTCCTTAAGATTCCCTTTGATGGCAAGTTGCTCTTTGGTGACCAGCTGGATAGTATGGTCACTAAGGCATTCAAGGACCGTAAGCATGCTCTGCCTTACAAGGGCAAGGCGTCTTCCTCTGGTTCTCGCCGTTTTTGGAATCCTGCTCCTTCCTCCTCTGCGTCTTTTCAGTCTTCCCGCCAGTCCTCCAGGAACTTTTCTGCTCGTCAACGCCATTTCAGGCCCAGGAAATCTTCGGCCTTGCCTGGTCCCAAGCTTCCGGCGGATCACTTCAAGAGGAAGTCCTGACGTCGACTGTGCTTCGCCCTCGGGTCCTGTGGGCGGGAGGCTGATGTCTTTCCTGGACGCTTGGCAGCTGGATGTAAGGGATCGCTGGGCATTGACTATTGTCAGGAGAGGCTATATTATCGACTTTGTCGCCGTTCCGCCCGGCTGGGGCACCATCCTTACTCCCATCCCCAAGTCTCCATCCAAGAGGGAGGCTCTACTGGAAGGGGTTCGGGATCTTCTGTCAAAGAAGGCGATCGTTCCGGTCCCGCTGGCGCAGCGAGGTCTGGGATGTTATTCCATTTTGTTTCTGGTCCAGAAGGTGTCAGGGGGATTCCGGCCGGTTCTGGACCTGAAGAGGGTGAATGGTTGGGTTCGGACCGTTCACTTCAAGATGGTGACTTTGCAGTCCATCATTCCGTTGGTGGGGGTCCGGGACTTCATGACGTCTATCGATTTACAGGACGCCTACCTTCACGTTCCTGTGGCTCGGACTCATCAGCAGTTTCTTCGCTTTGCGGTTGGCGGCTTCCACTTCCAGTTTGCGGTTTTGCCATTCTGGCTGAAGTCCGCCCCTCGGGTCTTCACCAAGCTCTTGGCCCCCTTGGTGGCCCTGGTCCACTGTCAGGGGATATTTTTACATCCTTATCTGGACGACTGGCTGGTTCATGCTCCCTCTTTCCAGTTGACTGTCGATCACACAGACTTGGTGCTGGCCGTTTTGAGGGGGCACGGCTTTCTTGTCAATCTGGGCAAGTCGTTCCTTGTTCCTTCCCAGGATCGTCTCTTCATTGGGGCCAGGTTTCGGACAGATTTGGGAGTGGTCACTCTGCCCGAGGCTCGGGTGGTCAAGATTCAGTCTCACATCCTGTCTCTGCTGTCCGGTCCGGTGCAGGTGGCGGCACATTGGCTGCAGGTTCAGGGGGATATGGCTGCCACGGTGTTTCTGGTTCCTTGGGCCAGATTTCATTTACACACACTGTTGGCTCATGTTCTGGCGCATTGGTCTCCCCATTGCCTTCCCCTCTCTTCTCCGATCCCGGTTTCCCCTCAGATCAGGTCTTCTCTGGGTTGGTGGCTGGTTCGGGATCATTTGCTGAAGGGTGTCTCTCTCTCTCCTCCGGCTCCGGTTGTGGTGACGACCGATGCCAGCCTCTCGGGTTGGGGGGCCTGGCTGGGGGTTCATCAGTCCAGGGGCTTCTGGTCTCCCGCTCAGAGCAGGATGTCATCGAACTGGAGGGAGTTGGAGGCTGTCCGTCTGGCTCTGTTGGCCTTCTCCCAGTTTCTGCTGGGTTCCGTGGTCCTGGTCAGGACGGACAATGTCACGGCCATGGCTTACGTCAACAGGCAGGGGGGACGAGGTCCTCTTCTCTGTCCCTTGTGGCGAGACAGTTGTTTGTTTGGGCGGAATCTCATCTGTTGGCTCTCTCGGCGATCCTTATTCGGGGGGTGTCCAATTCCCGGGCGGATGCCCTCAGCAGGGCCATTCCGTCGTCTGTGGATTTCTGCCTTCGTCGGGAGTTGTTTGTGGCTCTGACGTTGCGTTGGGGTGTTCCGGTGGTGGACCTCTTTGCGAATGTGGGAAATGCCTTGGTGTCCCGGTTTGTCTCCCGCTGTCGGGAGGGGTCGGCCTGGGCGGTGGATGCTCTCTCTTGCCCTTGGCCCCGCGGGCTTCTGTATGCGTTTCCTCCTTTCCCCCTTCTCTGCTTCCTGCTGAGGGTCCGGTCCTCGGGGGCTTCTGTGATTCTGGTGGCTCCGGCGTGGCCTCGTGCCTCCTGGTTTCCTCTCCTGGTGGAGTTGAGGTCGGAGGTGGAGTGGTTGCTGCCTCTGTCTCCTCCCCCTTTGGTCTTCCCGGTGTTTCAACAGGATGTTCTGGGCCGGATGCGCTTGGCGGCTTGGAGGTTGAACGCCTAGGTCTTCTGCGACGTGGTGTTCCGGTTGGTTTGACCTCTACTCTGCAGGCGGCTAGACGCGCTTCGACCAACAAGTCTTACCTACGGCACTGGCGTTCTATCAGTCGGTGGTGTCTTGTCAAAGGTTTGGACCCCTCTTCCTCTTCTTTGTTTGAGGTGATGCTGTTTCTTCAGGAGGGTGCTTCCTTGGGCTTGAATGTGTCTTCCCTTCGTTTGCAGTGGGCTGCGATTAGGGCGTTTAGGAGCTCTTGGGGTAATCTCTCGGATTCTGAGGGGTTGGTCAGTCGCCTTTTTAAGGGTTTGAGTAACGTTCTTACTGCCCCTCGGCGGCATTTTCCGACCTGGGATCTTTCTCTGGTCTTGGACGCCTTGATGTCATCTCCCTTTGAGCCGTTGGTTTCTGTGGATCTGCGCCTGTTGTCCTTCAAGACTTTCTTTTTGGTGGCCATTTCATCTGCTCGCCGCCTGAGTGAACTGGGGGCTCTTTCTTTCAAACACCCTTTTTGTCGGGTTTTTGATGACAGGATCGTGTTGCGACCTATTCTTTCCTTTCGTCCTAAGGTGGACTCTCAATTCCACAGGGATCAGGAGTTGGTTCTTCCTTCCTTTTTTGGTTCCCCGTCCTCGGAGTCTGAGGTGTGGCTTCACTCTTTGGATGTTAGGAGGGCTCTCCTGGTCTATTTGGAGCGGGTCGCTCCTTTCCGTCTCTCAGATTCCCTTTTTGTTAATTTTGGTCCTGTGAATAGGGGTTTGCGTCCTTCTACTCCTTCCTTGAGTCGTTGGGTTCGTTCTCTGATTTCTTTGGCGTACAAAGAGGGGGGGCACCTTTCTCCTTTGGGGGTTCAGGGTTGTTCCACTCGCTCCATGGCTGCTTCCTGTGCGGAGGTCCAAGGGGCTTCCATTTCAGAGATCTGCCGGGCTGCCACCTGGGCTTCCCCGCTGACCTTTGCCTCTCATTACAGGATTGGCCAGGAGGTTGACTGTGCTGATGTGTTTGGACACAGGGTTCTTTCCACTATGATTCCTGAATAGTGATTTTTCCCCTGGTCTTCTGTGTTTTTTAATAAACCTGTTTTTTGCATACCTTCTTTGGTTGTCCTGTTTGGCTTTGTACATCTCAATTTCATAAGGAAGGGAAGCGAGGGAGGGACGATGAGGTAATGCTTCAATTACTTACCGGTAATTGCATTACTCTGAGTCCTACTCCCTCGCTTCCCTTACTTACATCCCTCCCTCCCTCCCTGATGGTCCAGGCCAACCTTTTGGTATGGTTTCGATCTGCGTGGTATTACAGGAGGTATGAGGGAGCTGGGGGCTATATATAGTCCCCACGTGACAAATCACGTGGGTACGGATGTCTGGTGAGGCAGGGATGCCTCAATTTCGTAAGGAAGGGAAGCGAGGGAGTAGGACTCAGAGTAATGCAATTACCGGTAAGTAATTGAAGCATTACAGATATGACTGGGACAGAATATCTTTATAGACACTGAAGTAAGTGCGAGGAGACCGTCCTGGCGTTCTACAGTTGTTTTACAGTTGAATGATTGGCCGCTGAATGTGGTATCTATGTGAGCAGGCCTAGCAATTTGGGAAATGAGACTTTGTTTTGTTGTTGCACAACTTCAGATATGAGTTGACGGCTTGTTCTAGCATAGTTACATTCAGTTGCATAAGTGTTTGTTCTCGAGCGCTACACAGTTGCATCATTTTCATTGCACTTGGCAGTTGCTGCACTCCGTGTAGACTTTGCGTTATAGCGGCCAGTTAAGTCCTATCTGCCATTCCCTTGGCTTTCCCGCCACACAAGCATCCAAGCGGAGATACAAGATGGGTCATGCCCCTATGGGCATGTGCTATAAAGAACTGAATAACCAATCTCGGGCATTCTGATCAGTTGCACTCGGGGAATACTAGGCTTAGAAACGGTAATGGTTGTATCGGGGATCATGCGGGATTGATGGCTTGTTTAAAGAGGGCCATCTTTCCAGTTTCTCAGTTTAGGAGCCAAAGAAAATACCTTTAGTGTTCCTTGCAGTGAAAGTTTAAGTAGAAGAGAATAGTCTTTGTCTGGTACCTGGCTCCCATTATGGGAGACTGTTTTCTGCTTATGTTATGTCCCATAATTCAAAGATGTGATCCCCTTCAGGTTATTTCAGCAGTGCAGAAGATTCTATAGTGAATTGACAATGCATTCATGAAGAAATTACATTTATTTCGTGTTCATAACTCAAAACTATGTTAGATCGCATAGCTGTTTGGCAGCATAAGATCTTTCATGTCATGGATACTTGGTAACTATGCTGTCATCTCCTTGGTTGTTGTAACACGTTGAGCGGCATTCTCTCTTGTGGTATACCAAGAATGTATTATTTACTCTGCTGCTTTGTTGAAACAATAACCTACTTGAAGTACTAGGGAAGTAAGTGTTTTGTTAACTCACCTAGCTTACTTTACAACATTGGTGCTGCTGAACATCAGAACACTGTTTTACTTTGCTAAAGAAATGTGTTTTTTCCCTCATTAACGCTTTGTTGACCTGCACATGCGTTTGCTGGGGTAGGAGGATGAGAATTTATATGGTTAGTAATCTTCAGTCTTGCCATGAAGGTAGAAAATATGAAAGCTAAATGGCTTACTCGCAAGACCTGAACTGCTGCCGTTACAGATACTTTTCCTTTTAAAAAATAGTGTACTTGGAGCTAATGGGATCTTCTTCCAGTTAGGCGCTCCCAGTTTATAGCAATTTTGTGCTCACAACAAAAAACACAAAATTTGCAATTTTCAAGTGTGCAGTAAAATGTCAGAAATTCTGCTAAAATGCTAACTTAAAGCAGTTCACCTATATGGCAATTTCGGATTGCTAATTCTCGCAGCACCAAGGTACATTCATGATCTAGAACAATAAAGCAATTTGTTGTTTAATAACTTATTTCTTTCAGTAAACACAAGATGCACAGGATATCGTGTCTATCATCCATGCACTGCCTACTTTAATCTGAAGTGGTGCAAAGTTAAGTTTTCTGCTGCTAGATTTTTTAGTAATATTTCCAGGAGATGTGAGTGAAATTGTTTAATTGGTTTAAAAACAACCCACACACTCTCCAACCATATTTTGTTAGAGAGCCTATCAGCAAGCATCATGTGTAAGCTTTGTAAGTACCCTCCACTGCTCCAAATCTAGTCTATGATCAGGGAGACAGATCATTGAAATTTTAGAAAGAAGCTTCTAAGTGTCCAAAACGAAAAATAAAATCAGAAAAACTGATAAATTAAGACCATTTAAATTGTCCACAGTTACGGAGGTGTGTGGTCTCCTGGACAGGCCATACTGAACAGGGTAAGGGGCAAGAGAACAAACATGTTTTTAGCTTTTTCTGGAAGCCCAGAAGTAGAGTTTAGAGTTTTCCAAGTCTACAGTCGTGGTAGAAGAAATCTCCCTACCTTCCAAGTTTGGGAATCGGAAGAGGGGAACCGTCCTAAAATGTAATATCCTCGACAAGGATGTAACTTGTATTATGTTTGTGAATATAGCTGGGAGCAGCTGAATGAATGGACAGTACAGTGATACGAGGAAAATGCTTTAAATAAACTTCTCTTCCCATTGCAATACCAGTGGAAATCTTGTAAACAGTGAAAAATGCCTTTTTCGGGTTGCAGAGATCTGAATCCTCTGTAACCCAGATAAAAGGCTTTGAGAAATGCCTAAAAAAAAGAATTGTAGTAATCCATATAGTACAGAACTGTTGACCAGACAACGTTTCAGTGGAAATCTGATGGCAGCTGTGAATTTCTTCTTTTTTTAAGCACACTTAACATAAAAATGACATCAATTGAAGATTTATATGATTCTGAAAAAATTAACTTGGGGTAAAAAAATCACAAATTACTAACAGCTTTGGTTCACCTAGCCCCGTTCCATACTCCATTAGGAAGGATGACAAAAAAATGAATACTTAAGTCTTGTCAGAATTGAGACTACAAATTAAAGATTTAGAATTTTTTTAAAAATACCATTCATTTAAGGGGTGAATATACTTGGTTCTTAAATTGATTATGACAAAGGGACTTCCCTTAATTAAGATGCAGAATAAGCTATGTGTCATAAGCATATGCACATATCTTAATGCCTAAGGCACAAATCGGCCGGACATGGGGGCGTGGGAGAGTTTAAAGGGGGTGGGCATTTATAATGCAAAGCATAGGACGGAAAGCAGAGCCTGTGACACCCTGCCATAGACATTTAAATAGGGGAATAGAAACTACTCATGAATGTTTGCATAAAAACAAGGGTAACCCTTACTAAGGCACATTTTTGCCCCATCCCATGAAGACGGTCCAGCAGGATGGGTGGTGAGACCTGCAGCATGCCCAAGAGGACCTGGACATCCTCCCCGTCCTCAAATAGTGTGAGGGTGTCAGAAGCCGAGACTAGGACAGTCCCAGTCCCACAGAAACAGCAAAAATCCCAACTGTTTGGGATCCATGGCAGAGCTTTTCAATGAAAGAAGAGTTGGGCATTGGTAATACTCTTGATATTTTTGTGGTTTAGGAAATGAGCAAAAGGTCTAAAATGAGCCAGAAAGCTTGTATCAGATGAGGTTTTTAAAAAGTGGCACAATAATCGCATTCTTCCAGGAATATGGGACACTGTCCAAAGAAAAGTAAAGATAACAAAGTTCAGTCAATTTAAGGACTGAGCTGTTATCAAGAGCCCTCTCCTTACAGGAAAAGAAGCAGGTGACGAGCATGGAAATATCAGATTAACTCTGAACAATACTTTATAGGCTGACGTGAAGAAAGACCTTATTGTATAAGATGAATAATGGAGAGAGAAGGAACAAGAAGTAGCAGGAGAGTCCCCCATTGTAAAAGTGGATTAACACTGAAGTATATTTTCAATTTTAGATTGCAAAAAAGGTTGCTGTTGCTTAGTTGATACATACCACTCCTACTTTGTGATGAAAATACCATTGAGTGTGTCAATTTTTTTCTTCCATTTTTGGGAGGAATTTGCTTTGTAAAATAGTTTCTATATACAATACACCCACCTGCTTTGTGCGTTTTCTAATTCGTTGACAGTGTTTTATTACCTTGGATCTTTAGCCATCATGGTTTAGCGCTTTACAAATGGGATAAAGTAGGAAATCAGACCTAGGAAATATAGAACCTTTGATTGCTCTGTTGCTTTAGTTAAAGAGTAAACCGTTTAATGCCTTACTTGTCATTTAGGACACCTAAAATATGCTGTTCATTTTACTCCCATGCTCGTGAAAACATGAACAAAAGTCTTGGTCGTGTCTTTGTAAGCACCGAAGCACTGTGCAGTATTATTGTTACTGTTTTTTATGTTTAGATAGACCTTGACATAAAACAGACTATCCAGCAAAATCAGATTGTTAGGTTTCAGAATGGGGTGTAAATGTAATCCCTGGAGCAAGGTTTCATCTTTTAGGAAAATGGTCTCTGAGAGAAAGAAGCACCTTTTGCAAACCATCACTTGATCCTAGATTGCTTCATTCTCCAGCTTTAGCTTTTCTCATTTGAAGTTTTTGTCAAATCCTACTCTTTATTGACTTAAACCTCTATCAACGCCCTCATGAAATCTAGGACTAAGTTTGGCATCATATCTAGAAGCAGCAGAGGAACCCCAGACTGTTTCTAGTTGGTGCAAAATCCTTCTACAAACCTGCATGACTTCGGAAATGGATCACATCTCGGTGACATACCAGTCCCTATATTGGCTGATCTTTCAACAAAGGTCCCTAAATTAGTTTTGTAATTTATAATTTTCCTCTATTGCAGTACACTATCATTTGAATGTCTACCAGTAGCTTAATATGTTAGATTATGAATGTAAAATTCTGCATCTAAAACCAGTCTCCAGATCTATGTGGGGCGGTTTTGCTGAAAAATAAGCTCTAAATCTTATTCTAGTCGGCAGTTCTGAGATTTTGTTTTTCTTTCTTTTTTTTTGGATGTCTTTATTTCAGATACCTATTATTTACATGCATTTGTAGTCAGCCTGCCATTTTGGTCACTCACTTTTGCATTCATTCATTCATCCATCCACTGACTCATTCTTACATTCACCGGCTAACATAACCCAAATAAAACACACATATACACAAAATATGCAAAATAAAGTTAAAGAATAAAAGTAGATACACTAAATATGCTGCCATCTAAACACAGTTGGCATATCCTTGCAGTTGTGAAATTAAACATAGCAGTATGTGTTCATTTTGTCATTTTTTTTTAAAGTTCCTACATGGTTGCTACATTTAGAAACCCGTTGGCCATCTTGGAATGGTAAAACAATGATGTACTATGGATAGCAGCATTCCATAGTTGTTACTTGGTTTAGAGGAAATGCCAACAAGGGTTATGGTGCTCAGCATTTGGAGCTGTTGTATCCTCTTAACAAAAATAAGAGGAGAAGCAAAGAAATGAAAAGGGAACTGTAAAAGGAGAAAATAGTAAACCAACGAAGTTGCCAACCAGCCTTGACCCTGAAGTGCTCTCATTTTCAAGTGGATGTATGTGCATATGTGGCTTGAAAATGCAGTCATTCACAAGGCGAGTGGGCCAATGACCGATGTTGACTAAAGCATTGCCCAATGCATTACGCTGTCATGAATGAAAGCAGAGTGTAAATGACACGGACAGATCATTGGCAGGAAAGGGCTGATTCCAAGGGCTCCAATGTAACCATTTGCCTATATATTTATTCATATGGTTGTGTGTATTGTTTAAATGTTTTTTTAATTGCAAGATCCTGGCAAACAGCTAAGCCTGTCGTGCCTTCCAGAGAGATTCTATCAACCATTATTATGGGGGATATCATCTACACCTACAGTTTGTCAAAGGAGTAAACTACACCAAAACACCTTCCATACAAAGGCAATCTCTGAGATGTCAGGCAACAAAATACCGGACTGCAGGCTTTAACACAGTGCAAAAACTACCCACCCTTAAAGGTCTGCTGGCGTTAACATATATGTTACGCAGTAAATAAATCTGGCCTCTGCCTCTGTTGTAATGTTTCATAATAAACCAATCAGATCTGTGGCATCTGAAATAATTTTTCCTAGTTAACCAATTGGGCCTAGAGGCATTATCATTGGCTTGACATCATAACTAATTTAGGTCCACTGTATTGAGCTTAAGCTTTCCCACAAGACATAAAGTTAAAAAGTATGCAAAATTACAGTTACAAAGCTAAATATTACCCCAACAAGGATTCTCCTAGTGTAAATCTTCTATGCCCATGGTTTATCAGAGGGGGGAAACCAACACCAAAGCCATTGCCAAATACAGTAATCGAACAGTTTCCATGTAACAAAAAAAACTAGCAGTAGGCTTTAAATCAGTTAACAATCTACCCTTAAATGCATATTAACTTTAACATATGCTTTTCACAATCTATATTTCCTTCGTATTCCCTTTATCATAACTTTTCATAATAAATAATAATACTATCTATATCATTGGCTTGTCACCATAACCATCTCGGACCTACTTGTTGGGCTTAATTAAGCTTTAACACTAGGCAATCACTATATATATATATATATATATATATAATATATATATATATCCTCACAACGCAGGTTTGCCCAAAAGCGGAGAGACCACAGGAGGTTTTAAAGTAGAACTCAAGTTCTTTAATGTTAGCTTGCAAGCAGACACTGCATCAGATTAATCACACCAAAGTTAAGATTGCCAGACGCGTTTCAGAACACTCGTAGTCCTTTCTTCAGTGGTTTGTGAGTCATGGAAAACAGGAAGCACATTTATTCACGCACAAAGTCAAATAACAAACTCCTGCCTGTGAGGGCGCGGCTGTATGCACAGCCTTCTGGATGTTGAAGTGCGCGATAGTTTTCACCAAGTGGGCGTGCTGCATGAGTCCTCTGTATTGCTCAAAATTAATTCCCAAGTGGGTAGGTGTAAAATGCTGTGCATTATCTGCCCTGCTTTATCGCCACCATTAACGAGCGATCTGGCCCCCTCCTGCAAGGCGCCAGATCTCCTCCTTCCTTGCTGCTGACACCCGTGGTATCAGCTCTGGAGCCGCACTTCAGCGGTGGGCCATCTCCCCGACCGGGACCGGCCGGAAAACATCCTCACAACGCAGGTTTGCCCAAAAGTGGAGAGACCACAGGAGGTTTTAAAGTAGAGCTCAAGTTCTTTAATGTTAGCTTGCAAGCAGACACGGCATCAGATTAATCACACCAAAGTTAAGATTGCCAGACGCGTTTCAGGACACTCGTAGTCCTTTCTTCAGTGGCTTGTGAGTCATGGAAAACAGGAAGCACATTTATTCACGCACAAAGTCAAATAACAAACACCTGCCTGTGAGGGCGCGGCCGTATGCACAGCCTTCTGGATGTTGAAGTGCGCGATAGTTTTATATTTATATATATTTATATATATATATATATATATATATATATATATATATATATTAAAGTTAAAAATCTGTACAAAATTACAATTGTCACTACAAGATAAAATACCTTCTAATAGAGGTTAATAAGGACTACCGTCGTTCAAATCGGCTATCCTAATAACCAACACCATCATCCTTGTCTGCCTACATTATTCTGTGAGATTCCACTCAACAAAATATCTGCCAACAGGTTTTAGCAAAATGTAATAACAATCCATCCTTAAAAGCCTATTGCCTTAAACACTTACTATCTTTGTCGTATTATTTCATATTAAACAGATCAAATCTATGGAATCTGGAATAACAGTTCCCAGTGAACCGATAGACCCAGAGCCTTTACCATCGGCTTGACACCATGACCAACAAATGCATTTTACAGTGCACATATTTTGATAACCATGGTTCATACAGTTATAAAATTACAAATGTGTAGAAAAATGGAGTTTGCAAAACAATATACCCCTCCCCCTTTGAATAGGGTCAAAAATGAATCGTCACAGAGGAAACCAGAGTTTGTCAGAGTGGATTTAAAATGTCAAAAACCCTTGCCTAATAAAATACGTGTCTATAACTGTAACACAATGTGATAATAGCCATATGTTTAAGACCTACTTGGCTTTAACAAATATTTTCCACAATAAATAAAATAGGCCTACTGCAGGGATGTGGAATTCCTAAGGCCTGACACTGAGGACATATTGTTTGGGGTCAAGGGCAACAAGTTTTAATGTGTATTTTGTCCTTGGGACAAGTAGGCCCAACCCCCTGCAGCACAAACCCTTTGGCTGCCAGTTTGCAGTACCACATTAAGGATCAGGGAAGGGTACTGCCTGTAGTTAAGTTAATATTTGTGTGCATGTGTTTATGCTGTTCAAACTTGTATTTATGGTTCATTAATTGAAAGCCTTTATTATTAGGGAGAGCTCTCTAAGTAATGTAAGTTCTGACTGCACTACTGACAGTGGTTCCAGAATGAAAATGTGTACACACGGTTTCAAAGTTTAGCAACATGAGGCTATGCATGATGCTCACAGAATGTTCTCTGATTAGATGCAAATATTTGCAGAAGCATGAAAGCAAGATTAATGTTTCTTTGCTTTCAATATAAAATGTTCCTAAAAAAAGAAAGTAGGGAAAAAAACATTTTGCTAAACTACTGTAAAATTTCAGGTACCATTTCTTTGCAGCATCATTTAGTAAAATGTGTTGATGCATGCTAGTATTTCCCAAAAATATTCTTATTGGAAAATCAATGTAACCAGTTTCAATAAGATTATGGGAAACAAAAATAAACAAGCCTTGGCAAAGCCTGTAGGTCTGACATTGGTGGTCAGCTTTTTAGTTTTGGCAATGCGTGAATTGTTTTGGAATGGCTTTTGTAAAACCTTATTGATGTGAGAGCTGCCGGGCCCTCGCCATTATAACAAACATTGGCAAACGCAAACATTGTTTTTGGTCTCAAAAAAGCACACACGGCCACATTAGTTACTGGCATTGAACAAAACTACTTTGTGTACCGATATGCTCCTTGTGAAAGAGCAGAATGCTGTCACTCACAGTGAAGCTAGCCAATTCAGAGAGAGAATTTTAATAAACACAAAAGGTCATGGTTGACGCCAGACAAAATTAGGGGCCCAATTATTAAAGAAAGTCTCAAAAGTGCACCTTTGGTATATGGCTTTAGTGAGTTCACAGGAATTTACATTAGTTGGGCAAGAAATTGTACTTCTACAAAATATTTGTGAACTGCATTTTAGCATGAGCAAATATGCATGTGTAGATTTGCTCATGTGAAAACCTGGATGTTTCAAAGGTCATTTTCCCTCCAACTACTTTTTTCCCACCTCTGAAAGAAGGTTTACATCTGCCACTCTCAGGAGTAAATTTCCAACATTTCTCAGTATGGTAAAGATTAGAGAAGATTTGTTGAAAACCCTTAACACATGCAAGTTAGTAGGTTTGCACAGACTCAATAGGGCATTCCAACCCTGGAACTACTGCTTACCACCATCTTCAGTCCCAGTATGTCGATCTGCTGAAACGTGGCAACATAAAATGATTACTAGTATTCAAACACTACTAGGGGATATGCCCTGGCATAATCAGAGAGGCTATATAAGAGCTCTTATATAATGAGATTGCTGCCATAATTTGTGGCAGCACTACATGGCACCAAAGGGACAAGTGGATTTTGTTACAGGACAAGTAGATTTATGAAGCAACCTGCCCCATAGACAAGTTGATATTTTAATAAATTCCACACCCCTGCCTATTGCCTTTGTCATACTTTTCATAATAAGCAAATCAGACCTATGTTATTGGGCAAAAAAATGTTTAGTGCATCAGTCGGGCCTTTATCACCTAACCACAACCAACTTGAATCTACTGTTATTGAGTGTAAACTTTCCCCGCAAGGCAACCATCCGGCACAAATATGAAATTACAAAGGTATGTAAAATTACAGTTGACTGAGCAAAACACTGTCCTTATAGGGTCTGACGAAGGTTCCCACAGAGCATATATTCTAAATCCATGGTTTGTCACAGAGGTAACAAAACGCCTTCCCTACTCCCGTAATCTGTGAAATTCTATGTAACAAAATCCTTCTCTGAAGCCTTTCATACAGAGTAATACCAATCCACCCTTAAATGGATTTATGTTAATGTGTGCATTTCACCATAAATTTGCCAGACCAACAGGCGCTTGGCATGGTAACCAAAGTTGGGTCTACTGTATTGAGCATAAACTTTTCCAAAAGCCAAACAATTTTTTAGTAGGATCATGCAATTTTGGCCGAACCAAATCCTGTACGGGGGGAAAGGGGAGCGCCAGCATGTGGGTGGAGCCTCAGCCCCTCTCAGTACAACTCAGAAGTCATTTTTTTTTTATCTAGCGTACAAGGTAGAAGGCTGTGGTATTGAGTTGGGTCTAAAGAGAATAAGGGCAGCTGTACAACTTGCAAACTACAGAGAATAGGCTGGTTTCAAATACATTATGCTTGTGAGAAACGAAATGGAGTATGGAGGTGAAACTTCTGCTGCCTTTTAAACGTGGAGAAACGGAATCGAAACCTGTTTGCCTGAGAGCGCTGTGAATGCGTGGGCTGGAGGTCGCGGCCGGCCGGGAAGCAGCAATGCGGGTGGAGCTGAGAGTTCCGGAATGTGGTGGATGTCAGCCAACTTGTATTGTTTGCAGAGAAGAGGCCAGCCTCCAGATGGCATCTGATGTTTCTTCTCTGGTGACATATTGTTGGCAGATGTGCAGCATACTGTGCAATAACGCTCCTATGCTACAGATTACATAAAAAGAGCGGTCACATTACCAAGGCCCTTACTTGAGTAGCTCATTCAGGTCCGGTTAATTCTTTGCATTCTGCGGCTTGTAGTTCTGATTGTAGAATGGGATACAAAAGGACTATTATCATAGACTGAAATGAAGACCTGGATTGGATGAATTACTCACGCATGAACCAGGTTTTAGTCACTGATGAAAGTTGTCCATGTCTTTTCATAGCCAGCTTTTGAGGACTATATCGGTTGTTAAAAGCCCTCTCCCGGTGTAGCTTGAGACAGAAGGGACCCTAAGGCTATTACAACATTCCACCCACTGAGGGTAGAATGTTCTAAATTTAAAAGGGAGAAACAGAAAGACAAACATTGGAATGTTGGGGCTTATACCAGCCATTATGAGCCAAATTAATTGTCTTCAATGGAGCTCCCAACATTCCAGTGTTCTAACTACAGTTAAAGGTAGCACCAATATAATTGGCAAGTACCATTGGGTGGACATTGGAAGGGACTGGGTATTTCTTCCTCTTTTTTTATATTGTGAGGAAATCTTTTCAGTTCAATTGGTAACCTATTTGATTGTAGACTGCAGGCACAAATTAAGCGTGAGAGCTGGTCGATCGGCTCAGGGGCAGGGGTTTCTTCTAATCTGAAGGAGGAGAGGTATTAGGCTTTTAAATGCAATCTTGGTGAATAACTATATGAGTTTTTGACGCTCTAGTAGATATTCTACTATAGCTGCAACTTTCTCAACGTGAATGGTAGCGGCCTGCTGCGACCGCTCGTGTTGAGAAATCGCGCCAGGACTCTACCCCTAAGTCTTTCTTGTTCGCACTTGGCAACTCCACTATGGCGAGCTGTATGCGCGAAAAGCTCCACCACGCAGCAGATCACAGAATTTTTCCAGAGCTCTGAGCTCCAGGTAGAGGGGGCAAACCTCTGCGAATCCCGCCGGTGGAGCAGAATTTACCACCCATCCCTACTGTTTACCATGAGAGCCTGTCAGTTCATACTCGCTCCTCTAAGCCCCTGCGATGACCACAGAATGGATATGGCCCTATTTTCAAGCTGTCAACTGGCATCATGCCGTGAAGGTGACTTCCACCTGTCCTGCTTTTTCAGTCAAATGCGCTAATTCTGGGACTTATAGGCCCATCGTTATGAGAAGAATAAAACTAAAAATGCGTGTTTCTGGAGAGCGCCTTACTCCATAGCGTTACGGGCACTGCTTACAGACACTGTTTCCAGTCACGGTTTCGTGTGAAAGTCTGATGCATTCTAGGTGTTGTAGTCTTGCTTTACTGCGCGTAAACTAATGATACTGATATATATACCTGATACTGATAGCATTGATTTTAGGTTCAATGAAAAAGACTGGAAACTGCCCGCTCTGTAAAAACGAACACTGTAGGGAAGTCACTCGTTGGCAGTAGGGCAGATGAGAGAGGCGCAAACGGGTTCCTTCCTTTCAGTGGAGCGTGACATGTAAGGCAATCAAGGTGGAAAATAATCGCTAAATAACGCGGGTGCTCAGAAAACAAACGGAAATCGTAAGATTACACCCCACCGACCCAGGCAACTAACAAAGTCCCTGTCCCCGCGCAGTGCTTCGATCGCCGCGCTATAGTCGCAGCACATACCAAACCCGCGCAGAGCGCCTCGGTGTTTGGCTGACCACGGCCTGAGATAACACGCTGGCTGGTGGTAATAGTACAAAGGTGTGGCTTAGAGTTGTGCTCAGACGTAGGTCTGCGTTAAAACGAGCCCGAGCTCTCGGTCCAGACAAAAAGAACTGTTTTGGTAACGTTTGGGGATTGTTCATGAATGAAAATAACTGTAGCAGACCCGTCAGTACCGCTCTGCCTAACTTTCGGGAGGCGCTTCAGCTGTTTAAAGGTTTGATGAGACCGCGTCTAGACAACCATGGATCACACTCCCGGGGCCGCCTTCCAGATTGTCTGGGCGGACAGTTGAGAACACAGTGCAGATGGGGTGCACCATGACAGCCACGGTGCCCTGCAGTGATCTGATGCATTCACGGTCTAACTGGTGCGTTTAGGGCAGGAAAACTTAGGAGTGCCAAACAAGATGAGCTGGTGACTTATTTTTTCCCTTTTTTATTGGGCTTCCACGGAGTAAAAAAATAATATAATATATATTTTGAACGGGTTAGACAGTGGCAAGCCAGCGGAAGACCTCTTTCCCCCAGTAGAAGGTATTAGCGAGGCCTTTACATCCTACCAGCCGATGTCAAATTGGGAGACGTTATTAAGATGGTGCGGCAGAAATCCTGTAAACCGAGATGAAAGCGAGAGGGGGAGATGTGATGGGCACACTTGGATCTGGAATAGCAGCTGACTTGCCGCGCAGTAACTATAACGCAGAGGCCGCACCTGCCTCTCTGTACGTAGGTGCTGCACAGGCGCGCAACGCCCATTGGACTGAATTGTCTGGTAGGCACGGACGATTACGTGATTTGTCCAGAAACACAGGATGCTGAGACTCAACCCTGCTTCTTCAGCTCAAAAGTTGGCAGCTATAGCCATCACGCCACAACTTCTTGTGCAAGAACTAAAGCATTTTAAATATTACATACGAGGCCGTAGTTGTATGTGTGCATATAGTATATTTATCTTATGCAACTAACAACCTTTGACAAAGCCAATAGTCCTGGCTTGTTGTAGGTGTAATGTTACTTATGTGGAGGCAATAACAGAAGCAGCGAAATACCAGTCGGGCGGCACATTGTGCTGAGCACAGATTGTTATCATAAATGTTTTAAGCCACTCCCTTAATTATATCACCACTTTGAAAGACCCCCCAGTTTTTTCGTCTCACTTAAAGCCCTTCATAATAGCAATAGTTTAACTTCTATCTGAAAAAGTATGCCGGCGTCAATAGCATGCTGAGTTACTTCAAGTGTCTGGGAATGCACCCTGCATTCAGACAACTCACTCCTCATTCTCGCCCCTCACTTTCACATTTACTCCACTCACAGCAATAACAATGCACTCACAGTGATCACCATGCACTCACACCATTCACCTGCTCACCCTGCACTCACAGCGATCACTCTGCACTCACAATGCAATTGCGCTATTCACCCGGTACCTTACCCTGCAGTCACACAAGTACACTTCTCACCCACACTTATGTGACACTTTACTCACCTGTCCCCCTCACTGCTCAATCTGCAATCCCACTCAAACAAGCCCATCACTAAACATGCATTAATTCGTCCCTCTCGGCACTTTCGCCCACACCCAAATGCATATGGTCACCTCACTCATCACTCCTCTCCCCCTACTCTCACACTGTTGCATTGCTCACTGTGCACTCACATGGGCGCTCCTGCTACCCACACGGTGCAGAGGGTCAATGTGCCTGTACAAAGAACAGGTTCTATGCAGATCACAGAACTGAATGTGGGTAAACTATGAGTAGCGCTATAAAAAAATGTTTGTCAGAAAGGTGCCATAGAGAGAAGAGGTGCATTGTTGGTGAGTGGTACTGAGGGAATTCATGGAGAAGGAGGAAATGGGGGAGGGGCACAAAATAAACTAGGCCTCTTAGGGTTGTGGAAATCAGCCTCGTTTATCTCACTTAGGAGTGTGAGTCACTGGACGCCCTGCCGGTATGGGCGGCGATGGGAACAATAACCACAGTGAAAACTGACAGGAAGAAGAAATCAAAATAAAATGTTAGTGTTAGCCCTCCCTCCCCCGTTTCCGAAGTTCGAGTCTAGTTGCGCCCCTGGTGCTGCATCATGCGCACAGACCTGCGCACAGGGGCGTAGGAGACACTAAATTTCTGGGGGGGACAGGGACAACCTTGTGGACTTTCCAGCGTCCCTATACAAATCGCCCATTGCATGATACCGCACGCCCCGTAAACGAATATAATCGGATAATTTTGAAGAAAAATATTGAGAAAGGCAGGAATCTAGTCACATTATGCTTTATTGTTATTTGCATTCATAAAGTACTTAGACCAAATGTGGAAAAATCATGTCTATTGTTTATAGTGCCACTCATAGTTCACCCAGTTTTTGTGATCCGCATGGTACATGTTCTTTGCAGCAGCCACAATAACCCTCCGCACTACTTTACGATGAGCCAAAACTTTCACTAGACAAAATTTCAAAATCTCACTATTAGGAACATTAATCAATAGTTATCTTGACATTTTTATTGTTGCCTAAAAACTGCCTGATGCACAAGGAAGTTAATTTCCTTTTAAACCAAAAATTATTTTTAAACTCAGTGTCCCTCACCAAAGTCAACGCGAGGTGCAGCTGCAACAGGTCCCACCGCCCTAAAGCTGGTCAAGCTCCCAGTAATGGGGCAGCACAAGCATTTCCTGAAACGGGGTTAGACCTAACCTTATTGCCATTATATGAGGAAAAACATCCATGTAATTGGCGGGGTGAGATGCTTTCCCCAGATTGCAGCAAGCAAAACAATTTACCAAGTTTCTTGTAGAAGATTTAAGGGAGAGTTGATTCTTCCCTGACAATGTTTTGAAATTTGTGGGATCAAATTTCTAAAATGTGGCAGACCCTTATGGGGCATTCATAAAATATTCCAGTACTTTCAAGGTGCACCAAGGAGGCCTGGCTTTTTTAGGAGTAAATCTGATTTTTTTCAAATGTCTTATGTCAGAAATAACTTCCACTATGCCAAGGTCCTAATTTTTTCATGGTCGAGCCCCATATGCCAATGAGTACATTCAGTATGACAGTGCCAAAAAGTTACCATGGATACTGCAGCAATAGTCTTGGGTACCTCAAAAAAATCTCTCTGTAGGCATAGCATGCATACACTCACACACACATATTCTCTCAAACACTTTCTCACTATATCTCTTGCACTCTTGTACCTTTGTACTCTGTCACACTCACACACACTGCCACTCACACTTCAATTAGTAAATTTGCTTTTATTGTGTTAGAAAAGCTTGCCCTGCGGCTACTGCTTTACCTGCCTTACCCTTTAGGGAAAATTAATGAAAACAAATTCTCTATACATTATTCAAAATAGTAATATATTGCTTTGTCAATGTTTGTTACAAGTATGATATGAATGAAAAATGCACTTCCTTAAAATAGCTCTGCAGGGCTTAAATTTGTTTCACTTGTGGATCAAGCAGTTACAGTATTAACATGTAGTATCACAGCATCCAACTGACCTAATGAAATGCTTGACTTCTTCGACAACCATGGATTTCATCCAGTAACACTTTACATTTTTTTTTTTTGAGACCCGACTTGCAATGTAAAAACAAACTGACATGTCTCGGGATGGAGCATTGTAGTAAATGGAAAGCCAGGAATGGCTAAAGCTGTCACACTTTTTTCAATCCAGCACCATACCCCAAAGCCTCCGCCCTAGTCTCCCTCCTCGTGCCATCCCACATTGTCAGTCCACTCTCTGCTCTTGCACCAGCCCCTTTGATGTAGATGGAATTAATTAGGCATGTAGTACCACGGAAAGAGCAGGTATTCTTAAGGGTTCCTTTGTAGAAATATTTGTAGATTCATGAGAGTTGTAAAATTTTGTATATGTGTAGAGTTAGAGGTGTGCTCATGTAAGTGCTGGCTGATGGTGAATAGTGTGAGTGAATGTAGCATGAGTGGCGAGAGTGTAGGGTGAAAAATTTGCCAATGTGAGTGTCAGGTGAGCTGCATGCATGCAATGTGAGAGGAGGGCCCATGAGAGTGTCGGGTGGGAGGAGTGAGTGCAGTGATAGGAGCAAATGCAAGGTGGTGTGAGTACAGGATGAGTGGTGTGCCTGTGTGTGGTACAGGGTGAGCTGCAAGGGTGAAGGGTAATTTGTGAGAGTGTCTGGTGAGTGCATGTGGAGTGTAGTTAGTGCAGAATAAGTGATGTGTTCCGGCAGACTATTGTCCCTGTGTGCACGAAGGATGAACAGGGTGCCTTGATTAATGCAGGCCTGTGTGAGTGCAGGGTGAGAGGAGGAAGTGCAGGGTAGGTGGTGTGACTCCAGAGTGAGTGTTGTGTTTGTTTGTGTGATATAAGTTCAGGGTGAGTGTTGTGCCCATGGGAGCCAAGATGTGAGTCAAGATGTCAGTGAAGATGTGTGTGAAGATGTGAGTGAAGGGTGAGCTGTGTAAGTGACAGGAATGCCTATGTGAGTGCACAGTGAGCGATGTGACAGTGGAAGAGTAGGGTGAGAGGAGTGACTGCAGGGTAATTGTTGTGACATATGAGTTTGGGTGCGGGTGAAAGTGCAGAGTTGGAGAAATGAATGCTTAGTGAGAAATGTGCTTGCTTGAGGGAAACTGGAAATTTAGCAGTGAGACTGACAGGTGATTGAAGTGGCACATGATTGCAGGATGAGTGGTGTGCTCATGTAAGTGCAGGGTGAAAAGCGTGAGTGGTGTGAGTGCAGCACGATCACTGTAAGTGCAGGGTAAAAGGTGTGTTCATGTGAGCACAGGGTAAGTGGAGGGAGAACAGCGTGAGGGACATGAGTGCAGTGTGGTCGCTGTGAGTACAAAGTGAGTGGTGTGCTTGTGTGAGCGCAGGGTAAGAGGAGGATGAATGTGCGAGTAGACAGTAACAGTGTGAGTTCAGTGTGATGGCTGTGAGTGCAGGGTGAGCAGTGAAAGTGACAAGTGAGTGGAGTGTCATGTGCATGCAGGGTAAGAGGTATGCTTATGTGGGTGCAGAGTAGGAGGAGGGTGAATGGCGTTAGTGCATGGTGAGCAGTGTGATTGCTGTGAGTGCAGGGTGAGGGTGAAAGTGAAGGGTGACTGATGAGAATGATGGGTGAAGTGTCTGAATGCAGGATGTTTACCCAGACACCCGTAGTAACTCCACATTGTATTGACGTGTGGGTTGTATATGCACAGTAGAGAGCCTGGCCACAGACTAAAGCCTTTTAGTTACATTTGTGCTAGTAGAAGTAGGGCCCACAAAATGATCTTTGTTGTGGTAATTAATTTAAATTACAGTTACAAAGGTGCTACATCTGTGACCAAAAAACTGTTCAGTTTGCAATTGCACATTTTTCAGGAATCCCACGGCAATCAGAGGTTACCAGGCTCCGATTTCATAAATGATAGGCTTTTATCACTGATGTCCTGGGTCTTTACCTTTCTGTTGGAATCAAAGTTAACTACGAAAAGAGAGAAAGAGAAAGGGGGGGTTTAGTGTGTGTGTGGGTGTGGGTGGATGTGTGTGTGTTGGTGGGTGTGTGTTTTCAATAATTGTCCATCAAGGGTGTTTACTTAGAGGAAAAATCACTTTATCTCAACACACAATTCAATAATGTACATAAATGTTAGAGGGCATTAATATGACATGCAAATAGTAAGAAAGACATTTTTTCCATAAGCAGAGGGCAGCCAGTACTGACTTGTGCTATTTAAAAGGTACTGGCATCAATGTACTCAGGAGGGAAAGGCTGGTGAGTTGTACTCTGTTGACCCCTCGTGGTTCCCTGTAGACCCTCTCCAATGGATAGTGATATAGAGTGATGTGTTCCCAAGTTATTGCTGCAATGCCTCGCTTTTGCACTGTACCTTGTTTCCGTCTTCGCAGTCATCTGCAGGCCAGGTCTGCTGTTTACAAGCGAGGTTGAGAGCCATGCAGCTTTTAGTGGTGTGTCATCCACACAACACAAGGCAGTCCCACTCGGTGATTGTGCACTGACTTGGCCGAGACAGACTAGGTTTCTGGTGCGCATACTTGTGCCTCTGACTTGGCCGAGACAGACTAGGTTTCTGGTGTGCATACTTGTGCCTCTGAAGGAAGGCTGCCATTGAACTCTGGTAGATGAAGAGGCTCTGCTTCACTGTATCTTATGATGATCGGGGGTTCTTCAGTGTGAGATATTGCTCAATCCCAAGCAGGAACCCAACACTCAAAGTGAAGATCCCACCTTGCCTCACAGAGGTGATCCAAATGGGGGTCAAAGCAACCACAGATTGCTGTAAGAAATGTGGGTTTATGGCCAGTTTTCTCAAGGTGTTTTGGTTTATTCTGTTGAGACTGACAAATGTTGTCAGTCTTTCTAAACATTAAGCCTCCCTTTTGCATCTTGATACACTTCCACTGTCTGGGAAAACAACTTCACCCACGACTTGTGCACAGAAACATGCTTGGGACGTCCAAATGGAACACATAGGCCTTCATCACTGCTTTCATACACGTATACTGTATGTACTACAATAGTTACACACAACATACACTTGGACGGGATTAGGTGATTAAACAGGGTATAAATATGTTTGCATACTGGAGAGACAATCTCAACCAGTGACAAAAAATTATTTTCATTGAGTAAGTGAAAAAATCTATTTACAGAAGAGTGAAGAAAGACCTTAACATGAGAACTTCTCTTTTGTCTGTGCCAGCTCCCCTGTGCAGTGTACAGACCATGTACCAATGTTGTGATACTCCAGACTATACTTAAAAAGGCTACCCAGGGCTTTGCATTCAGCAAGATTGAACTCTTAATGTTTAAATGATGTCTGCACTCAGAATCACATGTTTAAGCTATCTACCTCAGATATGGAGCGCTATGTATATTGTTGTTTCATGCTACAGCCTACATTCTCTGACTAATTGCTAACTCAGAAAGCCTTCTCCCACTATGTTCCTCAACCCTGCATGAAATATTGACATTAAATTACTCTTGCTTGATTCCTCTCCTTTCTTTCTCCTGAGTGACCCTCTTCTAGCCTTGCATCCTCTGCATACCTTCTATTTCTGAGAATAGCCTTCTCTGTCTCATGCCTGTCTGTCTCAATCCTTCTTATTGTAATTCAGCAATTGGCTGATACCTCATGTCATCAATTACAACCTCTCCTCCTTAAGACCCCATCCCTGTAATTCAACATTAACTAATCTCTACCAGCCTATCTGCCTCACCAACCATTCACCTAAAAGCACAGAGCCACCTCTAATGAGCACACCACCTGGTATTAATACATCACAAAATAATTGGCGTAAATGCATGCACTTTTCCTTGAGAGCACAGTACTAATCACAATAACTAACAATAACCACTAACCTTGTGTTCCAGAGTAGCATTCTACTTGTCGTAAAGCACTCCACACCTTGCCAGGGGGAGTAAGCGCTACATAAATCCAATTACAGCTACTGGTACGTTGGCTTTTATTGGAGGGGGTAAGGGGCGAAATCACAGAATGAAATGATTTTGTGAGTACTTAGCCGTCACAAACACTTCTGCTTCTGGGCACGTTGCAGGGGCACCAGTGTATCAAAACCTCACAACACAGCCTGAGAGTGCAGGTTGCAGAACTTTCCAGTCTCTGTTCCCAGCACCTAGCAAAGTGGAGTTGTCAGTTAGTGACTCCATACCGTGGAGCACAGAGGAGTTTCTCGTTCTCCACTGGTAATGGACCTCAGATTCTGGAAAGCCTAGCACATTGGCTAGTGGTTTCTGCCCCATACTTTTAGCAAATCAGAAAAAAAACTCAGCTCTGTGAGCTGTTTCAGATAGTCTCCTTCTTTGGTGTATTTCTAACAGCCATAGCCTTTGCTTCAGTGCCAGCAGGAAGGCAGGGTTATGTTGGGTGTTTCATATCAGGGAGGTTTCTTATCTGGGAGGTTTCCTGTCAGAAGGGACCCAAAACTAAGGCTCAAAAGATGGAGAGGCTTCTCCATTCAATTTCCCTCAACTTGCTGTTGGTAACACTGTTAGGGAAGAATGGAGATGGAGGGGGAAAGGGTTTCTCAACACTACATAAGGACCTTTGACTCCTTCATTCCAATCCATAGAGTCTGGTCCACCTCAGAGGACTTCAGTAATGCATTGGAGAAACCCTTAATTCAGAATGATTTTGAGGCTCTCTACAGCCACTACCTTATCCACTTCGCCAGTACAGGAAATCAAAATGAATCCCTGAGATACCACAGTCTCCTCTAGCATTTAAACTCCACACACATCCTACTTGACATACATGAGCTACACACTCATAAGTCATCCATGTCCAGGGTCGCAGCATCCTGGGACAATTTTGAGGATTACCTTCACAGGGGGAACACGCACCTCTTCAAGCACACTTGCAGGCATAGAGAATCGATGGCAAGCATTCTGGATTTAAGCCGTGATATTGTATAGCTGTGCCATTGTGTCAAATGATAGCAGAGGTTGTCCCAACAGCTCTGGTAATCCTGCTAGTGGCACCAAAGAAAAAATAAAGTTGGAGTTCTCAAATCATCTTTATTCCAGCTGCTTCTGAGGGTATTCTGATCTTTAAAGGGCTATATCTTTAATACTGTTGGATCTCAGGCAAACCTGAGCCCAGATTCACTAACAATCACACAACCAAGCCGTGGATCAAAATCTGCAGCACTGTGTTGCATAAAGATTTAAAAACGTGCAGTGCTGGATTTACTAACAAACACAAGCTGGTGTTGTCATTGGCCATGCTTGAGTGTGCACCCTGTTTATCAACCCATTTTATCATAAGGGAGAGCCAGAGGTGCCTAGCCTGAAGTTTGTACTCGAATTACACCCTCTGACACAAATCCCTAAATAGTGACAAAAGGGTCATTAATTCACGCTAATTGCACAATTTACATATATGAATATCACGCAATAATCGGTTTGTCCACTATTTCCTCCTAGTTTTGCAAAGCCAGGGCACGCTATTTTAGAAGTTCTGACTTTGTGTGAGAACCTCTGGGGTCCAGATTTATTAATATTTGGTGCAGTACAACGCAGCAAGACAACATGCTGAATACATGCAGGAAATAATGTTCAAAGCAACCGATTGAGACAGCGCGTCGAAGGTGTGTTGGATTTACTAGCATTATAACCACTCTACCCCGCTAGTAACACGACACAATAATAAGCTTTTCAGATCATTTTTGAAAAGGTGTCAATAACTGTATTTATGGCGCTGTTATTGCCACATCGAGGTTAGCGTGGGGCGCGCTGGTATTTCCCCCTTGTTTATATTGCCTTGTGTTCGCTGGATCCGGGGGCTGGCTGGCAGGGGCCCGCTCAGAGCTCATATTCTTCTTGCAGTATTACACCAGCCTGCCTGAGTAAATCCACGTGTTAGTAGTGGAAGGATTTTTCAGATTTAAGATTTCGTGTAATTTAAAATGGAGGCGCGCTGGCTGCTTTTACAAAGCAGACAGCCACAAAGGGTTCCTCTGACACAGCGCATCACCTGTCCAAACGGGGGCTCCATTCACTGCAGACAGTTGTGCTGGGGGAATCATGCCTATGGTGAGAGACATTACCTAGCAATGGACAACGAGCAAGAGGGAAAACTGCCTGCACATTGCCACAGACTACTAATCTTTTATTCATGGGAGCGACATGAAAGAGATTGCGAAAGCAAAGGGGCCGATATTCAGCAAAACCATTGTTCCCGGATTATGCAATACACTTCATTTTCCTAACGTGAGCGCTGCGCCCCTGGCTACTCATGACGGCGCACAGTTTGGGAACAACTGGAGAAGGGGGTTGAAGGGAGGGGGGCGGGGTGTTAATCGCTTTTAGCCCTATCAGCATGCAGCTGATCACATGTAACTTGAGGCAGGTCACAAGTCAAGTGCAGGGCCATTATGCGCTTTTGCGTGCTAATGGCCCTGCGATTCACAGGAGAGGGACATTCCTTTGTCCCCTCGTCCCCCGTGTCCCCCCCACGCCAAAATCTGGGGGGGATATGTCCCCCACACTTCCTACGCCCATGCCTGCGCAGGTGAACAAACTCGCGTGACCGGCATAGGTTACCCTTCTGCTTCAATGACATTAGCTGTACATGGGATGCTGCCCTCCTTACTGTGAACCCTCCCAGTGGTGTAATGGGCTCATTTAAGGCCTGTTCCCTGGCCGGGCTCACTCAAAGCTTGATGCTCTGAGAGTTGCCTGGTGATCCCCCCAGTATGGGTAACAATCGTGTGTTGGAATCAAATGAAGGCATTTCAAATACTTCGATACATTGGTCTGTTTTGAAAGCGTGTGATCTATTTTCAGACTCCAATCAGTGACTGGGAGACAAACGCAGATCCCTAGGACCCGTTAGTCACTAAGTCCTCAGGTCCGGCCCGCTCTATTTCTTGGCGGGAGGGATTGGCCCTCTGTTTCCAAGGCACCTGCTGGCCGCCTGCGGCTTTAAATAGCTCGTCTCTCTGAAGCCGGAGCAGTTTCTGCCGCGAGCGGGCCCTAGACATTGAAACTTAACTTGCATGGCTGTGTGGGCGTTTTACGGGCACTGCTGTTCTAACTTGTCGGTCTTGTCCGTCAGCAGTTCTGCACGTCGTCTTCCTCTTGGGCAGTGGTTCGCCGACAGCCCCGGAATAGCAGAACTCTCACTTCTCAATTTATTTTCTTCGTGATTTTAGTCACTAATAAGTAGGGCCGTCAACAGAAACTAGGCTGCTAACTGTTTGGTCCTTCTTTAAAATGGCTACAGTCTCTTTAGTTTCAGAATATGTAGCTGATCACTTTGTACCGAAGTAGCTAATATAAAACGTCGCGTTCGAGAGACTGGGCCATACATATTGTTTATGCCCAACACTTCGTTTTCTCGAGTTTTTACAGTTCAGGTTTTCCCATATTAGTACAAGTACTATTTTCCTTTTTCTTTCCGCCGCTACTTCCCTCGACACAAAATTAAAATCGTTCATTTTGTGGCATATTTTAGTGTGAAATGCATCCTCGCCATAATTTTTGACGCAAGGGTCCATTTCGCCCTGGAAATAGCATGAAAAACACAACTTCAGTGAACAACAGCTAATCGAGTTCATGTGTGTGTGTTCATTCGAAACGCGTCGATGGGGGTGTGTTGGTGGCAGTATGTGGCCACTAATAAATTGAACTTACTACGTAAGTGCGGTGTATATTTGTTGGCTGATTTATATGTGTGTGTGTGTGTATATATATATATTATTCAATCAAACGCAATAACTGCTGGAATTCCGCGTACCCGGCTCCCGAAATTACGCGAAGTATACGCCCGCAAAATGTTGCCGGCTCCTGATTGTTAAGGCATACTGAATGGAGGACAGTTAGCAGTTTGTGTGTGGTTGGGTGGGAAGGGAGTACAAGCTTGTTTGTGGTTGGGGAGACATCTTAATAGCTGTCCACGGTTGTCGCCCGGCGTCCTCGCCGCCATATGTCTGGGGGCTCTATGCTGTCTGGGGAATACTTAAACACGCCGATCGCTTTTGGGCTGAACGGAAGCAGAGCTCACACCCACTCTGGGGTTAAACTCGGCACACGGATCGGGAGCAGGGTTGGCGGGTCTGAGTCAGGCCTGGCTGCGACCCTTCCTTCGCCAGGAGATCGTTTTTACACCGCCTGCTGCGGATTGAGTTACCGTGGGCGAGTGGCGGGAGAGAGGGCGTGGATGTCTTTCATAGAGCCCGGGCGCCGTGCCAGCGCCGTGTCCAGAGTGCAGCTGCGCCGCTTTGATTTCTTCTTCCTGTCAGTTTTCACTGTGGTTATTGTTCCCATCGCCGCCCACACCGGCAGGGCGTCCAGTGACTCACACTCTCAAGTGAGATAAACGAGGCCGATGTCCTCAACCCTAAGAGGTCTAGTTTTCGTCCTCTCCTTTACCGACCCGGAAATAAACCTGTAGCATTAAATCTGACGCTTGTGGCCAGTCTGCGCAGGCGTCCTGGCAGACAGTGTTCTTAGGTGAGAACTGAGCCCAAACAAAGCCTCCTAACCTAGATCTTGAGGCCAATACTGTCTCTGGTGCAGGCCTTTAGCATGGTCGAGCCGGGCCCCGGGCGCCAGTTTTCTGAGGGGCGCGTGGAGCTGTGTGCATTAAGGTTATGCCAGCAGCAGCGCCCTTCTCGATCCAGCTTTCTCTTGTCTGTCCGCTTTGCCACTTTATCATATAGTGGGCGATGATTTTAGCACCCTTTAGCCCCTTGTACTCCTACCCCTGCTGGCACACATGAACAAAACCATCACCTGCGCGAGGCAACTAGGCTATCGGTGATCGGAGCTGGGCGAGGTCCGGGAATGTTTGTGCTCATCCAGGTACTGACCTTTAAACACAAAAGGGATACCCTGCTGCCTCATTTAATAACTATAATAAGCAAGGCGGCAGTATTCTCACCACTGACGCCCAGGGTTCTATTTTAGCGAAGGCCAGCTCTGATATGCCCCATAGCGATGGTGCCCCAACTCAGCCACCTAAATCCCAATACTTGAGCCACGCCAGTTGAGAAGAGCAAAGGCAGCAGCGTATTGGCTGCTTTAACTTACAAGTGATGGCTATGAGTTCCCCTACTGCCCTGCATTAGTAGTGATTATACATTTATACCTCGATCGCAGAGGGAGCGCTCGTGGCTTTCAGTTCAGGCACCCACTTTCACTAAGGGCCTTTTCCGCTCTGGCACCTTTCACCAGCCACGCTTCAGTAAGTGTTCATGCACATAGTCTGTACCCAGCGGGTGACCCTCCACCAACTGGGGCTTCAAGGAGTTATGGGTGACCTTGCACTACCAGCGTCCGTACTTCATTAACTCTCAGCTAATTAGGCATACCCGCCATTCATCATCAGTCAGGCATACCAGGTGGCTAAACACTTCCGGTAGTTGTGCTTCAATATTTCGTATAGTTCAAGTTCAAGTTTAGCATTTGTATAGCGCACTACTCACCCAGAGGGTCTCAAGGCGCTTGAGGGAGGGGGGTACTTTACTTATCGAATATCCAAGTTTTTAGTTGTTTTCTGAAGGAGAGGTGGTTCTGTGTAAGGCAGAGGTGGGTGGGGAGAGAATTCCAGGTTTTGGCCGCCTCCTTCCATGGTGGATCTATGGATGCGTGGAATTGCGTTGAAGGCTTGATTGGACAATCGTAGTTGGCGGGTGGGGGTGTAAAAGGACAGGCGCGTGTTGAGGCATTCGGGTCCTACGTCGTAGAGGGCTTTGTGTGTGTGGGTGAGGAGACGGAACGTTATTCTCTTGTTGACTGGGAGCCAGTGAAGGTCTTTCAGGTGACCGGAAATGTGAGCTTGGCGGGGGATGTCTAGTATGAGTCTGGCTGAGGTGTTTTGGATGCGTTGGAGTTTTTTCTGTAGTTTGGTTGTGGTTCCGGCGAAAAGGGTGTTTCCGTAGTCCAGTCGGCTTGTGACAAGTATGTGGGTGACCGTCTTTCTTGTTTCGGTGGGGATCCAACGGAAGATTTTTTTGAGCATACGTAGGATGTTGAAGCATGATGATGAGACTGCGTTGACTTGTCTGGTCATCGAGAGGGAGGAGTCCAGGATGAAGCCCAGGTTACGTGCGTGGTCCGTAGGTATGGGTGCGTTTCCCAGGGCCGGTGGCCACCATGAGTCGTCCCAGGCGGAGGGGGATGATCCTAAGATGAGGACTTCCGTTTTGTCCGAGTTCAGTTTTAAACGGCTGTTCTTCATCCACTCGGCTACTTCTTTCATCCCTTCGTGTAGGTTGGTTTTGGCGGTGTTTGGGTCTTTGGTGAGGGAGAGGATCAGCTGGGTGTCGTCTGCGTAGGATATGATGTTGAGGTGGTGTTGGTGCGATGGATGCGAGGGGACTCATGTATACGTTGAAGAGGGTGGGACTGAGTGATGATCCTTGTGGTAGGCCGCAGATGACTTCGGTGGCCTCTGATCTAAAAGGGGGGAGGCGGACTCTCTGGGTTCTTCCGGCGAGGAACGAGATGATCCAGTCCAATGCTTTTCCCTGTATTCCGACGTTGTTGAGGCGTTGTATAAGGGTGCTATGACACTGTATTGAAGGCTGCGGAGAGGTCAAGTAGGATGAGGGCAGCTGTTTCTCCGTTGTCCAGTAGTGTTCGAATGTCGTCTGTTGCTGCGATGAGGGCGGTCTCGGTGCTGTGTTTGGCTCGGAAGCCGGACTTTGAAGGGTCGAGGGATTTTTTGGATTCGAGGAAGGCGGCGAGCTGACTGTTGACGGCTTTCTCAATGACTTTGGCAGGGAATGGGAGGAGCGAGATGGGGCGGTAGTTCTTAAGTTCAGTGGGGTCTGCTGTGGGTTTCTTCAGGAGGGCGCTGAGTTCGGCATGTTTCCAGCTTTCCGGTAAGGTAGCAGAGTTGAGGGAGCAGTTGATGACGTCTCGGAGATGGGGTGCGATAATGGAATCTGCTTTGTTGAAAAAGTGGTGGGGACATGGGTCGGTTGGCGATCCTGAGTGGATGGAGTTCATCAGGCGGATGTTGTCTCCAGTGGTGATTGGGTTCCAGGCGCAAAAGTTGTTGGAGGGGGGTTTTAGTTCGGAGGAGGGTGGGGTGGACTGGTCTCCGGACTGGTTTTCAAAGCTGTTATGTATGTCAGCGATTTTGTTGTGGAAGAATGAGGCTAGGGAGTCGCAGAGGTCTTGGGAGGGAGTGATGTCGTTGGTGCCGGCGGTGGGGTTGGTAAATTCTTTGACAATGTTGAATAGTTCCTTGCTGTTGTGGGCGTTGTTGTCGAGTCGATCCTTGAATGCTGATTTCTTGGTGGATCGGATCAGTTGGTGGTGTTTGCGGGTGGCGTTCTTGAAGGTGGCCAGATTGTCAGTGGTTGGGTTTTTTCTCCAGGCTTTCTCAAGGGTGCGACAGATCTTCTTGGATTTCTTAAGGTCATCGTTGAACCATGGGGCTTTTTTGCTGCCTTGCTTGCTTTGATGTTTTTTCAAGGGTGCTAATTCGTCAGCGCTGTGGGTGATCCATTGTTTGAGGTTGGTGGCTGCAAGGTTTGGGTCCGACGATTTTGCAGGAGGGTTTTGGTGAAGCGATGTGAAGAGCTGGTCGGTGGTAATTTTGTTCCAGTTTCTGCGGGGAATTGGTTGTGGGTGGTTGTGGGTCGTAGTGTTTTTGTAGTTGAAGTGAACGCAGCTGTGGTCTGTCCAATGGAGAGCTGTGGTGTGATTGAAGGAGATGTGCTTGCTGGAGGTGAAGATTGGGTCGACCGTGTGTCCGGCGTAGTGGGTGGGGGTTTTTACTAGTTGTTTGAGTCTGAGATTGGCGAGGTTGTCCAGAAGGGTGGTGATGTTGCTGTCGTTGTTCTTTTCCAGGTGGAAGTTTAGGTCTCCCAGTAGAATGTAGACCTCGGAGGGGAGGGCGTGTGGGCTGATGAATTCAGTGATGTCTTCGCTGAATTGTGTGCGGGGTCCTGGTGGCCTGTAGATGAGGGTGCCTCTGAGTGTGGTCTTGGGGTCTGTGTGGATCTGGAAGTGAAGGTGTTCGGCGGCTGCGAGGTGATCGTCAGAACTGGTCGTGATGCGGATGGTGTTCTTATGGACAATGGTGATGCCTCCTCCTGTTTGGTTGATGTGGTCCTTACTGATAATCTTGTTGCCGTCAGGGATGGCTATGGCGATGTCGGGCGTTGATGAGGCGTTCATCCAGGTTTCTGTAAGAAAGGCGACGTCCGGCGATGTGGTGTCGAGTAGGTTCCAGAGTTCAATGGCGTGGCTGTGGACCGAGTGGGTGTTGACCAGGATGCACTTCAGGTGGTTAGTGTCAGAGCTCTGTTTGGAGTTAGTGGATTTGGTGTGGGTCTTGATGCAGTCGAACTTGCAGGAGTGGCAGGTGAAGGGTCCATGGTTGTGTCCTGGGGCGGCTTGGTAGCAGTTTGGTGGTCGGCCGGGATTAAGGGCTGAGAGGGTTGCGGCGTCGTACGTTATGCGGGCGGAGTGGATTTTGCAGGGGTCTGGCGCTGGGCGCAGTCCAGGCGCGGACGGGCGTAGACAAGCTTACCTTTGGCGCACCTTCGGCGCGCGCGTCCGCTGTGTCATAACCGATATACAATTTAGATTCATTTTACTTCCGGGTGGTGGTCCACTAACAGAAAGTGCATAGCCCTAATGCCCTTACAGGTGAACGCCCCTCCCATATTGCTCGGTTTGTAACGCATTTATTTGAGTTCTCTCTGCATCTGGGTCCCAGTGACTTTGCTGGGGTTGGGGCTACTAACTGTAAATGCAGCAGGCCTCCTGGCTGCAGTGAATTGCCTGCATCTGCTGAACCAAATACATATTTTATTTGTATGCTTGCTATTTCCAATGTAATTTACATTTACCTGAGTGGGAAGATGGTGGTGTTGCGGTCTTCACAGGAAGTGGAAGTTCCTGGAGAGCAGCTAGGTTTCCAGGTTAAGATAAGTGTCCTTGCACAAGCCAGAATTATGGTTCCCTCCCCCCCTTGTATTGCACAATCTCCTTTATGAGGCTGGTCTCCTACTAAGACCCCCGACCCTCCTATTTCTCTGTGTTCTGGAGATCACTTATTTGTACGCATAGTGCGCTTCATAGTGTTTTTACCGCTGTTTCTAAGTTATGTAAATAACAGATATTCCTATTACCCAGATTGATGTTACTTTACTGAACTCGGCATGATGACAGGCTGAGTTTGCCCTGTGGAATTCACACTCGCGACCTTCCTATTCCAACAGATGGCAGTGGTAAACATTAACTCACTGAGCCATCCTGCCATCTAGGGACGTTCTAAGAGTTCCAGCGTCGGACCTAAAGTAAGCAGATTTCCATGCCACCGAGTTTTTCATTGGAAAGCAACCAAATTGCTTTTCCACAGTCACCCACCCACCCACCGACAGACAGAAACTGAAAGCAGAAAAAGACCTCTTGACTTATCCACGGTCCGTTTTAGGCTATCTCTTACCATTACGAAGAATTGAGTTAAACGAACACACACCACTTCCCCACGCAATGCAAAATCCAACCGAGTTTCCGTTTAGACAAACTTCTACGTTCTATAATAGGTTGTCTCCTTTCAGTGTGTAATGAGGCAACAGGCCCCTAGTCCATTATCATGATTTTTGCAATGTCCCATGTTTGTACATTCTGTTATGCTTGTTCTGCCAGCACCAGCAACTTGTATGTTTGCATAATCTTAATGTTCTCCTTTTCAGAACCGATTCTAGAGTGGTGGGAAAATGGCTGTGCTCCGTGCGGAGTGCCAAGGAGCGCCTTACCCAGCCACGGGGCACCAGAAGGACCTTACAGTTGCCAAGGGGTCCAGCGAGGCAGCGGTAGAGAAACCAAGCACGGTGGGCAAAGCAGAGGAGCAGGAGGTCTTTCAAGTGGCTTGGCCGAACCTCTACAATGTGATCTGTAAAGGGACCGCCAAAGAAGAAACCGATGGAGCTGCTCGCAGCATCTCTATCATCACTCATCCAGAATGTAAGCGCCATGGACCGCTATGGGCTGTCAGCGTGGGAGAGGAAAAGTGTGGGATAAAGTTGAGAATGATGAGGGAGCTCACAACTGATCTCATGCTTTCAGTAACCACCTTTAATCACCCTTTGCCTGGTTACTAGATGTAGTGGGTCTGAGAAGCAGGGTCTTTCTACATAATTAAAAACCACTGGGTATAGCCAGGCGTGTTGGCATGGGTGGTGTTGGGGTACCTTCAGAGAGAACTGGCTTCTGTTATCTTTTATAGGCGGTAGCATTAGTTGGACAGGGTCAAGTTTAAGAGTAGCTGACTGCCTCCTACCCCAGCCTTAAAGATGCAGAAATAAAATGAATGATTCCAAAAGTGAACAGATGCAGGTGAGATGCCACCGTGGATGTTCAGTGCAAGGAATGCCGTTTGGCCTAGGAGCTGCCTCATTCTGGCTTCTTAGCCTGGTCTTGCAGGCCTATTACAGGCCGCCTTTGATGATGGTGGTGGCAGCAGTATTCCCCATCCTCCTCATCCCTTACTGCACACAACTTAGACCTGTCTCGCTGGTTTTTTGGTGGGCACATTCAATTAGCAAGTGAGGTACAGGGAAAATGAAACACAAGGCGAGGGCTTTGCAGCTCAGCTCCTCCATTTGAAAGAATGCTCAACTGTACATAGACACTGTTACACTCAAAGCAAGTGTGTGTGGTTCTGTGACATCTTTTCTTGGCTGTTTGCATGCAGGGTAGGAACCAGGAATTCATATTCGATGGCAATCACAAGCTTACGTTTATTGCTTTAAACTGTCTTTTTACACAGGTGAAAATAATCAGCAGATCTGCCCCAGCTCTTCACAGCGAGTGCTTTATAGTACCGGCTCCAAACAGTACAGGTAAGAACTTGGCTTGTTTATCTTAGTGGCTCTGTGGTTCTAATCTTATTTTTGATAGTGCTTGTACAAAGGTAATATGTTTAGCAGAGCAGTATCATAAGGGTGGGGCAAAACTGCTTCTTGCTATTGTGCAATGCATTGTATAAGCTGTTAACATAAACTAGGCTTGGGAAGAGCACAGGTTCTGGCCCAGTAGCGGTCTGCTCTGTCTTGTTCAAATTTCTGAATAAATAGGTCTCGTTCCTACAAATAATGCCAACCAATTGATATCCCGAGAGACTGAGGGGTGTGCCCTCTGCATTTTGCAGGGCTTCAAACGGTGACACTACTTCCTAAATCTGGCCAGACCTACCAAATTAATGTCAGGGCAGTTTAACCTGTAACTCTTTCCCTCTTCTTTGATGGTCAGTTCAGAGCACTGACCACTTCAGCTCCTGACCTCAATGATGTGGTCTGCCCCTGTCTCATCTACAGGGCACCATCATCAGTGAGTATGTGCAGCAGCAGGAAAGAAAGGCCGCTTCTGCTACATGAACACTTTCTGCATGCCCATCATCAGAGCATTCAGTACTTAAAACTAAAAGCGAAAGATACCCCAGAAGTCAAACTTGTGACGCAAATCAGATAACTAGACGTTGGATGCAAAAGTCTACTTTGCTGCCGGACCCATATATAATCAGGTTGAGGTTGTTTGCCACTGTGGTCCTGGGATCTGCCCTACGGTGGCTCTGCAAACTGGGCCAAGAAAAACCCTTTCCACTCATTACTCTCTCAGCCGTCCAAGCGTCCCTGGCAGATAGTGTGGAGGACGAGCTCATAACACCACAGACACAACAATTATGTTGTCTAGCCCAGTGCTGGTCTTTGTACAAGAATCGTACTTTATTATGACAGTCAAACACATTATGACACAATTCATTAGGGCTCAGATATAACAATGTATGTGCAGCTATGATTCCTAAAACATCCCACCTACTATGACACTTTCTCTCTTCTAGGAATCTTAATAGTGTCCGTAGCGCCGCAAATCAAGTCATAATCCCAGATCAACACAGGTGCAGTTCGCTAGGTCTACCCCCGCTCAGAGCAGTTTGTAGTTCAGTTCAAGGGTTTGTTCCCAGTTTACAGGGATCACTAGGCAGTAGTCACTGTTCCCACTGCAGAACGCGGTCTGCATGTCTGCTTGAACCACTCCTGTGCGGCACCGTTACCTGCTCACGTTGCCATGGTCTGCAGGCGCTGCAGGGCACTCCTTGTTCCAGGTCTCTCAGCACGCTTCCACTGACTCAGAGCTGTGGCGAGGGAGCAGCATAGCAGGACTACTTGGTGGGCCAGGGAGATGGAGTCTCCAGGGCGATATCCTACAAGTGCTTGTGGTGCAGGTATGGCCTCCGTGGGTTTAAACCCTTCCATGCGTTTGTCGGCCAACAGCCGTTGCGAGCACTACCTCCGTAGTCCTGCGCACGTCCGTTGGCCGACGTGACCCCGCCCACTCCGCTAAACTAAACTGCTGCACGCCGCGGTTAAGCGGCTAACATGGGGTTTGTGTATGTTTTGGCAGTTGAGGCCTACAGGCCAGGATTGGCTCTGGCTTTGGTGGTGACATCCACTCCTCCTTGGTGTACGCTGGGGTTTAGCAACAGTTATACCGAATCATCAGGTGGCACTTGGTCGACTGCTGGGCCTGCGAAGGGAGACTGGGAAACCTCACAACAATGGGTCAGCTCCAGCTTAGCTCCCTAGGTCAGTTGTCAACTTCTGGGTGCTCCTCACCTTGGGAAAACAGCTGGCTTCTTCTCCTGTGCAAATGACCTTCCATCAGGGCCATTAACTCACCTCCCCAAGCTCTGTGAGCAGGGAGGCAGACTTGTAGGTGCTAGGGCTTTGTAGATCTTCGGCTTCTTCATGAAGTTGTGATGTCTCCTTTACTTTTCAAGACTGTCTGTCATGCAAACACCAGCCCTGGTCACACCGCTTCCTTTCAGTACTCTGTAGAGCACGTCATACCTTTGTTATGGGGAACTTGGAATTGGAACAAAGGGGGTTAGTTAGAATCTCATTTTTATACATAATTTCCATACTGGGAAACTAATCCCGCCAAAGGTTTCAAAAGCAGTTTGGGGTGGTTATCTTTCAAACGTAATTTCTAGGCTGCTATTAATACTCCGCCTATGCAGGAAGCAACTGGGGTGGCTCCAAGCAGCAGTACTCGAAACAAGGGCTCATTGAAGTGTGCAGCTGACTATCATCAGCTTTCATGAATCAGTAATTGGAGGCACACAGAAGGGCAAGCACTACCTCACATTTAAAAACAGAAAATGCAGCCTCGTCACTCACCCGTCCTCGCTACATTCCTCTTAAGTGGCAGTGCTCTTGAAAAACGAATCAGCAGTCCTTTGCTAACCAGACTCTCATGGAACTTCTTAAGATAGTCCTGCCTCCATCCTTCTCACTTCAGGGATGGGTCTCCACTCTCCAGCCACAGGAATTTAGGCAGTACACTTCCCTTGTCTGGGGAAGCACTCCTCACGCTCCATCTTCTTCCAGGCTAAACCCGGGGTATCCAAATGGATGCCACTGGCCTCAGTACTCTGACTCATACAACACACACAGACTCTTACTGTCATGTGCTACACACATACTGCACATACAAACATACTTGACATTCACACCGTATGTGTACTTAGGATTGAGAGTTTCACATAATAGCATTGAGGGGAGGGGGCTCCAGGCATAAACAAGAGAAGGCAATAGACCGCTCTGTTGCTGACAAAGAAAAAAGGTCTGGTCATACTATGAATTCATAAAGCTGGGTACGCTATGAATTCACAAAGCTGGGTTCGCTGCAACTACTGCTTTATGTAATATACCCAGAGAATTGACGGTAGGCCAATGGCTACTATGAGGACATTCTTGGTGTATCCATGCAGGTCACAGGACAGGTGTTGAACCTTGCATTGTCAGTCTAGGCCCATAGTGTGATGTCGGGGGCCAAAATAATTCAGGATAGCAATTTCACATGCAGTTGGGCACTTAGGGCTACCTGTTTACCATGCAACGGATATTCCTATCACATTGCGCAGAGCACACCCTCACGTACAGTGAGGGGGGCAGAAGAGCACATGCAAGGGAGTAAATAAAACCCTGAAAAATTGATGTTTTTTTCTTTTATTTGATAGTTATGTTGTAGGGTTTTTGTAGAGTAATCTTTTACCCATATTAGATCTCATGGTGCAGTAACAAATTAGTGCATGTCCGCATATCCCGGCATAAACAATTTTCCTGCTACAGGAAGGGACTTCTAGAGTTGGTCTAGATCTGGAAGTAGTGACCACTGACCTTGGCCAGGTGAAAGGACAGAACTATAAATAGGAATTCCATATAGGAAGATCATAAGTGGAGCGGAGATACAGAGGGGAGAATAATACATTATAATTGGACACAAAGAAAGTAAGGGACTGTGTAGATTCTGTGCTAGAATCATAACGTATTTTTGATTGACCTCTTTCATGACCAATTGCTCATGTAGAGAGTGGAGTTCAGTGGAAACCCGTTCAAAGGCTTTTAAGCTACATTTAATTCCACCTGCATATTTTGTTGTTTTATATGCCATTTTAATACAGAGTGATTGGTATATAATTTTTTTAATATAAAATCATTACTACCCACTCAAAATTACTGCTGATTTTTCCAACTTTGAAGGATTAAAAACACTGTCGATCTTGCTGGGGTTTGAATCTTCGACCCACAGATCTCACATAGATCTCAACAGTGAGCACTAAGCTTACTGCGCTATCATACCAGCTGATTGTCCGAAAGGGTCAGTTAAATAGGCCCTATTTCAAAAGTTCATCCTATATTAGATAAAGGCTTCGAGAACTTCTGGGCGAATGTTAGAAATGGGAGAATTCTTCAAGGAACTCTGATAGGAGCGGTTTTTAGATCCCATCATGTTCTAGGGTAGGGATAGCAAATCTGCATCAGCCATAGTATCCAGAGTCCTCTCGGTGTTAACCAGTTTAACACAACAGTCTATGGAGGAGAAGCAAGGACCTGGATTGCAGTACCTAAGGCTACGACATTTTAAAAGGATTTCAGGTTTAATTTGAGAAACTTTAAACTCTGTTTACACTATTTTGTGGCCTCGAGAACAAGAGGACTTTTGAGGGAGTTGTTAGCCAACTTGCTTCTGATGGAACATAAAGTGGGTATCCTGATGTTTGTTGAGCAAAAACATGACCCTAACTAGCAGCAATGCACTTTATATTGCATGTAGGATTCACACAGAGCCATAAAAGTGAATAAAAAGTTAAATACTGACGTTCATATCTAAGGGGACTCTCCCAAACACCCTTGGCAGGAGATCAAATGTTTATAGGGCCGTACCATGGACAACAAAACACACACCATTGAAACTGATGCAAAGTCTCAGCCTTGAAAGGGTTGCACAAACTGAGCCATGAAATGGGTTCACCAACAGAGCTATGATATTGGCACAGCTGTGAAAGGCTATGTAGAGCTAAACATGTCCTAAAATACAAAAGTGATAAAATAGAAATTAATCTGTAACCGAACAAGAGGAGTGAAAATCTGTAAGGAGGGAGGTCTAGAAAAAAGCATTAACATTTATGGAATTGAGAAATGGTGTAAGATGCAATGAAGAGCAAGACATGGGACCCCACCACCACAGAAGAACATAGAGAGCAGGCTAGAGCATCAAAGAATGAATATAGAAAAGTTCAAGGGGAAGAGAGAATAAAAACAGGAAAAGACAAACTAAATGGTGGAACAAAGATAATATAAATAGAGGAACAAAGATAACTCAAATGGAGAAGAGTGACCAGAGTTGTAAAACCTAAATTGAGGAACTGAGATACGAAAATCCATTAATTGGAAGTTAAATAAAGAATAGCGTAAGCCATCCACAGAGTTTCCTCTGAACTATTTGCCTTGACATTTACCCAGCTTGAGGTTATCCTTAGTAGGAATTGTTCAGAAGTTTAACTTCTTCTTATTTTATTTATTAACAGTGGCCCTGTGTCAGCATCTTAAAACTGCCTATCAGCTAAATCTATGGCTGTCCACCAAGTTTACTTGTCTTTAAGCGAGTAGCTCTGCATATATGGCTTAGCACAGTTATATTCAGAAATTACATTCATACTTTATTTCCCCTTTAGACAGCCGGATTTAAATAAGTAATATTGTTGCAAGCAGAACTCTACAGAAGACTAGAAGGCCGATAATGTATAATTCAAGAATTCATTTATTTGCAACAGTAAATTAAGCCTTCATTAACGAGAAAAAGTGGTAATAGGGTATTGGTGAGCTGGTGAACTGCATTTCAGGCGGGCACATCGACTGTCTTGTCGTTAATGAGAAATGCACTGCGAGCATTACCTGAAAATTATCTTGCACAAGAATGACACTACTTGAAACAGAAAATTGCGTTTCATACAGGCACAAAAACATTTTAATTAATGAAAACTGCCTTACTTGAGCATTATCAATGCACTGCAGCAGGCTGATGATCCAGATAGTTGCCCACCATGTTGTCTCCTCAATGAAGGTTTCACCGTTGTGGGATTATTCTGAGACTAGTTTGTTGAGACTTATTGAATTTAGGTTTGCACGTGTTATTTTTGGCAGTGTACAACTATGCAGGCGATCTGACATGATGGGCAGTTAATGAAGGGTTACTAATATCTGTGGAATTGATTTTTTACGGTAGGTGAATATGCATTTTCAGTGTGTGAACTCTTAACAGATAAGCTTGTGAAACTGGCTTTTCTACTGATTAGATTTACGGTTAGCTTAATTTACTGGAGTCCTGTAGCATGTAAACGTGTAGGCAGCATTCTGTTTATTAATATGAACCACCCTGCATACCACTGACAGTAACAATCCTCAATCAGTGTTTTCTAAGTCTCTGGCACATTTTCCGTTCTACATATATAGCTTGTTGGAAAATTTTGAGCACATCCCCAACAATGTGGCAAATGCAACGGAGGGAAAAATGTCACCTGCTGCCTGGAAATCCAGGAGCCATAACAAAGCCAAGAAGAAGCGACGCAAAAAAGCATCAAAGGTGCGTCTGCAAGTGGGTGAGCAACCTGCAACCCGACTGGCCAAAACTCCTGAGCAGGAAAGCTGTCCACCGATACCAGTCCAGGTAAGAAGTAATTTCATTAGGTCTTAGAAACGAAAAGGTCGTCTTTTGTCCACCATGTGATTATAAGTATTCACTATAATCTAAAGTGTTACTGTTGTTTTTTCTTCTGTGCTTTCAGGAAGATGAACCCTGGAACAGCACATTTTACGACAGCAGAACCTTATGGCTGACTGGGTCCCTGAAAGAGCCTTCTGTTATCCAGTTTAATTCTGTAAAAGATGGAAAAATCCTACAAACAGATGAACTGCCCACAGTTACAGAGAAAAGAATTAAAGAGCTTCACAAGTTGATAAGCCCGAATCAGTACTTGTACCACGTTGGTGTTGTAGGGAAGCTTCACGATCGTGGAGATGTTCTTCCTCAGCCAGAGACAACACATCCCGAACCCTGTACCTTGCAGCACTCTTCATTCGTAAATCCAAAAGTTTCTCCACTTCAATACTTCTTGCATAATCAATCCCAAAGTGAAGCATCCTTGAAGTTATTCCTGGATGACCCAACTTACTCCATTGAGGAGTATCACCTCTCTGACCATAAACTAGAGCACAGTGTTCCGAAATATGGCGATTCATCTGTTCACGCTATTTCTGACAACCTTTCTGTGGAAGAATGCACAGTGGATGCCTTGAAAGGAAGTGTGAGTCTCGGGGAACTAAACAACCTGACAGGCCTGGCCAAGACCTGGAGTGAGAGCGAGCATCGTTCGTGTGGGTATCGTCAGGATGATAGCGTGAACGAAGGCGTCCTCCTTTCAGAGGTAAGCATACCACCCAGTGGTCATTACACTAGTAGGGTGTTATTGCTGGATGCTACAGAAAGAAGACACCCCTTCATTTGATTCAAGTAACACTTCATTTCTCAAGTGTAGGGCCGATGCAGGAGTCTTTAAAATGACTGCAGACGCTAATATGAAAAGCTTAAATATACGCATGAATGCCTCCTCGCATGATGGCAATTGAGCATAAATAACGTAAAATAACCCTTCAGTTAACTTCTTGGAGACAAATCGTAAAGAATGTAATTTTCCAGATAACTTCACTGAAGTGTTCACTGTACTTATCCATTACTAATTGTTATGGTCTAACTGTTGTTAGTTTGTGAGAATGTTTTGCTATGTGAAATGGTAAGCTGCCCATTTTGGAAGCATAATAATGCAGTGCTGCAGCTGCATGATTTTGTTTTCTCGAACCAGTTTTGTTCCTGCATTTAGACTTCAGACATAATCGCTTGTACTCCTCTTAAGTGGCGTGCGGCCAAGGTTTCTTTTTTTATCATCTCATTAATAAAAAGGAAATTTCTCTGGCATCACCGGCGGCTTGTTTTCCAAAGGACACTGTGTGTATAACTGCATGCTCACTGTGCTTCTTTGCACGATTGCCTTTTAGTGGCTAGAAGGCTCTAAGGATATTTAGCTCCAGGTTTTTCCTCAACACAATGAGCACATGAGTATGATTGCTGAATTGTTACTAGGGTGAAATATAATACATTATGATACGTTTGTGTTTATAATGGGCCTTATTTTCTGCACTTGATTGTTTTTCCTCTCGCCTTTCTTTGTTTGCTCATATTTCCAAAAAGCTTCTGCTGCGCTCGGTTGTGACGTTTTTTTCCCCCTTCATGTTGCTTTATCTATTCATAGAAGCTACAGCCCGTAGATTATGAGTACCGAGAAGAAGCCCAGTGGTCCAAGTTTCCAGAGATCTTAGGATCTGGTTCCTTTGGTGAGGTGAACAAAGTGAAGGACACAACCACAGGATTCCAGTGTGCTGCTAAAAAGGTATGGCTGTACTGTCCAACATGGCAGGGGGCGTATGTCTGTGCTGTAAAATATAATATAATCTTACTGCTGTATGTATCCCTTCCTGATGTTAGTGCCAGGCACAGGCATGCTATGAAAACAGAAGCTGTCCCTTAGTTGGCTCGCAGTCTAGAACTAAAATTGAGCATTTATAAAGGATGAATTAGAGGGTACACTTTATTTTGTATTGCGAGGTTACATTATTATAACCATTGTACAGTCCACAAAATGAAAAAAACACGTGCAGAAGAAAAGAAAAAACTCATGGATGCGTCATGAAGAGTTAACATCTCTCCGAATAAGACCGCCATGGAATAAAATGAATGGAATCCTCTTTAACAACAGTAAACTAGAGTGCATCTCTTTCCTTTTTTAGGTCTCGCCTTTACCATTCCGCAGGAATGGGAAATGGGGAGAATTCAAGTCGGCAAAATCCTCTTCAAACCACGGGATTTTCAGCCGCGGTTTTCTTTAAGTTCACGTGAATTACGTGATTAAACATGCACATGCATCGGCAGCATTTCTCCTGCAGGCTCGCAAAAGGCTCTCCTCCCTCCCCACATCAAAGGCATCAATCACCCTCCCACAGGCTTCCCCAGCGCTGCCCCGCCCCCTGCTTCACAGCCAGGCCATCTGTTCCCTGCCAGACCTCTCACACCTCCGTCACAGCATGCCTGTGTACTTCAAATGCTTATCAGTTCACACGGCCGGCCGCAGGCCGTGCAACCAGACAGAGCACTTCAGTTGGTGTGCAGCCCCCCTCCCAGCACTGCCTTGTTACTTTCGGCAGCCGTGAGTCCCTAAACACTTTTTATATTTAATTAGCAGCAGCAGCATTTCTCCTGCGCCAGGCCACATCAAAGGCTCTGTGCCACTTTCACCCACACAGCAACACTTACAGACACGCAACGCCACTCACACCCACGCAAGCCCACTATCATCCACGCAACACCACACTCGCCCACGCAACGCCACTCACTCACTCACTCACTCACTCACGCACGCAAAGCCACTCACACCCACGCAGTGCCACTTTCACCCACACAGCACCACTTTCAGACAATCAACGCCACTCACACCCACGCAAGCCCACTATCACCCACGCAATGCCACAGTCACCCAAGCAACGCCACTCACCCACGCAACCCCACTCATCCACGCAACACAACTCACCCACGCAACACAACTCACCCACGCAACCCCACACATCCACGCAACGCCACTCACCCATGCAACGCCACTCACCCACGCAACGCCACTCACCCACGCAACGCCACTCACCCACGCAACGCCACTCACCCACGCAACGCCACTCACCCACGCAACGCCACTCGCACACGCAACGCCACTCGCACACGCAACGCCACTCACCCACGCAACGCCACTCACCCATGCAACGCCACTCACCCACGCAACGCCACTCACCCACGCAACGCCACTCGCCCACGCAACGCCACTCGCGCACGCAACGCCACTCACCCACGCAACGCCACTCACCCATGCAACGCCACTCACCCACGCAACGCCACTCACCCACGCAACGCCACTCGCCCACGCAACGCCACTCGCGCACGCAACGCCACTCGCGCACGCAACGCCACTCGCGCACGCAACGCCACTCACCCACGCAACGCCACTCACCCACGCAACGCCACTCACCCACGCAACGCCACTCACACCCACGCAGCGCCACTTTCAGACACACAACGCCACTCACACCCACGCAAGCCCACTCTCACACACGCAAGCCCACTCTCACACACGCAACCCCACTCTCACCCACGCAACCCCACTCTCACCCACGCAACGCCACTCACCCACGCAACGCCACTCACCCACGCAACGCCACTCACCCACGCAACGCCACTCACCCACGCAACGCCACTCGCGCACGCAACGCCACTCGCGCACGCAACGCCACTCGCGCACGCAACGCCACTCGCGCACGCAACGCCACTCGCGCACGCAACGCCACTCACCCACGCAACGCCACTCACCCACGCAACGCCACTCACCCACGCAACGCCACTCACCCACGCAACGCCACTCACCCACGCAACGCCACTCACCCACGCAACGCCACTCACCCACGCAACGCCACTCACCCACGCAACGCCACTCACCCACGCAACGCCACTCACACCCACGCAGCGCCACTCTCAGACACACAACGCCACTCTCAGACACACAACGCCACTCACACCCACGCAAGCCCACTCTCACACACGCAAGCCCACTCTCACACACGCAAGCCCACTCTCACACACGCAAGCCCACTCTCACACACGCAACCCCACTCTCACCCACGCAACCCCACTCACCCACGCAACGCCACTCACCCACGCAACGCCACTCACCCACGCAACGCCACTCACCCACGCAACGCCACTCACACATGCAACGCCACTCACCCACGCAACGCAACTCACTCAAAGCCACTCACACACACGCAGTGCCACTTTCACCCACACTGTGCAGTGCACAATAGGTCTCGCAGTAGGAAAGTTGGAACTATTGGTTTTGTAAATGACAAAGCCCTTTATGTTTTTAAAATGAAAACAAAAATAAAAGGCATTATTTGCAATTGTAATAGCTCCAACTTTCCTACTGCGAGACCGATTGGCAACGCCAGTGCTTGTTTGCCATGGAGTACATTTGACTGAATACATTCCTAGAGCAGTACTCCTAAGACATGTTGGGTCTAGAGTACACTATGAGAGTAAGATCGAGGCCTTCAGCACTCTCCAGATTAGTCTTTTTACAAAAGTTTGACGGGTTTACTAATCTTATAGTATTCTGCTACTCAATAGTGTAACTTATGAGACACAGAAAGGAAAGCAAGACTAATACATTACACACCGCAACCCTTACATAGGTGTATGTACAGTGATCATTAGTTATTAATATTGGGATCCTGCAAGGAGCCTTTTGCTCCTTGAGTTGACCGACACAAGTTCTCAAGTAAAGGGCATTGGAGGCTGAATTATCTTTGAAGTATTGTGTTATATGAAAGCTTATTCGAGGAGACTCATCTTTGGGTCAGTTTTGAAGGCTAACACTCTGGGTTAGTTGTTATAAGTGAGGGGTTTAGGCATTCTAGAGGTGTGGAGCTATTATTCTGATCACTCAGCCATGGTGCTTCTTTTAGTTTCATCACATGCGAGAGAGTCGCTTTCCTTTTTCTAGCCTTAGACTCTGTAGCAACCACAAAGCTTTTCCCGAGACATGGGGGATTAAGGCTACCTCCCCCTCTCAGGAAGAAGATGTGGCAGAAACGGGCAGGCAGTTTCCAGGCCTTAAGCACCACTAAAAGGAGCATAGCGCGCTAGGGACTAAATGTCCCAGATGTCTTGTGAGTTCTGAACCGGAAGTGCACCAGTAGCCCTTCCTACAAAGCCAGTCTGAAATCCCAGAGCGGGGCTTGTCAATTTACTTCCTGACGACGAGTCGAGAGCGAGTCCTTGCACGAGGAGCATCTAAGACGCTAGTATCCTCGGATGTTTGACTCTCCTTCAGTATCCAGGTAATTGCAGCGCGAGACGGGAGAGAAGCGCTGGCTGCGCAGTCAGCTCTCCGTCTTGGCGCTCGTATGCTCGGCAGCTTTGTGGAACTGCACTGGAAGTTAATGACTTCCAATTAACCTTTTCTTCCAGCCTGTTATTCAGGGCTGTGGCATTGCAAACTCTGTAATGCGGGGAACAGCGCTGGAAGCGCGTGGTCGTTCTCCATCACGAGAGTAAAGCTGCAACATTTTTTCCTAAACTAAGGTGCACTCTGCAGAAAAGAGAAGGACACCAGGGAATACAACAGGGCTTCCTTAAAAGCAAAATCGGAGCTCTGTAAAATCCCTTCCTGTTTTGCATTGCTGATTTTGTATTCTATTCCTTGCTGATTTTGGTACTTCCTTTATTTTCTTGATGATTTTTTGGTTGTTGCCATTGTACCTGGATGCGTTCAGAAGGCGCAGGAGCGCTGTGGTTTAACTGGTGATTATTCTACTACTGACCTTAAACAGCGTTGAGGCTAACGCTTATATACATTGAAGTCCTTTGCATTGATTGCATTCTCATGCGGATGGAGGGTTCCTTGTTTATCCTGATTAGCTGCCATGTGTTGTGTGTAAGTTGTGTGAGACTTGCAAAACATATTATAGCCGTCTGAATATTTGTAGGTACTAATGTGTAGCTTTCTTCCCTTACCTGCAGTACCCAGAGGTAGACAACTACTAGCTTTGCCGTGAGGGTTTACACCAGATGACATCTGAACCTAGACCAGAGAAGGCGTATCTTTGGCAGCTGTTTATTATTTTATCCACTTCCCCTTTTCCCTGAGGGACATACATATATAGCGGCGTTTGCTAGGCCCGGTGTGTGTGTGTGTGTGTGTGTGTGTGTGTGTGTGTGTGTCCTGGAGAGGCTGGGGAGATTACGGTATTCCATCGCTCCTGCTGACATCTCTCAGAGGTTAGTGGTTACATTTAATTGATGCCATTGACTTCGTGACAGACTCCAGCTAGGGATTTAGTGCGCGTCAGACTCCTGAAAGTATACTGGTCCCTACACCTGATTGCTTGAAGACTGTGCACAGCATCTTGAGTTCACCAAAACTTGTCAGTTTATTTCTTGGGGGCCACCATGTATAGTATATTGCAGTAATCTAAACGGTTAGTGATTTTGATTCAGTGGCTCATATCTGGTGACGGGTGGCATCTCTGCATCATTAGTTAGTTGATTGTCGGTATATTTGCTGTGGTCTGGTGAGGTAAAAATAGTGCCTTTATGTGTATTGAAGTTTCCAATTTTCAGGAGTATGAGAATTTTAAGGAAGTCTCAGCATGGGTTCCCAATTACAACACTTGCTTTCTTTGTGACATTGAGGCACAGGCATCCTGTGATTTTGAGCTGCTGTTCAAATTGATACCCTGCCGAATAGCCTTACATTGAATTTTCATAGTAGTTTTTGAGTTTTCTTCCCAGTAATACACTAGCTTCTGGCCCAGCATTTTCATATAAGCTAGATCTGTCCCAGCTATTTGATGCCTGTCTTGTCGGCTGATTTAAATTTTCTTTCTCAAAAAAGGGCTCTGCTATTGGTTTCTTGGAGATGTTTTAGGAGGCTCCCAAATTGTATTTTAAGTGGTTTTGAGTGCTGCTAAACTTTAATGACAAAATGTTTAGGGAGTAGTTTTTTAAGGTTTTGCTTAGATGAACACGTTTGTTTGGCCAGGGATCTAGGCAAATACTAGGTTTAACATCTGATCAACATTTTGCATGGTTATGTATATTAGTTTGGTGAACCCTATGGTTCCATATTCGTAATTACTTCTTACTCCAGTATTGGAACTTTCATAGGTTCACATGCCTGAATCATTCCCCGTCGTCGAGACGGGAGTCTCCGGTATTTAAAAAAGCAATGCTTAGCAGTATAGCAAACTGAAAAGAGGCCTAGGCCCATTTCCCTTTTGCAACCCATAGCCTTTGTTATGTAAAAAAGGCCCAAACTTTTCCCTGAACCAATCAGAGCTCCTCACCCTCTAGAACACTCCTGAGAGAACCTTCTGCCCCTCATATTTTTCGCGCACTTGTGCATATAAAACACTTTTTGTGCTAAATCCGAGGTGAGCCTCTCAGGGGAGGAGGGTGGTTGCATGTGAATCTATGAAAGCTTCCAATACTGGAGAACTACAGTTACAGGTAAGTAACTTCTTTTCTTACTCCAGTATTGGAACTTAAATAGATTCACACGCCTGAATCAGAATAGCGAGCAGTGCGATTACAAAGCACATTCCTCTGATACATTTCATAATCATGTAATACAACTTGAAAATCAAGCATACCATATATATATATATATATATATATATATATATATATATATATATGTATGTATATTGGTTTTGCAGCAAGAGCCCTTGAGCTTCGAGAGGGCACACAACGTTGAATCCCGCTTTCTGGCAGTGCAAGCCTCGCTGTTAACTGGCTGCTGAAGACTTTAATATTTGGTTCCCATCCGACGCGTTTCGAGGCTTGGGACGCCTCGTAATCATGGAAAAAGCTTCAATGAGGGAGAGAAGACTCTGTGCAGGATTCGTTCATTTAATAGTCGAACAAAAAACGCCCTAAGTGGGTGTGGCTTCATGAATACCAACAAGCATGCTGGTCTATGAAGTCAGTGTTGCACAAAGTAAGTAAGCACCTTAAGTAGGCTCTGTCCCTGAAATGTTCATTTGGCGCTTGTTAGTGTCCTTAAGTAGGAGAAAGAATTCTGCAGCCATGCGTAATCCCCCTGGAGTCAGCGTGCTCGATGGAGAAGAAAGTTCTTGCCCAAAGCCGTCTCACATGCGACATTGCAGTCCTGGGAGAGACTGGTGCTCCTCCCCACGGCCAGGGCAGCCGTGTAATATTTGGTTTTGCAGCAAGAGCCCTTGAGCTTCGAGAGGGCACACAACGCTGAATCCCGCTTTCTGGCAGTGCAAGCCTCGCTGTTAACTGGCTGCTGAAGACTTTAATATTTGGTTCCCATCCGACGCGTTTCGAGGCTTGGGACGCCTCGTAATCATGGAAAAAGCTTCAATGAGGGAGAGAAGACTCTGTGCAGGATTCGTTCATTTAATAGTCGAACAAAAAACGCCCTAAGTGGGTGTGGCTTCATGAATACCAACAAGCATGCTGGTCTATGCAGTCCGTGTTGCACAAAGTAAGTAAGCACCTTAAGTAGGCTCTGTCCCTCAAATGCTTAGCAGTATAGCAAACTGAAAAGAGGCCTAGGCCCATTTCCCTTTTGCAACCCATAGCCTTTGTTATGTAAAAAAGGCCCAAACTTTTCCCTGAACCAATCAGAGCTCCTCACCCTCTAGAACACTCCTGAGAGAACCTTCTGCCCCTCATATTTTTCGCGCACTTGTGCATATAAAACACTTTTTGTGCTAAATCCGAGGTGAGCCTCTCAGGGGAGGAGGATGGTTGCATGTGAATCTATGAAAGCTTCCAATACTGGAGAACTACAGTTACAGGTAAGTAACTTCTTTTCTTACTCCAGTATTGGAACTTAAATAGATTCACACGCCTGAATCAGAATAGCGAGCAGTGCGATTACAAAGCACATTCCTCTGATACATTTCATAATCATGTAATACAACTTGAAAATCAAGCATACCATATATATATATATATATATATATATATATATATATATATATATATATATATATATATATATATATATATATATAATGTGACTTTGTAAAACAAGAGAAATAAAGGATGGAGGGATGGAAAGAAGGCTCACCGTTAGTGGATGATATTCTGCAGTGCCGCCTCTCCCACCGCCGCATCCGACTCTGCGGCTGCCTCCAAGCAGTAGTGCCTGGTGAAGGTGTGCGTAGATGCCAGGTCGCTGCTCTGCAGGATTGGCACTCCTCCAAATAGTGCAGTGGATGTGGCCACTGCCCTCGTTGAATGAGCACACACTCGTGCATTTAGAGGTTTTCCAGCCGCTTGATGACAGTAGACAATTGCACTGGAAATCCATCTGGCAATTCCCCTTTTTGATAAAGGGAAACCCTTCCTGGGTGCGCTGAAGGCGACGAAGAGCTGAGAAGATTTACAAAAGCTCTTAGTTTCCTTTAAGTAGAACTTGAGACATCTTTGAACGTCTAGAGAGTGTAACACTCTCTCTGCGGCTGTTGATGGACGAGGAAAGAAACGTTTCAACACTAACGGCTCATTCGGATGAAAATCAGTTGGTACCTTAGGAATGAAGTTTGGATTAGTCCTCAGAATCATTCTGTCTTCCTGAAACTGTAGGAAAGGCTCCTGAATCGTGAGCGCTTTCAGTTCCCCTACTCTTCTCGCTGAAGTTAGTGCAATGAGAAGAGCCATCTTCCAGGACAAGAACTTAAGATCCGCTCTATGTATAGGCTCAAACGGTGGTTTCATCAATTTTGACAGTACTATATTAGGATTCCACAGTGGTGGTGGAGGTTTTACTGGAGGAAAAACCCTAAACAATCCCTTCATAAACTGTTTGATAATCGTTGATGACCGTAAGGATGGGCCTGATGAAGACCTCCTGTAGCGGGATAACGCAGCCAAATGCACCTTGATGGAAGCGTGAGCCAATCCTGACTTTGATAACAGCAGAATGTAAGGGATAATTTGATGAGTTCCAGCAGTAAGAGGGTGAATGCTATGTCTCTTACACCACAGACAAAACCTCTTCCATTTCATCCTGTAGGTTTTGTTTGTATTATCTGCTCTAGCCTTGGACAGGATCCTCCTACATTTGTGTGAGATATTTAGATGACTAAACTCAGTGTTCAGGAGAAAGGCCGCTAATCGCAAGGATTTCGGGTCCGGATGGAGTACCTGACCCCTGGACATTGTCAGAAGCGATGGAATTGGTCGAAGCTGAACCGGACGGTCCTCCGACAGCAGCAGGAGTTCTGTGAACCAGTTTTGTCTGGGCCACCACTGGGCTATCCGGATCAGCCTGCACGGCTCCCTCTTTATCTTCACCAGTACTCGGGGGAGAAGAGGAATTGTAGGGGCATTTATCTCTGGCAGCAGGGTACAGTAACACTCTAGGTTTGGACTTGAAACCGAAAAACAATTTCAATCAATTAAGTCTGGCTCACAGAAAGATGGTGATAGTATATGAGGGATCGGTCAGCTTGGACTGTTGCAAATATCTGTAATCCGGATTACCGTTCCTACAGAACCCTTTTTCCTTTATGCCCACGTCATCTCGGTTCTGAATACACCCCTCACCGCAAATCACCTCAATGAAATTATGACTCAGTTGTCTCTGAAAGCAACAAAAACAACCAGCTTTCAGGACATGAATCTTGTCCTACAGACTGCACATCTTCATGAATGCCTAAAATAAGTTGCCTTCAGACTCAAAAATAGTATACTCCTTCTCACTAGAGGTTATTTTAAGAATGGAAAATATCTTAAACATTCCATGCTGAATACCTTACTTGACATAATTCCACTCAATGCAGAGGCCTCACACTTCACTTGATTCCAATATTTTATCTTTATTTCAGAGTCCTTGAAGCGCTGTTGCTCTGTGTGTTTCACTGGCTTGCACTCTACTGTTTTTGTTGAAACTCTTTGCTATTTTAATGTTTTTGGAAACCTGTTGACACGAGCCACTCACTATATGATTACCTTTTCTTTCCCTTTTAGATTCATGTCAGTCGTTTTCGTGCAGAGGAGTTGACGACATGTACAGGATTGACAGTGCCTCATGTGGTCCCAGTGTATGGAGCCGTGAAGGAAGGTCACTGGATCACCATTTTCATGAAGCTACTCGAAGGCAAGTGAAGCCTACATTATACTAGATGTGAGACTCATGAAAGCACAGAATCCTAGGGTGTGGCTAAACTAGCAACACTCCGGGAACACTAGTGTGAGCGCTGCAGAGGAGAGGAAAAACATGAGGGCAAGCTGACCTGGTTTTGCTAAAAAAATGTATTTGGGATAGGGATAAAGAGGTGTGATTACAATCTGTCTACTCCCACTTACAGAAATGGGCAGTTCTAGTTGCTACAAATTGAGAGACTAGGCTTCAGCTACTATTGTTTTACACATTTTTAAGGTCATGTTTAAATAATTGAAATTATATTTTAATATTAAATTGTGATGTTTTATTGCTTTTTGTCCAGTCATTGTAACAGGAAATTCATGCTAATGATCAGTTTGTTTTTACCTTTAATGCCCTCCGTAACATCATTTGTTTTTTTCCATACTGTGTTACTAGTCGTTGAGTTGATACTGCACTTTTCAGAACTCTGGTTTAGGTTTTGTACCTCATTGTTGCAACTACATAAGTAGATTAAAGGGAGATAATTGTCACCTTCTTGCAAATATGATCTTCCTTTGTGCGGCAGAGCATAGAGCATTATTTTTTTGTACAAGGCACACCGTAATTTCCAGCTGATCATGCAGTTTCCCACTTGGTCTGCGGATCAAGCACCCCTGGAGATCGAACTTCCTGAACTAGAGCGGTTCCATACATCCTCAGTTAAAAGAGCTGACCACAATGCCTCCTCTTGTTTACAGAGTGGGAATTCACCATAAAGAACTGTCTCCACACAATCTGTAGACCTGAGAAAATAACTTTCTAACTAACTACAGCTTTGGTAATCTTAAGACTGCCGGGCTATTTGATTTTACATTTCCATCCAATTGAATAGAGACCGCTACAGTACAGTAAACACAGTGATGGTAATAGACATTGTCTCAGACATTACACTGAATAAGAGCCATGAACAGTGGTCAACAACAAGTTCGTCCTACTCTAATTATTACGTTTGGATGGTTTCTGTTGATCCATCGATGGTTTACAAGTGAATGTTTAAACTTCTGACCTTTTTCATTTTAGGTGGGTCAGTGGGTCAGCTGATTCAGCAGAGAGGCTACCTACCCGAAGACCTGGCCCTGCATTATATGAGCCAGGTGCTGGCGGGACTGGAACACCTCCATGCTCGCAATATTCTACATGGAGATGTAAAAGGTACAGTGCAAACAGAAGAGTACTAAACAGTATTTAGCTAAAGGAAGCATTCCAAACAGTTTGACAACATCTGATAGAAAATGTCCTTTTGATTGTCTTTGAAATTAACATCCCCAGACATCGCTCATTGCTATTTTCCAGGTGGCTTCCATGTAGCCCCAGTCTAGTCCTCTTAAAGTCCGTCTCTCGACCTACAAGAACAAGCTTGTGATAGATTGGTATTGCCTTTCATACCAGTGCAACCAGACCCTGCTTCTTGGGTAGTCTACCTGCTACCACCTCCTGGTGCCTTAGTCACACTCTTGACGCACCCTCTTACAAGTAGGATCATCTGCGACTAGTTTAACTCTGTCAACTTAACTGCATCAAACATAGAGTCCTCAGAATTTAGTGAAAACCTAATACTCCTTTCTAGAGGAAGTACTAAAAACTGAGGACAATATGGCAAGGAAATGTCTTTTGCCATAGGGCTGCTGTGATGCAGGATATTCCAAAAGTCTGTTCCACTTCTTCAGAAACCAGATAGTTTTCAGTTAATACCCAACTTGAAATTAAACTACTAGCCTCCTTGTCCAATACCTGTATCTTCCAGTACTTGGCTTGCAGTCTTCTTTACCCCCTGCTGTTGTTACCCACTGCTGACCTCATGGCCTCTAAAACCGACTGGGAGTCGCCCTAAACTGGGGTGTTTTGGAATTCACAATCAACCACCGTTTTCTCTTTTCACTCTATTATTCAAGAATAACCCAGCTTCTTGTTAATGGTTTCTGCTTCACTGTCCCGCCACCACACCCATGACTTGCACCATCCACAACCTGTGTTCTTTGCTGTTCTTCCTCCTAGTTATCTAAGTTGAGTAGTTAAGAGTAAGAATTGAATGAGACTCTAAAGAGGGGATAATATTGGCACGCCAAAATGAAGGTAGTGAACGTATGAGAGGCGACTAGGCTGAATAATGGCAGAGGAGCTCAACTTGGATCTTTTCATGAACAAAGTTTTAAGACCTCTAGAAAATTCACAACTAGTTTGGTGAAATAATACGAAGCACAGTCTAAAAAGTATGTAAAACCCAAAGAATTAAAGCTTATAAGCGGGTGAGTGCCCTGGGTCATATTCTCATGGATACTGGGAAAAAGGGCTTCTCCTTGCACCGTTAAAAACGGGAGAAGCAATGAGCAAAAGGTCTGTTTGGCAGCAGGAGCCGTGACCTCTTTTTTCTCTGTTTTGTTAACAGCGGACAACATCCTGCTCTCTGGGGATGGAAATCAGGCGTTTCTTTGTGACTTCGGCCACTCTGCTCATCTTTCTCCAGACAACTTGGGAAAATCTTTGGCGACAGGTAAACATTTCTAAAGAGAAATTATTTTATCCACAATCTCATGCATTTACCAAAAGAGGATATCAAAAGTCTTTGCATTTATTTTATATACAGGCACACCTATATTGTATCAGTAATACCAACCTATATTATTCACTAACACAGTCACTTTTTGGCCTACACTGTGACTCTGCTATGGTCGTGCTTTATAGTTAGAATCTGTTACTTTCTGAATAAAATGGCTGATGTAAGTTTCTAGTAGCTTCCTTTTGCATATCTATATGTATTGTATTGCTAGGCTAGTGATTGCATGATCAGCTTAGTTCAAGTAACTTTATTCGATTCATATGAATCATAAAAGTATACTATACATATATAAAATAGTAATATTAAACTTAAGACTTTCTCTGATCAGATGGAAACAATAAGGATAGGATAGTATGCAATGGAGATACCGGCCAAGCAGATGTACAAAGTGGTGCCAACTATTCTGAGATAAAATGGAAAGAATAACCCAATGTATGCACGATGGGATGGAAAAAGTACAAATAATGCACTGGAACTACGAGCTATTGATTGTATGATGAGCAGGAAACAGCCATTTAGCACGTGCACGATAAAATGAAAACCTATTTGAATGATGAGAGCCAAACAGTAAGACAGCAGTGCAAGAATATTATAGAAACAGGAGCTTCTGGTTATGGAATGAGTTAGGCATAATGAGCTAACCATTGTAGCATGAGATGGACACTCAGCAGTCCGTTTTAAAATTAGATGTAAAAGATGAGGTTGTGACTGTATGAGATACAGACTAGCAATTCACATATAAAGGAGTTCATGCTGGAAATAAATGTGAGTTGAGATCGAAACCAGGGGTAATCAATTGTATAGTGAGATGAAAACCGCGAGCTACTGATGAAAGAATGGAGGAAGGGGAACACGAGCAGCTAACTGCACAATGAGACTTAAAAGTCAATCATTATCTGATAAAATATTCTATATGAGATGGAATTACTGAACTGCAAATTGGATCTTGCAATAAAAGAAGTTCATTTGTTTGTGTTCCATTCTCTGAAATCTTATCATATGATGTACTCATTGCGGTAATTTCTTCATAAATCACTAGCTCAGTAGTTGTATCTCATCAAAAAATCTTTTAGTGCATTTGTCTCAACATATAGATGTTAATTCGTGTAATTGGCTTGCAGAATCAGTTCCTCCTCTCCATAAGAGTTGGGGCTCCATATTTTGGTTTCCAAGTGCTGTCTTAAAGCACTAAGTCAGCCTTTTCGTGCTGGGGCATAGCAGTGCACTGGAGCCAAAGATAGGATATGCTCTACAATAAATTACGTTTGCTTTTTTTCCTCCAGGGGACTACACTCCTGGCACCGAAACTCACATGGCACCAGAAATAGTAATGGGGAAGCAGTGCAACTCAAAGGTGGACATTTGGAGCAGTTGTTGCATGATGCTGCATATGCTGAATGGGTGCCACCCTTGGACTCGTTATCATTCCCGTCCTTTCTGTCTCAAGGTGAGTGTTGAGCACCAATCCATCCCTGCACTAACTGAAGCCGTGGCAGACCTCACATGCACTGACTGACAAAAGCGTGTAGTGGTAATAAGTTTGGTCCAGGCCCAAGTCAGATTTTTCTTTCATCTGGCTCATTTCTGTTTGAACACTACCCACAGATCAGTGCTTAAGGAAATTGCCTGAAATAGGTCCAGATACGCATGCCACTGAGTTCTTGGGGAGGGTGGGGGAGAAGGGGGTGGGAGGGGCGGGTGTAGTGCTGAAAAGTAGTGAGTTGTATCAATGGAGCTATGCATCATTTGAATTTTATAGCCTTGAAAGTTGTCTCGCTTAGCTTTATATGGCAACGTTCTAACTAGGATTGTATGCAACATGTAAAGCGCACAATAACGATGACAGACTATATAACAGAACAAAGCAGAGCTATACCCGAAATATTTCTAATGGAAAACCTTTGTTTGGACTCTGTATATTTCATGAAGTATTAGTATCCAGTTTTTTCATGATTTCAATCGTGGCAGTTTTTCGGTTTGGTTGTTACAAATCCCAAGACAAAAATATGTTTAACTTCTCAGTATAAATTTGAATGTACAGCGATATTGTTCAAATAAAAATGTATATTATATAGTTTATTCACCGTGTCCTGCCTTATGGCGACATAAAAGTTAGTTATGGCATAGTGTTCAAGTGTATAGTGTGGCTACTGTGTAAGTTAGGATAATTAAGTGTATTGCAAAGTGACCCAAAATGTACAACTATTAGTAGTTGTCCTAGTGTGGGAATAGCAGGGGTGTGCTGTAGGACTGGATTGGTGTGCATTATCAGAGCTGCTTCTCGATCCAGGTGCTAGGATAACTGATGGTGCTTCGGGAGAAGAGTGGGTCATAGTTTTATTTTGGTACTAGTCCTGTGATAGCATATGTATTAACGATCTGGTCTGAGGTATGTTATAAAACGTATGAATCTATGGGTTCCAGTACTACTGTAGGTGCAGTGCTAGAATGGTATACTGTAAGGTTTTGAGACTGGTGCTTTACGTTTTGCACTCAGTACTATCTGCCACTGTAGTTTATTATCCCTGATTTGGGTTTCATGCTTATTTCCATGCAGATGACCTCAACGTTACTTTTCTTCTCCTAGGTTTACCAACTCTTTAGATGTTTGTGTGTGTGTGGTTGTCTTTGAAGGATGGATACATTCTCCATTAAAATGGTTCAAAAACAAACATTTTAATCCTTCCTGCATCCAAATTGACTGTTTTCTCACTCAACATATTTTTCTTCTTAATAACCCATCTTCTTTTTGTCTCAATATAGGCATTCGTTTGTTTTCCCCCCTTACCTAAAAAGAACCTATTTGGCTTCTTGTAGTTGCATCTGCACAAATACTAAGACAATTCAGCCCTTTCTTCCCTTAAATGCCTAGTTCCATCATGATTGGAATACTCCTGCTCCTTATATGTAAGCCTTCCACAGTATGTTTTGCTTCCGATTCTGTCCATATAGTTGGTATTTTGAAATCTGGTTTTATCACTCTTTATTAATTTTCTTTGGCTGCCTATTTGTTCACTTTCATTGTATTTACTTATACAAGGCCAATACATGTATGAAAGACATGCTCCATCTTATGTATTTGATTAGCTCTCACAATTTTGTGCATCATTTATGTCCATCAAGGCAGTTGCCTTTCCCATTGCGGTCCTCCTGTGCTCCCTCTTTGTTGCAGGCTTTCCCTTTATTAGGCCAATGGCGTGGAATGATCTTCTCCCTACAATCACACTTTACCATTATTATTTGTTTGAAAAAATCCGAAGTTATTTACTGGGATTTCTTTTCGACGCCTGTTTGAGTAATTTTCTGTATTACCTTTCTTCTTGATGATGATCTCTTGTTTATTATATTTGTGCTATTTTTGCTGTGTATTTTTTGTGCTAATGCTTTACTGTACCTTCGCTTAAATTAATCATATAGGAACACATGGGATCTTAACTTAGATCACTTTTTTGTCTGTTTTAGGCTGATGCGATTTGCTATTAGATATCTATACGTGTCTTTGGCTATGACATTTATAATGTACAATTATCATATAACCTATTTGTAATCACTATTCCTGTCTAAAAAGAAAATAAGCATTTATGCATTAAAAGTGCTTTATACATTAAAAAAAATAAATGTATAAATCAAAGCTGGTTTGTTCTGAAATTCTAATTGCTTTGGAAATTGCAGTTTGAGGTGCATTTGGTGATATGTAGTAAAGTAGGCGCACTGGAAATCGTGATTTTTTGGTTTTAGTGTTGCAATGAGGCATTTAAAATAGGACATTTGATGTGCATTCACAAAGCTGTAAACAGTTAATAGATTAAGGGGGTTAGGCAGGGATAAAGACTTGTCAGAACATTGTGGAATCCAAGCGCTTTAGTAATGCTGATATTGATTAAAGTTGCATTAAATTATTTGAATTGTCGTAGAGATCACATTTCTTGAGAGGAGCTTATTTGTGACAGTGTCAGCCGCTTCATCTTCATAATTGTTTTTTTTTTTTTTAAACAGATTGCTAGGGAGCCGCCTCCTGTGAGGGAAATCCCACCCTGCTGCAACCCCTTAACTGCTGAGGCTATTAGAGAAGGACTAATTAAGGATCCAGTGAAAAGGGCATCAGCGGCTGAACTGACGGAGAAGGTTAACTTGGCTCTACAAAAAGGTAAGGATGTAAGGTCAAGCCATAACTTGTGTGTGTGTGTAAAGTGAATACAAATCTCAAATAACCCACAGTAGTCTGCAATGCGAGTTTCATCACCCAGTGATTTACTTAAATCAGGGTCCTGGTGAGAGAACAAGCATGTACATTAAAAAATATGTCTTGTGGAAACTGTTTAAAGAATGTTTGGTAATTTACTCGCCTCTCTCGAGCCAACTAATGAGCTGGGGACTTTCCTTAAGACCAAGATTACGACAGTATCTGATAAGAATGGAGAGCGGGCGGCAGCCCTTGACTTACTGAACTTGTAGCTATAATCACCAAGAAGAGAAGGTCTTTTTGCATGAAAGGAAACAGATTGTTTTGGGGCAGTATGTTTCCAGAGCTTCCACTCATCTCCCTACCTCCCCATCCACTTACTTTGGTAATTTCAAAAATTTGGAAGTATCATCCATTTGTAGACCTTCGCCAGGGATACATATCTGGTGGTACAGTTGTAAGAGAGAAGGGAAGATGAACAGCTAGTCCCAAATCAGAAACCAAAAAGAAAATGTTACCCTGTAAGCATCTGTTGTGCTGTAGATTCACATGCTGTGAATACTTTTGACATCTAGTGTTGTGTCCAGATGTATGCAAGTTTTTGTTCAAAGAATTCTTCTCGACTCACAAAGTACCTCTTAATTGCAATGTAAATCGCCATCAACTCCATTGTTGGATTGTTTTCCGTAAAGTGGGTGAGGATGAAGCTGGAGCAAAGCAACGTAGGAAAGATGCATAGAAAGATGACCCTGCAAAGGAAGTAAGAAAGAATGGTAACTGCAACAGCTAGATGCATCTGGGGAGGGTGGGCGCACATGAATCTACAGCACTAAATGCAGCGAACAGATGCTTAGAAGGTAAGTAACATTTTCTGTTTGAGGCCTGTGTAGCTGTAGATACACATGCTGTGCATAGACTGTAAAAACAACAAGTGATGGACCGAATGTGGATCAATGTCACACATTCCCCCAGTCAAAAGATCTGGGCCCAAATCCATCGTTTTTTTGCACTCCACACCACCACCCTGGGTTAGACAATGGCGATATGCAAATCAGCTCTGACCCTGTTGCCCCATGGGAACAGTCCAGTCCGAACTACAAAAGCCATGTCCTTCCCAGAACGGAATCAAGCATCCGAGGACCGGACCGGTTTCGAGGTAACACCTCTCATCAGCCCGGCTAGCTTGACTCCAAGTGGTGTGGAGTGCCTGGGACCCACGTCTGGGCATCCCCAGCGCACTTAGGGCGGCAATTGCAAAAACAACAAGTGATGGACCGAATGTGGATCAATGTCACACATTCCCCCAGTCAAAAGATCTGGGCCCAAATCCATCGTTTTTTTGCACTCCACACCACCCTGGGTTAGACAATGGTGATATGCAAATCAGCTCTGACCCTGTTGCCCCATGGGAACAGTCCAGTCCGAACTACAAAAGCCATGTCCTTCCCAGAACGGAATCAAGCATCCGAGGACCGGACCGGTTTCGAGGTAACACCTCTCATCAGCCCGGCTAGCTTGACTCCAAGTGGTGTGGAGTGCCTGGGACCCACGTCTGGGCATCCCCAGCGCACTTAGGGCGGCAATTGCAAAAACAACAAGTGATGGACCGAATGTGGATCAATGTCACACATTCCCCCAGTCAAAAGATCTGGGCCCAAATCCATCGTTTTTTTGCACTCCACACCACCCTGGGTTAGACAATGGCGATATGCAAATCAGCTCTGACCCTGTTGCCTCATGGGAACAGTCCAGTCCGAACTACAAAAGCCATGTCTTTCCCAGAACGGAATCAAGCATCCGAGGACCGGACCGGTTTCGAGGTAACACCTCTCATCAGCCCGGCTAGCTTGACTCCAAGTGGTGTGGAGTGCCTGGGACCCACGTCTGGGCATCCCCAGCGCACTTAGGGCGGCAATTGCAAAAACAACAAGTGATGGACCGAATGTGGATCAATGTCACACATTCCCCCAGTCAAAAGATCTGGGCCCAAATCCATCGTTTTTTTGCACTCCACACCACCCTGGGTTAGACAATGGTGATATGCAAATCAGCTCTGACCCTGTTGCCCCATGGGAACAGTCCAGTCCGAACTACAAAAGCCATGTCCTTCCCAGAACGGAATCAAGCATCCGAGGACCGGACCGGTTTCGAGGTAACACCTCTCATCAGCCCGGCTAGCTTGACTCCAAGTGGTGTGGAGTGCCTGGGACCCACGTCTGGGCATCCCCAGCGCACTTAGGGCGGCAATTGCAAAAACAACAAGTGATGGACCGAATGTGGATCAATGTCACACATTCCCCCAGTCAAAAGATCTGGGCCCAAATCCATAGTTTTTTTGCACTCCACACCACCCTGGGTTAGACAATGGCGATATGCAAATCAGCTCTGACCCTGTTGCCCCATGGGAACAGTCCAGTCCGAACTACAAAAGCCATGTCCTTCCCAGAACGGAATCAAGCATCCGAGGACCAGACCGGTTTCGAGGTAACACCTCTCATCAGCCCGGCTTGGACATGGCTTTTGTAGTTCGGACTGGACTGTTCCCATGGGGCACAGGGTCAGAGCTGATTTGCATATCGCCATTGTCTAACCCAGGGTGGTGTGGAGTGCAAAAAAACGATGGATTTGGGCCCAGATCTTTGGACTAGGGTGAATGTGTGACATTGATCCACATTCGGTCCATCACCTGTTTTGTTTGCAAATTCCGCCATAAGTGCGCTGGGGATGCTCAGACGTGGGCCCCAGGCACTCCACACCACTGGAGTCAAGCTAGCCGGGCTGATGAGAGGTGTTACCTCGAAACCGGTCCGGTCCTCGGATGCTTGATTCCGTTCTGGGAAGGACATGGCTTTTGTAATTCGGACTGGACTGTTCCCATGGGGCACAGGGTCAGAGCTGATTTGCATATTGCCATTGTCTAACCCAGGGTGGTGTGGAGTGCAAAAAAACGATCGATTTGGGCCCAGATCTTTGGACTGGGGTGAATGTGTGACATTGATCCACATTCGGTCCATCACCTGTTTTGTTTGCAAATTCCGCCATAAGTGCGCTGGCGATGCTCAGACGAGGGTCCCAGGCACTCCACACCACTGGAGTCGAGCTAGCCGGGCTGATGAGAGGTGTTACCTCGAAACCGGTCCGGTCCTCGGATGCTTGATTACGTTCTGGGAAGGACATGGCTTTTGTAGTTCGGACTGGACTGTTCCCATGGGGCACAGGGTCAGAGCTGATTTGCATATCGCCATTGTCTAACCCAGGGTGGTGTGGACTGCGAAAAAACAATGGATTTGGGCCCAGATCTTTGGACTGGGGTGAATGTGTGACATTGATCCACATTCGGTCCATCACCTGTTTTGTGTGCATAGACTGTAAAGCAGTCCTTCCTTAAGCAGTGGCTAGCCTGTGGATATTGCAGAAGACACAAAAAGGGTACGCAGTACAGCCTGAGCCAACATTTGTTGTTGGCGGGCAAATACATTTACACAGTAGTGTTCAGTGAAAGAGTGTGGTGTAGACCAAGTACCTGCTTTACAAATGTCCACTATTGGGATGTTGCCAAGGAAGGTCATATGGTTCTTTTCTTTCTGGTAAAGTTGGCCAAGCCAGGTCCTCCCTGGACTGGAAACAAGCATCGTAGGACCGGTTTTGGGGTTTCACTCCTCTTCAGCCAGTATAGCTTGATACCAGTGGCAAAGAGAGCACGGGACCCAGTTCTGGGCATACCCGTCCCACTCAGGGTGACAAATGCAAAAACAACAGTTGATGGACAGAATGCAGAACAATGTCATACATTCACCCCAGTACAGAGATCTGGGCATAAAACCATCGTTTTTGCTCACCATGCCATTCTAGTTTGAACCCAGCACACACACTTTCATCTTGATAAGCAGGGGTTAAGTGCACAGAGTTCAATAGCCAGCAAAAATAGGGTTAAACGGAAAGGCCAAAAACAACTGGGGTGACCCTTCAGAAAGGGTACATTTCCAACACTGATCATGCTATGAAAGTTCTATATAATGACAGAAAGAGAGTTAGGAGTTCACAGCCTGTCTGGGCTGCCTTTTGTGGCCCATAACATTGCTCCTGTGATGCCTCACATATGAGATCTGGACAAAAACCAGTCACACAACTATGGCGAAAGGACACAGAATCCTTTTCTGTATTCAGGGAGAGTTTTGGTTAGTTGCAGTGATTTTCCGATTCTGTATATGACGTCTCTCATGAAACCATAATATTTACATCTTAAAAATGCAGGCAAAGTACTCCTATTATATATACCATTATCGGATGATCTACTCTATTGAACAGAAAAGAACTTTTCACTAGTAGGCAGACTTATTGTTTCTCTCTGTTCTCAAGTCTGCATCCGGCATTTTCCTGCACTTTGTTACTCCCTATGTGGGAATTATAAATGCACTTCGAGGAGAGGATTAAACCTTTTCCTTAGTCCAATACAAGTAGTTAACTGATATTACAGACGCATGTTTAAGTGTTCATGACCTTGGCACCTTTCTTCAGAGAGGCGTGCACTGCAAAATGCTACATTGGCAGCAGCAGGGGGATGAGGACTTGGGAGATGTACATTTTAATAGTTTAGTTGGCATCTAGGGAATGCAAATGTGTTTATGTGAGTGGGGATAAGAAAATAAGTGTTAACTGAGTTGAGAGTTCATCTTATAAAAAAATACAGTTTCAGTGGAGTAAGATTTGCGCAAATTTGAAGCTAAACTAAAGTTCTGACAAAACTGGTATATTTTTTGAAGATGTGACACACTGATAATTAGTCAATGTGTTGGTGCACATGATTTTGTAATTCATAAGCTTATTTAAACAATTACAAAGGACATGTAAAAATCAAGAACACTGTGTAACTACCTGCCTAATAATAACCATAAACAAGTAATAGTAACAAAAACGTATTTTCTTAAATAGTTTCAGTGTTTGGCCTTTTAAGCACTATTCGTAGCAGGTAGTACAATAACTCATTTTATAATCCCCGCAAGGATGACCTCAACAGTGAGCATTTAACTCGCTACACTGTCTTGGCTGTATTCTCGTTTGCTCATTTTATATTTGCCTGTAACTTCTGCGCTCATCCAGAATGTATTGATTTTGCTTACTTGGGAAATTGTTAAAACAAAATAATAATCCTGATATGCATCTTTCTTTAGTTGGTCCTGCTCAAGCCATTTATATTCTCTTATTACACAGACAGAAACACGAAGGGGCTTTTTGTTCGTCTGACAACCTATTACAATGAAGGGAGTGACCTCAAATTCTAGGAGGCTCCATGTTTCAGTGTTTCTTATTCTTATAGGGTGTCTGTGCATCTCATTGTTTTTCTGAGCCTGACTTGGACCATCCAAGGTTTTTAGAGATGTATCATTGATCCATTTTGCGACACCTGCTTATTTTTCCTATATGTCTGTAGTCCTTCTTTTGATGGTTTACAATACTGTTTTATTTTGCATTTACTTCTAGTGGGAGGTTTGAGAAGCCCATGGAAAGGAGCATACAAAGAACCGAGACCTCTTCCTCATGCTGCTGAAAACTGCTGGAATGTGCAACCTTCCCCATCTGCACCAGCCAACCCCATCCTAAAGATTCCCAAAACCGGTCCCCAGCCTGCCACCAGTCTGCAGCCTGCCGCCAAGCTCCAGCCTGCCACTGGGCCTCCTTTCCAGGCCTTCACTCAAGAGCAGCTCCCACTCATGCATGAGGATACTGGATCACAAACCAGCAATAAGGGCACAGAGAAACCTGTGACCTGGGAGATCATGTGCCAGTCCTTAAGGTTCTCGAAGACCTCCAAGAGCATCAGTAGCACAGACAAGAGGAGGACGTGCTCTGAGCAGGAGCTTCATCAGATGGAGATAGGTAACTGCTCTGTACTTGTTGTAGCCAGGACAGTGAACTCACTAGAGAGCATGGGAAAAATAAGAGCTGAATCATTTGCCTAAGATCTATTGAAGAATAGACAGGCACTGTGAGATAGTCCTTATGCTAAAGAGCAGCATTTGTGTTTCAACAAAGCAGCATGACGATGCTCCGCATCATTACCATACTCTAACAGCAATGTCCATGTATATAGGTAAAAAATATCCCCTGGAGATTTCTGCTGTCTGAAAGAGTTGCAGTGGGTGAATAACACCCGAATTTTCATTTAGGATGGTAGTGGAGGAGAGGTGAGGTTTAAGAACTCGTGGCTACCTTACATATGAATTTGGGTTTTGACTAGTGCTGAACCCATTGATCTGCATTTAGCCTAGGGCATGTCCACCTGATCTGCATGGATCTTTCTTCAGTACCACATGCAGATTGGACTAAACTGTCAATTGTTAACTGTCACAAGACACACCCTGTCCGGAAAACCGTGTTCTTTTTAAGTTTAAGAATGTTTTCATGATTTTAGTTATACAGTTTATGCAGTTACTGCAATCTCACATTTCACTTACAGTATATAATACAATTAGGAACATTACATTCATTAGAAATTAAATAACAGTATGTTAATACAAGTTTTTAAAAAGATCTATACACAATTTGAACCACAGGATACTGAATCCGTTTCATAGTCTAGAAAAATTAAGATTTAAAAAATAAGAAGGGGAAGAAGTGATTAGGGAGAAGAAAATAAGGATTTGCTATATCAACGCTGTAACATATCATTACTACAGTACATTTGTATACATGTTATTATTATTGTTAAATATTATTTCAATAAGAAGCGAATCACAGGCATCCAGATTAAGTACCTCTTAATACTCATAGGTTTAGAATGAGGCCTGAGTTGATCAGCTGTTATTTTAGTGATTGTGTTCCACTTGATAACAAACTATATTTGCTTCTTGCCAGCACAAAGATATTTTTTGCAAATTCGCAGCTATAAATAAATCCCAGGATCTGTAAAATAGGCGCGTACATTTCTGGAATAGCAACTGATCCAATAATGAGGTGAACCAGAATTCAGGTGCAGAACCAGAATACAGGTTCAGAACCAGAATACAAATTCTTCTGATTAGCTCACAATTAAAACATATGGGTAAAACTAGTTTTAGGATATTCCAAAGACCAACACATCACAAAATTGTAATTGTTTACTGAAGCATGGCTGTAGTATAAAACGATATGTTGTATAAAAAACATGATCTCAAAAGTAAAGTTTAAATTGTATTGGCTACACTTGTTTTGATTACAAACGCTTGCACAAATTTCTGTGGACCATAATTTAACACCCTGTTAAATGAATGTTCAACATTTGTTTCACTTAGACATCCTAATTAAATCAGATCAGCATAATTGGAAGCAATCTTAGAATCAGTCTTTTTCATTCATTAAAAAAAATCATAATCGGGCGAAAACGTTTGATAAAATGACAGATTCAAATATGTTAAATTTGTTTGTAAAACGGGTTTTAGTATCAAGTGTTGAACATTGAAACATTTAACAATTCTTTCTCCTTACTGGAAGGAAGCAACAAAATCAATTTATGCGGACTAGCACAAGTAATGCAAGTGTTCTCCAACTTACTTTTAAAAAGCACCATATTTGATACTTCTACTTTTATTTCAAATAGCAAACTTGATTGAAAACCCTTTTCAGATTGCTGGATTTGTTTACATTGAAAAACAGGCATTTATTTGCTTTTTGTGTCTCTCTTTCTAGAACTATTACTGAATAACCTCTCCCAGCCGTATTCATTGGAGGAGCACGAACAAATGCTTTCATGCCTGAGCATTGACAGTCTGTCAGAAATTGATTCATATGAGAAGGTAAGATATTTTAACTATGGTACGATTCTGTTTTTAAATATTTGAGTCCTTGATTAATCTGCAATAAAACTACAAACATGTTAATTAAATGCAGGATGCAGACTAGACTGTATTGAGGGAAACATCAGACAGGAATCTGTTCCATGCATGTGATAAACTGCCTAAAACGATTGACTGTGTTTTTGGGGCCATATTCTGACTGTTCCTGGTTGGCATACTAAAGAAGATAAAACAGGATTCGCACCATTGACCAGTGCTAGTATTGCGCTCTCCCATGGAAGGGATCTAAATACCCCTTTCATAGGATTCTGAAGGGTTGGTGGGACAGTGCACTGAAGACACCATACATTGTTGGTATCAGTGAAGTCTGGTGATTAGCTAGAATGTAATACTGGTTGTGGCTGTGCTTGCGGGGCTTTAATCTTTTTTTGCCTAAGGGTTCTATTTAGAGGTGGTCTTAGCTGTGAGAGGAATGGAGAAATCAAAGTTTTTAGCATATGATGGCCTGTTCAGTAGGTCTGGTCTGATTTTCCTGTGATCGTCAAGTATATAGAAGCAAAGAGAGTTGGGAAGGTGGACAGACTAAATATGGACTCCCAGGATAAAGATCTAAGCAAAAGTATTACAACTACTACTGGAAGAAGACAAGAAATCGGACAACTGGAAGTGTGGAAGAACATTGTTAAAATTAATTTATATGAATTGGACTACAGCGCAATTCAGAGCCTTTCACATTTCTTTATCAAGTCAAAGAAAAAGAGTTACATTTTGAGGCAGCAGTAGAGTTGCGTTCAAGACTAGCAGTTAAAGAAGCAAGGCGAGGCGGTAAAACAAAAACCAGTGGAGGACGGGAAAGGTTCATTTGTGAGTGGGAATGGAAACTAGTTTTTTGTGCTTCCAGTATGGCAATGAGCCACAACCTTGCCTTTTAGACATTTCAATTCAAATGCTTGCCTTACCTTTCATACATTTTGTAGATCTATATGAGTAATTGACAATTCTTCTTTTTGGGGGGGGCTGGTTCATGGATTGACGTGGACCCAGCGCAGCTGAATGAGCATTGGCTTAAAATGTCTGTGTCTGGTGCTGGTGAGGAAGTGTGGAACAGTTTTTAATGTGGGTTTCAGTCAAAGAAGTGTAGAGTTTGATCATCAACATAGTTTGGCATCCCCAATGCATGGCATGTGCATGTTATTGCTAAAAAATGTCATGTGCCTAAGTGTTGAGAAATTAAATTAAAACTGTATTGTATTACTTCAAATACATATTTACAATATGTATGAGAACAGGAGAATAATAATAAAAAAACGAAATAATGGTGTGATACAGCATAATATACCATGATGGGATTTCGACTAGTCCTCAACTTTTGCAATAGTTATAAAATGGTTAGTCACTTTCAATTCCTTGAAGCCAAAGACCTGTTTACTATCTTGATAAACAGCAAGTTTATATAAACTAGACTATGTAAAATGACACTCCCCTTTCACTTTTGTATATAACTTTGTTCTACCAAAACTATTCATTTAGTAAGCCGACTGACAACACAATTACCATACATTTAAAAAAAAGAGCAGCAGTAGAACTGGATCTCAGCCCTCTAAAAAATCAAATAATTTCAGTGACTTTATTCTTAAGTCAAATAGAGCAGGACAAGTACAGAAAATATTTTCAATTGTTTCTTTTGCTGAAAGACATCACTAACATTTTTAGTTATGCAATATTTAGATTCCAAGATCCCTCAAATTCAATTATTTGAAAATAAAATGATTTGTGTATATTTAACTAATTATTTAAGTCACAGATTAATATATATTGCTCACATTTGTGATAGTGAATGAATGATCTAATGTCAGTTTTGTTTTTCTTTAAATAAACCAAGGTCTGTAGTGAAGGATTTTTTATATATAGTTCTAGCCAAAATCTTTTTTACCCAAGTTACACAATGACTGCCATGGAGCTACGTAACAAAACTTGCTAAGCTCAGAAAAAGAAGTCTTCATGTTTGTAAATTGTTTTAATCCCGCAGTAAACAAGTGAAAGAAATTCTAGGGAAATTAGTGTTCCAAATTGTCTGAACTAGCTCTAATTTAAGAAATCCTATCGTAGAAGAAATATTTTATCCTGTAATGATGTCAAGAAGGAAAGGCCTAGTACTAACCTAATACAGCACTGTGAGTTGGTTATAGTAGTTTTAATAAAAGCCTCCTGGAAAAGTTACTTACCTTCAGTAACTATCTTTCAGGTGGATATTTTATCTACCCACAACTCCTCAACTTTGAATATTCCAGGCACAGACTGCATCCAGAAACCATTGCAGTAGCACTCTGGCGTTAGTAGGCGGAACTAGCTCCAGCTCCATGCTGGACGTGGAGTGTGGTTGACTTCACTGCAGCCATAAAACGGCCAGGGGAGAGGTGTGGCGCAGCGGGCAGGGCGTCTGACGCTGGAATCTGGGGATCACGGTTCGATCCCCGGCTCCTGCGGCAGGTTAGCCCAGCACCATGTGACTCTGGGCAATAGCTTACTTAATCTTCCCGACGGCCCCCAGCGCCTAGAGACCCTTAGGGTGATTGTTCGCGCTTTACAAATGTGGATTATATATTATATATATCAATGTGTCAGTTCTCGTCTGTTTCTTCAGATGCATTTTTTGAAGAAAATATCCGCTTTGTATAGGTGCAGTGCAAGACCTAACTTATTATATTTATATAAATAGATCTTTATCAAGAAAAGTAATCATAAGTATAGGTATGTACTATTATTTGTATGTAAAATGGCCTTTAAATCAGCAGGAGGGGATGGATAAGGAATCTGCAGGGGTCTGAGTATCCACCAAAAAGATCGTTAATGAAGGTAACTTTTCCTTCTGATGAATACTTTTACTTGCAGATTCCTCGCCTCTGAACAGATTCCCAAGCAATACTAGTTAGGTGGTGGTGGGTCTGAAAAGAAGTTTATTCAAGGAAATCCTGAAGTATTGAATTAGCAGAATGTCCATCTCTCATCCCCTCCAAATCCAAGCAGTATTGTTTGTCGAAGGTATGGTGCGATGCCCATGTCACGGCCTTACATATGCCCACCAGCGGCACTCCTCTGTAGAGGTGGATCCCTTTAGGCAGCTCCAACTTGAACAGCGCATAGCAGATCTTTATGCATAAAAGATTCCAACAAGAGAGCGTTCTTTTCTGGACCACCTTTCTCCCTCCTTTTGACTGTGTACCCTATAAAGAGCCTCACATCTAGATTCGGGCCTGTGCAGCCGGTCTTTGTCATTTGTTGGATCCTGCAGAAGATAAAAGGTAGGTAGGGTGATGGATTTGCTGAGATGGAAGGGAGACTCCACCTTTGGTCGGAAAGGCATCAGTTCAGAGCACCAGCTTGTCAAGAAAGAAGCACGTGAAAGGTAACAGATACTCAAGGTCTGTAGTTTACCTACGTTGATGATCTGAGCTAACAGTAATCAAAACAACTGTTTGATGGTTAAGAATTCATAACTGGCAACTGGTAAAGGCTATGAAGAACTTTAAAGCTAATTTCATGTCCCATTGGGGGACAGCAAAAATAACTAGTGGAAATACATTTGGGAGTGCCTTCAACCAGTGAATGCCTGCCTGTAACTCGAATAAGGATGGCTGATTTGGTAGGCACAAAAACACTGTGATGGCCACAGTGTATCACTTGGTTGTGCCAGCGTCACACCTCTGTTAAGCTAAGAACAATGGTATCGCTTAGCTGCAGGATATTGGCCAGGCTTACCTTCCAGTGTCAGTGTTCCTATTGTAATAATAAGTAACACATTTGTTGCATCTGCCAGAATAGTCAATGGGCGATGTTCTAAGACCAAAACAACCACTTTTGGTTTCAGACTGAAAGCACTCTAATGCCCGCATAATCTCTGGGCATGAAGGTTGAGAGTCTTGAGATTGGGGTGCAGAATCTGCCCTCACAATTGGAAGAGTAGGTCCAGTCTGAGAAGAACTTGAATAGGAGAGATGCAGGTCTGCGTACCACCACCACCACCACCTTCTTTGCCAATCCAGTGGAATAAAGACGGCTTGAGCCTGGTACTGACAAATCTTGCTTAGAAACTGAAAGATCAAAGTAATGGGAGGAAACACGTGAGAACTTCCACTTTGACTAAAATGTGTCCCCCTTGATTACTTGCAACGAATGCTGGAGCGAACAGAACATTGGGCAGTGTATGTTCTCGCAAGTAGCAAAAATGTCCACCTGGAGTGTTCACCACTGGGTGAGGAGACCCTTGATCAGATCTGGGTGGAGAATCCACCTGTGATCCATAAGACCGCATTAGCTGAGGCCTTTAACCCTGATGTTCAGCGAGTCGGCAGGTGGTTGGCAACCATCCCCAGCCCTTGTTGGCGCAATCATGATCAAAGTCTTGGCGCTTCTCAAGAAAGAATGTAAGATCCCAGACCATGAATGTACAGGAGGAAGGCCCTGAGATCTAGCTGAAGGGCCTGTATCTCTAACCGATTGATGTGTAATCTCTGCTGTTCTGGAGACCAGAGGCCACTGATCTCCAAATGCCCTCAATGCTCACCACATCTGGAGATAAATGTGTCCCTCAGTATTGTGGCCACTGCCGCAGGGGGACAAAACGACTGTCCTTGGAAATAAAGGTCTTTTTCTTCCTCACTGCAGGCCACATCTGCTGCACTGTCACTGGAGATGACAATGGAGTCTGTTAGTTATCCCTGGTGTTTGAACCATTAATTTCGGAATGACCACTGGAGAGCCCACATGTGTCATCATGAAGGAGTGACCTAGAGAATGCTGGAGGCTAACAAACTGAGCTGGTGCAGAATCATCAGAACTGGAGGCCGAGCTGCAGCGAGAAACATTGAAATCATTTTCTGAGTGTCCTGAATCCTCTGTTGCTGAGTAAGTGCTCGGAGGTGGTATCCAGTACTGTCCTTTTGAATAAGAGACTCCCCAGTCGTTTGTGCCATTGCAGGATTGTGATGTGAAAGTAGGCATCCTGCAGGTCGAGAGACAACATCCTGTCTTCTGCACCCTGCACCAGAAGGACTGGAGACGGAAGACTGCATCTTTTGCTTCTCCTTGCGTAAAAAGGAATTCAAGAGCCCGACTTCCAGGATAGGACAATGACCACCATCCTTCTTGGGGATAAGGAGGTACAGAGAGTAGCACCCCTGCATTATTTCCTGCTCTGCTACCAACTCCACTGCTCTTTCTTCAACCGGGCTGCAATCTCCTGTTCAGGAAACTGTTGTAATGTAGAGCAGGCTTATAATGACATGCTATATCTCGGCTAACCAGTGGAGTAGTCATTGGTCACGATCGGGGTTCCTTCACTGCGTCTGGTAAGGATTTGTTAAAAGGAAGAAGGGGCTCATTAGATGCAGCTGACATTTGTAGAACATCTTTAAGGATGTTGAGACTGTGTTCCTGAAGAGCCGTGAGGTCTTTGGAGTTAGTAGAAGCTAAGAGGTACTTCTATCTGTGCCCGGACCTGCTTTCATCGGGGTCAGACTCAAGTGAGTTGTAAATAGACTTCCAGTACACGTTCTGAGTGCCACCTTCAAGGAGGCTTTATATCTCCCTTCTTGACCTTACTTTGCTGTCTGGGGAGGTGGCTCAAGTGATAGTAGTATCACTTGTGGCATCAACTGGGCCGATGCTGAGATTAAAGTCTGGTGTCAGTGGTGTCGGCACCGGAATAGTAGTCCTGAAGGGAGCCGCATCAGCATAATGTCTGACTGTGCCAGTGGAGAACAGTGAGCCAATGGTACATTTGTCAGAAAAGAGCCGAATGAAGCCCCATATGGGCCCAGGTGGCACTCCAAAGGGGACCATTGCCTTTTGAAATATTGCCACCATTGCGTGGAGAAAACATGCTGGATCCATTCCCCAGTACTGGAAACTCTGGGTATGTTGCTGTCAGTACTGAGAAAAGCGGAGGCATATATGTGGGCACCGGAGTCTGTGGCATCAGCGAAACCTATTGTTGGGACAGATCCACTAGCTGGGGTTCCCGTGAGGGCTGAGGAGAAGCCCTGGGAGGAGTCCTGCCGTTAGGTTTGGATCTCCTAGGAGAATAAGAAGAGTAATGCTTCTTTTTCTTGTGACCATGCATTTTTCCCCTTGACAATTTAATTGAGGTAGAGGAGCGGGAGGGAGACCTTATCTTGTTTTGGCCCAAGAACAAGATCTAGTACCAGATGTATCAAAGGGTGTTACCCATTCTGTGTCTATGGGAAAATGTGTTCATACAAATGGCCCATAGGGTAACAACCCCTTCTGAGATTGTCCTTCACCCTAGCAGTAGTTTCCCCTCTTGTTCCTATTTTCGTCTTGGGCTTGTTTTTCTTGTAAAGCTCAGACCTCGACGAGTCATGCCTTGAACAAAGGAACCATCAACAACCGTCTTGTCTAAAATATGATGGACAAATATCCATTACAGATCCAGAGTATGAATCCTGGTTTCGTAGGGCATGGCATTACCACATGTACAGCATCAAATGTATTTACTCATGTGGGATGGAGAGAGAAGTTCCGGACAAGCATCGAAAGGCGTGGGAAAAAACAGAACTGAAGTTACGGTGCCGAAGTGGCTGCTCTACAGCATCAGTGGCCTCACTGCAACTCCACTTCCAGCATCAAGATGGAGCTAGTGCCACCTGCCGGCTCTTGCGAATATTTGTGGATCATGTTATGTTAGATTATGTTATGTGTATTTGTAAAGAGCACAATCACCCGCGATGATATCCTGAAGAACAAAAAATATATCCAGTCAGCATTTGGGATATTCAAAGGTGCGAAATCTGCAGGCAAAAGTATCTATCAGAAACCTTTGATTGCTTAGGTATGCAAGGACTCTGTTCAGTTTTTAAAAATAGGCAGATGAGTGATATAGCATAATTGGTTCATATTTTTAGCATTCAATACAGTCCTACCTCCTTATTGTGACCATATCACACTTAAAATAGTTTTTAAAGAAAAAAATAGGTCGCATCCTAGTTGGTATTTTTTTTTTTTTAATGACAAAGAAGTAATTGCTTAGTTTAAGTATTAATTACCAGATAAACCTCACCTGCTTTTTTGTGAAACCATAATCCTGGTTTTCTTTCGATATTAGGTGAGCATAGATTATCCTGGTTACATGTTTCTAGTCTCTGCAACAATCTTTAAAGGCTTTTTGGGTTAGATGCTAAGAGCACTAAATCATCCCCATCAGATAAGCAGGAACTCCTCTGTTCTTCTAGCTTTAAAAAGGCACCATCAAGAGTAATGAGCTGCATTAGGAGATCTGACATGTATAAGGAAATAGGATGGGGCCTGTTTAGGTCTCGCCTGTCCCAGCACATGCGCGGTCTCAAGCGAGATATTTAGTAAGCGGGTTTTGGAAGTGCTGCCCAGAGGCAGCCGGCCACCAGCTTGCTGTTACGCGCACAAGCGCGCGCAGCCGCCAGCTATCAGCGCCCGAGGCGCCATCTGGACCCACATTACTTTCATTTTTGCCGCTAGCGTGTTTGCCGTCGCGTGCGCATCCCTGCTTTCACTTATGCCGTCTTGTTCTTTCTCACTCCTTGATTGCTCCATTAGCTTTAGGATATCCCTTTACCTTTCTGTTCATCTGAAATTGGTTGCAGTCCCTCTGTTACCATCAGTATGAGGGGAACATATCCTAACTCCCAATTAGTACACGTCTCTCTAACGTGGCGGCCAACTTAGCTGTTCTTTCTCTGCCTCTCTATTTTCGTATCTTGACCACATTTGTCTAAATACAGTTTGGTTATCTTTTGGAACATGGAGGCGATTGGTATAATATTAACCGTTTCCAATTTACTACCCCCGTGGATGGGTTTGGACACGATTCCATTAAACTATTCCGGTTATTAACTTTTCATGTTACTGGACTTTGTAATACAGTTCTCGATGCCCTACTTATCTTGATTGGACTTCCATGATCAACATTAGGTTCCTCAGATACTTTCGGTCCTTTTTTACAGAGGAACGTCTGTTTAATTGATTCATGAACCCCATTTCAAGATGGCGGCCATTGTATCAGGGTACGGTAGCCCTACGTTACGGCAGCGCTGGGACACGCCTCCCACAGCTGTTCTGCGTTGTTTCTTGCCGTGGACTTTAAAAATAGTGCAGCAGCATGAGAACAGTCTCTCCCAACTTTACCGTGGAAAGAGGCGAGATAGCGTTTTCCCACTGCTTAGCATGATAAAGTATCTGGGAGTATGGGTCATTTTGCTCATCGCCACTACGGGGGGGGGGGGGGGGGGGGGGGGGGGGGGGGGGGTTGCGACCTAAACATGTGCGTTACTTTGTTTGCACTGCGTGTAGGGTGGGGAGAGATTGTCCCCATCGCACTTGGGAGTGTAATGTTCAAGGGATTTCCTTTGCCTTTTCTTTGTATCTAAGGGCGGGCGGATGGGGAGGTGGGAGTGTATTTGTGCCCTCCTGCTTGCCTGCAGGGTACTTTTTTTGTGGTCCCAAGGGTCCTCTATTACTGAATGTACATCTTAGGCTGGCTTCCTTTAAGGGCACTCCCTTCCCTTATCCCTAACAGTTGGGTCGGACACATGATATATTGTGTATGAGCATGCAAAAAATTCTTGGGCTCATGGAAGTATTTAGTTTTGCAGCTCAATATCCTTGGTGCAACAACATCAACTGTTGCATGGCTAAACATTTATAAGGTACAAGGTTTAGCCATGCAACAGCTGATGTTGTTGCACCAAGGATAATGTGCTTCAAAACTAAATACTTATAAGGTCCCAAAAGCGAGATCCATTGGCTATGCCAATGCTTGTTTTATAGTTTTTTTTGGTGAGATAACTTGACCGTAACCCTTGAGCATAAACTACAGTCAAACACAAGTTTCGGCAAGATATTATCAATCACTCACCTAATGAGTTTGCTCCATAGAGCTTTCCATAGAGCTTACCAATATACTGGATCAAACAATGTGTTCTAGTCTATAGAGCCAATAAACAAGCTCAAAGGATCTTGTTTAATGCCATTGTGCACTATTAAAAAAGTAATTCTATTGTCTACTGTGAGCATTTTTCGGATTCCAGTCTAGGTAAGGTGTAGTTTTCAGTCTGCCATCATGCTTACAGTTTATCCAAGATCGTTCTGACAAATATCTTTCCCTCTGAATCTAACAACGCGATTACATAGTAGCTTCTTGGTTTATATTGGTTGTAAATTGGTTGTAAAACATACCCCTTCCCTGGTGATGGAATACTCCTGTGGATTTTTATTTTTATTTTATATGATGGGGTCAAAATCTTGGCCCATCTTTCTAGATCTTGCATAAGAATGTCTATTTGGGGACCTGGGGGGGCTGTTTGGACCAAGGGCCCTGAATAATTTACATACTTCTCTCACTAACAATTCTTTTAGTTGCTAGATCATCCCAGACTACCTTCACGGGCATTCTAAGAAAGTGATCACTATTGCTGGTCCTGTATACTCGTTTGTAATTTCCTAACAAGCAGACTGGTGTGAGAAAGTTGGCTAGAGTGTTTTTTGGTAACTGTTTAAAACTACATCATGTGTCAAAAAGTACACAGTGGAACATTTTACAGAGACCTTATTGTCATGGACATTAGGTATTTCACTAAATCTCATCAAGGTGAATGAGTTTGAGAATGGTAAGCAATGTAATATATGTGTGTTGATACTAAGATTGGGAAAGGGGAACATTCACAGAAGGCTTCTGTAAATCTCTTGAAGTTAAACTGACGCTTAAATATTTTGACACCCGCCTACCTCTTCCAACTCTCTTTATTGACCTATGAAGGAGCTAGAGCATACACTTTCCAAAATACGACCAGTTGTGAAATGCTAGGGCATGTGGATTTGAGGTAGGTGGCTGGTTTTACTGGGGCATGACCTAGTTCGGTGCAGTCCGCTAGGAAAACGACTTGGCGTTCACGTTTAAATCCAATTTGTATTGTAAGGGGTTAGTCAGTCAGGCATAATAGCTTTATTCGACAAATAGTCATGAAAACTGAATCCAGTACAACATTTATTACCAAAGTATACAAAGCTGTTAAAAGGGAAATTTCCCACAAATATAAAAAAAGCAAAAATAAAAATTCATATGCTTCTCTCAAGAATATGTACATGTATACAAAGGAGACTTTTTACATTAAAACGTGAGGAAAACACAAACCCCAACATCATTTTAGCAGCCAAGACTAAATAGAGAATACGGCACACAATATGCATTAGTTATAAATTATAATGCTGCAACGCTTTTGATTTTATAATCCATGCCTATCTTAGAAATTTAGCTAGGGATATTACAAGTGGTGACCATGTTTCGGTACGGATTAATTGAAGTGCTACCTCACATTTTCGAGTACCCAAAACTCTACAGATTGGGGCAGGCCATATACGCTGCGGAACAGTGTAAGCAGGACACACAAATAACAAATGGGCCATAGACTGCAAGTTTGCATGACAAATGGGGCAAGAAGTGTTGTCTGCTGTGTCCCATCTTGCAGTGAAAGGCTTGACCGGTATTGTGCCCACTCTCCGTTGAGAAAAGTACTTTCTATCATGAGGCTTCGTAATGGTGTCCCAGTAAGATTCTAGCTTTTGTATTGGTTTAAAAACGAGGAATTGGCCGGTTAATTTCGAGGGATCACTATTCCTGAAAAGTTTTCCTTCAGTTGTGCTTTGGAGGGAAACGGAGTGTTTTCTGGATTCCCCCAAAGGGTAACTATGCCAACTACTATAGATCTAACATTCTGTAATCATTGGATTTTCTGGTAACGATCTGCTCTTATTCGATGTTTTGGCCCTCCACATAAGGTGTCAGTCAATTCAGGGGTTGACAAAATTCTCCTCCAGTACAGCAGGGGGCGTAGTCTGGCACTGTCAGCCAAGCCTTCCTGCCTGATCACAAAGTAATGGCAGTGCTGGTGTGCTTTGTGGAAGGTTAGTGATTTTCCGTAGGAGGGTATTTTCCCTCCAGTTTTGAAAGGTTTTTAAATCTCCAGAGGTCTGCCCTATATAATACTGCACAAACAGCTTTCATATTATAAGTGGTCAAGACAGGACTAACTGGTTTTGTGAACGATGCATTAAACTCAGCCAGTAAGGTACCTGCCAACTGGCGATGTTTCAGTGTGGCCATGTCCAGTTGCTTACCCCACCTCATGTCACCCTGCATAATGACCCCTAGATATGTAAAATCTTTTACCTGCTCTACTGGACGCTTATTCAGCGCCATCGCTCCTCTAAAGGATCTATGGGGGTTAAATGTCATAAACTTTGTTTTAGATACATTTATTTCCAGACATCGCAGATGGCAAAATTCCTCGAAGAGCGTTAGGGCTCGCTGTAGGCCACTCAGTGTTTTAGCGATTACCAGCGTATCGTCGGCGAACATGAGGATGGGGATTTTCACACACCCCAGTATAGGAGGATCCGTTTTATTCGCTTCCAATAATTTTACAATCCCATTAATAAAAATGGAAAACAACGTTAGGCCATCACACAACCTTGTCTCACCCCTCCTTTCCACAAAAGGGGGGTGACCTGGCCCTGGCTACCCCACCTGATTTTTTTTGCATTGTTGTCCTCATGGAGTCTAACTATAAGAGTTAATAATTCTTGGGGCAGATTCAAGTCTTGCATCACTCTCTACAGTCTATTACGGGAAACAAGGTCAAAAGCTGACTTTAAATCCACAAAGGCAGCATAAAAGCTGCCTTTTTCCAAAACCACCGTTTTTCTTTAGAGTAGAGTGAAGCGAAAGGTTTGGTCAATGGTGCATGTACATGACCGGAAACCTGCCTGGAAAGGTGATCATATATCCTGCTCACTAATCCAACCCTGAATTTTGTTTAACACAAGGCATCCCATGATCTGTTGTAATTAATTAATTAAACTTATGGGTCTATAATTCCCAGGCAAAGACGTATCCTCCTTTTTAAATATTGGAATTATCTCTGCTCCTTTCCAGGAGTCTGGTACCGGCATACCTTTAGCAATTTCATTCATTAAAATCAGGATAGATCGGTTCCATTTGGATTTATTGGAAAGGAATACATCGGCTGGGATTCCATCTGGGCCTGGTGCTTTACCTTCCGTCACAGTACCTAGAGCAATATCAACATCAGCTTCATTAAAAGCAGAACCATCATAGTAAGTGTGTGAGAGCTCAAACATATCCCTATCATCTGAACTGCAAGCATATTGGGATTGAAAATGCATTACCCATTGATCTTGGCATCAAAGTCATTTCTACCAACTTTGTTAGAATAAGTGCTACCTCTGCTTTTAATTCACTAATAAGAGAAGGTAATCCCTAAGAATCAATGATGTTATGTGAATTAGATGTAGGAGACTGGCTATGGTGCGGCGACAGGGGATTATTCAGGTGTCGTCCACCCTCTCTTTCTAGCAGAGGGGTGCAAACCTATTTGTACAAGTAACCAATGTTTCCCCGACCTCGGGATGCCGGACTTTCCCTCCCCTGGAACTGCACTTTTAGCTGCAGATCCCTCTGTTTGGGGTTCTATGGTATCTCCCCTCTTTATTTTATGAAACATTGCGGGAATTGTTATATGTTGACTTACAATGAGTTTATCCAGATGGGAAGAGCCTATTGCTGAATCGGTGCTAGAGGCTTGAATGGATAACTAAGATGTGCTCAAATTCGCTGATCAACGTATCTTTTCTATCTATGGTACAATTATTACCTGGTATCTTCTGCTCCAGTGATTTCCTCACCCTTTTCCCCTTGCGTTCCCTGCCGCTATCCCCCCTCCCGGGGCTCTGCTATTCCCATCCATTGATTTCCTTTTCCCCATGCTTAATCTTTTGAGATGGGTGTCCTCGGAGTCTCGTACTACTGTAATTATACTCCTTCTTGGTCTCTGTCCCAGTATCGAGTAGAGTTTTATCAGATAGTTTCTGGGTCTGTTAGATGACTGCTAAGCAGGACGTCCTTCACTACGGCTACCAGGGAAGAGTATTTCAGCACAGATACAGTTACCCGGCGGGATTGATCAAACGACTCACCCAGGCGGCAGAACTACTGTTGATACTTGATTGATCACAATCTCCCGGCAGGCACAGCACAGCAAGAGGCAGAACCAAGAGCCCTGGCCCAGCCCAGTCTCTTCCGGGGATTCTGGGACAAGCAGGCAGTACCCAGCAGATGCAGGCAGTAAGGGCGTCCCGCGATGGTGAATCGTGCTTTTTGGCGCTTTGATGCAGGCAAGCTCCTCCCTCCTGGGCGGAGCACTGGAAACGCTGGATTCTGGGACAAGCAGGCAGTGCCCAGCAGATGTAGTAAGGGGTGGATTTAAACAGTCTATTCTCGTGCAGAGAAAAGTCCTCTAGTAATGCGGTGCCATGGGTAGGACATTAGCAAAAACATTTTACACTGGCAGTTTTCTCTCTACAATAGCTTCTGTTGTATTGACAGATTTCATAATGACAAGCTCCAAATAATCAACAAAATGTATGCTCCTGGAGCAGAAAGTAAATGCTGTGTTACTCGCGCCTGTCCTGGTGCCTGCTCCCCCACGATAGTTCCACTGTCCAGCTTGCACACAGTCCACTACCCTCTGCTGCCTGTCTACCTGCTGCCCTCTGTTTGTGTCTCCTTTTCTTTTTTCTTGCTCTGGTTGGCCTTTTCTGCCCTCTGTTTTGGCTTTTCTGCTCTGTTTTGCCCTCTTGTGCTCTGTTTTTCCTTTCCTGCTCCCTTTTCCACCCTACATTTTGCCATTGCTCACTGAGTTTCTTGCCTGCCTTAACCTCACTCAGCACATTGACACCCCCACGCACATCAAAGGCCATACCCTTGATCTAGTGTGGTCAATTAATGTCAACCTGATTAATCTATTAGTTCAACCCTGTGCTTGGTCTGATCACTATATTATCAGTTTTAATCTGCACACTCCTCTACTGAGTTTTAACCCCTCTCACTCAAAAAGCACCTTTAGAAACTGGAACCGGGTTGATCTGGGTAAACTAGTAGAAACTCTGTCCAGGGAGCAGCCGGCATCTAAAAGCGATCTAGACAACTGGAGAGCGAGATCACCGACTGGCATTGGAAGGCCTTTAGCCTCCATGCTCATTTACAGACCAAAACCTACCGCCTTAGGCAGCACGAAGCCTCCAAATGGTTTAATAAGGACCTAAAAACTTTTAAACTCCAAGTACGCCAAGCTGAGCGGAAATGGTGTAAAACGTATAAAGTGGAAGATAAACTTGATTTCACTATCAATTTACACCAGTATAAGGCGGCTATCTTGGAGGCTAAGAGAGTCTTCTTTACTAATAGGGTACTCGACTCCGACAATGGTTCAAAAGAAATCTTTAAGATAGTAAAAGAACTCTCTACCCCGTGATACTCAAAGTACGGCCCAAGGGCCGCATGCGGCCCTCCTGACCTTTTACATGTGGCCCCCTGGGCAGCAGCAACACCATTGGGCTGATGTTTACTCGACGCTCTAACATAACATTTAAAAAAATATATACAGCGTATACTTATTTAAAGTTTAATTGCAGTTGGGGAAAGGAAGTAACTAGGCCCTTTATTTTAGGAACACCTTCTGTTTTTAGACCGCAAACGTGTGAAAATACAATAGTCTTTTAAAAATTCAAAAAGTGTATTTCGTAGACCTGTAGAACCAATTCACCTTAGTGAATCAAAATATAGCAGTACAGCTAAAAAGTATTTTTCTTTAAGTGATGGTTTTCAAACATGAATTTAGAAACGTTCATGCTTCTCCCCTCTCACCCTGACAACAATGCCATTAGAGATTACGTCCAAGCACAGGAGATGGTTTTGAATAGCATGCATCCTGCAGTTATGTATTTTGAGTTCCTCTTATATGTGATAATGAAGAAAAAGGAGGAATATTGAAATAAAACAATTGCCCAGGGTCACACAATTCAGTTGAATTGAGAAGCCAGGATTCATCCCAGGTTTTCTGGTTGCACATTGCGTAATTACATTCAGCCACTAAATATACATGTATTGCTTCTCCTACACCGACTTTACATCCCCGCTAGCATTAGTGCGGCCCTCGGTCACACCAAAGACCACATTTTGTGGCCCCCGGGAAACTGTTTGTGAGTACGCATTTATTTATTTATTTATTTTTTAGCATTTCTAAAGCGCTGCTTATACCCGTAGGCGTCTTGGCGCTGTAAACCAATTATTTGTAAATGACTCTGAGCATGATTGACTATTGAGTGAACAACCAGGTTTTCAAAAGCTTACGGAATTGAAGGAGGGTGGGACTTCGCTTGATGTTGAGAGGCAGAGTGTTCCATAGCTTGGGGGCGGCCACCAGAAAGCGGCGATCGCCCCAGGTGACAGTTTTGGTACGGGGGGTAACTAATTGGTTTAGGGTGGCTGACCTTAGGGCTCTGGAAGGTTTGTGCAATTGAAGTTGGTCTCTTAAAAACTGGGGGCCTTGGTTGTTAAGTGCCTTGAACACAATACATAAAGATTTGAATTGGATTCTTTTCTGCACAGTGAGCCAGTGAAGGTCTTTAATGCTATTGGAGATGGATTCGAATTTGGTTTTGCCTGCAAGCAAGCGTGCTGCGGCGTTTTGAATGGTCTGCAATTTGGTAATGACTCTAGATTGAGCATTTAGAAAGAGACCATTACAGTAGTCCAGGGAGGACAAAACAAGAGATGTGACCAGTGTCTTAATGGCTGATTCAGGTAAAAAAGGGTGTATTTTCCTGATCATCTTAAGCTTTAGGTGTGCCGAAGACACCGTTTTATTGGCATGGTCCATAAAATTTAGGGCATCATCGAAGATGATGCCAAGGTTCCTGACTTTGGTAGCAGGGATAGGAGGCATACCAAAGGTGTCAGGCCACCAGCTTAAAGGCCATGCTGGCAGAAGGGTTCCAAAAATGAGTACCTCTGTTTTGTCAGAATTCAACTTTAAACAGTTGGTTGACATCCAATCTCCTATATCTAGGAGTCCTTTCTTGAATTGTTCGGCCACTTGATCTCCATCCCCTTTGATTGCCAACACTAGTTGGGTATCGTCGGCGTAAGAGGTTCGGCTCATCCCATGTGCTTTGATGGTTTTAGCAAGGTCCGACACGTAGATATTAAACAGTGTCGGACTCAGGGATGAGCCTTGAGGGACGCCGCATGGGGCTGAGAGTTGGGCCGATTGAAAGGGTCCTAGGATGACTGCCTGCGTTCTTTTGGCAAGAAAGGACGCGATTAGGTTTTTGGCAGTGTGACAGATTCCAAAACCCTCGACCCGGTCGACCAAGATGGTGTAGTCGACCGTGTCGAAGGCTGCGGATAGGTCTAACAAGACCAGAATGGCTGTGCCCCCCTGGTCCCTGATTACCCTGATATCGTCGGCCGCTTTGATCAGGGCTGTCTCTGTCCCATGGAATTTCCTAAATCCGAACTGGGTATTATCTAAGAGCTGATGTTTTTCTATAAACTCGGAAATCTGGGAATTCATTGTTTTTTCAAGCACTTTCGCCATGAAAGGGAGGCTTGCAATGGGACGGTAATTTTTTAACTCACTTTTATCAAGGGATGGTTTTTTTAACAGGGGTTTTAGTAAGGTATTTTTAAGGGGGTCTGGATAGTTGCCTGATAGAAGAATGGCGTTGCAGACCTGGGTGACCACTGGAATGATATCCTCCATTACCGGCCGGAGTACTGAAATTGGGCAGGGATCCAGGGGTGATCCTGATTTGATGGAGGACAGTATGGCTTTTATGTGATCTGGGGTAACTGGTTGAAAGCTAGAGAACGGGTTTGCTGGGGGCGGGATAGGGAGACTGCCTGTGCGCGAGGGTGGGTTAGAAGCAAAAGCCTGGTAAATATCATCTACTTTGGTGTAGAAAAACGAGGCAAGAGCATCACACAACGATTGCGATGGAGGGGGAGTAAGATCAGGGGCGTTACCTGATAGTACCTTGGTAATTTGAAACAGTTGCCTACTGGAGGTTTTAGCGTTCTTGATTTGGTCGCTATAATAGTCCTTCTTTGCTTTTGTTATCATGGCTTTATAAAGCGCCAATGCTTCTTTGTAAATGTTTTTACTGTCGGTATCATAATTCTTTCTCCATTGCCGTTCCTTATTGCGATTTATTTGTTTTTGTGCCCTTAATTTGTCATTATACCAAGGGGCGGTTGGTTTAGATCTATTACTGGACCGTTCTTTAGTGGGGGCTGATTGATTCGTAGCCTGGCCCACCCAGGTGTAAAACTGCTGAAGAGCTGAATTAGGCTCCGGGGACAATGTTGGACGGGTAAGTTCAAGTGTTAGTTTTAATTGGTCATGGTTCATATTTTTCCAATCTTTAAAGGACTGTTTGGGCACAGGAAATGGTCTGTTACTGCACTGATTGTGAGTGATTATTTTTGCGAAAACGACGTAGTGGTCCGTCCAGGGCATGGGCAAGATGTTTGTTATTTGCATGCCTTCAAGGTTAGAGAAAATAGGGTCCAAAATGTGGCCCGCTTGGTGGGTGGGAGACATGACACGTTGTTTCAGTCCTAAAGTTTCCAGATCAGATATAAGAGTGGCAGAGTCAGTTAAGTGAGTAAGATCTAGGTGAAAATTTAGATCACCTAGAATTGTAAAAGCACTTTCTGTAGCTACAGATTCCATCATGGAATTAATGCTGGATAAGAATGCCGTTTTGGATCCAGGAGGTCGATATATCAGAATCCCCTTGAAATTGAACTGGGGAGAAAAATTAATAGCAAATTGCAAGGCTTCACACGAGTTAGATGGAATGGGGGTTATTCTGACAGGATAGGAGTCTCTGGTTATTATGGCCAGTCCACCTCCTCTTTGTTTGGGCCTATCCTGACAATAGGCTTTATATCCATCTGGCACTGCGATAGCCAGGTCGGGTTGTGAGGTACCGTCAGTCCAGGTTTCCGTAAGGTATAGTGCATCTACTTTAGAATCAGTAATGAGGTCAAAAACTTCCTGCCTATGCTTTCCAAGAGAGCGTACATTGATGAGCGCTATAGATATACTGACTCCTTCCTCCTGAGTGTTAGTTGTGGAACTGATGTTAGAAAGAGGAGGAATAGTGTAATTACAATGAGGACATGAAATGGCGAGATTCTTGTGGATCTCTAAGAGATTAAAATGTAAACAACTAGCACTGGCAGGTGGCCTAAGAGCAAGAAGACTTTGGTTAGAGTATTTTATAACAGCTTCTGCCCTTTCTGCCCTTTGTGAGACAGGGGTTGTGGCCCTCGGCCCGGTCCCGGCGCGGACGGGCGCAGACGGGCTTGCCTCTGGCGCGCCTCCGGCGCGCCGCCGGCGCGCCCGCTGCGCGGACGGGCGCAGACGGGCTTGCCTCTGGCGCGCCTCCGGCGGCGCCGCCGGCGCACTCGCTGCGCCCGCCCGCTGCGTGGACGGGATATACCTCCTATTTTATGCATCGTGGGGGCGGGAAAGGCGGGAGGGCCGCATGCTCTAACCCAAGCCGTGTGACCCCATCCTTTGTGCCTAGCCAGGAACTTTGCAATGACTTATATTCCTTTTTTTTTTTTTTAGAAAAAAAAAATCTAAACTCTATTGCCCCCACCAACTGTAGTTCCAGAGACAACAGGGACCACCCCAATTTATGTTCTCTCAACTCTCTCCCCTTGATGGATATGAAATGCTTCTTTGACCTTGTAGTAAAGGTCAAATCAGGCTCCCCTAAGGAGGACTGTCCCATTAACGTGTCAAAAGCTATCTATTGGTCCTTCCCAGACATTTTTCTTAAATTCCTGAACCTCTCATTGTCCCTTGGTATTGTACTCCTTGCTTTCAAAGAAGCAGTGGTCATCCCACTTCAAAAAAAGCAAGGCATAGATCCCAATAAATTGGAGAACTATAGACCTATTTCTCTTCTCCCATTCCCGGCGAAAGTGTTGGAGATCCATGTGGCCACTTGTCTCAGCTCTTTTCTGGAGACTAGTAAGTTCCTGGACAACCATCAGGTAGGCTTCCGTCCTGCGCACTCCACCGAAGCAGTAATTCTATCGGTACTGGATGACCTCAAGGGACAGGTCGATGTGGATCACACACTTGGGCCCTGATCCTCCTTGACCTGTCTGCAGCATTTGACACTGTGAACCACAAAATTCTGTTGGATCTCATTGCCGCAGCGGGTCTCGGGGGCTAGGCACTTGACTGCTTCAGCTCCTTTTTGCTGGACCGTAAACAGTCAGTGTGGCTATCGCCCTTAAAGTCCAGAATGGTAGATCTGAGCTGTGGCGTTCCTCAGGGCTCCTCCCTTTCGCCAATTCTGTTCAACATCTATATACGTCCCCTGTTTCGGGCCTACAGCAGATGGGTGTAAAGATCTTCAACTATGCTGACGACGGGTAGCTTATCTTCACCCTTGATAACTCCACGAAATCTAAGGACTTTGTTTGGATGTCTATGCTGCACGTCAAAACGTGGATAAATGAAAACCAATTAAAGTTAAATTCTGAAGAGACCTAGATCATTGTTGCCCACAGTAAACTTGACTATTGAACTCCCTCTTATTGGCCCCCTGGACTAGGTGTGGCACCCACTCCTAAACCAGCTATAAAGAGTCCGGGTCTTCACATTGATGCAGATCTCTCCATGAACACCCAAATTGGCCCAGTGACATTGGCATGCTTTGTTCAATTGCGCAAACTGCGCAAGAGCAGACGTTTTTCAGCAAGGAGGCCATCACCCAAATTGCCATATCCCTAATTCTCTCCAAAATAGATTATGGGAATGTCCTCTATATTGGACTCCAACAATTCCATAGACATCGTCTGCAGATGATCTAAAACCATTCAGAAAAGGGGGTGGTGATGAACAGAGTGTCTGAATTAAGCAGACCACTCCTACCCAGTCCAAAGATCAGGGCTTGATCCATCACCGTTATTTATCTCACTGCACCATCCCAGCTCAGAACCTGGCTATATGCAAATCAGTCTGTCCCTGGTCCAGTGCATCATGGGAACAGGGCAGACTAAACTACCAAGCCAATTCTTCACCAGAAAGGAGACAAGCTACCGGGGACCGGTTTCTGGCATTTCAGCCGTCTTCGGCCCGGCTTGCTTGAATCCTGATGGTGCAGTGAGAAAGGGACTCATGTCTGAGTGTACCCTGCCACACCTATAGTGGCCAAAAACGATTCAGAAAAGGGGGTGGTGATGAACAGAGTGTCTGAATTAAGCAGACCACTCTTACCCAGTCCAAAGATCAGGGCTTGATCCATCACCGTTATTTATCTCACTGCACCATCCCAGCTCAGAACCTGGCTATATGCAAATCAGTCAGTCCCTGGCCCAGTGCATCATGGGAACAGGGCAGACTAAACTACCAAGCCAATTCTTCACCAGAAAGGAGACAAGCTACCGGGGCCCGGTTTCTGGCATTTCAGCCGTCTTCGGCCCGGCTTGCTTGAATCCTGATGGTGCAGTGAGAAAGGGACTCATGTCTGAGTATACCCTGCCACACCTATAGTGGCCAAAAACGATTCAGAAAAGGGGGTGGTGATGAACAGAGTGTCTGAATTAAGCAGACCACTCTTACCCAGTCTTCGGCCTGGCTTGCTTGAATCCTGACGGTGCAGTGAGAAAGGGACTCATGTCTGAGTATACCCTGCCACACCTATAGTGGCCAAAAACGATTCAGAAAAGGGGGTGGTGATGAACAGAGTGTCTGAATTAAGCAGACCACTCTTACCCAGTCAAAAGATCAGGGCTTGATCCATATGATCTAAAACCAAGCAGCAAGAATCGACTATCTCAAGGATAGATGCTGCCATATCACCCCCCTGCTTAAAGACTTCCACTGGCTTCCAGTGGAGCAACGAGCCTTGTTCAAAGCTGGTTACATACTTTTCAAAGCAATCCAAGACACTGGCCCAAGATTTATTGTCTCGCTCATCAATAAACATCTACTGAAGCGGACTCTGAGATCCACGTACCAGAACCTTTTGACGGTGCCTAGAATCCGGCGTAAACGCATAGGCGAGACTGTTTTCAGACTGTTTTCTTTCCTCGGTCCGATGATCTGGAATGCGTTCCCTACTTTCCTCAGGCTTGAGGGAGACTATCTGCGGTGCATGAAACAATTGAAGACCTGGCTAGTCACATTGGCCTATAACTAGCTGCTCCCGGCTTAAGCTGCACTCACCTGACATTCCACAGCGCCAAGAAACTAGTTGGTGTACCTGCGCTATACAAATACCCATGTAACATAACATTTCTGCTTGTTTTTCTGCCTTCAGTTTTGCCTTTTCTGCTCCTCTTTCTGCCCTCTGTTTTACTCTTTTCTGCTAGTTTTTCTCACCATTACTCAAGATCTGTCATGGGGGGAGCTGGCACGACGGAGACCTAACACCCAGACACCCCTAGGGGTGACAGTGCAGTGCTATACAAATGCTGATTGTGCATTCTGTCATTTTTATGGGCTAAGAACTTTTGCTTATTTTCTTCACTTTAGGATTCACTGAATATGTCCCTGAGCCAGAGGGACACTGTAAGCTCTGGCATACACTCCTGGAATAGTGAAGCAGAAGGACAGAACTCAAGTTGGCACTGCCTCCTAAGTCGCAGTCGGCAGACAGATACTCCGAGCTATTTCAATGGTAGGAGTAGTTATGAACTTGTGCTCTGAATGTTGCGGATTTGCTGCTATTCCCTCACCCCTACACATGCATGTTTGATATGATTTTTCTTATACCCCAATACTGGTGCACTACAGTTCCTGGTGGGCTTTACAAATGGAAGCTTCCAGTTTCAATATCTGCTTATGGCAGACAAGGTTAACCAATGAGGAACTCCTGAATCTTCATCCTCTGTATTTATGAAGACCCTTCCATGCTGGCTCGGGCCCATGTAATTGTACATTCAAAGTCACTGGTAGCCTTACTTATGTCAGCTGGCACGGTGTAACTCTGTTGCCCTGGAGACGTCTTCCCCAAATTCTGTAATAAGCTTTTCTTTTCATACTTCATGTTAAATGGGGCATTTACAGATTGTTACCTTTCTCACTGGATACAAATGCAGTGTTAGCTATTTTAGCATGGGGGAAATTGTGGTCTTCTAAAATGGGTAGGAGCAGAGGTAATGTACAATAAAAGTGTGAGGCAAAAATTGACCTCCTTTATAATGCTTTTTTTCCATTGCAGGAGTAAAGATCCAAGTGCAGTCTCCGAGGGGGGACAGCCTACACATCCGTGACTACCGTAGGGTGAAGGTGAGAGACGTCGCCTTGGGAATAAGTGGCCAGGTAAGCAGTTGAGCTGCTGAGGAACACAGTGTATTGGTAGGGATTGTAGTGGTTGACCTGCTATCCCTAGGAAATGTCTGTCAACTGCAACTACATTTTGGCAAGCCCCCCTGACTGCTGTTCTCCATCCTTGATCCAGTTCTGGTTTTCCTTCTATTCTTGTAAGATGTGGAAAATATGAATAAATGCTGGTGAAACGTTTGTCTAATCAGTCAGGTGTTTACTGTTTGTAGTCGCTGGTGCTGTGTCGTGCTGTGCTGGAATTAAGGCTACAATGAACACAGATGTGCTTCATAAGATAGTTGTCAGCTTTACTACTTGGGCAGGCAATTATAGTAAAATTATCATGCTTGCTGCTAAGCATATATAGTGTATACTAGAGAACTTTGCACCCAATTTGTAATTAATTACAGACTCCACTTCAGAACGAGGGTTGAAAGTTGGGATGTATGTGTGTTTAACGTGGAAACCTTGCACCAAATGTGGAATGTTACATCAATCCAGATTTCTGTGTGGTATATTACCTTTGGCTGTCACTGAACGGCTACCTCCAGTCAGTGCAATTTTCTTTTGCTTGTGGATGCATGTACCCCTACCACTGGGGCCTTAAGAATCTGTCGCACACGAGGCCCTTCATACACCTTGTGGAGTGCACCATTAATCCAGGTTCACTTTGCAGCTTCCAGGGTACATGCTCAGTTCATCATTTCTCCAAATGCTGAGGTGTCTGACATGGCGGTATTATGGATGGCTGGAGGTCTGACCATCTGCTTTGCTCTGATCCACAGATTGAAGTGTCCGAATTCAGCCTGATGATGAAGGACGACCAGCTGGTGGAGTATGATATGGAGGTCCCAGACTCTGGAATTGAGCTGTATTGCACCCTGGCCCCAGACTGCGCATCAGGTTGGACCTGGAGAGTGAAGAATGGAAAGCTGGAAAGGAGAACACAGGGTTCCTGACACACCTGAACCTACAACAGAAAAGACCCTCATCCACCCTGCTTCTGCACAGAATGTGTAGGAGGGCTTGGGAGACTTATGACGAGTTGGATGTCTTAAAGTGCCTTTTAGTCTCAATCCTTGAACTTATGAAGTTTGTTGTGATAACTGTCTCCTTGTAGTTTCTAAGCTATCCAATTGACATATGTGCATGCAGCGATGCTAGTACTGTTGTGACCTGTCCCTGCTGTGCATTGTCGACACCTTTCTTTGCCTTACACAGGTGCGGAATTGGAAGTTGAATGCCGATCTATGAATAAATGAGTAGACGAGAGTTGATGTAAAATAAGCGGTATTCTACCACTCTAAACATGCACAGAAAGTACATAAATAGGAAGTCCTGAATGGCATAATGGTTTCTGAAGTCCTTTCGTTTCTGCAGTAATTACCCAGTCCCATTCTTTTTAGCCTATTTGGGCCCAATATGTTAATATACTGTTTTCCTCCTAAATGAATCGTTATCCAGAGCCAGATCTCCCAAGAACATGCATTAAAAATACCTGTTGTTGGGTTACAAATGGCGGGGCCTACAGTTATAAAATAGGGTTTCCAGGAAATTGGCATAGTGCTAATAAGTGGTACATAAAGGTGATGGGAGGATTGCTTACATTGATTTCGTCCACTAGAAATTAGCTGGGCCATATTGGAGTCCAAAATTGTTTATGCCCATTATGTCCAATATTGTTTATGCCCATTATGCCACTAGACAGAAACCGGCCAAATGCAAATCAGCCTTTGTTGTGCTCCAATAGGAAAATCTAGCAGGAACTACCAGTCTAGGTTTCTTCCAGCTGGGAACATAGACACCCCTGAACCTTAGCCTTAGGCGTCATCAGTGAGGTATAGCTAGGGCCACTGGAATTATGCAGCAGGAGAGGGACACATTTTGCGACACTTTTGAGCAAATTATGCAGCAAGAAAAGGCTAATTATGCGGCGTGATGCAGCTCATTTATTTTTATAGTATTCATTATTGGTACTTTCTACACTTGTTTAATACTATCTAGATATTGTGGACACCTCATTAGTTCTAGTTTAATACCCAAATGTAGCAATAAGCATAAGCAATAAGCAACAGAAAGGTGACCAGTCAACCTTTGCTAAAGACTTTGCAATGTACAGTAACACGTGCTGCTGCGGTTTTAGTAACTGTTGAAACGTTTGAGCCAGAAACAAACATTTTTTTGTTAAAATCTGCAGATTATGCATCAGATGATGGAATATGCAGAAAATCTATAATGATGTGAAAATCGCTGCGGACCTCACTATCGCATAATTCCAGTGGCCCTGGGTGGTATAGCTTTATTTCTATAGCAGAGTGGGAGGCTCACTACAGGAGCATGAACGATGCCAGTCTGAGCACTGTGTGAGGTTACATCTCCTGTATCCACCAGAGACTGTGGAGGTGTTTGTGGCAGCCAGGAAGCTGTGAATTAAAAAAAACCGTCACACCAATAGATACTACAAAGCACTACATTAACCTAATGGAGCACCTTTGAAATGATGATGTCTTTATGCAGCACTGCATGACCAGCTGAGCTGCAGATCTCACATTACAGTGGGCACCTTGTGGTAATCTTTCTCCAGGGGTAACTCAATGAAGGAGAACAAGCCAAAGATCTGACTGATAATAGTAACCACCACTAAGAATTGGCAGAAGGACTGTGCGCTCTTATTTCTAAATAAGATTGCCTTGTACCTTTGCTCAATATCTGCAAACTCTTAGTTGCCTTTGGCAATAGTTATAAACAGTAAAATATGTCCACTGATGGTGCTTTCCCTATTATTCTGCCCCTGAAATAGGCCCGCTGTTGGTCCTAATGTACCTTAAGTGTTCCATTTTTTTTTTTGCACTTTTCTTTCACATAAGCTGCGTTCCAAAATTTACAGATATGTGCTGTTGCACACCTGTTTGATGTCTGGTGCAAGTCACTTGTCCAGTTTGTTTATCCTTTACTCTTTATAATAAAAACAAATTACAAATACCACAATTCACAGAAAAAAAGAGGACTGGGTAGATACTTGTTCGACGTGGGTGCATTCTTAAAATGCATAAAACTGTCCGGTCACTGCGTAATCTGTGTAAAAATGAATGCAAGTACCTCAGTTAAGTTATGATGCTATAAAATTAATATAGGGGCTGAGTCCTCGCAAACACGTTCTTAGATTGAAGTACTGGTTATAATACAAGCCAGATCATGGTTGTAGAATCGTGGGGTGCTCATGGGCCTGAGAACACTTTTTGTGGTTTGACGCTGAAGCCCCTGTGTCTCTTCTGGTGGTTCTAGTGCAAAACATGCCTGCTTGCATTCTAAGGCGAGTTTTACAAACCGCACATTAACCCATTCTTGACTTACCAGCCTGCTTATTTGCATATGGGAAAAGGCCTTGGGTCTCCATGGTCTACCCGTCTAGTTTGTCCAAAGCAGCTCCTGATGTATACTGTGTCTCTTCTTTCATGCTGGTCTTTTAAGAGGCTTTGCTTGTTTTGTGGCTGTTTTAGAGGACACTGTTTAATCTCATCTATTTTCCTGTATTTAAAATTTTTAAGTCTCTACACATTTTGATTTTTGACTTGATTGTAAATATGCCTATGTGTCCATTAACAAAATGTGCTTTTATTAAAAATGTAATAAACTAATAAAATGGAAATTCACTTTATTTGAGCACACTTTTGTTATTCTGCAGAAAGAATTTCCAAACACAATTAAAGGTGTGGGTGCTTCGTTGCTACCATAAAACCCATGTTTGTGGCATGTTTAGCTGTAGATACTCACTCTCTGCATACTCCCACCATTTATTGTTGGACTCGGACGTGTGCATTTTTTTTTTTAGGTAGTCTTCCAGTTACAAGGTATGGTGACTCCATCTATTACTGGTAATGCACATCAATCAACTCTGATCTGTACAGCGCAGCTAATCACCCGTGAGGGTATCCAGGCACTGGGATCAGTCGAAGATAGATAGAAGGAAAAAACAAGGAGAAAGCAATGAAAAGGAGTGAGAAGCAAGGAGAAAGAAATGAAAACAAGGGAAAAGCGAGGTAAAGGCACAAAAAATGGGGAAAACAAGGGAAAAGCGAGGTAAAGGCACAAAAAATGGGGAAAAGCAAGAAGAAAGTAGTGAAACCGAGGGAAAAGCAAGGAGAAAGCACTCAAGAATGGGGAAAACGCAAGTAAGAGACAGGAGCAAGAGAGATGAAGCAGCACCGGGAGAACTGGGACAGGGACTTGCTCAATGGGGTCTTGCTGCTGCCTCCATTAAATGGGTCCTGGGAGAAGGAAGGAGTGCTTGTAGGTAATGGGCGAGGCTAGGATGGAGGTAGCGTTGCAATGAGGGAAAAACAAGGAGAAAGCAGTATACAGAGAAAAGAAAGGAGAAAGCTGTGAAAACGAGGAAAAAGTAAGAAGGCACTCAAAAACGGGGGGGGAAAGCAAGAAGAAAGCAGAGGGAACGCGGGAAATGCAAGCAGAAAGCACTTAAAACAGGGAAAACCTAAGGTGAAAACAGTGAAAAGCAAGGAGAAAGCACTGAAAACGAGGGAACAGCAAGGAGAAAGCACTCGGTTTGGGGGAAAAGCAAGGACAAGACAGGAGCAAGAGAGATGCAGCAGCACTGGGAGAGCTGGGTCAGGGACTTCCTCAATGGGGTCTTGTTGCTGCCTCCATTAAGTAGGTCCTAGGAGAATAAGGGAAAACCAAAGAGAAAATAGTATAAACGAGGAAAAAACAAGAAGGCAGAAAAAAACGGGAAAAGCAGTGAAACGAAAAAGCAAGAAGGCACTCAAACGGGTAAAAAGCAAGGAGAAAGCAGTGAAAATGGGGGTAAACCACTCAAAAAAAGCAAAGGAAAAGGCAAGAGTGATGCAGCAGCACGGGGAAAGCTGGGCCTGGGACCTGATCAATGGGTTCCTTTTTGGGTCCCACTATTGAGGAGGTTCTAAGGCCAGCGGAACCAGCATCAACAAACACCATCACAGGGCTACTCCAGGGGATGCTACAAGGGTAATAGTTCTAGAGGTAGAGGGGATGTGGCCAACTCCGCTGCAACGACTAAGCAGTGACTCCTCTTCTCCATGAGGGGGAGGAGGGCATCTCTGATCAGTGGGTTCTTTCTATTAGGCAGGGCTTCTGCTTAGACCTCAACTCCAACAACCATCACTCTCTGCAGACACACCCTCTCCCAAGAACACCAATGTCTCCTTCTGGAAGAAGTAGAGGCACTCTTTCAGAAAGGTGCCTCTACCCCAGCAGCAAGGGAGTGTACTATTGTATTTCTCATCCCCAAAAAGTATGGGTCCCTCAGACCCATACACGAACTCAGGCCCCTCAAAAAATACATCTTGTCGGAGCACTCCCACATGGTGACAATCATGATGTCATCTCCCTACTGCAGCAAGGTGACTTCATGACCGTCCTCGACCTAGATGCCAACTTTCAGATCCCGATCCACCCTGCACATCACTGGTACCTCCAGTTTGTGTTAAGTGGCCAGCATTACCAGTTCAAAGTGCTGCCCTTCGGGGACACCACTTCCCCCAAGGTGTTTACAAAGTATCTTCCTGTAGTTGCCCCTCACTTCAGGACAAACAGCATCTGTGTTTTCCCTGCACTGATCAAGAGCGCAACATAACAAGTGCTTGGCACACACCCAATTCACCATTAACCTGTTAGATGATCTGGGCTTTACTATCAACCTAGGCAAGTCCCACCACCAGCCTGTCAGGCCCAGCCCTTCTTGGTAGCAGTTCTCGATCAGGGAAGTCTATACCAGCCTGGCATTGGGCCAAAATTTTGCAAATGCTACTCCCTCTTTTTCAGCCAGATTGTCAACTACAGGTAAGGATGGTCATGAGCATCCTTGGCATCGTGGCCTCCTGAATTGCCATAGTTCCCAATGCCAAGTTACACATGTGCCCATTGCAGAAGTGCCTAGCTGTACAGTGGTCTCAAGCGGAGGGTCGTTGGGAGGATCAAGTGTTGATTTTGTGACGTACTCGTCAATCTGCAGTGGTGGAACAGCACTAATCTGTTAGACGGACTTTTCTCAAACCAGTTCCGCAGGTGACCATCATAACGGATGCTGCCTTCATCAAGAGCTGGGCACACTTCAAGGATTTGATTTTTCAGGGTATGTGGGCACTCCATCAACAGGGTCTCCACATCAACTACCTGGAACTGCTGACCGTCCAGCTAGCCCTCAAGTCGTTCTTCACTTAAGTTTAGCACAAGGTAGTTCTCATTCTCCCAGACAACATGACTGTCATGTGCTACCTACAGAAGCAGATATAGTCTAGAAAAAAGTTCTGTTGGGTGAGAATGATTACTTTAGAGTAAAAGCAATGTACACCTTTTGTAAATTTTCAACAAATTAAATATATAAAAGAAATATATAAATAATTCTAAATATCTGTGTAGTGTATTTGAAACTACGGTTTGAGTAAGAAAAGAAATGTTTATTTTGTTTAAAATTGCTTTCACTCTGATCATTCTCACCCAACTGAACTTTTTTTGTAGACTATATCGACAATACCCAGGTTCCGAGGGACACAGGGTTACCCCTTTCACTTTAATAGTATACCTACAGAAGCAGGGTGGCACTCACTCCCAACAATTGTCTGCGTTGGCTTAGGGCATTTGGCAATGACGACAACTATGCAGACCTGCTCAGCAGGATGCAGCAACAATTCCACAAGTGGGAATCCCCTCCGCAAGTCCTACTCCTGTACTTCCGTTGTTGAGGGTTCTCAGACGTAGACTACTTTGCCACCACCGAAAACGTTAAATTCCCAAGCTTCGCCTCCAGTTATCCACACCCACAGGCCATTGGCAATGCAATATGGATGAATTGGTCAGGGATATCCTCCTAAGCTTTTCCGCCTCTCCCACTTTTTCTGTTCATGGTTCGGAGGCTTCAGCAATCATCCCTCACTCTCAAACTAGTGGCACCCACCTGGTGCCACTAGTGCCTCACGGGAAGCTGCCCAACTGGCTAGACAAAACTACGGCATGCTCAGACACCCGAATCCCAAGCAGCTAATTCTTGTGATGTAGTTCCTATGCGCTTGGAATTTTACTACTTCAACTTACCTCCAGAGTGTATTTCCATCCTCTAGGAGTCACACAGACCTACAACAAGAGCCTGCTATACAGTTAAATGGAAATGGTTTGTGTACTACTTTAGTCCCAGGCACATTAACACGCTCAAGGCAGCAATCCAAGAGATTGATAGTCATCTGCTTCACCTGAATATAGGGCCTCACTTATACTTCATTTAGACTCCACTTGGCCGCAGTTGCTGCCTACCTTAAAAAAACACGGAATACACTTCAGTCTTCAGAGTTTCAGCCATTGAGGCCTTCATGGAAAGACTTGAATCATTCCACCCAGGTTGTCACCTGTCCCTATGTGGAATATCAACATGGTTCTCACCAGACTTATGAGCTCTACTTTTGAACCACTTCACTCATGATCTTTGCAGTACCTTTCCTAGAAATCAGGCTGTTCGAAGCATGTGTGCTGTAGATACACATGCTTTGCATACTCCTGCCATCTAGTGTTTGTTCCTGATGTTTGCAAGTTGTTTTTTTCCGAAGAAGTCTTTCCAGTCACAAGGTAAGGTGACTCCTCCTTTCGGTTCTAGTGCGCATGGGCATTGACTCCAGTGTCAGATTGTTTTTTCCCGCCATCGGGTCGTGTATTGCTGCGCTCCGGTTTGAAGCCGGCCTTCGGGTTCCCCTCAGTGTTCAATCCACTCTACCCTACATGGTACGGTTTCATATGAGTTTCCCACTTCTCTGTGTATTATTTAGATCAACAAAATCTCTATTTTCGATCAGAAAACTTTGTAGGCGGTCTTCGGGCCTAACGGCGTTGGCCCAGGTCTTCGTCAATGGAATGAACTCCGTTCCAATTCTGCTTTTGGTGCCACGCTAAGTATCCGTGCACCAACTCACACCAAGTGTGTAACTTGTGCTGGTCTCTGGTGCACAAAGAAGAAGACTGTGACGCTTGTAGATCGTTTTGGTTGAAGAAAACCCTTCGGGATCGTCGGGCTTGACGTCGAGAAATGCAGCATCAGAATATCGAGGACACGCTGGATATCTGCAGTGAAAAGTCAGAGCAAGAAGAAATTGATGCATCAGCGGTGGAGGAGCAAAAGGGCTCGATATAGACATAGACGTCGAAGAAATTCCGCAGGGACAGGGTAACACGAGTACTGAAGGCCCCTCGTCCCATACCCAAAAAACCTAAGGCTGCGGCACCACCTCTGGCCAAGATCGGCACCTAGACAATGTTTCCGATGCCCCGCCTTCTGGCTCGGATCCGAAGCACCCAGTCAAGCCTTCCGGCTAGGGGCCGAGTCAACCCAAATCCTCTTCAAAACCAAACCACAGAGCCGAAACCCTCCACACGAAAAAAAACCAGCATTCGGAGCCGAAACCTTCTGCATCCTTACGTCATTCCATCGTGGCACCAAAACAGTCTGCACCGAAACCGAAAGATGTCCCTTCAGATCCAAATATTTACATTGTTCCTCCCAAATTGGATCACAAACAAAAGAGACTTTATATTAACCCAAATACAGGACATATTGACACCAAACTACCTCTTAAACACAAGCTTGCGGATGACGGCAGTCATTACAAAATTCCTTTAAAAATAAGAATGTTGGTACCAGTCCTTCTCATCCCCTACCACCCTCTTCTCCAACTTTACATCCTTTGCAGATCTCACCTCCGGATTCTCCACAATCTCAGCCTGACGGTGACGATATTGATGAGGGAGACATGCATTTACCAGTAGATTCCAGGACGGATAACACAACTGACCCTGCGTTAGACAATGATCCAGACCTTTACCCTGCCAAACTATCTCCACCTGATGACAATGTATATTATCAAGAACTTATTGCCAGAGCCGCAGAATACCATGGGGTGGTACTACACAAAGAATCCTTAGGAGGAATTGTTTGTTTGAGACACTAGGATCCACACACATGTCGAGCCAAACACTCCCTATGCTTAAGGGTATGATGAGACACACTGATGAAATATTTAAAGAGCCTGTGTGTGCATGCATTTTGACTTCTAGAGTCGATAAAAAATACAAACCTTCCCCAACAGATCCTGTATTTATTAAGGGCCAGTTACCACTCGACTCCCTGGTAGTGTCAAATGCTCATAAGCGAGCTAATTCCTAAACATCTGGATGCTTCTCCCCCAGATAATAGACACTTCTGGCAAACGCAGAGCTGCTCATGCTGCGAATCACTGGCGTATTTCAAACACGCGAAGCCTTTTAGCCGGATATGACATCTGGGATGAAATGGAGCAATTGCTCCAATATCTCCCAGATGAGCATAAAGCAAAAGTGCAATACTTGGTACAATTCTTCAATAAGGTGTGCTCTGGATGCTGCTGACACCACAGATAGTGAGGTCAACACTAGCATCCTACTCAGAAGGCATACTTGGGTAAGGCTTTCCGGGTTTAAGCCCGAAGACCAACAATTTATTTTTAAATACACCCTTTGATGAAGAAGATCTTTTTGGTCCTGAGGTAGATCAGGCGTTTGAGAAAATGAATAAGCAATAGGTCTCACATTTGCAAGAGTTTAAGCTATTGGTATTGTAAATGGCAATGACTTTTTATTTATCGGTTTTGATCACTAACACATAAACAAAAGGCATTGACAATTGCAATGCCAATAGCTCAAACTCTTGTAAATGCGAGACCTATTTCATTTCAAATAAGCGGCTGCCATTGTCCCGAGCTGCTTGAAAAGTGAAAGCGCGCATGGGGTGCTGAATGTTGCACAAAAGCATATTGTGCCTGCAGTAGGAGAAACTCATTAAAGAAAATAGTGCTTACAGACTAAATAAGACGTAGTGTGTAACAATAGACGTAAAAGGACCAGTTCTCATGGGAGGTTCCAAATGAAGACAAGGCGGTCCTAAGGAGGGACTAACAAATCTATCTAATAGAGACTACTAGCTGCAGATTCCTTAACGTAGAATTATCCCCAGGCGTGAGACTGGATCCGGAAAATGTTCTTTGTCACAGCATCTCAGCGTGCCGGGGGGGGTACCACATTACTCCGCCCTGAGGTCCGCAGGCGTGACATCAGCGAGGTCACATAAGCCACCAACCCGGGGCGCTGACGTCAGTTTTCTTCTTTTCCGCGTGCAATGCGGATCAGGCCTTTTCACGCTTTTGCGTTGAGGAACAGTGTGCGAATGCCTTTGGGCTTCATGATGTGTATTTCTTGTACGCATCGGATGTCGACGGCGGACCCTCACCCTATTTGTATGTGGTGTTTGGGCGAGCACCATGACTCTACGCCCTGCGACACTTGCTAACATCTGAAGCTGAAGTCCCGGAGAGAGTGCCGGATGAAATTAATTTCGGCCCACCTGTCCAGATCGGTGTCATCGCCGCGTCCGTCCCCGGTCTCTGAAGGGTCCAGAAACCGCCGATTCAGACTATGGGATTGACCTTCATCGAGGCCTCATGGGCATTGTTCGCCCACTGGTATGTCTTACAGCTTGCCACCGAGGCCTGGTCCCCGTTCTGCAGAGGGCGCGGGTTCTCCTCGTGACGTGGCCTCACTCGTCACCACCCTACCCGCCGTTTCCTGGTGTCTGGGAGACTAGGGCCCAAATGGAGGCCTATGCTACAGCTCTGCAGACTTCTTTGGCCCCTCCTCCTCTTCCTGAGACGTCCGCGTATCCCTTGCCACATGCGGTGCCTTCCACGGAGTTGCCGGCGGCTTCGACCCCGGCACCGACTAGTTCGGCTTCAGGGTTTTGGGGGTGTGGTGTCGTCTAGGTTCGCCCCTATGGGGTTCCCCTCTCTGGCCCACGGCGTCTCTGCTTCGCCGCAAATCCCCAAGGGGGTCCCTGTGGTGTCGCAGGAGGTTGCCGAGACTCACGGTTCGTCTTCGAGTCACCCTCGGTCCTCTGGGCAGGCGGCTGCTTTGCCGGAGGCCAAGCTGGCGCTGTTCAGGCGCCGATGGCTGTCCTCCCCGGCCCTGGCGGCGCCGCGGGTGGTGGCTAAGGTCTGGGGCACCTCTCCGGGTCCCTCTCGGCCCTCTGGGCAGGCGGCTGCCTCGTCGGAGGTTGAGTTGGCTCTTTTTTGGCGCCTTTCTTTAGCTGCTCTGGCTCCGACCCCGCCCCATTCTCCTAGGATGCAAGTGGTGGTGGACGTCGACTCTGCGCCCTCGATGACCACTTCGGTGCAGGTCGATGTCGCGCCAGTGCCTGTGGCGGACTCCACGGTGCCGTGCCGGCGTCGGGTAATCGACTCGTCTCCAGAGGTCCCCTCCGGAGGTTTGTCATCTCCTTGTCTCCTTTCTCCGGAGACGGGACGCCGCATTGTTGCTTTTTCCCCGGCGTCTTCCAGGGAGGGCTCTGCGACGTCTACTAGGCCACAGCCCCCGGATCCTCTTGTCCACAACTCGCTGTTGGTTGCTCCGCAGACTTCTCCACCTTCACAGGAGGCCCCTCAGGCCCCCACTTGTCCGCGGATCTTCCACCATTCAGGGGTTGGCCGTTTCTTCCTCCAGCTGGACTCAGGATGGTCGGCCCACGGAGGCATTGCTCTCTCCCCCGGGACGCCCTACGGAGGCGAGTGCAGCCTTTGTCCGGGCCATTTCTACGGCCGCAGGCATTTTGCAGATGGGCGGCCCCGTCACCCAATTCCCTACGGATCATTTGTTAGAGGTTCTCCACTAGGGCTCTGGTGGACGGGAGCTACTTCTTCCAATCGAAGTTTTGCTCCACAATTCTCTTCTGGGGCGTCCTGCCACGGGTGATCCGGTGCCTCTACCGCTCCTACACAGCCCCCGTCTTGCTCCGCGTGATCCAGTCTGCCTTTCTTTCCACCCTTCTACTCTGGGCTCTCTTCTGCAGACTGCTTTTCCTTCCTTTCCTTTGTTGTTGTTTCCTCCGTCACGTGAGACCCAGTGGTTGGGTTCCTCTAGTGCTGCTTTGCGAGCGCTCAACACATTGTGTGTGTTGGCCAGAGCTACCTCCAGCTTGTGGGATTCCGTGGAGTCCTTCTGTTCCGCGCCACCCACGAAGGTGTCAGCGCTGATCTGCTGCATCATGTGTTGGATGGCAGGGAGTTAGCCGCGTTTATTCTCCGTTCGGCCTTGGATGTTTCTGATGCTCTCGGCTGCGCTGTGGCATGTTCCTTTGCTCTCCGCCGCCATGCTTTGTTGCGGGATGGCGTTTTTCCAGAGAATATTAGGGAGCGTCTGGTTGACCTGCCTTTTGATGGGGTTCTTTTGTTTAACACCCACGCGGACTCTGCCATTCTGCGGCTCCTTGGGGGTTCCGTCCTCCCCCTCCAAAAGCTTGGCTTGTCGATCCTCCGGTGCTTTATGGGAGGCGTTATCCCACCTTTTTTCTGGGGTCTCATGTTTAGGTTGGCCCGTCTGTGTGTTCTGTGTGGTTTGACGTGCCTTCGGGGTCCTAAGGTTGTCCCCTCTGTAGTGTTGGCTGCTGGTCCAGCCCATTGGATTTTGTGGTTTTTGGCGGTTGGTAAACTGTAATAGGTCCTCAGGTTGGGCCTTCTGTGTATTTTTTGGCTGATTGGTAAGCCGTCTGTGGTATTACCCGCAGGTCCTTTATGTTCTTGTCCTCTGCTGCGGGATTTTTTCTACAAGAGGTGTTCCCATGTTTTATTAGGGACGTGTCATACCCTAAGTGGGGTACTTGTAGCTATTGTGTAGCTCTGTCTTAAGCTGGGAGGGTGTGGACACCCTTTTTCGGGTTCCTTGCCTTTCCTGGCATCACTGTATACAGCTGGTGCGGTCTTTGTCTTGGAGCAGCTTGCACTGCCCCAGGTTCTGTCATTCTCCGTGTCCGCTACATCGCTAGACCGGCTTTGGCATGCCGTCTACAGCGTTGTATGTGGTGTTTTCGCCTTCTTGTCTGGTGCTTTGGCCTGTTCCTGGGGGGCTAGGTTTCTCCTGGCTTTTTCCTGGGTTCTGGTTGACGGCTTAGGTCCGTCCTACTTGTTTATCCTCTTTCTCTTCTGGCTGGTCCCACTTCTTTCGTGGGTCAGGTTGTGTCTCTGGAACGGTCCTCCTTTGGGGGTTGTTCTGGATTTCCCTGGCCTCTGCCTTCGTCTTCTATTGGCTTGTTCTGGGCGCACTGCTGCATGGTATTTGACAGCTGCGCACGCCTGCTCATTATGGTCCACAGCAGTGGGCCTTGGCATGTACCCTGAAATCAGCGGTTGGAGTTTTTCGGAGAGTTCAGATACTAAGGGCGCTCTGCCTCAATTTCTACGTTACAGTGTGTGGTGTGAGTAAGTCAGAGGTAGTGCGTGAAGAGCAGACGGAAAACACCCTTAACCGTCCAATGAAGTCAAAGACTTGGCAACAATTACACAGCTGTGCTCTCGCAACTACTTTAGGGTATCAAAACTTAGTACAATGACAAACGTAATACAATAATTAGAAGCAGATTATTTGGTGTGTTTCTTGAAGATTAGCACTTAATACGGGTGTGTATAAGGCAGTGCCGGGAGGGGATCCATCTGATGAGGCACTAATGGAAAACGGGTATGTTTTCTCACTCGCGGTAGTGCGGTATCCCTCCTCTGTAGTTTCCCGGTCGCCGTCTTCCGTGAACGCACTGCCTTATACACACCCGTATTAAGTGCTAATCTTCGGAAAACTCGACCCACCCTACTGGGTGGAACATAGCAGCGAGATCAATCTCGTGCACCTAACCAATTGGATGTACTGTCCCTACCTATTAATTTATATGAACATACACAAACAGTGAATGTCACCACGAGTACCAGACTATTCTCAACTCACTTGCTTAGAGTGGAGTTCAAAGCCCTGAAGAGTCGTGTTGACTCACCTGTGCATGACGAAACACGTGTCGGCTTACTGTGACTGTGCTTCAAGTCTGGATACATTAAATCGTCATCTTGCTGTGACAAGAAACACACCAAAGAATCTGCTTCTAATTATTGTATTACGTTTGTCATTGTACTAAGTTTTGATACCCTAAAGTAGTTGCGAGAGCACAGCTGTGTAACTTGGCATGTACCCTTGTGCTCCTGTCTCTTGTTCTGCTGGAGCTTTGCGCAACTGTGTCTTTCTTCTCATGCCTGCGTCGCTTGGCTGTGGAGCCGTTCCTGCCTTGTCTGCTGCCTCTAGGCTGATGCCTGTTTAGCTGTCCCCTTCGCTGTGTGTGTGTTCTGCAGCGGTCTCTGACTCAGTTTCTACCTCTTCTCCCTGAAGTTTGGGGTGGTTCATTTCTTCCTTGGTACTCCTCTGGCGCTGTCTGTTCCTACGGGGTTTTCTGGCGGATGTCCCTTGTACCTTGGATGGGCATGGGGTATCCCGGCCTTCCCTTTGCCTTGTTCTTGCTTACTTCTGCTTGGTGGGGGCTGGGCCGCCCTTCTTGTCCCCATGACACATCCCCTGCTGGGGCCCTGTGTTTCTTCCTACCTGGGGAGGTTCTCTCGCAGGCCCTCCTCCCCTCTGGGTATGGCTAGGGTATCTATTCTACATTAAGGAATCTGCGGCTTGTAGTCTCTATCAGATGTACAAGTGACTTATCTTTGGTAACGACGTATGCGCTAGAGACGATTCTAGCCGCAGATTCCTTCAAGAACCGCCCTTCCTCCCCGTACTCCGAGGACCGTCAGCTTGGTTTTTTGCTCTCGCCTCCCTCCGGGTGGCTTGTCTTCTGCGAGTGTCCTCTTCACTTCCTCCCTGACGGGATGCTTCGTTCTGTTTAATTGTTCCACACCTTCCTTGCTGGTACAAGGTCGGTTGGTTCATGTGTACTTCAGCATCTCTACACCCTGGTTTTTTCCAGTGTGGGGCCTACTTTTACTCTTCTTCCCTTTTAATTGCTTGGGGTTTCTGATTGCTCTGCAGTCCTCTGAGTTGGGGTCTTTTGGCTGTACCTCAGCCTTTAGCTCCTTCCAGGGGATACGACCCTCCTTGATGGTGTTGTCTTGGGGTAATTTGCCGTTACTCATCTGTTCCGGTCTTGTTGACCTTCACTGTTATGGATTGCGATTGCAGACTCTCTATCATCTGCTATGATGTTTTTCACGTTTTTCTGCCTCCAGGGAGGATGTCTCCTTAGCTTTGCAAGGTTGCTCCTCAGAGCGGCGCTCTGCTCTTTCACTGCTATGGCTTTCTGGTCCTTAGTGCCTGGCACTTTTCCAACCGGTGCTGTTCCTCACCTTTCGTTCTGGCTAATATTAACTGGGATTGCGCAATAACAATGCTCTACTCTGTCGAATGCAGGTGTTGTAGACTTTATATGCTATGGCACAGAGGCTGCAGATGCCGGAGGGCTTGTACAACTCTCTCACACCTCTATTGAAGACACAACCATGACGTTGACACATTGACAAACCATCTTCAGAACCAGTTGGTCCTTTCTGAGGAGACTATTAACCCCTTCTGCGCTGCGCAAATTCTCCCGCTGTGCAGGAGAATTAATAAGTGGGCGGGATTTGGACGGCTGGGGGCCGTCCTTAGCACACGCCCACCTGAGCACCGAAGAGGCTAAAGAAAGCAGCACCCTGAGTTTTATTCTGATTCGTCCCTGTTTTATATCCACAAATGAAGATAATGTTACTTCGTATAAGATACATGCTATTTACATGTTTATATTCCACGCATGGTGAAGCAGGAAAGGCACTTATATAATCTTACAATGACAACCGGAGTATACAAAACATCTAAACTAATAAGAACAGTAGTTACTTACCTTTAAACTGTGGTTATCCAGTATTGGTGTCTTTCATAGATTCACATGCTTGATTAATTCCCCGTCGTCGAAGTGGGAGTCCCACGGTACATAACATAGTAGTAAGAATCATATATACATAAATATATACATAATATATACATATAAATACATAAAATAAAATTCCATAATATGTATATTCCTTTAAAAAAATAAAGTCCTGAAGTACCATAGGACAAAATAGGCCCATAGAAAGCATAGAAGGAGAGCTCACTTTAGTAACATATCCAAGTCATTATAATAGTCCACTTTCCAGCCAATCAGGTTGTAGCACCCTCTAGAACCTGCTCCTCAGAAGCTCAAGCCCTCAGATTTTCTACCGCACGTCGTGTGAAGGGAGTCTCCCTGAGCTCTGCTCAGTTTTTTCTTCATCTTCAAGTTTTCAAATATGTCTACAACGAAGAAGTCTTTATTCATACCCTGTTCATCCTGTGGAAAACTGCATCTTTTCTCTGAGGACCCTCATAAAAAGTGCATTTATTGCTTATACCCGGACCATGAGGTGAGGAGTTGTAAATTTTGCAGGACCTTTTCAAATAAGACTTTAAAGGATAGAGAGGCCCGTCTCCTGTGGCTACAGAAGTTGAAGACTTCGGACAACACTTTGTCTAATTTAGAGTGTTTCTTCTCGCCAAACTGCAATCTCTCTGAAATGAAATTTGATTTATAAAGCGCATGGCTGCCCAATAGCGTCCCAGCGCAAACAAAATAGAACAGAGAACAACTGAAGAGGGAACCGATAATTAGGTGTCCTTGGGGAAAAGAAATGTTTTTAGGGCCTTTCGAAACTTAAAATAGCAGGGTTCAGTACGAATCCGACTGGGGAGAGAGTTCCAGTTTTTTGCAGCATTTACAGAAAATCGGCGACCCCTTGTACGTACCTTCCTGACTCTGGGAACTTTGGCTAGGTTTCCAAAGTCCGACCGAGGAGCCCGAGATGGTTTATAGGGGCAGATCAGGCTCCTGAGGACAGGAGGACCTTTACCCTGAAGCGCCCTATGGGTGATGCATAGTGATTTGAAGATGACTCTTTCACGTTTTGGCAGCCTCTGAAGCGTGGCTCTGAGTCTGACATTCCTTCGCCATTTCTTAAGAAAAAGAAGCTTGTGGATGCTTCTAAGTCAGTCTCCCCGCGGGATCTGCCGGCCTCTACGCCTGCGGGACCTAGGTCTCTGGCGTTGCAGATCCCCTCTGTGCCCTCGTCCTCTAAAACAAGAGCCAGCTCGTCGACGCGCCCGTCGACGACGAGATCCGTCGACGTCATGACTACGACAACGACGACTACCTCCCTGTCGACGACGATGACGTCGACGACGACCACTTCGTCAACGCTGATTCAGGAGGTCAGGCCTATTTCTTCTATTATCAAGATCTCTTCGACGACGAAGAAACCAGTCTCGTCGACGGCCCAGTCCAAACGCCATTCATCGATGAAGGCTTCGTCGACGTGTCACTCATCATCGACGCCTTCCTCTTCGTCGTCGACGGCCTCGTTGACGGCCACTACTCCGTCGACGACCTGCTTCTCGTCTACAGCTACTTCATCGACGTTACAAACTTCGTTGACGACAGCAAAGTCAACATCGGCAAAAAAGTCCTAATCGACGGCAACAGTTCCTTCGTCGCCGGTAACTTTGACATCATCGTCGACGCCAGGAAAGTCGTCAGCAAAGCTCTTGGGGAATTATTCAAGCATGTGAAACTATGAAAGACACCCCTAATACTGGAGAAAGGCTTGTTCCCTCACTGTTCAAAAGAGCCACTTAAAACGTTTACCCATTTGCTGTTGAGAATTAATAAACTAGGAGTCAAATTTCCTAGTTTTTTAAATCTAAAGGTACACTCTTTAGACAACTCTACTTGCATATTTAAGCACAAGTCTTGGTAACATTTTGCAGATATCTCAACGATTCAATTTTCTTACATGTATTTAGAGGACTTGCAAAGCACCACACGTGTCGCCTTGTAGACCAACTTGTAAGCAAAGGTGACTGCTATGCTGACTGTCCTCTATCAGGCTGCTGGAGACATCAGCCAAAAGCTGACATTCACCAGGGACCTGGCAGGTGATTCAGCTTTGTTTTTCCTCAGCCAATTCCCGCAAAATGTACATTTATCAAGAGGGCTGCAAACCTGTGTACCTCCACTCCCAGGATTGAATAGTTTGGTATGGGATTCTGACACGTGTCACCACCTGATCAACTGAAGGGATGCATAAACTTTAAACATAACAGCTATACTATTTTTGCTACAGACCAGCAACTGAACTTAATTGGAAATATTGAGGTATTTCATATCAATTAAAATTCTATATAGAGACAGTATTGCCCAAATAACCGTGTTTAACTTATTTTAATAGGGTTGTGCACCTTGTAAAAAAGTGAAGTTCGAGGTGAGAGCCCCTTAGCATTTCTGAATCTTTGTTTTCAGACACACTCACACCTCTCTGTAGTGGGTGCTCAGTTCATCACACGACCTTATCAGCACAGCTAGGTCTGGTTTTCAGAAAACAAATGCCAGGGGTTGAAGTCTCCGCATAGAGGCCAAGAGAAAATGTACTAAAAGTCAGCTACCCACTGAAACAGAGATATTGCCATGACCTATGCCCAGGGTCACTGGAATCATGCTGCAGGTTTTTTTTTATTCTCACCTGCTTCTTCTGCTTGTCTTTGTTTATACATTTATGCTTCCACTGCTGCTAAAATAAAAATAATTTTTAAAAAAGGAATTATGCTGCAGGTGAGGACCAAATTATAAGGCAAGAAAAGGCAAAATTTGCAGTGTAACGTGGTACATTTTGTGATGGCATTGCTTCATTCTTATTTTCACACAAAGGGTAACGAAGTCTGTGCACAGCAAAATTTTTACCAGTTTAACAACTAAACACAGCAATAAACAACTGAAAGATCATAAGTCTATCTTTAGTAAGGGGCTTCCACTGCACAGTAACACGTGTCGCCACGTGCAGTAACTTTAGATCAGATGGAGTGAGACAAATCTTTTTAGAAAAAATAAAATCTGCTGGGTATGCAGCAGATGATGAATTCGGCAGCAAATCCACATTATGTGGCAAAAAAGCGGCCATAGAATTGCATAATTTCAGTAGGCCTGCCTTAGCCCAACATCCCTATTGTGTTCCGTTGTTGGCACTGAAGTTTGCAGAATATGCCCTCTATCTGTTGACCAGTCATCAAAAACTGAATAACGATACAGAACCATGGTAGCATGGAGAAGTGTTAGAATTTGAAATATAGAAATGACTGTACTATCCCTTTAAAAGTATTGCAAAACTGCTGAGAAGTGTTGGTGCTCTCCCTTTCAAATCCAAGCCGTCAACTTCTTCGAAACACGCACGTTCCGCGTGGTGATATATGAAATTCCGAAGCCTTTCTCTCAGCGCCCAGATCCGATTCCATTCACAGTGCAGCGCTATACAATTTCCTCTAGAAGTGAGCCTCGGTATTTCGGAACAGTGAGATGCGCACACCCCTCCTCTCTCTCGGCTGTAGGCAAGCTTTATGGAAAACAACCTTTTTTAGGTCTCGCCTGAGCCAGCGCTTTCGCTGATCTGGTGAGACATTTAATGAGTGGGCTTTAAAAATCCGACCACAAGCTTTTGCTTGTGGCCTAAAGCTTGAGGTTACGCGTGTGGGCACGCACACAGCCGCCATCTGGCTTTCCTCGCGGCACACTTACAGTGCGCGATCAGGTGCCATCTGGCTTTAATCTCGCTTGCTCTCCCAAGCGCCTCGCTCTGCCCCTCCCACACCACGGAACGCATTACTTTTAGCGCTCAGGTGTGCACTCCCCCCACCCTCCCACTTGTTTTTTAATGCACTACATCTGTGAAACGCACATACCTCCCTCCCGGGTCCCCTCTCCCTTGTGGCTATGTAGGTGCTGTCAAAGTACTTTCATGAACATATATAGCCTGGTGAATACTACTAGATCAAACAAAGGTAACGTTTTGTACACGTTGTAGGTACTTTATTCATTATATTGGACATCGAAAGAAAAAAACGTTTTGTGTAGGTTTTTTCATAGTCTGTGTCCTTTTCTTTCTCTCTTATTCGAATACGCTTTGCCCCTCATTTACGTACCCGGTTGGCATTCCTCTATTTTAAAATGATGTTTTTTTTCTCTACTCAAGTTAGTGTCAGCTTTGCATTGAGGGTAATGTTTAATTTATTCAAAAGCTGGTAGGATAGCGCAGTGACCTGAACGTTCTTCTCTGGCAGGTGCAGTAGTGTGAAGGCCAAGAGTTAAAATCCAAGCAAGGAAGACCCAGACCTCCATATTTTCCGTGGTTGCTATATGAAAAACCACAAATTGGGTAACATCTATGTATAGCCCTTAAAAATGGCAGAAATATTGCGCCGTTCGTATAAAGTTTTCGTTCTCGCTTGATGTCTACAATATGAAATGCTGTATAGAAATGAAGTATTAATATTCTTGTCATTGCTATCGACTGTTTTTTAGGTCTCGCCTGCACCAACTTTGCAAAAACAGCGACCAGGCTCAAGGCACCTTGTTTTCCTCCTTGCCTCGGTGACCCGTATTAGACTGTCACAATTTTCCGTTAACCCTCCCGGCTATTTTCCGTTAACCCTCCCGGCTATACTATTCGCCATGCTCTCGTCTTCCACCTGTAAGAGAAATTGGTTTTCACATTTATATCCTTTTATCCTTAACATTCTCCACCTAGCAAAGTATTTCCATTTCTCATTATTTTCTCTCATACTTATGAGTGCAGTCTATAACTAGCAGTATTTCCTCCCTTGCCCGCTTCGCTAAGGAGTTTTCATGGCTATGGACGCCTCACGCCTGTTCCCGGCTTCTCTGACTGCTGACGTCACCCAGCTGTCATTGACTTAGAGTCTGTATCATTCAGCTGCTGCACGGACTCGTGTTGCCTTGCATTTTTCTCCTTTGTCATCCCGCCGAGGGATACAGGATTTATCCTATGACTGAATTGGTGAGTCAGCAGCGCTCTTTATGTGTGTCTTATCTCCCTGATTGTAGATTGGGCATTTTCCGATCCTTCTGCTGAATTACGGTCAGTTTTGCCTAACGTCCCTTTCCTCCTCTACTTATTTCCACTGAGGATGTACCGAGCATGCTACTGACTGTGGTATTCTCAGTTAAATTGCGCTTCAGGGCTATGCCTTTAGCCCACTGCCATCTATGCTGCCAAGGCTGTGTTATTTTCCCTTTTTGCTATTTCAAAAAGGGGGTACCGTGACCACCGTTAAGCGCTTGTGCCTTAATCATGTTCATTAGTGCGTGTCTTGGACTAATTATATATAGTAGCATCCTATTACAACTTATTATCCCCCACCATTCTTTGTAATTCACTGCGTGTTGTGGCACTTACCTTTACCCCAAACTCTTACCTTTCCCTTCCAAATGGTCTTTACCCTTCACAGACGTTCAGCCTGAACCATTTGCTATGACTTTTGGGCGTTAAGCCCGAACACTTTACCATGACCGCGTGGGTAAGTGAGACTCTGGTATTTTTATATTTGAAACACACAAATGGTAATTTAGGAAACTGTGTATTTCTTCTGTTCTCTTCACCTTTATTAGAACCCTATGACACAAGTGCTCACTATCGACTTTAAATATACACTCGTATTGCTGCCCCTAACCTATAGAAAATTATTTGTCTTCGTACGCGTCTTGTCTATTTTCTTGCATGATATAAGTGCTTGCCAGTTGCCCTAAATGTACACCTGTACAGATGCCAACCAATAGGGCTCAGTCGATAAACTACCTCACTAGGCATAGCAGTCAGAGACGGACAATATCAAATAATTATTACACACTAGCTTACCCGTCGCGCGTTGCTGCGATCTCAGAAGAAAGGAAATTTAAGGAAACTTGTTATGATAACATTCAATTTACATTGTGTCATTTTTATTGAAACTTATTTATTTTAATATGGAATTTTTTTTAAAGTGTTTTAATTCTGTTTATTAGAGTGCTTGTGGATACACAGTATTTTTTTGTTTTTCCGTCTGGTGCGTACACAAATAAATCGGAAGGTTTCCCGACACGTGAGCTGGCCACATACAGTTGTCCATGTGAGAAGCACGGATTCTCCAAATCTAGTCCACACACTTGCAGCGATTGTCCTTGTGCTTTGCTGATGGTCATTGCTAAAGCGAGTCGCATCGTAAACTGTAAACGTTCAGTATTGGAAAGATTATGAGGCCCCTGGTGGCCAATATTTAACCAATTATTTATTTATTTCTTTTGCCGGAAACCTTCGCGGGAGTGTACTCAACAACTTCCCAAAGTTTCATGGCGATCGGATGAATAGTGTAGTAATGCATAAAGGACAAACAGACATACTTTCGTTTTTTATTGTATATATAGATGTGTACATATTATGTTTGCCATATCTAATGGTCTACTCAAGATATTATGTTCATGTTTGCAAATGATGATGACTTATGTTAAATCTACACTATTTTCTCTTGTATCCCTTATGATTCCCTCTACCTTTGCTTTCGCTCATCCCCTTCTCTACTGATATTCTTGTCCTGGTGAATGGGCACACCCAACCTCGCACCATACTGTAACTATGCTGGGATGCACCTCTCCATATACCCGACCTGTACACCCTACTGTTATTCTTTTAATGCCAATTCGATGGATTTTGTTTGGACCTGGTCTCTGCACACTCCTACCCTTTGTTCCTCTCATGGGCCTCCTCACTCTCTTCCTACCTACTCTTATCTTTCTTCCTTTGTTTGTTCACTCATTCCCATCAGCCTTGAACAAGTCCTGGCAAGCAGGCCACCAGGCGAAACATGTGTCTGGGACGTTAAGCCCAAACACTTTACCATGACTGCATTGCCTTGCAGAAGCCCTGGCCAGCAGGCCACCAGGCGAAACACGTGTCGGCTGTCTTTGTCCTTACCATCACTTTAAGAAAAATATAAATTAAAAGGACTAAATTATCAACAATCTTTTTGGTTCCTTCCTGCACACAACAATGACAAACCATGTCAAGTCGCTTTGGTAGCAAGTTAACCTTTGGGATTAAACCCACCTCAAGATAGAAGTAAATCGTGAAGGCACCAAACCCTTCCATTCTGCAAGCACTTGTTTTGCTTGCGATTACGTTTCACTTAAAGTGTCACACAAGCCGTACAAACGCCGCATGTGGGTACACAGCAACTATGGAAATGTCAGACATGCACAGAGACAATGTGGCAGCTGTGAAGTCCTTCAACCCCCGCCCACCCCATCTCAACTTCTCTGCTTCCTTTTATCTGCGCTGAGCGACTTCCCCACACCCTACTTCATAGTCTCCCTACGTCCCTTTTATATTGCACCCCGCCCACCATTTCCTGCCTCCGTGACCTCACTGCTTCCCTTTAGCTACCCTTATAGACCCCCCCCCCAATTCCTCTGTGACATCACTGATTCTCTTTAGCTTCCCCTAGAGACCAGCCTGCTCCTCGGTGACCGCAGCTGATGGCTTTCGAAAGTGACTGCCTGTGACCTCCATTAGTAGCGCTTTCAGGATTAACAAGCATAGGCATAGCCAATAGGTCTCACCTTTGGGACCTTATACGTATTTAGCCATGCAACAGTTGATGTTGTTGCACCAAGCATATTGTGCTGGATAACTAAACACTTAAAAGGTCCCAAAAGCGAGACCTATTGGCTATGCCAATGCTTGTCCTCGAAGACTTTGGAATGCAATGTAACTTTAACGGAACCGGCATAACGACGGCATCATTAGTACGCCTGTCTTTTTGCCGACACGCCGATATGACGCCAGCAATTTTAACGAAATATGCTGTTAACACTGACTAAGGCGCACCTATACGAGTGTCGGAGCCAGCGCTAGATACGCAAATATAAAGTGCAGGTACTTACTACCCTTGATCAGTTCTTTCCTGTTTCGCTTCCATTTAAGTAAAAGAAGTACATGCGCTCTGTTACAGTAGGATAATCTAGATCTGAATGCTCAAAGAAACGAAAGGATTAAAACTTGCAAACTGTGGCTTGCCTCGATGAAACAATATTTTCTCAGAGCTCATGTTGCTGATGGTTGTCCTTAAGCAAATGCAGCCACAGACACACGGCGGCGATGCTCTCTTTCAGCGGAGAATGCCAGTCTAGCAGCAGTGCACATTATACATACACACCTTGGGCTATAATCCGTGCCATTTAAAGCTAAAATCAGGTTTTAGATAGGCTTTGCATCAGACAAACTCAGACCATGCTGCGTATTGTTCTTGCTGCCCCTTATGTTGTATGCAACTACCGCAGGTTCTGAGGTGCTAAATTCATCTAGGTGCTGTGCCCTAATGAAAAACATGCTTCTATTTGGTTATGTGAATGCAAGGATTTGGAACATATGTTCATTCTGAATCCCAATTCACAGGGAAGCTTTACAGACCAAAGGATGTCTAAGAAGATCAAGCTGCCAATGAACCCCTAGCAGTTACTAGAATACTTACAGAAAGTATGCACTGGACATACAGAAGTGGACGAGTGGTTGTCACAATCACAGCAAATGTATCAGAACATGCACTGCGTCCTCCTGCGTGACGACTAAAAGGAACCACCTGGAACGAGATACACATTGCACTGAGCACCAGACCGTGGAGTGTGAAGCCCGGCCGCTGCATATTTGGACCAGTCAACCTCTTGCGAAAGTAAGCAACATGTTACTTTCGAGCATATTGGTTTGGAAGAAATTTATTGTGCATTTTCAATAAATGGCGTTAAAATGGTTTTCAGAATTACAGAACGCGTTTTAATGGCATTCACACAGCATTTACAAGGGCACTTTATTGAAAATTATTTTCGGGAATTAAACTGGTGTACTAATGCTCGTTTCGTGAAAACACCTTTGTTTCAAAAGTTGTCTGCATTTCGGCTTCCATACTGATGTCATACAACCAGCACGCATGGCGTGATGAACGAAAGCAAAGCACGTCGTGCCTGCAGGAGGAGAAACCCGATAAAGTAAATAGTACTCACAGACTAAAAAAGACATAGGGTATAACAACCGAAGTAAAAGGGCCATTTGCCATGGGATGTTACAGATGAAGACAAGGCAGTACTAAGGAGGGGCTAACAAGCCTCTTTACAAATCAGACTCCAGCATTTACGAAGGACACTGACACAAGCCAATGACAAAGATTGGTGGAGAGTGGGCGGGGCTTCTATTGCATACTCCACTACAACAAGTCTCCCAGAGCAAAGCATGCGCGCTGTCTCTAGGCCTGACCTAAAAAGGACATCAAAGTGGCAAAGTCCATGGGAGCACGGCAGTCTCCTTCAAACAGAGGATCCTTTTGTTGCTCCTTTTATCGGGGAGGGTCCAAAACCACACCCTCTGATCAGAATGCTTCCTCTTTCAAAGGTAACAATCGGTCCTCTTCCGCAAGAGGTTTTTATAGAGAAGGGTATAGGGTAAACTACTCCAAAGACAGGGGTTAGGGCACCACACCCCATAACTCCAATATCCCCTAGTAAGCAGTGACTCCCCCACGCTTCCCTCTGACTATTCGACACCTGTTGGAGGAAGATTTTAACAGTTTCTCGCCATTTGGTGATCTATAACTACCGACAAATGAGTGATCGGAATTATCCAACATGGTTATTGCCTGGAGCTTACCACCACTCCTCCAAACTCCACCTCCCTCTCACAAATTCTCGCCAGACCATTTGAAGTTGCTCAAACAAGAAGGGAATCTATCTTACTAAATGGAGCCATAGAACCAGTTCCACTACAGTACCAAGTTTCAGAGGTTTACTCTCTCTACTTTCTGATCCCAAAAAAGGACGGCTCCTTTAGACCTACTTTGGATCTCAGAGAGTTAACCCAATATATACTTTCGGAGCACTTTCACATGGTAACCCTTCAACAGGTACTTCCTCTTTTGCAGCAGGTCGATTTTATGTCTACTCTAGATTTAAAAGACGCATATTATCACATTCCAATTCATCCAGCTCATCGCAAATACCTCAGATTTGTGATAGCAGGCAAACATTACTAGTTCTAAGTACTCCAGTTCGGAGTAACCACTGCTCCCAGAGTATTTACTAAATGTCTGGCAGTAGTTGCAGCTCACCTCAAAAGACAACATATTCACGTCTTCCCCTACCTAGATGACTGGCTCATCAAAGCCAGCACTTACCAAAACTGTCTACTACACACTTAGACCACAACAGACCTACTTCATCAATTGGGCTTCACAGTCAATTCACAAAAATCTCACCTGCATCCTTTACAGATGCAGTCTTATCTAGGGGCCACTATCAACACTCTCAAAGCTCTAGCCTCTCCCAATGTAGCCAGAATTCACAACATTCAGTCTATGATACTAGTTTTAACCCAACCAAACATTACCAGCCAGAGTATTCATGTAACTGCTGGGAATGATGGCATCTTGTATAACAATTTTACTCCATTCAAGACTTCACATGCATCCCCTACTAGAGTGCTTAACACGTCAGTGGAATCAGTCGCAGGGTCAATTAACCACTCTAGTGTTGGTAGACAGCCACACCCATCGCTCTCTGCAGTGGTGGAACCCACAAAATGTATCAAAAGGGCGGCCTTCATTGACTGTTTTCCACAGATCGTGCGAACAGCAGACGCATCCCTGACTGGTTGGGGTGCCTATCTCAAAGATTACAACCACAAAACTCTCCACATCAACTACCTAGAACTTCTAGAAGTGTTTCTAGCACTCAAAGCTTTTCAAACTCACCTCATAGGCAAAATTGTCCTAGTCCGCGCGGACAACATGACAGCGATATACTATGTACAAAAACAGGGGGGACACTCTAGCCAACTGTCACGCCTTTCTTAAGCCATTTGGAATTGGGCATTCCATTACAAGATTTATCTTCTGGCAGAACACCTTCCAGGGGTTAACAATCAAATTGCTGACCTCAGCGGAAAGAGGTAGCAATTTCACAAGTGGCAACTTCATCCCCAACTTCTCCTTCCATACTTCCAACAATGGAGATTCCCACAAATACACTTGTTCGCCACAGTCGACAATGCAAAATGGCCAAACTTCACCTCCAGGTTCCCACACCCACTCTCCAAAGGCAATGATTTTTGGATGAACTGGTCAGGGATATTTGAATATGCTTTTCCTCCTCTCCCGCTCATTCTGTTTCTGGTTTGGAAGCTCAGTCAAACATCCCTCACACTGATTCTAGTAGCTCCCACATGGGCCCGTCAACCATGGAACACCACCTTCTTGGAGCTGTCAGTAGTTCCACATCAAAAGCTGCATCTCACCTCTAGGCTCCTCACTCAGAACCATTGAGAAATCAGGCATCCAAATCCCAGAGAACTAAACCTAGTGATCTGGCTCTTGAAGTCCTAGAATTTGGTTATTTAAATCTACCACCAGACTGTATAACTATTCTTAAGAAGGCAAGAAACCTACTACCATAGCATATTATGCAGCAAAGTGGGAAAGATTTGTTGTCTATTATAATAACAACAAAATCAATGCTTCTGTACAAAACATTATCTGTTACCTGTTGCACTTACAGCAAACTGGAATGGCTTATACATCTATTCGTTTTCACCTTGCAGCGGTAGCGGCGTACTTGCAGAACAGACAGCATTTATCCCTATTCAAAGTTCCAGTAATCAAAGCCTTCGTGGAAGGCTTAAAAAAGGGTAATACTACCAAGAACTCTCCCTGCACCAACGTGGAGTCTTAACATTGTCCTTACAATGGATTAAAGGTCCACCTTTTGAACCCTTGCATAATTGTCCTTTACAGTTTCTTTCATGGAAGGTTGCTTTCCTCATTGTGATTACTTCATTGAGGAGTGTTGGTGAGCTACAGTCATTAACCTTAGAAGCACCCTTCTTTCAGCGCCACAAAGACAGGGTAGTTCCTCATACCAATCCAAACTTCCTTCCCAAAGTAGTTTCTGCTTTTCATATTAACCAATCAGTTGAGTTACCTGTGTTTTTTCCTCAACTTGTTCAGTAGCAGAACGAGCTCTTCACACACTTGATGCTAGAAGAGCCTTATTGTGCTACATAGAAAGGACCAAAGATTTTCCGAAAAAAAACAAAACAACTGTTTGTTGCATTTGCTCCACCTCATAAAGTAAATCTCATCTCTAAATCTAGTATTTCAAGATGGATTGTTAAATGTATTCAAACATGCTATGCGAAAGCTGAAAGAACTTTATCTATACCGCCTAGAGCACATTCCGCTCGCACATTCCACTCAGCCAACATCTACACAAGCTCCACTGGCTCCCCGTCGAGATAAGTGTCACCATCAAGATACTCCCCTACGCCTACAAATGTCTACATAACTCCGGACCCCAATACCTCAACGACAGAATCACCCTCCATGTGCCCAAACGCAACCTCCGCTCCACCAACCTCCTCCTCGCCAAAACCCCGCACATAAGCAGAGCCAGAGCAGTTGGAAGATCCTTCTACATCGCAGTCAAGACCTGGAACAAGCTCCCCATCGACATCAGCTGGGCCCCGTCCTTGAACACCTTCAGATAGGCGCTGCACACCTGGCTCTTCGACTAATACGGACTGCTCACCCCCTTCCCCTCAGCGCCTTGAGACCCCAACAGGTGAGTAGTGTGCTTATAATTCCCCCGATTGATTGATTGAAAATAGGGGCTACTAGGCTTTTTTAAATAACGTCCCTCTAGATGACATGTGTAAGGCAGCAACATGGTCTACACCACACACATTTACCAAACACTATTGTGTAGGTGTGTTAGCATTCTAACAACCTAATGTAAGCCAAGCAGTTCTTAAGACACTTTTTCAGACCACTCCAACATCTACAGGTGAGCCACTGCTTGGAAAGCATACTGCTTTATAGTCTATGCAGAGCATGTGTATCTATAGCACACATGTCTCGGATGGATTATGTTACTTACCCGGTAAGCATCTGTTCACATGCGCACACACGCCTCCCCCGGACACCTATTGTTGTTGCAGTTCTTACTATTTATATTCATACGCACGGACATGTATATTCTACACTCATTTACTTCATTCTCACCCTCTTGCAGGAAAACAATCTAACAATGGAGTCAATGCCCAAGCGCACTATCACCGAAAGGAGGAGTTACCTTACCTCGTTACTGGAAAGACTTCTTCAAAGAGAAACAACTTGCAAACATCCGGACTCAACACTAGATGGCAGGAGTATGCAAAGCATGTGAATCTACAGCTCTACATGCCAAGAACAGATGCTTACTGGGTAAGTAACATAATCCTTCTAGTGCCCATCGCCTCCATCTGGCATATGAGTCAACCCTAGGCTTTAACCCTTCAATAACCCTTCTGCCAAATTCATTCTGATAGGGTAGTCATTTGGACAAACCCCAAATTTCTTCCCAAGGTGGTCTCTTCTTTCAAACTATCGAACTCCTGTTCTTCCCACATAGAGTGTCAGTGGCAGAGAGGGCTTTTCACACACTACTTGTCAAAAGGGCCCTCATTGACTGGACAAAACCCTTTTATAAGACGCAATCTTTGTCTCTTTTTCCAAATCACACCAAGTTTGTGCTCTCGCTACAGTGTGAATAGCATAATGGTTGGTTAAAGGTATCCAACTCTGTTAGGCCAAAGCCAAATGATCTTTGCCTATCCCTCCCAAAACGAATTTTACCCGCAAAAAGGAACCTCTATGGCTTTTTTGGGCGACATCCCTATAGCTGACATCTGCAAAGCAGCTACCTGCTCTCCCACACACACTTTCAGAAGGCATTACTGTGTGGAGGTTTTAGCACACCAACAAGCTAACGTTGGCCAGGCTGTACTTTATACACTCTTTCAGTCCTCTACAACATCGTCGAGCTAGTCACTGCTTAGGGGAGAACTGCTTTACAGTCTATGCTCAGCATATGTATCTACAGTTACACATGCCACAAATGGAAAATTGTATCCTGAAGGCATCTCCTCATGGCACGTAGTGCTGTAGATTCACTTGCATCCACTGTACTCCCCTAAAGCCTTTGGTTGTTTGGCAGGCTCTTCTTCATTTGTCCCATGGTCATCTTATTCTGTATCTCTACGCTCCATGCTTATCCTCACCCTTTGTGCAGAGAAAACAATCTAACAATGGAGCCGATGCCCATGCGCATGACCAGAAATAGGTGGAGTCACTATACCTTGTGACTTTAAGACTTCTTCGAAGAAAAACAAGTTGCACAAGTCTGAGCCCAATACTAGAAGGCAGGAGTATGCAGAGCATGTGAATTTTCAGCACTACATGCCACAAACAGATACTTACAGGGTAAGTAACATTTACTTTAGCCTGCAAAGATGATTGTCTTCACCACTGTTGTTTTCTGAGACCAGGAAGCCACTTAGCTGACTGTTGTGTCTTTGCAAGCCTAATTGTTTACCTGTGTCTCTGGGGTTCTTAGATTCCAGAACTCTGGAACACAGGGTGATAGTTGGGAGTTGTGCGAGGATTGGTGTAAGGAGGTGCTATTATGGAACAGTTCTGTTTATTGGAGTCCTCAAATTAGATGACGCAGCTTTCTGCCTACAACCTAAGGCCGGCAGCGTAAATAACTTAGAGCTGAATGCCAACAACCTGGGGGGCCAGCAGCGATGCATGGACCATATTAAACTTAAGATGAAGAGAGCAAGAGAAACCATATGAAGAAAAACACAAATCTATATAACTCTCCCTCCGACCCCGCTCCTCCGCACCTGGTTCATACAACATTTTCACGTAGGGCTGTGGTATGCTCTTAGGGGCCCCTTGTCTGTATCCAACACTAAGGGGAAGAGCTATGCAACTTCTGCGCATCCAGGGAGAGCAAGCGCAATATCTGCAGGTATTTGAGGCAGGTCACTTCCCTAAATTCTACTGAAAGGATTAGGATAAAGGGGGCCCACAAGTCAGGATCGTCGGCCGCTCTGTTGTCGACAGTGAGGGACATACACTCCATCGCTAGAGAAAACCATAGTTTGTGCTACCATGAAACATGGCCTGGGATTTTCTTGGATCCCCAGTTCGCGAGGATCACTTGGCGCGCTGAGTTTAATGTCAGAGCCATTTGCCTACCCTGGAGCGATCGCTGCGGAAAAGTCAGGCCGTTAGGTAGCCCTAAGACAGTATAAGCGGGGAAACGCCGTATAGCAGTGTCGAATGCTGAGTCAATGTCGTCTAAGACCTGCTCACAGAACCTAACCTTTTTGGGGCATTGCCATAGAAGGTGAAGAAGAGAACCCGTCTGCCCACAGCCCTGCCAACATTTCTCTGAAAGCCCCTTATTCCATCTGTAAATTTGTGCAGGAGTGAAATACCAGTAAGCAGCTACTTTATAGGGCGCCTCCGTACTGGCCATGTTATGTGCAGGGTGACGTACTCTATAGTAAATGTAATTCTATTCTTTAGTGGAAAGGGCGTGCCCCAATTCCTCCTCCCCGCGTAGCTGACCCTTAAATTTAAAAGCAGAGCGGCTGTCAGAGAGTACAGCATAGAGTTCAGAAATGAGGTACTTATCACCATCCTTACAGACCAGCCATTTATTGAAATGAGGAGGTGGCACAAAAGAAAACTTGCTGCTATCCTTACCTGATGCTTTGTCTTCATTTCACTGGCAGCGAGGAAGGCAAGTTGACCACCTCGACCTTGAGCAAGTCTTGTGTGATTCTATATTTGTAGAATTAATGTTTACAGTATAATGTAAGTGTGGTTAATTTGCTCAGGTTTAGAACTTGACCCTAGTTTACCAATTGTTAAACACTCCTCTTTTTATAAGGACAATTACATTTGTGAACATGATGCATCTTTTTCCCAATATAAGTCAACTTCGGTGTTGTCTTGTTAGTAGTAGGGAAATTCTCCATGTACAGGAACACAAATCTACACCTCTTGTATGAGATTTCACCCTGACAATAGTAAGAACTGGAGTTTTAATTGCAAGTGTAGGAAAGTAGGATCTGCTTTCATGGTTACCCCCAGTTTTTGCTGGTGTTGGTATGTTTTTTTGACAAGTCTGGCTGGGATCCTGCTAATCAGGACCCCAGCCACTGTGTTTCCTCCCAAAATGTGAGATGGTCAGCACTTTTGTACCGCCACAGTATGCTACTGGTGTACCCTTGTAAGTCCCTAGTATATGGTACTAAGGTACCCAGGACTCAGGAACACCAGGGGGTCTCCCATGGGCTGCAGCATGTATTAAGCCACCCATGAGAGACCACTCAAACTGTGACTACAGGCCTGCCACTTCGGCCTTGTTAAGCTGGTACTAGCGCCACTTATGACAGATGTATGAATGAATGAATGAATGAAAAAGCTTTATTCGATTTTAAAATACATAAAATCATAAAAGCAACAGATTCAATTTTGCACATACAATAATTCATGTAAATACATTAAGAATGTTTAAAAAGAACAAGTAAATTTAAAGAATATGTAAGCTTTTCCTCTTTTTTAGTATACTTTTTAAAAAACCTGTCATTACGGCTGCAGTGTATACTTCGTTGAGAGATAAAAGAAACATTAGGGCCGGCCTGCATTGTCTCCATGTTCCATACTTTTTTAGAAGTGGTTTAATCCACCTCAACCTTTCATCAACATAAAATTTACAGAAGCAGATAACGTGCAATGTAGATTGAACTGACATATTGTCACACGGACAACTACATAACATCCTGTCCCAGTTGTTCATATTTGGGAAAGTTACTAAACGAAAAAAGATGTTAAACCTAAATCTTGTCAATAAATATAAGTCGAAACCATTCAAGCACCAGTTTAAATAAGGTTGAATAGAGTATGTCACTAGCGTTGCTTGATGATGGGCCACAGATTTCTTAACCAGTTCTACTCCTGCCCTTAGGGTTTCCAAATGGTTCCAGCAAAGCAGCTTCAAGTCCTTCCTGGAGATATTACACTGTGATTCAGGTGTATGATAAAACTCAGGTCTCCCTAGATCATTAGCAAACTTACGTATATAGGTCATCCAGGGGATTCTAGTAGCCCAATCTAGGCTCATACAGTCAGTAACAATGTCTCTGTTCAGGCTGAGATCGGGTGAGGTCCATACTCGGTGCCACAGCAATAGCGGTTGCATGCTGATAAGGTCACTTATATACCGAGTGCCCAACTCTGCATGACAGTTAAAATTAGGTGTACTTTGGGGAACAGCCAGAATAAAATTTAAAAATGCGTTTTCTATCTTCTGCATGAGTGTTGAGTCGGATATTCCCCAGACTCCCGCCCCATAGGTAGCTATGCTAATACACTTAGCTTGATACATTATCAGCAATATGTCTGCGGGTCTTTTCCCCATTTTTTTTGAGAATATCATCAAGGCAGATGTAGCTCGTTTAAACATCAAAGACCTGGATCTAATTGCAGGCCCCCAACTACCCGTATCTTCTAATACAATACCCAGGTAGGAAAAGGTTTTGGTAGGGGCGATCTTCTCTTTCCCTGCTAGCAGACGACACTCTCCATTCCTACGTCTACCACAGGTCATTACAAATGTCTTTTTTACATTTAGTTTCAACCCCCTCAAGTCCATAAAGTTTATACATGTATTTAAGGCCATTTGTAACCCTCTTTGAGTTCTGGCCATGACCACAGCGTCATCAGCATACTGGAGTGAAACAATTTGATTATGTTTGAACTGGGGGGAATCGTGCACCTCGGCCTTCAAATCTTTCTCTAAATCATTGGTGTATAAGTTGAAAAGAAAAGGGGCGAGAACGCATCCTTGCCTGACACCCCGCCGGACATGGAACGGCTTAGTGCATTCGCCGTTGGTACCAAATCTAACTTTTGCCCTGGCTCCCACATAAAGCTAGAAAAACAAAAGAGTGTCAGAGGGTCTATCCAGTCTATGTAAAGGTCATTAAACTAACAGAACAGTGTCAACTCATCTAACCAAAATAGAAAGAATTGTTGGATACCCGTGATCACTTACAGGATATCCATCAGTCACCACACGGAACCGCCCTTCATCATTTGGCATTCCTGTTACTCACAATAATTGGTACGTCACTGGCTCAGACACAGTGAGGTCAGATGGTGTAACCTCCCAAGAGCTAAGTGGCGGCCAAATAGTGGTAGAGTGTCACAAACTACCCATCAATTCGTTTGGTGGGTGACTGATTTGCAGTTCTGTGAGAAAGGGTGTGTGAAAAAAGTGAGTGAAAATATCTAAAATTGGGTGAGTAAGCAGAAATAAGAAAACTTTATTGGGTTCTATGCTCGCTCCGCCAATATTAAAAAGCAGCATAGGTAGATTTAACAAATATCTACTCTGATCTTAAGTTGGTCAACATGTTTCAGCAATCTGCTAAGGACTTTCGAGTCCATTGCTTTCATCAGGACCGGTAAACGTTTTAATGCTACTGCAAAAGGTGAAGTGAAGTGATAAAACTTATTTATAGTGACTCAATATTAACATTGCTAACAACATGAAAAAAGATCACCTGATATATGAGGTGTATTCTTTTATTTGTAGAAAGTATGTTCGTCACATGATAGTGGGAGTAAGTGGCTCCACCCCGCCTGGCAACGGCTCAGGGCAAAGGGAAGCACCGCACTCTCGGTCGGTACTCCTAATCCTCCATCTGAGCCAAGCTGCCTAAGGAAGGAAATTAGGGCCTCGTCCACCTTCAACTCCTTAAGGATCTTCCATAGATGACTGTGATTAACACAGTCGAAGGCAGCGCTTAAGTCTACAAATACCGCGTAGATTTTCCCCTCCCTTGCCTGAGTGTATTTTCCTAGGAGTAATGAGAAATTAAGAACTTGTTCAACTGTGCTCCGGCCTTCCCTAAAACCATATTGGACTGGCGACAGAATTTCTGCTTCTTCTGCCCATTGCCGCAGTCAATTCAAAATTACTCTCCCTGTTATTTTCATAAAAGAGTCCAGGAGCGATATAGGGCGATAGCAGGAAGGGTTGTTTCGGTCGCCCTTTTTGAAAATAGGGATAATTATTGAGTCTGACCATGTGTCAATAAAACCCAGATTGCAACTGGCCTGACGCACACGTGTAAGGAGCGGGGACCATAACTCATTCTTATATTTAAATAAATTGATGGGTATTCCATCTGCCCCCGGAGCTTTTCCTCCCTTACTTTGATTAATAGCCTCTGTGATTTCTTTGGCAGTGATAGATAGGGACATGGGGGTAAAGCTATACTGATTCCCCCCTATTAATGGCCCGATGTCCACAATATTATTTACCACCCCCGGATTGTATACTTCAGAGAAGAAGGAAATCCAAGACTTTTCGGTTATTGCCACCTCAATTTTTGCCAGGTCTCCTGGGTTAAAAAATAGTGCCCTGACTGCTGCCCAGAACGCGGAACTATCCCTATTTTGTGAGGCTTTGTGTAAGTTCACCCAAGCCTCATTTTTAATTTCTTGTTTACGTGCCTTCCTTGCTAAATTATACTCCTTCCTACACCTTATTATATCTGCCTTGTTTCTTGGGGTTTTATGCAATGCCTTTGTGAATTAGTCTTTGTGCAGGACGCGTCAAACCACCTTGCATTACCAGGTTTCTTCTTTCTTGTGGGTCGCTGGAGATTTGCTTGTATTATCCTGGTTATATCAGCAAAAGAGTCAAATATGTCCAAATATGAGACCTCATCCTGCAAACATTTAGTAATAGGTACTATGGCTTGCTCTATAATTTTGGAGTTAGTTACCTCTGGATTGCATTGTGCCCATCTCAAGGCATAACCGTTTTGTCTGGCCAATGTGCAACCAGTGGTCCAAGCCAGCCTTTCCACCAGAGAGCGGTCTTTATCCTTAGGGAGTAAAATTCTAAAACTGAACGGGAGATGGTCACTAATTCCTATAGTGTTGGTTGCAAAGTCTGCCAACCAAGTTGCATAGGAATTAGAAATTGTTATAAAATCAATCAAAGTACTGTAGGCTCTTCCTACACGACAGATGTAAGTTTACTTACATCTGAGATCACTACACTTAAAACCTATAAGTCACTCCTAAGGTAGGCCTTTCAATCCTGAAGCGCTTGGCGCCTCCGGGCAGCAATTCGCGCTATACAAATGCACATCCTATCCTATCCTATCCTAGGTAGGGTGCTGGGTTATACGTGTGAGGGTGCCCCTGCATGAGCCGGACACCATTCAAACCCCGGATTCTCTAGACTTTGTAAGTGTGGTCAGCCATTTTGATACATATAGTGGCCATGCATCATTACGAGATGCCTAACTAAATACTAATCCTTTATGGGTACCGAAGTAGGGTGCTACTCGCCGAAAACACGCTTCAAAACCCCATCCAGGGTACCAAGTGCTATATAAATGCAAACCTTTTTCCCTCTTCTATCCCTCCACTATCCTTCTCAATCCAAATAACTGCCTAACATATCCACCCTCAAATTACTTTCATATTTTCACTATACTAATTCACCACTAATCCGTTATGGGTTCCGGAGTAGCGTGCTACTCGACGAAAAAGCGCTTCAACGCTTCTCCAGGGGGTAATAAGCACTATATAAATACAATTACAATACAATATAGTGGCTGTGCCGAACCTGGGCATGTTTGGTATCAAACATGTTGGTTTAATCATTTGTCGAAGACGCCAACGTCTTTCAATAGTAAAGTGACAGTAGTCTGGTTGTACAAAAAAAGTATAATCCCCGCAGCTGCGTTTTGTTGTGGGTTTTGCTTTGTCATAGACTGCCTGGCGAAGCAAAATGTTGCCAAAATAGATAAGTATCGCACTGGGTTTAGTATCAGGCTTTGGAGGTGATTTGAGATTAAAAGGAATGTGGTGCGCCCTTTGAATTTCCAATTCCCAATTCCCCCCCTCAAGCTCTGGGAATGCTTTGGACAAGACATTAACCATATATCTTCGGGTGTCTGCTCCTTCCTTTCCATCAGTGACACCTAAAACTCGTAGATTATTTCGGCGCTGCCTATTTTCATAATCCTCGAGTTTCCACTGTATGTCAATAAGCTGCGCATCATGTGCCGCAGTAGTCTTACGTGCAGTGGTAACATCGCTCTCCAATGCTTCAGTCCGGGCCTCAAGAGCTGTGAGTCGTTCATTGATTACCACACATGATTTTGCAACTTTTCTGACTGCCCCTTAGATTTTACACATTGTTGTCTGCGCTTGTTTACTATCTTGGCGTGTCTCTTCGCGATGAGAGAGTATACATTGGATGACAGTAGCCAGAGTTGGAGGAACACCAGGAGATGTATTCTCAGTTAATGGTATACTTGTATTACTTGTACTAAATAACTCTGCTCCTAAATAGTCCCATCTTAAACTTTTCTTTTGTGGGCTTGGTTGAGTTGCCCTTCTCTTCGCTTTGCGCATTGTGGCTGTCATATCTTTTGTCCCTGCGCCGAGGTCTCGTCACTAGAATCTTCCTGTGACTCAGAGGGGGAGCCGGACACTGACCAGATACCGTCAGAAAGTGAGTAAAAATCTTGCACTCTATGATTAAAGGATGCAGTATAATTCTCGGTCACTGGTATTGGGTCTCCTAGGGTGTTAATGGGAGTAATAGACCTTTGCTTAGCAAGATTTTCTGCAGGTCTTGTAGCAGCTGTTACGTCCCTATTGGTGAGGGCTTGTATCTCTGGCTGCAGGCAGGGGGAGGTATCTGCAGAAACAGGGGGTTGAGTATGCTGATTTGACCGGCACAGTTCACTTGTTGCAATGTCAATGTCTGTGCCGACGCTCGGGTCAGGCTTTCACCTATAACTGGCGGGTTTAACACATCCTTTCCCTTGGATTCTTCTCCTTCATCCATATCCCCCCCCTGGTGCTGCTCACCTGATACATCTGGTACACCTTCTTGTTGTGACTTGAGCAGTGGGGCCGCACGCAACATATCCAACACAGTGGGTTCTGCAATCGGTGGTATTCCGGTCCGGTTTTTCTTTTCATCTGTTTGGTTTGAGTATTTGCTGCTGAGCAAACTTGCTTCTTGAGCCTTGGTTTAGTTTGAAGATCCACGGTTGTATTCACGGTTGCATTCACCTTGGGGGATAGCCCGGTACACAAGCCCGAGCGCGTCTTTCCTTTCACCCCCGCTGCAACGGGAACTTTCGGGGCCATAATTATACAGCACTTCCGACGGAGCCAAGAGCACTGCAAACGGTGATCTCTTTCCGCACCACAAGACGCCGAAACTGCCAGGAAAGCCAGGAGAGTCCTCGTCAGCTCCGCTCGGCAAAGCAGCATTCCACACAGGGCGGGTTCAGGGCAGGTCTCCAGGTTTGGAAACACTGTATCAGCTGCGTCCATTCCTGATCGCCCGCTACTTTGTTTCGAACCACGCTATGCCTCTGTTTTTTTTCCCTCTTCTCCTCTCAGATCGCCTTAATTCTTTAGCGTTACAGGCTGCTTATATTTCCATCCGCTTTTACTGCCACATTCTGCCTCCATGTATGCCCATGGTCAGAGAAGAGCAAACGGCCGTCTTACACAACCACCATCTTGCCTCCCCTGATTCCACTGGTATCAAACATGTTGGAATTATGCTGCAACACTGTTACCAGTGTGGGAGGTATGACTTCATGCACTGGGGGGTTCCTCCGGGAACCCCCCAGTACTACCAGTAGCTTTCAGGGTCTGCTAGCAAGCTGGAGCCGCTTATCTATCACAGACACGATTTTGCTCTCCTGCTACTGAGCTGAGCTGAGCTCGAGCAGGGGAAGGTAGAACAATAGGTTTCCTGTCATAGGGAGGTGTGACCACCTTCCAGACAGGACTCGGTGTATTGCGCTGGGGTTGGGGCGCTTGCCAGCGCCACCAGACTACATACTCCAGTTTGAGCCAGTTCAGGGAGTCCTTGGCTTCCGCTCTGGCGCAAAACTGGACAAAGGACATGAGAGTATCCTCCCCTCTGTCCAGCCCCGCCTCTGGGATGGACCCCCAAGTCGTCATAACCCCTTTCTTAGGGTAAAAAAGGTCTTACCTGTGGGTGGGTCCTCAGATTTGTCTTGGATAGGATAAGCCTGAAACTACATCACTCTTTGACCGTCTGGTCACCTGAACTTCTCTGAACCTCGCCTGGAACTGAGACTGCAGAAAGGAAGACTCCTGCTGCTCCTGGTCTCACTGTTTTGCAAATCTGCTTCGTCTGTGTTTCTTCCAGGATCTTCAACAGACCTGTGGGCATCAAGGGCAACCAAAGTAATCTCTGTTGGAGTGAAGTAGTCATTCCACTGCATCTGCAGGCACTGCAACGAAGCTGAAGGTCTGCTGCTCCTGGCGTCCAAAAGTTTTTCCAAGGCTTAGCAACATAGGTGATTGTTCTTCAACTTCTTCGAGGCGTGACCTGTCCTGACCAATTTTGAGCCTAGTATCCCTCATCAGAACGTCTGGGAACAAACCCCTGTGCTCCGTGTCGACTTGCCATTGACAAGGCTTGTTGGCTCTGCACTACCGAGATCTTCGGGCTACAAGAGGCTCTAGCATCTCTTCCTGCCAATATCGTCATCCTCACCACATCCTCTGCATCGTGGGCCTTCATCGTTGGTGAGCTGCTCGAGGTCCTCTTGCGATTCCTGTGCGTTTGGTCTGTGGGTCGTCTCGAGGGTCTTCTTTTGCTTCAGTGTGCTCCTCTGCTTGCTCGGGGAGTGCTCTGATTCACCTGCACTTGGTGAGTCCCTTGGACCTGGCTGGTCCCAAGGTTGCTTCTTCTTCGTTTACCACGTCTGTTGCTGCTGCTAAGGCTTGTTGGTACTCATGCTGGACACTGACCCCCTTGTTCTCGACGACCGACGTTGGACGGCTGCAGCGACAAGATCATCGGTATCACTCCTACATCTTCCATCATCCGTGGGCATTGCTCTTCTGAGCTCCTGGTCACCTCCGACTCTGTCCCCACTGCTTGCAGGTTCTCCTCTTCAAGAATCCACCGGCTTGCACAGTCTTCGCCAGTGGCATCGTTTCTGAAGGCCTCCATTGAGGTCTATGGCGGTTTCCGATGTCACTGTGCCCCTATGCACCTGGCTTCCCTGGTGTAGGTATCCTAGTACCTGGCATATCCACGGGTGGGTTGACTCTTCAACCTTCTGTCTTCCACAGGGCGTCTTCAGCCTTTTTATAAAAAACATTTTTTTTTCCACCAACCCGTAGTTACATAGCCGTAGTAGACATTGAAGATATCATACAGTAGCTTTACCTAACACATGGGAATACATTCTGTACCTTATGCAGATCATTTAACACCATTTCAACTCTGTTTCACGGCAAACAATAACCAGTTGTTCGATATTCCCCACACTCCCACTAGGACCCCCCTCATCTTCCGTGTATTATGCCTATGCCACGTGAGTTGCGTTTATTTTGTTCGTATGGCGTGGTATAATCCCATAGATTAGTCTGCTTCTTCGGTCTCTGAGATCGCCTGTAAATATTGTACCAGCGGTTCCCAGAAGTCTCTGGGCCTCGAAGCTTGTGGAATGCCTTCAGCGTACGTCTCTAGCGTTGCCTTACAGTAAGACATATCTATAATCCAATCTTTTTAGTCTAGGGGGTCTTTTGCTTCCCCATCTCATCGCTATGCGTCTCTTAGCTAGCAATAGTGCGACCGCCAAGAATTTTCTACGCCTGCCATATTTGAGTTTCCTGACTCCTAGAATGCACACCAAGATGGTATCTGTTCCCATAACATCTCAGTGAGTGCATTAGTGACTTCACTCCAGTAGATCTGCAAGCAAGGGCATGCCCATGACATATGCAAAAAGTCAGCTCTCGCTGCCTTGCACCTTTGGCAGTTGTCCGACTCCCTAAGGCCTAGTCTGTGTAGTTTAGCCGGCGTGTAATATAGTTGGTGAATACATTTGAAGTGAATAATGTGCAAGTTACAGTTGGATGTGAGTAATGTGAGTTGTGTGCAACTGTAACTCCAGTCATGTTCTGCTATTGTCTCGCCCAGTGTTGCTTCCCACCTTTGCACCGCCATATTAGGTTTCTCGGCCTGTTCCTCCTGATTCGCATTGTACAGGCGAGTCACTAAACTCTCCGGTTAGGGGCCGTTAGCAGTATCTGTAATGTGTTTAATTGCGGGTGCTCATCTGGAAATGTATTTTATAATGCCCTAATCCTGGAGCGTAGTCGTAAGTAAGTAAATTTCTTCAAAGGAGTTTGATGGGCGCAAAGTGAGGGGTCTGTCAAGTTAATGAATTTATTATGTGGGAATACAATTCCCATAGTGGTCAACCCCATCTCTGTCAGTAAATCTTGCATTTTCTTTTCTTGTGTTACAGTGAGATTAGGATGTCTCTCGCATATACTGGGAGTTTGTGTGCTCTCTGTGCTAGTGTGTGCCACACCATAGAAGTGCATTGGGATGATTGTATCTTGCTTTGTGATGTGTGTTTCGTCGGATCTGATATTAATGCAGTCAATGGCTTGGGATGTATACTGTCTTTTTCCACCGCTAAGTGCGGAGTAAACGCATGGTGTTTAGTCCAGAAATGTGCGTGTTGTGCCTGTCAACAAATGAAGTATAATTGAAAGTCCGGTGCCTCGAATCCCCCTAAATGGTAAGGTTGTGTCATTGTCTTCCAGCCAGTTCTGGCTTGTTTGCCGGCACATGTCAGTCGTTGCAAGATTAAGCGTGGTCTAATAAAGAAGGCCTTTGTTAGCCGTATTGGTATGTTCCAGAAAAGGTGCAGGAACCTGGGTAGTATAATCATTTTTTGTAGAGCTATTCTATCTGCCGTGGAGAGAGGCATTTTTCTCCATTTATCCACCTGCTCTTCCAGTCTCACCATCGCCCTTCCGTAGTTCTCTCTGATGACCAATTCTGGGTCACGATGAATCCAGACTCCAAGGTATTTGACTGGGTCCGTCCGCCATGTTAAAGGGTATTCCATAACAAGTTCTGGGGTGTCGACAGTGAGGGGGATCACTACAGATTTGTCCCAGTTTATTTGAAGACCTGCATATTGTTCATATTTGACATATTCTCTAATAAGAGGGTTAAGGCTTCTATCGGGGTGCGTAGTATAAAGGCCATGTCATCTGCGTATAATGAAATTCCAATGGGCCAGAGGTCGAACTGTAAGGCCGCCTCAAGGTGTGTCTGTCTAATTTTGCAAGCCAGTGGTTCCAGGATGCACAGGGTTTCTTCAGCATCCACTGGGAAGGTTCCTCCTTTTCAAAACCACAACTGGGACCTTCTGTTGACTTCTATTGAGTACGCGGCTGTGTTTCAACTCTGCACACTGCCTCTGTGGGGTTCCTGAGCACTTACCGTAGATGGTTTCTTATGTCCCCAGCTCTTCTGAGTCTCCTGGTCCAAGTCCCGACTTCGGTCGCAGTTCGCATTCCACTTTCTTAGTATATGGAGACCAAACCATATATGTGTATTGTGCTTACATACCGCCTGCAATTGATGTGTTATTGTGTTTTTGTGTTAGTAAGTGCTGTGTAATAAATAGACATTTTTATAACTACACAGTATGGTTCTTTTTCATTTAACCTACAGTACATGATTAGATCTGGTAAAACAAGATGCTTAACACTCCTTCTGGACTAAGCCTGAAGGCTACTATCTACAGCTACCACTTAGAGAGCTTTCTCTGGTTGTCTAAGGCCGCTAAAATCACCATAAGGGTAGTCTGGATTAGTGCAAGGTGCTTGACTTCAATAAGTGTGCACCATATACTAAGCCAGTCCCCAACATTGGTGTGCAGCAGTTGGGATTTAAGCCTGCACTGTTTTACCAGTGGATCTAGGTGTGGTTAGATGAAAAACCATCACTAGCATTAGTCACATATAAAAATACCTTTTGTGATTAGTCTGTTCTACTGAACCTTTTAGATTGCTAGCTGAGGATCTAGCACAACCCTTTCTTGAATCCTTTTGAGTTTAGTTTCTACTATGGTAGGTGGGTGCAACACTACACTACACCTAGTTTACCATGTCTTTAGTAGGGGAAGCCAGTGGGCCCCAAACTTCTAGGTACAGTGACCTTACGTTCTAGGAACTCAGGACCTTGACTGCAGCCAGGAAGTTAAAGACCAGTAGTAACCTTAACACTCAGCAACTCTTAGAGCTGCTGCTGCAGGACCACCTCCAGAAAGCTGGGATTGCAGGACTATGTGGTGGGGTTGTTCCAGAAGATGGGTCAGGGGTGGTACACCCAAGTGACACAAATTCTGAGCATGACCAGGAAGAGTCGGATGACCACACTGGTGAACTCTAATCCCCCAGGGAATAGTACAGAGGGTGTCCCATGAGGAAGTAATCACTTTATTCCTCCTGGGAAAGTGCAGAGAATGCAGGAGAGGTCTACATCCTCCTCTAATAATTCCAATGCCTCTAATAACTCCATATGGACCTCCATCTTTAGTATGAGGGAGGTCTCCTTATAGAGGGAAACCCACTTGCTTAATCCTGAGAGAACCAAACTCAGAATCGAGCAAGAGCAGATGTCCTTGATAAGGAAACCTTGGACGTACAGAAGGCTATGAAGAATTTGGAACTAGAGTGTCATGGTGGCAGCACAAGTGTTCCTAGGGCCATGGAGCAATATTTTGATGCTAGGAACCTGAGCAGGATAATCCCTCCTTACCAGTAGGGGGATGATATCCAAAAATGGATGGCTGCCTTGGAGAAGGCATGTAAGGTACAGAAGTTTCCTCAAGGGCAGTGGAAAGCTATCCTGTGGCTCTCCTTTACTAGCAAAGGCAGAGACAAACTCCTCACTGTCAAGGAGGAAGATGCTGACAACTAAGCAGTTTTGAAGAATGCCCTCATAGATGGGTTTGGTTTGACCACTGAACAGTACAGGGTCAAATTCAGGAAACACAGAAGGCACACACCCAAGACTGGGTTGACTTTGTAGACAGTGCTATTAAGGCTGTGGAAGGCTAGCTTCATGAGTATGAGGGATTGTACAATTTATTGATCAGGGAGCACATCCTTAATATCTGTCCAAATCAGCAGCTGCACCAGTACCTGGTGGACTCTGATCTGACCTATCCTAGATAATTGGAAAAGAAGGCAGACAAATGGGTCATCCCCAGGGTGAAGCAGAAAAACAATGGTGGTGGAAGTGACTAGAAGAAGCAAGGCCCAAGAGAAGGGTGGGGAGAAAGGTAAAGACAAAACTGAGTCTTCACAAGGTCCTCCCCAAAAATCTTCCTCTGGTGGGAGCGGGGGGTCTCAAAACTTTTCTTCTGGCAAGAAACCTTGATGTTACCTATGTAAGGAAAAATGCCACAGAGCAAGGGATGTCAAGTGCTCTAAAGCTATCACCAAATAAGCCACTGCTACCCCCCCTAAGGCAACTAGCACCCCTAGCACCAGTTCAAGTAGTAGTACAGGCCCAAGGGGATTAGTAGGTTTAACCTTGGGTTCTGAAGTGGGTTCTGGCCTAGTCAAGTCAAGTCAAGTCAATAAATTTATATAGCGCGCTACATACCCAAAGGGTCTCAAGGCGCTTGGAGAGGGGTGGGGAATTACTTGTCAAATATCCACGATTTAAGTTGCTTTCTGAATGCTAGGTGGTTCTGAGTAAGGCGAAGGTGAGTGGGAAGTGAGTTCCAGGTTTTAGCTGCCAGGTAGGAGAAGGATCTACCTCCCATGGTGGTTTTGTAGATGCGAGGTACAGTGGCAAGGGCTTGGTTGGCGGATCATAGCTGGCGGGTGGGGGTGTAGAAGGACAGTCTTGTGTTGAGGCATTCGGGTCCGATTTCGTAGAGCGCTTTGTGTGCGTGGGTTAGGAGCCGGAAAGTAATCCTTTTATTGACGGGGAGCCAGTGGAGGTTTTTCAGGTGTCCAGAGATGTGATCTTTACGCGGGATGTCTAGTATTAGCCTGGCTGAAGCGTTCTGGATGCGTTGGAGTTTTTTCTGGAGTTTTGCGGTGGTACCGGCGTAGAGGGTGTTTCTGTAGTCCAGACGGCTCGTGACCAGAGCGTGGGTGACTGTTTTTCTAGTTTCGGTGGGGATCCAACGAAATGTTTTTTTGAGCATGCGAAGAATGTTGAAGCAAGATGAAGAGACGGCGTTGACTTGTCTGTTCATCGAGAGTGAGGAATCCAGGATGACGCCCAGGTTCCGTGCGTGGTCCGTCGGGATGGGTGCTTTTCCAAGGGCCTCTGGCCACCAAGAGTCATCCCAGGCGGAGGGGGAGGTGCCTAGGATGAGGACTTCTGTTTTGTCTGAGTTCAGTTTCAGACGGCTGTGCTTCATCCATTCGGCTACTTCTTTCATTCCTTCATGCAGGTTGGTTTTGGCGATGTTAGGGTCTTTGGTGAGTGAGAGGATCAGTTGAGTGTCATCAGCGTAGGAGATGATGTTGAGGTTATGTTGGCGTGCGATGGCCGCGAGGGGGCTCATGTATACGTTGAAGAGGGTGGGGCTGAGTGAAGATCCTTGTGGTACGCCGCAGATGACTTCAGTGGCCTCTGACTTGAATGGTGGAAGGCGGACTCTCTGGGTTCTTCCGGTGAGGAACGAGGTGATCCATTCCAGTGCTCTTCCTTGGATTCCGATGTTTCTGAGGCGTTGTAAAAGGGTGCTATGACAGACCGTGTCGAAGGCTGCGGAGAGGTCGAGGAGGATGAGGGCGACTGTGTCTCCATTGTCCAGTAGAGTTCGAATGTCATCTGTTGCTGCGATGAGGGCGGTTTCAGTGCTGTGCTTGGCTCTGAAGCCGGACTGTGAGGAGTCGAGGGATTTGTTGGTTTCGAGGAATGTAGCGAGCTGGTTGTTGACCGCTTTCTCGATGACTTTGGCCGGGAATGGAAGGAGTGAGATAGGGCGGTAGTTTTTGAGTTCGGTGGGGTCAGCTGTGGGTTTCTTCAGGAGGGCGCTGAGTTCGGCATGTTTCCAGCTTTCCGGGAAGGTTGCAGAGTTGAGGGAGCAGTTGATGACGTCTCGGAGGTGCGGTGCTCTAATGGAGTCTGCTTTGTTAAAGATGTGGTGAGGGCATGGGTCTGTGGGGGATCCTGAGTGGATGGAGTTCATCAGACGGGTGGTATCCTCAGTGGAGATTGGCTTCCAGTCATTGAGGATGTTCAGGGGGGGTGGGGGTCCTGCAGGGGGTTGGGTGGGTTGGTCATCGGGTCGGTTGTCGAAGCTGTTGTGGATGTCGACAATTTTGTTGTGGAAGAATGAGGCTAGGGAGTCGCAGAGGGCTTGAGAGGGGGTGATGTCGTTAGAGTTGGCTGAGGGGTTGGTGAATTCCTTGACAATGTTGAATAATTCCTTGCTGTTGTGGGCGTTGTTATCTCAGAACACCCACTCACGCTGTTGTCTGTGACAGTGGCATGGAATGTCCCCCTTTACTTGTAAGTCCCACTAACTTGAGCAAGTACAGGCAACACCCTCTGGTCATTGGTCAGGAAGCTGTGTCCTAGAGAGAAACGGGCCAGTGTAACAATGCTGACAGAGAAACCTGATCAAATCATACTTGATCAACTTTACAAAGTGACCAATGCAAGCAATGTCAGGACTGATCATTACTTGGATGTTGTGAGTCTCAGCTGGGGAGGGGTAACTGGCCCTGAAAGAGTTGTGGTTTCCCGAGACCTACCGGTGGACAGTCTGTTGGGCAATGATTTAGAAACGTCAGCTTGGTCTGATGATAAGAATCTCTGTCAGTGCATTTACTGTTACTAGGGCTCAGGCCAAACAGTTAGGCACAGAGGGAGCTCTGGATCCTGGAACAATGGACCAGCTAGCTCTTATGAGAAGGAGCAAGAAGGGTAATGAATTATCCTCCTCCCAGATTCACACTGAGGATCAGTTTACTAAGGGAGATGATCCTAGCCCCTGTGATGGAACTGTCCAAGGGGAACTTGGACCTGACACAGCAGAGTTCTTGGGGGCAAGGGAGCCTTCCAGTACAGACTTGAGTCTGGAGGAGAAACTTTGCCCCTCTCTTTAACAACTCAGACAGCAAGCTGCTGCTGAGGAGGCAAAGACTGTCAGTGGATCTCATAGGATCTATTGGGAAGATGGGCTTCTGTTTTCTAAGAGTAGAGACCCCAAGCCTGGTGCCACCAGGAGGTTGGTTATACCTCAGAAATCTTCAACAAGACCCTCAAGGGTATGATCATGGGACTTCCAGAAAAGCACAGGCAAAAATTGGATGTTTTACTACCCTGCTTTATCTTTGCCTACAGAGAGGTTCCTCAGAAGGGAGTGGGCTACAGCCTATTTGAACTTCTGTTTGGACATCCAGTTAAGGGTCCATTGTGTTTGGTTAAGGAGGGATGGGAGCAGCATGTCAAACCTCCTAAACAGGACATTGTGGACTATGTCCTTGGCCTGCATTCATGTATGTCTGTGTACATGAAGAAGGCCAGCAAAACATTGAGGCCAGCCAGAAGCTTCAGAAAGCTTGGCTTGACCAAAAGACAGTACTGACTGTTTACCAGGCAGGGCAGAAAGTGTGGGCATAGGCGCCTGTGAAACCCAGCAGCTTTCCAAGACAATTGGAATGGCCCCCACACCATCCTTGAGAAAAAAGGTGAGGTCACCTACTGGTGGACCTAGGCCCTCCCAGAAGTCCTCACAGAGCTCTTCATGTGAACCGCCTAAAACCTTTTCTTGACAGGGCTGACATGAGCTTGTTCTTGGCAACTAATGAGGGACAGGAAGAAGAGAGGGATCCTCTTCCCGCTCTCCTCTCTCAGGACCCTGTTGATGGGTCGGTGGAAGGAGTAGCCTTGGCAAGTGTCTCACTGACCAGCAGCAAGCTGATTGTAGGCAAGTCATTAATCAGTTTCCCCACTTGTTCTTTCTGACTCCAAGTCAAGTCACCTGGTATTCCCATGAAGGGAACACAGATGACAGTCTGTCTGTCAAGAGTAAAATTTACATTCAACCTTACCGTGTCGGAGACTGCATCAGGAATGAAGTCCAAAAGATGCTGGAGTTGGGTGTCATTGAACCTTCGGATATCCTTGGTCCTGTAGTCCTTGTAGCAAAACGTCACACCCAAGATGGTGAGAGAGAGAGGAGGTTTTGTGTAGACTATTGAGGTTTCGATGCCGTCACTAGTACTGATACCCATCCAATTCGCAGGGCAGATGAGCTGATGGATACTCTGGCCTCTGTTTACATATTTGGCTCATAAGTCGTGATACAAAAAGGGTGCTTGAATCGGTGAGGATTTCCTTTAGAATCCCAACAAGGGAAAACAATTCTATTAGGTGTTTCGTGATGGTCTTGCTATCAGGAATGTGAAGAGGGAGGCTTCTGGATAATTGGTGGCATAATCGACCACAACGAGAGCATACTGCCATCCTTTGTTTGTTTTTGGAAGGGGGCCAATTAGGTCCATCCCGGTTCTCTCAAATGGGGTACCTATTATTGGTAGGGGTTGAAGGGGTGCCTTAGGAGGTAAGTAGGGTTTTTTTTTGACACACCTCACATTCTAAGCAATATTTTTCTATTTGGGCAAAAATACCAGGCCAGAAGAAATTGGCAAGGATTTCTTTGGTTGTTTTCTCCGGGCCCAGATGTCCAGCTATTAAATGGGAATGGGCATAAAACATTATCTGGTCTTGAAATTCTTTTGGTACTAACAACTGAGGGGGATCAGTGGGTCCCGAGATTCGATACAAAAGTCCATTCTTTATTTGGAAATTGGGAAACACTTGGGTATTGTTCTGTCGGGCTCTGTCCCAAATAGGTTGTAAGAGCATGTCGTTCACTTGAGTGAAACAAAAGTTACGATCAGTCACCCATGGTTCAGGAGCTAGAAGGGCGTCTTTGGAGATAGCATTGTTTTTTTTTGTTGGGTCAACATTGTATATAAATAATTTCTATGAATTGTAGGTTATCGGTTCCTATGATGAGATCTTCGGGCAAATTAGCTAGCACCCCTACTTCCATGCTGGTGGATTTACAGGGCATTGAAAATTACAGTCTAGCAACAGGATACTGTTTAACATCTCCATGTACACATCTAATATGTATGTTTCTCTCGGGTAGGATCTGGCAAGGTAACACAAATTCTACCCTTATAATGGATTGTTTGCAACCAGAGTCTAACAAGGCAATTGTTGACTTTTTGTTAACCAGTACACTTACAACAAATACGGGACCCATCTCCTGGGTATAGTAAACGGGGCTTGGGGCGTAATTGATCTCCATCAGTTCCTTTGACACTTTTTTATTTTTACAAAAATGGGTATGGCCCCATTCGAAACATTGGGGACCAGATGGAAGCTGAAGATCTGGTTTACTCTGGTTGGCTCTCCTTCCCTCATTGATAGTTTCGTTTTCGTTCTGATGAGGGATTAGCGACTCTGGGGTTATTTCTGTGTGGTCTTTCCACCTCTTGGGAGGATAATCGGGGCTGGACCGGGAGAACGAGGTGGCCATTTCAACAGCTTGCTTACTATTGAGTCCTGAATGCTGGCGAAGCCACCATTGAGTCTGGTGAGGTAGAGCTTCTATGAACTGTTCAAGACCAATTTTATCCACAATTTCTTTTTTGGTGTGGTCATGGGGTTTTAGCCATTTGTCAACAGCTGTTCTCAATTTGAAATATAATTCCTTCGGGGTGTCGCCTGGCTTACCTCTTTCTTGCCTTAATTGCAATCTATATGCTTCTTTGTCTAGACCTATCCTGTCTGCATTTATCTTCCGCTGTTAGCACCTTGACGCACTTGGGAAAAATTAGCGCTTTACAAATTTTATATTCTTTCATTCATAGCAGTACTTTCTTTACTTACTCACAGTCCCTTGAGGATTGGCAGTTTGATATGCTGCCTGGGCATCTCCGGACAATAAGGGAGCCAGATAAATGGCCATCTTTCTAGGGGCCATGCACATGCCTTCGCCGTATGTTTGAAGTTTGTCAAAAAGGCATCAAGGTTGTCACCGGGTAGCAGTTTTGGCAAGGTCACCATTGGGGCGTTGGGTGGGATTGTTTTGTAAGTCGTTAGTCCTGAGGTCGCTTGTTGCAGTGCGCAGCACTGTCGTGCAGCGCAAAACATTTAGTAGCTGAAAAACGGGGTTTCAGCACTGACCTAGGAATCTCACACGCTCGTGCGTGTGCTTTTCCTTTTGTGCTACGCGATTGACCTTTGCGTGCGTCTTTTTTTAAAAGACTGCACGCAATTGGCCAAAGGTGGGAGCATTGCTCCGCCCATGGCCTACTGGTGTCTATTACGCGCTTGGTGCGCATAACAGACACCTATAGGCCATGTGGTTTCAATTATTGTGCCCAGACACGGGCGCGATAATTGAAACCACGGCTCGCCGTGGCGGGCGCCCCCCTCGCGGGCTTCTGCTTTTTTGGATCCATTTTTACAGCAAAGCAACTAAATGAAAGAAGGCAAAAGAGGTGGGCTGCTTGTTAGTAATAAGTCTCTCTCTTGTTCAGACATGTTTCCCCCGGTGGAAGGCCGGGATGATGATTAATAAGAACGGTAATATACTGAAAAATACTCACCGTGCAGCCGAAGAAAACACTGCTTAATCTCACCTTTATTGCAAGAACTCCGTCTGCTGCCAATACTGCCACTTAATCAAAGCGATGCCTCCTCCGGAGCTCGCAGGGCGGTAAAGAACAGCACTGTGCCAATATTAAGCTCTGAGTGTTAAAAACTACAAACTATTACAGCCTCCACAGCAAAGTAATTCATATCGAGCGCAGAGCGGGAGCAGGCCTGGGACGACTGAAGCAGAGGGTGTGGTGGAACATACCAGTGACTGACCGGCCCAGAGGGAAATGGTACTGCCTGGTGCTTCCGTGCAGCCTCTTTCAAATGCACCACAGTGGAGCCGCAGTGTGCCCTTTTAGCACCAGGAGGCCTTCCCCTCATGTGTGAAATTCGAGAGCGCTCTCCTTTTTCATGGTTCACATCAAATGCTTTTATTTATTATAATGATTCCAATTAACTGGCTGCATGATGCGATCATGAAATTCAATTACTCCCCCTTAGTCTATTTCCCTTCCCCCACTGACGTCAGAGCAAGCTTACAAAACCATGTCAACCGCGCTAGCTAATAACACAGAGCAGGTCACCCCAAGTTTATTAAGGGAGCGAGGACAGGCTGGATGGTCCTCAAATCTCGTAGACACTTGAAGCAAGGAGAGGAACTGTATTAATGGCACCCATTTTGTCTTAAGGAGCTTTGCGGCTCATGCATAGGAGTTGGAAATCTTCTCCGTCCCTATTCTGTGCCTCAAGCAAGCCTTGCGCGTTTATTCCCATACAGGAGAAACGTTTTTGGGGCTATACTTTGCTACACCTTATTTTTCTCCTTCGTCCCGACTGCAGCCATCCTCCACCATGCACTCTTAATGCACAGATGTGCCCCGTGCAAGATAACTCCTTCGGGGCGCCCTGGGTGTGGTGCATGCTGCCACCCCTAGTTAGCAGGGCTGCTGGTGTGTGGCAGTCACGAGGTGACCATGGCCCCGCAGTGAGGGGAGGTGGGTGTCGCGTCGCTGCTCAGGAAGCTCTTTGTGCACATCTTCTTCTTTCATGACTCATCCCCCTGTTCGCAGTGGCGGGATTATCTCCTCTAACCAGCGCGTTGGCCCGAACTTCAGCTCAGCTACCCCCAGCCCTGCTAAAAGGTATTGTGACTGAGGTCGGTCTGCAAAAACGAAAAATTTAATTCCTAGAGGAACGGGGGTTGGTTTCAGTATTTTTTGTTCTTTTTTTTTTAATAGGATGACTTTGACCCGAAGATATCGGGTATCAGAGCGCTTTACATGAGCTACACAAGGACACATATTCTATTTTGCCTTCCTCTTGAAGTCTGTTCGTTTGTCCTGGCATAACTATAGGATGTTGGTTCTGCGTGTTGCAGCCTCACATAGCGCCACCCTAGGCTCTCACTGTGCTTGTTTATTTTATCTGTGCTTCTCATTAAAATGGTCTTTTCAGGCCTCCCACGTACGCTCTGCGCTGCTCCTTACTGCGTTCCCTCCCGGGGGTCTTCTGCTTGGCTTCCTCCCTCCTCTCATCTCTGGTCTCGGTCTTCTTTTCTCTCCCCATGCCAGCGCGATCTCCCGTCTTCTTGTAGTTCCGGGTTTGACGCGACAAAGTGACTCCTCCCAGGTGCCTGACTTTCGGGCCAGGCAAGGAAGAACGGGCTGGCTGCTGTGTTGCCGTCACTAGGTTGGTGACAGTACACCAGGTGTCTCCCATGGGCTGCAGCATGTATTATGCCACCCATGAGAGACCACTCAAACTGTGACTGCAGATCTGCCATTGCAGCCTGTGTAAGCTGGCGCTAGCACCACTTACGACAGATGTAAGTTTACTTATATCTTATGTCACTATACTTAAAATCTATAAGTCACCCCTAAGGCAGGCCTTTCAATCCTGAAGACAGGGTGCTGTGTTATAAGTGTGAGGGTAATCCTATATGAGCAGGACAACCCTACAAACCCTGGAGTCGATTCTCCAGGCTTTGTAAGTGTGATCAGCCATGTTGACACATATAGTGGCCATGAGTAATTACGCGATGTCTAACTATATAGTGGCTGTGCCGAACTTGGGCAAGTTTGGTATCAAACAGGTTGGAATCATACCCCAACACTGTTAGCGGTGTTGGAGGTATGATTCCATGCACTGGGGCGCTCCTCCGGGAAGCCCCTAGTACTCCCGGTAACAGGCTTTCAGGGTCTGCTAGCAAGTTAGTGCGGCTGCCCACCACAGACACGATTCTGCCCTCCTGCTGCTGAGCTGAGCTAGAGCAAGGGAAGGTAGAACAATAGGTTTCCTGTCACAGGAAGGTGTGACCCTCCCAGGCAGGACTTGGTGTATTGGGCTGGGGTGGGGGCGCTTGCCAGCGCCACAAGACTGCTTTGAAGGGCATATTTGGTGCCCTCCTTGTATACTCTGATTTTAGCCAGTTGAGGGAGACTCTGGCTCCCTTGCAAAACTGGACAAAGGACATGGGAGTATCCAACGCTTTGTCCAGCCCCTTCTCTGGGAGGGATCCCTGAGTCTTCCTAACCCCTTTCTTAGGGTATACAAGGGATTACCTGTGGGTAGGTCCTCCGATTTCTTGTGGGACGAGACTCAAACCTGAAACCACGTCACTCTTCAACCGTCTGGACACTTGGACTTTGCTGGACTTCACCTGGAACCGAGACTGCTTGAAGGAAGACTCCTGCTGCTCTTGGTCTCGCTGTTCTGAAAGTTTTCTTCGTCGTCTGTGTCTGTGCTTCTTCCAGGATCTTCAACAGACCTGAGGGCATCAAGGACACTGAAGTAATCACCTTTGGGGTGAAGGAGGCACTCCCCTGCATCTGCAGGCTCAGCAACAAAGCTGACCGGTCTGCTGCTCCTGACGTCCCACTGACTTTGCAAGGCCCAGCAACACAGGTTCTTCAAGTTCCCTTGAGGCCTGGCCTGTCCACTCTGCAATTTTGAGGCCAGTATCCCTCATCAGAACCTCTGGGACCGAACCCCTGTGCACCGCATCAACTTGCCGTTGCCAAGGTTTGTTGGCTCTGCACTCCAGAGATCTTTGGGCTACAAGAAGATCAAGCCTCCAGCATTTCTTCCTGCCAAGATCGTCATCCTCACTGCATTCTCTGCACTCTGGATCTTCATCTTTGGTGAGCTGCTCGAGGTCTTCTTGCAGCTCCTGTGCCTTTAGCCTGGGGGTACTCTTGAGGATCTTCTCTTGCTTCAGTATGCTCCCCTGCTTGCTTGTGGCCTGCTCTGACTCTCCTGCACCAGGTGAGTCCCTTGGACCTTGCTGGTCCCAATATTGCTCCTTCTTCATTCACCACATCTGTTGCTGCTGCCAAGGATTGTTGGTGCTCCCACCAGACACTAACCCCCTGGTTCTCGACTACCGACGTGGGACAATTTGTGCATGGCTCCTGGTCTTCCTCAGCATCGCCTGATCCTCACCACTGCAGTGACAAGGTCACTGTCATCAATCCTGCATCTTTCGTCATCAGTGGGCATTGCTCTTCCGTGCCTCCTGGTCACCTCTGAGTAGCATAGACTTTGTCCACTCTACTTGCAGGTTCTTCTCTTCAAGAATCCACCCTTGGATTCCACCGGACTCTTACACAGTCTTCGCCAGCGGCATCTTTTCTGAGGTCCACCATTGTGGTCACTTAGCACCTTTGCACCCGGCTCCCCTGGTGTAGGTATCCTGGTTCCTGGGGTATCCACGGGTGGGGTGACTCCCCAACCTCCTATCTTCCACAGGGTTTTTTAGGGTCTACTGGTAAGGGTCCTTCTTTTTCACAACCGCAACTTTTCCGTTGACTTTTATTGAGTACGCGGATATGTTTCCAGTCTGCAGACAGCTTCCGTGGGATCCCTGGGTACTTACCTTGGGTGTGGATCTTTGTGTCGCCCGCTCTTCTGAGTCTTCTGATCCAAGTCCCGAATTCGGTCGCAGTTCACACTCCACATTCCACTTTGTTAGTATATCAGTTGGTCTTCCCCTGGAGATCACTGTGTATTGTGCTTACTTACCTCTTGCAATTGAAGTATTATTGTGTTGATATCTCCGGTTAGGAGATATACCAAGGTGTTAGTGAGAGTTGAGTAATAAATAGACATATTTCTATAACTACACTGTATGGCTCTTTTTCGTTTAACCTACACTACATGATTAGATCTGGTAAAAAAAAAGCTGCTTAACTCTCCTGGACTAAGCCTAAAGGCTGCTCTCCACAGCTACCACTTAGAGAGCTTTCTCTGGTTGTCTAAGACCACTAAAATCACCATAAGGGTTGTCTGGATTAGTACATAGTACTTCACTTTAACCGCATCGCTGCTGCGGTGATTTTTGCGCTGTGCGGCTTTTTTAGCAAAACCGCGTTACATGACGAACTCAGCTCGTCATCAGCATCGAAGGGGTTAATAAGTGTGCACCATATATTAAGCCAGCTTCCTAAAGCGAGTCATACTGCCGTTTTGTTTCATCTAATGGCCGGAAATAACATGTCACCAGTACCTATTTTAATGGTTCACAGTTCACCGACTTCAGAAGGATAGGGGCTAAATTCTCTAATAATCTATGGATAAGAGCAAATGTCAGTGGAGAGCAGATAAGTCACTAAGCCATCTTTAAAGGGAAATACTTTAATGTGACGTTAGGCCAAGAAGCAGAAGGTCACTGCGCCTGGCTGCGGTAGATCAGTTCCATCTACCAAGAACTGACATACTGTGCAGCAGGAAGATGTGGATGAGGAACAGCGACGCGCCTGTGACCTTAACCTTCAGTATATTCTCGCCAGTTGTGTGCTTCATCACTGGCGCCTCCACAGGCAGTGCATCTCTGCGTCCCAGTGAAGAAGGGCATGGCAGAATGACTGCCCCCGACATTCCCGTGTGAAAGAAGGACGTGGAAAATGAGCAACAGGAGTAAACACCAGCTGAGATAAATAAATGGTCAACAGACTGGGACATGGGAGGTGTTCTTCCAGACGGATTACTTTGAGCTTGTAATTCTGCTACACAGACACCAATGCTTTCTTTTCCATGTTGTGTGTCTAGACATAAATCATGTTTGAAGCGTCCAGTGGTTAACAGCAATGTGAGCTGTAAGTGCCACATCTGGTTTTCATCTGCAGTCTTCCACGTGTTGTTTATATGTCTAGATTTTCACACTTGAAGCCAAGGTTTTACTTGTACGTGGTTGAGGTCTGGCTAGAAGCAGCCCTAGCCCTTTCAGCAGGGGCGTAACACAAGGCCCCGCAGCCCCCGCATTGCGGGGGGGGGGGGCGCGCGAGGGCCACTGGCTTCGGGGGCCCCGCAGGGGCCCCTCACGTAATATAATACATGCTGCTTGCGCACACTAGGGCTGTGACAAAATGGTGCGCACTGCGCAGCGTGGGCCGGCCGGGCCCTTGCTGCGAGTTTGAAATGGTGGCGGCGGGGGCCCTGGGAGTCTCAGTCTGTCTTTCATCTTTTAAATGGTGCGGGCGGGCCGGCCGGGGCTGGGAGTCAGTAGTGAGTGACTAGTGTGTGTGAGGCAGGCGGCAGCAGTTTTTCTAGTTCGAAACTCCGAATTTTCAAATTAAATGTTATTGTGGAATTGTGCGCGGCAGGGGCCGCGGGCGGGCCGAGTCTACTGAGTGACTTCTAATTCGAAAATCGAAATGGTTGGTTGGGGGGAGGGGGGGGCGGGGCGTGGGGGGGGGTGGCGTGCGGGCCGGGGGCCCCGCGCTGGGACCCCGCCCGAGAGTCAAGTCAAGTAAGTCCGAATTTCCGAAATGGAGTGGGGGGCCCCGGCCGGGGCGGGTCCGGCCGTCTGTCTGATGCAGGGCAGGCAGGGCCAGGGTGGTGGCAGTGTGTGGTGTGGCACGGCACCCCGGGCACACTCTGATGCAAATAAAATTTATAAATGGTGCCGAATCAATCGATGAATCAGGCGGCGGGACGGACAGACTATGGATGCGCGCACACAAGCGTCATGTGATGCATCGGATTCTGCGCAGTTTCTCTTCTGCACAGACTCGAAGACCCCTTTCAAAAATGGATGCCAGGATTTGCAGCTCTGGTGTCTGCCAGGAGCTGAGGATGAAGCAGACAAGTGGGTGCGCACCTTCAGGTGCATGACTGTTAACATCAACAGCCTCCCTGGTTGGACTGTTCGTCATCACCAAGATGACAAAGAGAACAGTGGCAGAAAGAGACAGCCTGTCTAGTTAAAGGAAGATATTTCAGCGACTTAACAGGCAAGAAAAAGTGTGGATATCTTCTTTTGCGCCAACATATTTTGTACTGTGTATGCACACCCTTGTTGGTGCATCCACACTGCTGTCCACGCAAGAAATAGGGGCTCAGAGTATGGCTATTGTTGGCTTTTAGCCTCTTTTCTTCCCCACCTGGTGCACTTCTGTACGATCAGCAAGCGCATTCACCTCTTTATTTTCTTAACCAGGGAGCTTAAAAGTCCTACTGGGCCTCTTGTTTCAAGTCACTGTAGAAAGTTAAAGACTTGAGGGGCCAGTCATCATGTGTTATTAAAGCACAGATATATGCAGGCTACACCAAATTTACACAAGCATTAATTAAATTTGTGAAATAAATAATTCCTTACATGATTACAGGACTGAAAAATATAATCCATTCCATTCTTGCTGCACCTTTTAAAATTATTTCAAACACTTCAGCACAACTTGTATGATGCCAATGTGGGAATATTTCAGTGTCTGCAGGCTTGATTTTCATAGAACTTATTGCTTATTGTCATTACGAACATTTGCATGTCTTTGGTGTCAGGGCACACCGGGGTGCTTCATAATTTACCAATTGAACGCTAAAAAATGGGATACATTTCAGTTTAAATTAAGGCTAATAATATAATCTGTACTTGCAGAAATTTTATGACAAAGATAGATACGTTGCTGACCTGACCAAGCGAGGGCTAGAATATCTGGAGAGATGTATTGTTCACATACTTAGTTTTCTTTTTATGTGGTTTGTATCCTGACAACTGGCATCTAACATCTAGCCAAATTATGCTGTATTTTCCATTAGAAATAGAGCATTGGCCATAACTCCATGTGCACCATGCTTCTAGAGCTGTGTATTTGTGTATACTGCTGTCATTTCTTCTGCTTCTGGATGGCTACCGCATACCCACAGGGTGCTGTCGGAGTTGTGCACATCAGTGCACCCCCGGCCTCCTAGAGCTCCTGACAGGCCTACATACTCCTGTGCATCTTCAGCATTCTAAGATTTGTACAACTAGGAGCCATTTCCAGAGTTGGGTTCCACAGTTCCCCTGGAAGCCACTTCAATACTAGGCTGCACATTTCTCCTTCCTTTGAGACCATTTCCACTGTTCTCCAACTGAAGTGCTTTGTACATTGAACCATTTTAAAGACTGGATTATTAGATCAATTAGGTGGAAGATCTGTTTATGCTCCTGTACAGCTGCTGGGGCAGCTCCAGGGCTGGATAATTATGTAGACTCCAAACTCTCATCTAGAGCAGTCTGCAGAATTGTTGCTGCACAAAGTACATCTCGTTTAATTTTGTTTTTGCCTTTTTAAATGTTTTTGAAGCAGTTTCTTCCTTCATTGCTCCCACACCAAACACATCCTCTTACAGCGCTACATGTAGTCAAAGGGCCAGGAAAGTCTATTGAAGCAGCGATTCCTACACAATTGCCTTTCATGGCCCATTTTTTTTGTTTTCATTGCTTTATTTTTCTATCTTTTACATTTATAACTAAAGAATAATGTATGGATTGTAAATATGATAATACTTAATTTTTCAATATGCGTTATCATTGCAAGGTGAGCCTGGTGGATTAGCACTTGTGAAGGGCATCTTTTCATTGTCACTCTAAAAAGCCTTTTATTTTGCACAGTTGCAAAAGGAATTTCAAAGGAAAGCTCTTAACCTTCCTCCTCCATGATCATTCTCCAAACAAGGGTTCACTGTTTGACGCTCTTATCAATAATCCTTCCTCTTTCCATTACACTAAGGGTGTGTATGGCAGGAGCAGTCCTGCTACTCTTTCAGAGTGAGTCAGATCTGCAAATCAAGTGTATTGACATCCAAGATTGGGTCTGGTAGTGAGTCATTCCAGTATTGGATTGAGAGAACCAGTGGTCTTATTTTTCTCCAAGAGATACCACCAGAACATTGCATTATAAAAACTAGCCTC